>NC_140956.1:120174181-120774181 GCF_014529385.1 Adiantum capillus-veneris
GGTGCCCCCCTTGGCCCCATATATAGGTGCCCAAGAAGAGGTAAGGCAATGCCAGAAAAAAGCCCCCATGACCCAGCAAGGAATAAATGAAATATGAGGGTGCCCGGACAAGGTGGACAGCCGGCCGAGATGGGCGGCCAGACAATGCAGTGTGTATGCATATGCAAAGGGTGGCCAACCCGAAGGCACACTAGTTGTACATATATGCCCTAGACCTGAGTGAAGCAGAAGAGCGGTGTAAATCTAACACCCCCTCTCAGTATCGGATGTTGAACAAACCGGGTGAAGCCGAAGATGTGAGGCAAATGATGAAGATGTCTGTTGTGATGTCCACTGAAGGACAATACTCCATGAGTGAAGCAGCAGTCTGGAGTGGCACGAACCGTCGAGAGATCAGCCCCCCATGTGAGAGTGCTCGTGAGGGCAGATTAGAGCCGCGTTTTGAGGATGGAAAGGCCTGAAATTTGAAAAAGTTGAGGTTGATCTACTGCAAATTGTGATAGCTAGGCTGATTCATAGTTGTGGAGCAAAAATGCTAAGCCTAATGCAAATGCTAATTGCTCCTCTAGAAAACGCTAGGGCTGATTTGGGCAATAGCTGTAATATGATGAAATGCTAGCTGAATGGTTCCCTTTATAGGCTAGCTAGGAATTTATCTCATAAATTTACTAAGGCTTAGGTGGGGCAAACTGCCCATCAGACCCAACAAAATAAATCATAAAAATAATTTATTAATAAGTCTGGTTGGGGGTTCAGTTTCTGGGTGACAGTGTCGCATGTGTCCATCTGGGAATCCGATCGACACAGGGTTGAATGGCTCATTGGATTTCTCTAACCTAGAACTACATGTACGTTGTGACTTGTTTTTTAGGAATGATGTGATTTGTCCCAAATAATTTAAGAAGTGTGCTTTTATGCATTTGGGATCTCTGGATGTAAGTTACGCATGCTTGTACAAAGTGTACAAAGGTGGTGTGTGCCTGCTCTCTCTATGCATGTATGCTAGTTGTGCTAGGTGTGTAGTTTTGTTGTTGTTGTACATAAAATTGTCAAGACTTCAAATAGTGAGTAAGTGCATTAAAAATATGACGAAGAACTGAACTTTTATGAGCTTGGGGTCGTGAGCGAAGAGGTGTTTTCAGCTGTAAAAAAGAAAGCTTATGTTGCTACAACCTATAGTGCAGGTTGGGGGTTTTGATGTAGGGGTGCCCTATCTTGCTTTGCGAGAGCTTGGCACGGTCAGTTGAGAGTGTGTTTCTCCTCAATGGGTTGATGAAAGTGGATGCGTAGGTCTGCATATTGACCTCTCTTCATCTTGGTTTGAGGTATGGCAGCTACGTTGTATGCAGCTCCTTGTGGTGCAGCTACTCGAGGGTAGACTATGCACTGCAATTCCTTGCACGTACATATATGAAAGAACAAGGTTTTCCCCAGTTTTTATCACTTTTTTTGAATTTTTTTGCTAAAATTTGTGATTTGGATGGGTTTTGGTCAAGCTATGTGTGAGTTTCTATTACCACATGGAAGGGCGTTTGAAAAGAAGTGAAGCCCTTGATTTTATAAGAAAAAGTGCAGAGATTTCCATTGTTTTTCCTTACTTTTTTTCTTTGGTTTTTCTATTCTCTTTGCTTTCTTTAGTGCATATAAATATAGTGGGAGTTGTAGTGGTGTAGAGGGAAGGCTAATTGGGGCTAGTCGAAGTTGAGTGTGAGTGAGGCTGTCAAAATTTGTGAGCGAGGATCATCCCATAATATCTTGAGAGAGATATTCTCTTCATCCTCTTTTCTTTGTCTTGGTTTGAGGTATTGTAGAGGCCATCCCCCCAATCTTTCACATATATTGGTACCCTCATTGAGGAGAAGAGAATCCTTCTAGCAGGGTTTTGATCTTCAGATTGGCGTCCATTTGAAGATCAACTGAAGACGTATGGTGGGAGATGGATATGAAGTCTTCAAAGGTGGGGAAGGAGAAGATGTGGACAAGGTCATCCGAAGGATCGAGTTGATTGCATTGAAGAGAAATAGGATGATGATGCATTCAAGGTACATCTTGTGAGTTTGCTACTTGAAAAAGAAGCACATGAATGGTATGAAGATAGACTTTAAGATGATGCAAAGGGAAGTTGGAACCTTCTTTCTGATGCCTTGAGAGTAGAGTTTGAGAAGGACGATTCCGAGTATTTATGGAGAGAGGTAAGAGCAAGGAGAAGGAAGATAAGCATGAATGATTTTTAGCTTGGGAAGGGTCATTCAACCTACAACCTCTTAGAAGACTTGAAGAATAAGAGGGCCCACATATCATATAAGCAACTCTTGCATTTTAATTAAGAAGTGCAAGACTACGTTGTCCCCCTAGTGTTTTGAGGGTATAGAGTATGTCGGATGTCCACCACCCTTGTAATAGAGGGTAGCTCATCGGTTGCAGGCACCCAAGCTCAGGGGTGAGAATGTATTGGCTCTATGTATGGGAGGTGAGTATGATGTCTGCACTCTATGGTTGTCTGAGAGAGAGAGAGAGAGAGAGAGAGAGAGAGAGAGAGAGAAGGGGGGAGAGAGTGAGAGGAGAGAGAAAATATCTCCCCCAAAAGCTCGCTCAATTGCTCAGAGCACTTCATGAGCGAGGTTTTGGATATAAGATGGCATCTAGAGAATATCCCAAAAAAGCTCAAAGCGGATCTCTCACAAAAGGCTTACTCAAAAACGTATCCCTTGAGGGTGCATGATTGTGTCGATTTTCACCTTGGTGAGATTATGCACAAGGTGTCTCCCATGTCTTGCCAGCATGAATTTGATCCTATGTTGTAGTTGTGTCTGTCGCTAGAGCATCCCCTCATCCTGAGCTTCTTGGATCTCCCTAGCTTGCATGCTTGATTGCTTATAATATGTCCCCCTAATGTTTTGAGGGTATAGAGTATGTCCACCACCCTTTTTCCATTGATTGGCCTCTAATTAACTTCAATACCAAAGGGACCCTAAAGGGATCATATTTTTCTTAAAGATTTGAGAATTAGCATGCTCGTTGAGGATTAGTTTCCCGAATTTCATAATTGAGGATACTCTTGAGAACAATAAGGGGGGGAGTGCTACGTCCCCAAACATTAAGATGGTGTTCGACAAAGTGTGAACATGGCTCTATGGTTAGGGCGGCTAAGGAATCCTATAATAGGACCCTGGGCTCATTTGTGAGCATCTTGAGTGATCACTACACTTGGACTCTAGGCCCATGGCAGCTGCTCTATATCCGTCAGTGTGGGCTTGGTGGTATGAGACACCATCCCTTGTAGTAGAGGGTAATTTGTCGGTTGTAGGCACCGCACCAAAGCTTAGGGGTGAGCCTGTATTGGCTCTATGTATGGGAGGTGAGTATGATGTCTTCACTCTATGCTTGTCTATGAGAGAGAGAGAGAGAGAGAGAGAGAGAGAGAGAGAGAGAGAGAGAGAGAGAGAGAGAGAGAGAGAGAGAGAGAGAGAGAGAGAGAGAGAGAGAGAGAGAGAGAGAGAGAGAGAGAGAAAATGTCTCTTCCAAAATCTCGCTCCGATTTCTCCGACTACTTCATGAGCGAGCATTTTCAATATAAGATTGCATCTAGAGAATATTCCCAAAAAGCTCACTCCGGAGCTCTCTCAAAAACCAATCCCTTGGTGATATCTCTTATTTGTCGGTGCATGATTGTGTCGATGTCCACCCTAGTGAGAGTGTTGACTGGATATACTATTGAAGCAGATATGTATTAAATCTATAGTCCAAATTATGCTTAGTCAGATAATTGTACTGATTAGATTTGTGCTCAGTCAGAATTATGTTGAGTCGGATGTTACTGAGTCGGATTTCTGTTGAGTTGGATTTTTGTTGGGTCGGATGTTGGTTAAACAGATGTTGGTCAATCAGATCTTGCTTAGTCAGATTCTATTAGGCCGTAGGTTAAAGGTATAAATTGTAATGTTGTTGAGCAGTTTTATGAACGACTCTATACACAAATCAGTTTTACGAGTTCTCTCTCTCTCTCTCTCTCTCTCTCTCTCTCTCTCTCTCTCTCTCTCTCTCTCTCTCTCTCTCTCTCTCTCTCTCTCTCTCTCTCTCTCTCTCTCTTCTTGCTCTCTCAATCTTTATGTAGGCTGTTTTGAGAGTCGTCTCTGTGTTTTCCCTGTTGAGGGTGTATGCCCTTAACACATTTGGCGATCCTGCTGTGCCATTGAAGGTTTCACAAACACATTTGGCGAACCTACTGCAATTGTTTGTGTGTTGTGTCTGACATTCTTGTCTTGCTGAGAGTACCTTCTGTAATGGTATGTCTACTGGGTTTGATTACCTTCTGTGTTAGAATTCGAGGTTGGTGTTTGTGTTTCACAAGTGATAATGCAAGAACCTATCCCGAAGGAGAAATTGTTAGATCGAGGAGCGAAAATTTAGGAGCAGCAGATCATGTTTGATTAGAAGCGTTGTTGCAGATTCGAAATTTAGATTTTGCTGCTATACGTGCTACAGATTCAGTAAAAGGAAGAAAGAGAAATGTGAGATTTTCATGAGTAAGAAGCATGAGGTGGATGATTGCCTGTGTGTAGTTGATGAGTGCTCAAAGAGAGATGCTTGTAGGAAGTGGTGCATGGTGGATTTGTGCACAAAACTTCATAACATTAGCCGCAAATTGCAAAAGGAAACTTCCTATAACAAAATGGAAAGAGACTTAGAGAAGTTAGATGATTTTGAAGATGACTTGGAGAATGCATATGAATGGCTAGATGATCATAAAGGGGATAGGCCAAAATCATGTTCTAGTAGAAAGAAGGTTTTCAAGTTGCAAAAAACATGTGGGAAGCTGAGGGATGCATATGAAAATGAGTTTGAAGGGGATTCGAGTGATGATTGATGATGATGATGGATGGAGCATGGAGCATGGAGCCTAGAAGAGCCCCTAGATACCCCTAACCTACCACTAGAGTATACCCATGGAGTGGAAGAGGAAGATCCATTGCTTAAATGTTGGTGCAATGAAGATCGAAGCTTCATGCACCAAACTTACACGTGATAACACATAACATTAATTCCCTCGCAGTCTCAGACCCAAGACCTCACACACCTTCAAAGATGGTGAGAGCTAGCAGGGTATGAGACTAGATGTAGAGGAAGAAGAAGTATTCTTACGAAAAAGAAGTATTTCCTCACTTAATTACTCTTGTAGCTTAGATTAGCTTAGTAATTAGATAATAGAGGATAGAAGCATGGCATTGAAGCTTGGCTCTTGGTTGGATTTGCATTCCATATCCAAGAGTTGTTGGTGTAGGCCTCCATTCTCAAAACTTGAAGGTGAGCTTTCCATTAAAGCTTGGAGAAGGAGATGACTTTCTTGCTCTACACATGATTTGTGTGAGTGTGTGTGTGCGTAATTGTGTTAGGAAAAAGTGAGGCTTCTCTCTCTTCTTGGGCGGCCCCTTCTCCAATTTACTCTTGCTGGCATCCTATTGGCCCTTGAAAAGCTTAGCCAATAGCATTTGAGAAAGCTTTTTACTCATGCTGGCTCCCTATTGGCCCTTGAAAAGCTTAGCCAATAGCATTTGAGATGCCAAGTCAAGAGCCTTGTGACAAGTGTCCACCCTTTTTTCCTATTTGTAAAAACTTAGATAATTAATTTTATTATCAGAATTCTTATTGGACCTTTTAGTCTTCTGGCCAATAGGAATTAAGCAAATTTGTGGGATGCTTATTTCTTATTGGACCTTTTGACTGTCCAATAGTCTTTTTGGGAGATTAATTCTCATTGGTTCTTCTATCAAGCATTTTTAAAATAAGAAATTGAATTTACACTAGCTCAATCCTCATTGGTCCACCTCTTTGTCCATCTAATAGGATTCAGGCAAAATTGGGGATTTTGTTGCATGCCTGACATGTGTCCGATTTGCTTTTAGGTGTAAAGGTAAGCTTGTGTGTGTGTGTGTGTGTGTGTTTTGTCTCATCCCAGCTCGCCGACTCTCTTGTCTTCTTGTTGTAGCCACTTTGTTGACTTTAGCATTCAACACTTTAGTCACTAAGAGCAGTTCCCATGGCCTAGAACTTTTAGAGTAAAAATTTGGAACTTTTCCCTATGGAAGTCTTAATGGAGTTAAACCTAGAGGTCTTTTAAACCCATTGATGTACTTTTCTCTTTAGCAGACCATCCCCATCTGGATCCCCAATTCCCTTCTTTTGGATCCCCTGTTGAGACCAGTCTGGCAGCCTTTCTAATATCCAACCTTTGCTCCCCCCTGGTATTTTCCTATATAAATGATCAATTTAATATGAGAAAATCATTTGGGAAAAGTAGATATTAGGTTTTTATGACATTAGTTGTCTCTTGATATCATAGTCTTCCTCGACTATGAGGTAGAGAAGATAAAGCCTAATCATTAGTCTATTTGCTAGCGGGTGGAGGATCCCTATTTTACCCCACGACATTGTTCCAGGATGGATGACTAATCCATTTGGTGCTTGAGAGACTTAGCTGCCGCAAGCATGTCTGCTCATTAGTCCGTATCAATCTTCCATAGTAGAGTGACAAGCTCTACTTGGTATTTGGGAGATTTCATCGCCACAAACATGATCCTTAGCATGCATACTTCTTAACATTTGTGTACAATAAAGAAAAAGAGAGTCTTATAAGACAAAAATATTGATCATTTAAAACATAGTTACATTTGCTTACTCTAGGGAATCACTGTAAGCATTGACAAGGTTTAGGTTATCCTTTAATTGTATGCCTTGCATCCATCTAGCATGTTCAAAAGGATAATTCTAAAACTTAATAAGATATCATCGGATAATCGTACTGCCTCTCAATACCTTGTCTTTGTGTTGGAGAATGGACTCGGGCTGCAGTACCTCTTCTTGGTCTTCAATCTCCGGTGGGTCTTCTATGGTTGCTTCTTGGGGTGGCTCTCCTTCGTAAGGCTTTAACAGGCTCACATGGAAAGCATTGTGTATGAGCCAGTGGTTGGGCAACTTAAAGGCCATAGTTCTAGTTTGACATAGTACTTTTGGTGTCCTGTGTAGGCTTCTTGCCCGTCGTGTGCCTTAACCGAGCCTCGGGAAATTTAAGCAAGAGCCAATCATTTTCTTTAAAGGTCATGACTCTTCTGTGCTTGTTAGCAACAACCCTTTGCCTTTGCTATGAGTTGGATATAGCATCTTAATCTTTTGGAAAGATTCTTGTAGGTCGCAACTATATTGATCTGTAGCAAAGATCTTCCCATGTAGCTTAAGTAGCAGGGGACTTTTTTATCTTACCTCAAAAGGTACATGGAATGTGTTATTGTAAGCATACTCCACTGAAGGTAAGTACTTCTCCCATCGGGACCTTTGATCTACTTTAGTGACATAAGCTGTAGCAGGGGACTTTTTTATCTTACCTCAAAAGGTACATGGACTGTGTTATTGTAAGCATACTCCACTGAAGGTAAGTACTTCTCCCATCGGGACCTTTGATCTACTTTAGTGACATAAGCTTTTAGTAGATCAAGAATTATTAGGTTAGCTATCTCGCTTTGGCCATCCGTTTGCGCATGATAGGCCAAAGAGAAATTTAGTCTTGTACGTAAATTCTCAAAGAGACCCTTCCAGAAATTGCTGGTCATTCTAGGATCTCTATTCGACACTATTGACATTGGCAAGCTGCGGTACTTAAATATTTGTGATATAAAGAGGGTTGCCATTTGATGGGCCTTAATAGTCTTTTTGATAGGTATGAAATGTGCTTGTTTGTTGAACCTGTCTACTATTGTCCATATTCCTGTATTCCCATGGATAGACTTAGGCAATCCATGGATATGCTCTCCTAGGGTGAATTAGGGATTGGAAAAGGTTGAAGGAAACCAAGTTGCTTCCCTCTATCAAACTTCATCTTTTGGCAAACCACACATTTTGAAACATACTCTTGTATGTTCACTTTCATGGTAGGCCAATAGAAGTACACTTCTATCCCTCTTGGGTTAGCTTGAATCCCGCTTCACCCCGCATATGGAGGAGCATGAGATTCATACATTACTTTCATGTACTGAGTTAGTAACACATAGCCTATTACCATAGAGAAGATAACCATCTTGTAGGGTAAATGGTTCCTCTTTCTTTCCTAGTGCAAGAGCTGACATCACATCTTTAAAATCGGGATCAATGCGTACTCATCTATCATAGAAGATAGATCATTGTGAGTTGCTATGGAACTCTCGTTCATATGGAGAGTGCATCGGCTACTTGATTATGCTTGCCAGTAATGTGAGCAATATGAAAATGAAAATGAAAAAAGAAATTTTTCCACCTCATTTGTTTGTCAGAGAGCTTCGTCTGCGTCATGAAGTACTTGAGGCTTTGGTGATCCGTTCGTAGAATGAAAGGAGTCCCCAATAAGTAGTGCTTCCACGAGTCTAGGCATGTAGAAGTGCGAGGAGTTCCTTTTCATATATGCCTAGAGCTTGCTCAATGGAGTCAAGCCTTTGACTTTCATAGGCTATGGCATGCCCTTCTTGGAGCAAAACAGCTCCAAGGCAATCACCACAAGCGTCACATTGGACCTCAAATGGCTTTGAGAGATCCAGTAGTGTAAGCATAGGTTGAAAGATAAGCTTCTCTTTAAGCTTTTCAAAAGCAGTGTTCTTCTTGGTAGACCATGGATACTTAACGTTCTTTTTTGTTAGGTCATACAATGGTCCTACTAAAGGCCTTTGGGAGTTGACATACTCCGTCATATCTTTAGATAAACCCGCACAAAATTGTTGTTTTTGCTCTCCAAAATTTATCTTTTTATAGACAGTGGCTTGGAGATGTAAATCCCAAAACTTGTCTCCGTATTTGTGGATAGATTCGTAGGGAGAGAGCTTCAAGCTTTGCCATTCGGTGAGCACTTTTTCTTTGGCATCGCTAGCCAAAAACTGCTTCATAATGGAAGCTCTTAAAACTTTCCATGTTTGTGGAGCTTCACCGTTTGCTCGTAGGCTACACCACCATTGCCTGGCGGACTTTTGGAGATTCATGGCTACATGACGTATCTTAGAGGACTTCGTGAAGCCCTCATCTCCAAATGCCGCATCAAATTGTTGAATAAAGGCCAAGACTTTGCCCGTTAGCACCAAAGGTGCCATCGTAGGTAAGAAAAGAGATACTCTTTCCTGCCTCCTTGAACTGTTTGAGCTTGGATGAAGCTTGGATGACCTCTTTCCCCTCTTCTAGGTGAGGAGATTGGAGAATCCCATGGATGCGTAATTGTTGTTGCACTTCACCTTGCAGGGATGGGTTGCCCATGGCTTGTTGAAGCCTAGTAACCAGATAGTTCACAAGCATAGGGGCATCATTAGTAGCTTGATCATTAGCAAAATCAAAGCCATCAACATTAATTTCACTCTCTCTACTATTGTTAGCCATTCCAACTAAGTTTTAGGTGTAAATGTTTACTTGTACTTTGGCACTTCAAGCCCTAGTTGCTACTCCTCTTTATTTCAAAGATAAGCACTCAAGCATCTATACCAGTGGCTCGAAATATCATTAATTCCAAGGAATAGAAGAGAGCTTTATCATAGCCCAATCGGCACCGGTTCCTGTCAAGCTTCTAATAGCTCAATAATGATTAAAGTCGTAGGCAAGTCCCTTGGGACTCCATTATTAAGACCATGGCTCTCGACGGTGATACCCCATTAACTGCACGAAGCAGGCCCACCTCAAGGATAATAAATCCCTATTTTGCTTACCCTCATGCAATTAATAATACGAACCATTTGTAGCAAGCTTGAGGACATTTCTTCTTGAGCAAGAAAAGAGAAACCGATAGCTCTGATACCAATGTAACTTTTAGTGGTCTATATAGCTTGTAAATAGCGGAAAATAACTTAACATAGTGAGCATTTCATTAAGAGCAAGTTCCTCATGAGCATAGAAGAGTGCTTGGTTGGATATAGCAACATTAGCATAACACCTAATTAGTTTGGCATAACAATACTTGAAAGAGGGAGAGCAATAGAACAATTGACAACTATTGAGGACCGGATTTACATGGACCAGTCCCCCCTCCACTAGGAATTTGTATTATAGCTTCTCCCATTAAGAGAGACTTTGTACAATACAATTCTTTGTGTTCCTCGGTAAAAACCCGTTGGTGCAATGAAGATGGAAGCTTCATGCACCAAACTTACACGTGGTAACACATAACCTCGCGGTCTCAAACCCAAGACCTCACACACCTTCGAAGATAGTGAGAGCTAGTAGGGTATGAGACTAGATGTAGAGGAAGAAGAAGTATTCTTACGAGAAATAAGTATTTCCTCACTTAATTACTCTTGTAGCTTAGCTTAGCTTAGTAATTAGATAATAGAGGAGAGAAGCATGGCATTGAAGCTTGGCTCTTGGTTGGATTTGCATTCCATATCCAAGAGTTGTTGGTGTAGCCCTCCATTCTCAAAACTTGGAGAAGAAGATGAGCTTTCCATTAAAGCTTGGAGAAGGAGATGACTTTCTTGCTCTATACATGAGTTGTGTGAGTGTGTGTGTAACATTTTATGGCCTAAAAACTTGTGTGTAGAGGAAATTAGCATGAACATAGTGGGCATTTCATTAGAATAGATTTCTAATGAGAATTACAAGAGTGCTTGGGTGGAGAGAGCAAAAAAAAGCATAACACCTAGTTAGATAGCATGAACAATACTTTCAAAAGAGAGAGAAATTAAGCTATTGACAATAGTTGAGGACCGGATTTTCATGGAGCCGGTCCCCCCTCCAAAAGGCTTTGTATTATGGTTTCTCCCATCAAGAGAGACATTGTACAATACAATTCTTTGTGTTCTTCAAGAATAGCTAGTGCAATGAAGATGAAAGCTTCATGCACTAAGAAAAACACTTATCGAACACAACATCAATTATCTCCGGTCTCAGACCCAAGACCTCACACACCTTCTAAGATGGTGAGAGCTAGCGGGGTTGAGAGTAGATTGAGAGGAAGAAGGAGTAGTCTTACGAGAAAGATGTACATCTCCTCACATAATCACTCATATTAGCATAGCTTAGCTTAGTAATTAGCATGGTAGAGGAGATGAGCATGCATTGAAGCTTGGCTCTTGGTTGGATTTGCATCACAAAGCCAAGAGTTGTTGGTGTAGGCCTCCCTTCTCACAGGCTTGGAGTAGGTGATACGCTTTCCATTAAAGCTTGAGAAGGAGAGAGAGTCTTCTTTACTTCACACATGAGATTGTGTGAGTGTGTGTGTGATAATGCCTTGCAAAAATTAGCCCCCTCTCTCTCTTGGTCGACCCCTCTTGCTATTTGCTCATGCTCCACTCTCATTGGACCTCCCTAGGGCTAGCCAATGATAATTAAGCAGTATAAGTGATAGCCTTCTGACAAGTGTCCCCCTTTTCCCTTTTTTGAGAGATTTATACAATTAATAAATGCAGCTAAACTCTCATTGGACCCCTTTGCCTCCTGGCCAATAGGAATCAGGCAAGACATTGGGCTGCTGAATGCTCATTGGACCCCTTGGGAGACTGTCCAATAGTCTTCTAGAGAGCTTAATTCTCATTGGTTCTTTTGTTAAGTGTTTTTAAATTAATTAAACTAGATTTACTCTAGCCTAATTCTCATTGGTCCACCTCCAAGGCCATCCAATAGGAATTGGGTACACCTTGTGGGCATCTGGGCTAGGGAGTTGACATGTGTCCCTCATTCCCTTTGTGTAAAGGGAGCTTGTGTGTGTGTGTGTGTGACTTTCTCTCTCATCCTCTACAAGCAAGGCTCGCCCCCTCCTATGTAGGGATTTGTAAAGACTTTTGGGACACACACAAAGCATCCAATTCCCCCCATGGTTGACCTTTGGACACAACCTTTGAATTTTGGAAGTCTTAATGGACTGAACCTTAGGGTATTTTTAGCCCATTGTTGCACATGGATCTTTTGCAGATGGCCCCCCCTTTGGATCCCGATTTTCCCTCCTTTCGATCCCTACTGTGGCCAATCTGCTAGCTTAACCAATATTCTAGATTTTTCTCCCCTGGCACTTCTCCATATTAAATGATCAGTTTAACATGAGAAAATCATTTAGGAGAATTAGATATTGATTATTATGACAGTGTGTGTGTGTGTAATTGTGTTAGAAAAAAGTGAGGCTTCTCTCTTTTCTTGGGCGACCCCTTCTCCAATTTACTCTTGGTGGCATCCTATTGGCCCTTGAAAAGCTTAGCCAATAGCATTTGAGAAAGCTTTTTACTCATGTTGGCTCCCTATTGGCCCTTGAAAAGCTTAGCCAATAACATTTGAGATGCCAAGTCAAGATCCTTGTGACAAGTGTCCACCCTTTTCCCCAAAAGCTTAGATAATTAATTTAATTATCTAAATTCTTATTGGACCTTTTAGTCTTCTGGCCAATAGGAATTAAGCAAATTTGTGGGCTGCTTATTTCTCATTGGACCTTTTGACTATCCAATAGTCTTTTTCGGAGATTAATTCTCATTGGTTCTTTTATCAAGCATTTCTAAAATAAGAAATTGAATTTACACTAGCTCAATCCTCATTGGTCCACCTCTTTGTCCATCTAATAGGATTCAAGAAAAATTGGGGTTTTGTTGCATGCCTGACATGTGTCCTATTTGGGTGAAAGCATGTTAACCTATCACGCTTTTTCATGTCCCGGACAATGCTAACTAGCACAATTTTGACATATGCTAACTAGTACAATAACTTGAGCTACATCTCCAAGATCTATGACATATGATATATCAATAGAAAGCACTTGAAACAAGGAATCCAAATGTACAACCTCCGACAAATTTTGATATTATTTGTAAAAATTTTACCGGACGCCCAACTTTTCGAAGATGTGCTAACTTGAAACTGCTAACTAGCACAAAAAGCGCGACAGGTCAACATGCTTTCACCCATTTTCTTTTAGGTGTAAAGGTAAGCTTGTGTGTGTGTGTGTGTTTTGTCTTATCCCAGCTCGCCCACTCTCTTGTCTTCTTGTTGTAGACACTTTGTTGACTTTAGCATTCAATACTTTAGTCATTAAGAGCAGTTCCCATGGCCTATGACTTTTAGAGTAAAAATTTGGAACTTTGCCCTATGGAAGTCTTAATGGAGTTAAACCTAGAGGTCTTTTAAACCCATTGATGTACTTTTCTTTTTAGCAAACCATCCCCATCTGGATCCCCAATTCCCGTCTTTTGGATCCCCTGTTGAGACGAGTTTGGCTGCCTTCCAATATCCAACCTTTGCTCCCCCCTGGTATTTTCCTATATTAAATGATCAGTTTAATTTTCTCATCATTTGGGGAAAGTAGATATTAGATTTTTATGACAAGTCTTCAGGTACTTCACATATTTTGGGTCCTTTGAGTACTTGATCATTCTATTAACAACACGTATCAACCTGCAGTTGACGTCGATACTCCGTCTTGTTGAGGTCAAGAGAGATTTACTCAAAAGGAATAGTCTTCCACCACCTTGGGGCCCTGTTGGTGGGGGATGGAATCACTCACAAGCAAAGATTCTCATGGGTGAAAAAAGTGAGTAGCAAGATGCGTCGGTGAAAGTATCTGCTCCTCTTCTTCTAGAGCATTGTGAAGGTAACTAGTTCACTTATGACCCCATACATGATGTCTTTCACTTGTGTGCTCTTGGTGGAAGAAGTTCTTGAAACTAATAAAAAAATCTTGTGGAAAAATAACACCATAGATTTGTTGTCCTCAAAGTGGGCCAAATGGGAGTTTGTTGCTAGGAACAAGGAGCAAGATGGTGTTGGAATCCTCAACCGTGCAGTTCATGCAGAGGTGCAATGTGGTCTCAATTACAAATCAAAACCAGGCATTGACAATTATGACATGGGATATGATTGACAAGGTGAATCTCTCTTCTCAATGTGGTCGAAAAATTGCTAGCACCTTAGTGGACAAACTTGAGATTAGGTGGCACCATGGGCGAGTTAGTACGGAAGTGTAATAGAGCAGCAGAGTCACTAGAATGAGGGGAGGTAGCCATATATTTCCAAAGCTCTATAACACACTGGTCTCTATGGCTTTCTAAAGTGGGAAGTGAATTATGAAATAGCTATAAAGATCAAGAACAAAGGACTACCACATCTGGCCTAATTTTGGGATCGCAGCAGCAACGGATGGAAATAAGCAGAGTGATTGCCTCCTAGTCTCTCCTCTTGATAAACATTGGTGTAATAAATGGATAGAATCTAGGTGGGAGACGATTGTGAGCAATATTTGGAACCCTTGATGGTCCCAGGTGATGAAGTTTTTCCTATGGAAGGTGCTCTCGGGAGCTATTTTGACTAGCACTAAGATTCTTGCTAGAGGGATTGGTCCAGATAGATGCACAAGATGCAAAGCAGCCAGTGACGATATTCTTCATTTGTTCAAGGACTGTCCAACTGACTTTAAGAGGGCTGGTTGGCAAAATTTGCAAATGGATATAGAAGACTTGGAGGATTGGGTTTTGCAAGAATGGTCTTCTATTTGGAGGGAAGAGTACGAAGAACCAATCTCTGTTAATACGCACATAAATTGTTCGCTTTTGCTATTTGGTCCAGAGGACCAAGAGCCAATGCGTCTCTGAAAACAACCTCTCATATGCTAACGTCAATGAGATTACTCAAGAAAGCAGAGAAATGATTGTATCTATTATAAAAAGGAGGAACTCTGGCAAATGGAACCAAGCCATCCAAGCCATCATAGTCAGAACTAGATAACACCACAAAAGGTTGCTTCCAACATACATCAGCATGGCGTTTTGTAACTCCTTTGTATCTACTAGTCCCTCAAAGCACCTCTAATGCTTGAGGGCTTTTTGTACATTCCTTGTGGTGAATTTAATACCTCCACTCACAATTGTGAGTCGGGAAGAAAACATCAAGGCTTTCTATTGAGCCAATAAAAAAACAAATTTTCAGTTGCCACATTTCAATTAGGGATAGTTTCCTCAAATTTTACATTGGTTTGTTTTATTTAGACAACAAATTCCCACATTTTGCTTAACATATCTTTTCTAGAGTGACATGATTCCCATCGATTGAGGAAGTTATCAACATTGTCAAACATGACGCTTCAAAGAAATCCATGAGGTAAAGGTTTAAGCCACGATATGATGGATCTTGATATTGGTACATGTGTTTCATTGCTGTACTTATCACTTGTGGTACAAACACCCATGTTTAAATGAAGAAATTTTAGAAGACTAAAAATAGTACAATAGAGAAACTATCTTTAGGATCTTTTACTGTTGGCAATGGTTGAGCTAACTCGGATTTCTTCTCACATATCACTTGTCTTTGAACTTTTGGCATCTTGAAGGCCTATACGAATGTCTTAAATTCATTCAGTGTAGTTTGGTTGGTTGAGCATGCGAACACAATGATCAATGGGTTTGAGTACAGCGAAGTGACTAGGATGGTGCCCATGGACGTCTTCTATATCTGAACGAACGAAAATGCTTATGCTGCTATAAAACAAATAGTGTTTCAATTTCATTCATGGTAGTTTTTGTTTTGAGGGGGGGGTGTGTGTTATGTTTGTTGTTGTTGTTGTCCACCTTTCAAAAATACATTCAAGAGATATTTGTAAAACCCTTTTTTACACACACACACACACACATGCATGCATCATAATGGATTAAATGAACCCTTTTCTTTCATATAGTTGTAACCTTTAAAAAGATTTGATCTTTAAATCCCTCCCATTCATGTAATTTTGTTAACTTTTTGAAATATATAAAACCTCTTCAAGTGAGCTCATGTGTACACTGACATACTTTGAGTCCTCCGGCCCCCTTCAAAGTCGACGATGTGGAAACGTAGAGACCAAAGGGGGGGGAGAGAGAGAGAGAGAGAGAGAGAGAGAGAGAGAGAGAGAGAGAGAGAGAGAGAGAGAGAGAGAGAGAGAGAGAGAGAGAGAGAGAGAGAGAGAGAGAGAGAGTCTCCTCAACCAATAAACCTTGGCAATGAATAACTGAATGTGTATATATACAATGGAGGCAAGGGGTTGCTTATAACAACCTCAATAAATTGCCCTACCCAGACTTTGACAAATAAGTAAACTAAATACCTAAAAGGCAAAGAAATAATGGAATCACATTGGGCAATTCACTTGAGATGCCAAAACTCTAACACCCTCTCTGTAGTTCACATTGGACATCAATAGTGAGACCAAGTCGATGTAGAAGCTACCATGGACACCCCAACACTGGCCGCGATACTGAATACACCTCGCTTTTGCTACCCTCAAGTTTGTACCTAATAATAATGCCATCTTGAACATCGGTTTCCTTTGTAGAAACTTTGAACTATAGACGATACTACGTCCAATAATCCCCATTCGTAAACTATGAACACATCACGTCCTAAATATAAAACTCCAAGATAATGAACTGTGGAACACATCCTGTCCATGATCCGACCAACAACAATGAATTGGCACACCCATCCATAATGTTTTAGATGTTTGACTGGTTCCCTGCTAGATGCATGTGCATTGAACTCCAACCTATAACTTGAACTCCAAAACGAGGGTCCAAATTAATCATAGGGAGCACTTCTAGCCCCTCTCTGCCACTCACAAGCCTCTCTCTGGCTGAAGCTAGTGGTGACACCTACCGTTTGATTACAAATTTGATGTCGAGGCCACTGTTGCCATCGCCACGTGTGACATGCCGATCTTCTCTGTCAAATCTTTATAATCATACTCTCTATCCAGCCTTTGTCATTGTCTATCTGAGAGTTCCTAATTTTTCCTTGGCTTCAAACGCTTGAGCCAAACAAAGCGTTGAGTCACATTCATAACAACTATGGTCGTACCTCATGGGTACCGAGGCAGCTAACTGAGGACTGGTACTTCCATCCTTGTCCAGCTTGCCTTTGCCACTTTCCTCTAGCAAACTTTTCCATTTGCTTTTAACTTCACAATCTCGAGCCAAACAATTTTTTAGGCTCCTTGAGAACTGTATTGGTGCATAGGCCGCTAACTAGATGGTGGATCCGCTATCCATAGCCACTTGTTGGTTTTTGGTCGTTGTTGTCGTGGGCGCTTGAGCAAGGGGGGGCCATGTTCAAGTTGAAAAATCTAGTAATCTCGTACCTTCTTGCACTCCAAGGGTGGCCGCAACAAATCCCAAGCCACAAGATCTCCAATCTCCTCGCCTCTTCCAAACCGTTTTTCCACTCCATGGCTCTTCAACTGCAAAGTCACTCGCCTCGGAGTCTCCCAAACCACTCCACAATACTCCTCTCATAGGCCACCAAATCTCCACTTCTACTGTGCCGCTCCACACCCTCTACAAAAGGGAGGAAGGTTCGCTCCACAATTCATAGTCAATAAGGTCTCCAAGGTAGTCGACCGCCCAAGGGGGGACCACAAGACCACAAGACTACAAGGTAGTCAACGTCAAGGAGAGGGAGGGCACTATCAAACATCGTTTTAAACGCAAGTGGAGGAAACTATCGCCAAGGGGGTGGTGGTGAGAGGCGAAAGTGAAAAATAGACCCGGTGGCCTCTACACCAAGACTATGCACAATGGCCTCATCATGGGGGATACACAATAGGGGCACCACCTAGCAAGATATGCGGCTAGGACGCATACATATACACAATGAATCATGCCATGGAAAACAATTCCAAGATCCACGCCCAAATGTGGAATGGGGTGGTTGGAGAATAAGGTGAGAGGAGTGGTGAATGAGTGAGAATGGGCTTGCTACTCGTGCATGTTAGTAAGGAAGATAATGAGGTAGGGGAAACTTGCGAGTATGCTCACTTATCATACAAGAGGTGGCGAATCCGCACACCTCAAGATGGAAGTAGCAAGATGATAGGAATATGAGAGGGAGAGAGAGAGCGTGTGTGTATGGTGGCGAATCCGCACACCTTTACATAAGCAGAAAAAAAAAGGCAAGGAACAAGCATATACCATACTCACAATGAGATGTATCCAAAGCGACACAAAGTATGGCACCAAGATGGAGTGTGTTGATTGCTTGCAAAAGATGAATACAATAGGTAGCGTATGGCAGGAAAATGAGAAGGGGACAAGATCGTAGGAGGCATAATGGAGAGATGGGAGTTGATGGCGAGGAATATCATGAGTATGTCCACCCTTCTTCTTCTTGAAATTGTGCCTTCAACCCTTAATTACAAGTGGTGTGGAGGTGTGGTGCTCATCTTTTGTGCATGGTGATGATGATGATGATGGTGTTGTGATTATGTGATTAGGGTTCATGCTACAAGCATGTAGCACAAGAGTGTGTATGGATAGGTGTGTGTGTGTGTGTCTTTTAAGTGAGCTCTCATGGCCTCCTTATATAGGGAAGGAGGGGAGGATTTAGCAATATTTCTATTTGAGGTGAGTGTCCCACTTTGGTGACTAGGAAAATGGGGTGCATGTGACTGTGGCTCCCATCTTGTCTCCTCATTATTTAAAATACCAGAGTCAATAGAGAGAGAAGATGAGAGAATGTGGGTAGGATGTAGAGGATAGGAGATATTTACAATAGTCTAGCTTTGGCTAGACATAAGCTTATTAGGGAGAGAAGAGAGAGGTAAGAAATTTACAAGAGAGATTGTCAAAGGTGGATAGTTGTTGATGAGGATGGATCCTCCAAAAATGGTGATAGAATCACTCTAGACTTGCCAAGACCTCATTAAAAGAGCCTTGTCTCTTGTAATCATGCTTGAAGACTTGTAGAACCATAGACATTCTAGAGGGAAGAAAATTGGGGATGGCCTGTGTCACCATTACATGAGAAAAATGGGGTCCACTACAAAAATCATATCTCCGTGTTCATAACTCCAAAAATTCTGAAAAAAATTAAGCTAAAATTTGAGATCACGAGCTACATCTTTCATGTTGAACGCTCCTTCAGATTCGGGGTTCTTATCTACTTAAAAAATTCAGCCAAATAATGTATTATTTGTGGCTGCAAAGGTCTTTTGGTGGTCCCCTTTGAGTGGACTTCTCTCTTGCCTTCAAGTGTAAGCTCCTTCATGTGTATGAAAACATGACCTAGAGTTTGAAAAGATTGACAATCATCTAGATGGAGGTATTATTGAAATTTGAAAGTGGGGTTGAGGTTTGAAAATGAAAACTAGTGAATAAAATATTTGGTAGGGTGGAATAATATATATACATGAAAAATATATTAGAAAATACTAAACTATATAATGTAATTTATAATATATATATTTAATATTTAAGGTCAAAAGAGATATCAACAAAGAAAGCTAACTTATTTATGCTACATTGTGATTGATTAGCATAAGTCTTATTTATTTAATAAAGGCTAAAACTTTTGTGAAAAAGGGAAGAAAAATCAAAAGTAACTTGTATAATAGGAAATATTTTGGTAAAAGGGCAAAGATATATGGGGGGGTTCCCATGCATGGAAAAGCTTGCCTCATTAGCCCTCCCCCGAAGGCTAGAGGTATTCATGCCTCTAGCGTTGTACTTGATTCTTCTTGAATTGAGGTGGAGGAGTCTCCCTCCTCGGGGATTTTCATCATAGGTGTTTGATCAAATATTAAAAAGTATTGCTTCAACCTCCATCCATTGACACGTGTTTTGTGGAGCCTACCATCTGCATCCATCAATCGGTAACTGCCATTGGCGTAGCGCTTTCTAATGACAAATGGCCCCTCCCATCTGGGTGAAAGCTTTTTATCCTTCATAGTGTCAAATCTGTTATCATACCGTAGGACCAACATACCTTTCTTGAGACCTTTTTCCCTAAGTCCTTTGTTGAAGGTAAGTCGACGTTGCTCTGACTGTGCTGCATAATAGTTGATAGCATCTTCTCTGTCTAGTTGAAGCCTCTCTAGATCAAGAATGTGGTTGTGGAGATGAGCATTAGGACGTTCCACCTGCCCAGCTAGCACCCTGAGACTAGCCAATTGTACTTCAATGGGTAAAATGGCTTCCTCACCAAACACCAAGTGATATGGTGTGAACCCAAGGGATGTGCGAAATGAAATGCGATAAGCCCAAAGTGCAGCCATAAGATGCTTGTCCCAATCACTTTTCATTGCATTGTGGGTAGTAGGGAGTTGAGTGTCATCGTGAGATACCTAACTTCTCCACTAGCTCTCCTACAAGGTCTCCTCTAAAACCTGGTCCCTGTCAGAAATTATTTCAAGAGGAGTGCCAAAACGGTAACAAATGTTTTCAAATGCGAACTTAGCCACTTCCTTAGCTGTAATCCGGGTGGTGGCAACTGCTTCAGCCCACCTGGTCATGTAGTCCACACCCATGATGATATAAAATTTACCTGATTGGCTCCTTGGCAAAGGCCCAATAGCATCAATTCCCCAATTCTCAAATGGTCCATATGAGATTATAGGAGTCTGTGGCTCATATGTGAGCCTCCTATCCCCTGCCTTTTGACATTCCTTGCATGTTTTACACCAATGATGCACATCCCTATGTAGACTAGGCCATACAAACCCGGCTTGTAGAATCTTTCTACTAGTGATGTCAAGTGCAAAGTGTCCTCCGCAAACACCATCATGGCAACTTGAAATGATTTCAGTGATCTCTCTAGAGAGAGGTACACGCCTAAGAATTTGATCCTTACCCTTGCAGTAGAGGTCGTCATTGATAAGGCGGTATTTTGTTGCCTTGCGCACAATCCACTACTTTTGGCCCTTAGTAAGATCCTTAGGACACTCTCCCGTGTCCAAGAAACTCATGATGTCAGGCATAGCATCGCTACCTTGGAAGAGAGGCAGCTTCAACTTGATAGCACCCACCACTAACACATCTTGCAGCTTCTCTCTAGCTAGAGCATCTGCTTCTTGATTTTCTGCTCGAGGGACATGATGTAATTGTACAACTTGAAATTTCCCTAAAAGTTTCTTGACTTTGCGCAAATGGCCTAGCAAGCTATGATTTTTACAAGCCCAAGTTCCTTGTATTTGTTTTATTAAAAGCATGGCATCCCCAATTCTTTTAGCCGTTGAATGCCCTGTGTCACACACCACTCTAACCCAAGAGTTAAGTCTGCATATTCTGCCTCATTGTTAGAGTGAGAATCCAAGAGATTCCCAATGGACAAAACCTTATCCCCTTGCTCGTTGAAGATGACAATGCCTGCTGCAGCTTTGTCCACTTTCCTCTTGTAGGCTCCATCAAAGAAAAGAGAGTGAGCCTCCTCTACCTTAGGGACTTCCATCACAGGTGTAATATCTTGATCATTTGGCTTTATCTTTAGCTTCTTTTCATAGTGGCGATGAGTGAGAATACCTCCTAGACTGGCCCTTGTGGAGTTCTCCACTTGCATTGTGTAGTCAAACTCTTGCAGCCTTGTGAGCCATTTGGAAATCCTAGAAGAAACATCCATGTGCTGCATTACATAAGGAAATACTTCTTCCATTGTTAAGATTATGAATGGTCTAGACAATAAATAAGAGCGAAATTTGGTGGTAGCAAACATTAATGCAAGCACCATGTGCTCCACTGCCGTGTATCCCTTTTCTGATGGAGTCATCATTCGACTAGAGAAGTAGATAGGACGCATGAACGAAGTTTGAGGATCCTTTTGCATCAATACAGCCCCAAGTGTGTCATTGCCCACACTAGGGTTTACATAAAATGGATCGTCCCACTTTGGAGGTGCTATGGTGGGAAGTGAAGCTAGAATTTGTTTTACCTAATTGAATTGTTGTTCATTTTCTTCACTCCAAGTGAAGATCTCTTGATGGGTAACTTGTTGTAAAGGGAGAACCACTTGGGAGAGCAAGTGAGTGAACCTACTCAAATACCTCACCTTTTGAAGAAAAGAGACCAACTGATTTGTTGTGGTGGGAGAGGTCAAAGCTAGCAAGGCTTGAACCTTGCTTGGGTCAGCTTCAATGCCATTGGCCGAGATCACATGGCCAAGAAGAGTAACCTTGCTTTCACCAATGTGGCATTTCTCCACATTGAGTTGGGACCCCAAAGCTTGTAGCCTAGCTAGACCTTCATAAACATTCTCCAAATGAAGAGAGCGAGAGCTATAGATACAAAAGTCATCAATAAAAACACGGATTGATTTTCCAAAGAATGGCTGAAAAACAAATGTTACATATCGCTGAAAAGTGGCTGGAGCATTAGTGAGACCAAAAGGCATAACTCTGTAAGCAAAACATCCCCATGGTGTGATGAAGGTTGTCTTCTTTTGATCTTCTTCAGTGATGCTAATTTGGAAGTAGCCTGAGTAGCCATCACATACCGTGTAACGCTCATGTCCTGCTACCTCATTGAGTATTTCGTCTTGAAAAGGAAGAGGAAAATGGTCCCTCTTTGTGGCTGCATTAAGAGGCTTGTAATCAACACAAACCCTCCACTTACCATTCTTCTTTGGTGTGACTACCACTGGAGAAACCCACTCTGAGTCTTCAACAGGATAGATAAAGCCGGCTTCTAGCAATTTCCTCACCTCTTTGAGCAGGGCGTCTTGTTGAATTACTCCTAGCCGCCTGAGCTTCTGCACTACAGGTTTACTTCCCTCCTTGAGCTTAATGTGATGTTGAACTACTGTGATGCCAGTGATTTTATCATATTCATCAATGAACAATGTGGTAAAATTACTTAGCATCAAAATATAATCTTCACGCTCCTTACCACACAACTCACTAGAGAGCATTTGATATAGCTTACGTGCTTCTACCAGAGGTTGTATACCTGGTGTCTCCCCTTGGTTTGATGACGAGAAATCAGGTTGCTCCATCTTCTTAGGGTCCTTGAGAATGATTCCCATCACCTCAATGCTACTGTCACTTTCTTCACTCACTCTTGACTCCTCCTCTGAAGTGGTTGAAGAGTCACCACTAGAAAACTCATCCATAGAGGTTTCTAGATCCATGTCGCATTGCCGAACTTTCTTCATGTCGTAAAGTATTGGCCTCCCTTTTGCATCCTTCATCTGGATTATGCCGGTGTCCCAGTCCTGCTTAGCTCTCATAGCCATAAGCCAAGGCCTCCCTAGAATGATAGGATAGCCCTCCCCTTTGTGTGGCATGACAAAGATGTCCACATCTACCTCGGTGTTGAATGCCTTTATCCGAACTGCATTTATGACACCAACACATTGAACTTTTAAATTATTTACCATTTTGGCTCGGCATGGTGCCGGCCAACTCACCTCTAAACCCAAACGGTGCATCATTTTTTCACTCATGACGCATATTTGTGCGCCACCATCGATGTAGATATTGGAGATGTGTTGCCCTTTGATGTAAGCATCCATCACTGGTAGTATGTCATCTAGATTCCTCCCAGAGATAGCCCCAGATATCTTTGGCTTTGGTCGTCTCGTGCTAACCATCTTTGTCCATTGTCTCCTCACCCTAGGTGCTAGGTGGAGTAATTGGGGCCAGGTGATTTTTGGGCCCTGCACAGAAACATCTTGAACCAAATCATATGGTTTAGAACATTCACCCAAAGAGAAATCTACAATGTCAATTTTACGTCGTGACTTGGACGGCTTTTTGCTAGATTCCCCTTTAGTCTTCATATTTTCTTCCTTTTGGGAAGATTCACCTTGCCTAGTGCGTTTTACCCCTATGGCATCTACTCCTTTAAACTTGGTCTTAACTTTTGCTACTCCCTTGATATCCTCCTCCACTTTCTCCTTTCCTTTACCTTCAAGACTGATGACACTTACTGTTTGATTGCCAACTAGTGGTGGGACTAAGGGTGGAATGAGAGCTTGTGGTGGTGGTGGTGGTTGTGGTTGAATGGGTGGTTGTAGGATTTGCATGGGTGGTGCTTATTGTGGTGCCCTCGGTGGTGGTGTTCTTGCTCTCGGTGGTGAAACCTGGTTTTGCCTGGCTCCTCTGTTGAAATTCTGCCTCCTTGGGTGTGGACAGTAGTACATGCCATGACCATCCTCCCCACAATTGTAGCAGTGGTATTCTTGGTTTTTCCTTCATTGTCCTCTTCCTTGCTCCTCGTTGCGATTGTGTGCATGCCCTTGTTGTATCAAATGGATTGAGAGATTCTCAAGTTGATTGGTGATTCTATTGAGCAAGCCTTGCTGATCTTCAATTGGTTCTTGTGGTTGAATCCTCTGGGCGACTGTTGTAGGTGGTGCTAGAGGTGGTCGGGTCCTAACGGCTTCCTCTTCATCGATATTCCTGGCTTGTAGGCGCAACTTCTTGTCTTTAAGGCAGGCCACTTCAACTGATAGCTTATACGTAGCAGGAAAACTTCCCTTCACCTTCTCTTTAAGAGTTGTCCATAACCCAGCCACAAACCGATCTTTTTTTAGAAAATCAGGTGCCCCCTCATTCTCTCTTAGCGATGCAATCCATCGCCCCCATAAATCTACAAACTTTGACTCATATGATGCGTATTCCAGCATACTGCCCTGGTTCAACTCTGTCAACAATTGCCATAGCTTCTCTGATGTTGTGCCCTCTCCAAAACGCTTGACAAAGGCTGCTCTTAATAAGTCCCACCGTTCCTTCGTTGCTTGTGCCAAGGCATTGTACCATGATCTTGCCTCCACCTTCATTAGAAGTGGGAAGATGTGCAAGCGCGAAGCATCATCATCTCTCGCAGAGATGACACATGCTATTTACAAGTTGTCTAGAAAGTCTGCAGCATCCTCACCCACCTTACCAGTAAAGGTTGGAAATGCTACACTTGCCATTGTGAGAGTGAGAAAATTAACTCGACTTAGAAATCGTTTTATTTTTTATTTTTTCAATACATGGGTGCTCGGTAGATGGAAAAAATACTATACAAGGATGAAAATAACTACATCAAAAGACACTTCATGATTAATCATAGGGAGAATAAAGGGTAGAGAAGAGGTGTTTATCTCTTGCAGTCGTTCTCTACTAAACATGGTTGTAATGATCTGCTGATAAAACATCTTGCGGTCCAAGATTACTTTGATTGATTGAATTCGTTGTGGTCCATAAATTTGGTTCCTTGCAAAAGGCTGATGCGCTGGGTCCATCACATGATAATTCGGAAAGGCTCTCTCCTTCGTGGTGGAAGGTTATAGTCGGAGGTGTAGAGCTCTTGGTAGTTGAGGTAAAATTTATAGTACCACAGGACAAGGTTGTCTTCGTCTTCTAGCTCTAGGACTGCCCCTCTAGCAAGCTCTTGGAAAAGCTTGAACTCTCTCTCTTTGAGCAACTTCACTTTCTTGCAAGATAGAGTGCCATCTAGTGTATACACAGGTGTGATGAGGTAGATGGTGAGTCTTACCACTTGTATTAATCCAAGTTGGATGGATACATAGCAAGCTGTAAAGTCGTCATCATAGCCTTGATTCACAAGCAACACCCCTTGAAGGTGGAGGGTCTTGTCTTTCCGCCAAGCACAACCTGTGTCAAAGACCTTGTCGATGACAAGCTCCGCCACTTCACTCGGTAGACGACGTAGAATCCATGCTGCTGTTTCTAGTTCCTGGCTCATGAGAGGAGAGTGAGGTATAGAAAGACTTTGGAGGATTTACCCTTTTGTTTTGGAGACGGGGTGATTTTTGGCGCTGGAAAACCCTTGAATCTTTTGGTGCAAGGGAGAGTGAGGGACCACGCGTTCGTAGTAGCTTCCTCAAGTTGTGAAGGCTTGTTATGGATGTAGGTGGAATAGGTGGCAAAGATGGGGACGTAGATGTAGAGAATCCTGGTGCTACTGGAAAGCCTACCGTTGTGAGAACGCCTGTGCGGATGTCGAGGGAGAAAATGATGGCCTTTTCTTCACTTTGGGTTGCACTCATGTCGAAGGTGCGGTTTTTGGCTACAATGTGAGCATGATGCAGCTTGTGCCTTGCTTTTACGCTTGTGGGGATAATGAGAAATGTAAACAATTTGAGTAGGGAAAGAGGGTCTTACCACTTCTTCTATGCTAACAATACAACACCCTGGCAAGAGTGTCTTGATGACTTGTGTCAAACCTGCTTGAAGCTCATCCTCTTCAGTGGTCCAATTAGAGAATTCAAGAAGCCACTCGTCCATGAAGAGAAGTAAACATGTCAACCTTGTAAACTGAAGGTTTCAAGAGCCTTCCTCAGTGGGGGCACCAAATGAGAGGCGGAAGTGAAAAATAGACCCGGTGGCCTCTACACCAAGACTATGCACAATGGCCTCATCATGGGGGATACACAATAGGGGAACCACCTAGCAAGATATGCGGCTAGGACGCATACATATACACAATGAAGCATGCCATGGAAAACAATTCCAAGATCCACGCCCAAATGTGGAATGGGGTGGTTGGAGAATAAGGTGAGAGGAGTGGTGAATGAGTGAGAATGGGCTTGCTACTCGTGCATGTTAGTAAGGAAGATAATGAGGTGGCAAGATGATAGGAATATGAGAGGGAGAGAGAGAGTGTGTGTGTGTATGGTGGCAAATCCGCACACCTTTACATAAGCAGGAAAAAAAAAGGCAAGGAACAAGCATATACCATACTCACAATGAGATGTATCCAAAGCGACACAAAGTATGGCACCAAGATGGAGTGTGTTGATTGCTTGCAAAAGATGAATACAATAGGTAGCGTATGGCAGGAAAATGAGAAGGGGACAAGATCGTAGGAGGCATAATGGAGAGATGGGAGTTGATGGCGAGGAATATCATGAGTGTGTCCACCCTTCTTCTTCTTGAAATTGTGCCTTCAACCCTTAATTACAAGTGGTGTGGAGGTGTGGTGCTCATCTTTTGTGCATGGTGATGGTGATGATGATGGTGTTGTGATTATGTGATTAGGGTTCATGCTACAAGCATGTAGCACAAGAGTGTGTATGGATAGGTGTGTGTGTGTGTGTCTTTTAAGTGAGCTCTCATGGCCTCCTTATATAGGGAAGGAGGGGAGGATTTAGCAATATTTCTATTTGAGGTGAGTGTCCCACTTTGGTGACTAGGAAAATGGGGTGCATGTGACTGTGGCTCCCATCTTGTCTCCTCATTATTTAAAATACCAGAGTCAATAGAGAGAGAAGATGAGAGAATGTGGGTAGGATGTAGAGGATAGGAGATATTTACAATAGTCTAGCTTTGGCTAGACATAAGCTTATTAGGGAGAGAAGAGAGAGGTAAGAAATTTACAAGAGAGATTGTCAAAGGTGGATAGTTGTTGATGAGGATGGATCCTCCAAAAATGGTGATAGAATCACTCTAGATTTGCCAAGACCTCATTAAAAGAGCCTTGTCTCTTGTAATCATGCTTGAAGACTTGTAGAACCATAGCCATTCTAGAGGGAAGAAAATTGGGGATGGCCTGTGTCACCATTACACGAGAAAACTGGGGCCCACTACAAAAATCATATCTCCGTGTTCATAACTCCAAAAATTCTGAAGAAAATTGAGCTAAAAGTTGAGATCACGAGCTACATCTTTCATGTTGAACGCTCCTTCAGATTCGGGGTTCTTATCTACTTAAAAAATTCAGCCAAATAATGTATTATTTGTGGCTGCAAAGGTCTTTTGGTGGTCCCCTTTGAGTGGACTTCTCTCTTGCCTTCAAGTGTAAGCTCCTTCATGTGTATGAAAACATGACCTAGAGTTTTGAAAAGATTGACAATCATCTAGATGGAGGTATTATTGAAATTTGAAAGTGGGGTTGAGGTTTGAAAATGAAAACTAGTGAATAAAATATTTGGTAGGGTGGAATAATATATATACATGAAAAATATATTAGAAAATACTAAACTATATAATGTAATTTAAAATATATATATTTAATATTTAAGGTCAAAAGAGATATCAACAAAGAAAGCTAACTTATTTATGCTACATTGTGATTGATTAGCATAAGTCTTATTTATTTAATAAAGGCTAAAACTTTTGTGAAAAAGGGAAGAAAAATCAAAAGTAACTTGTATAATAGGAAATATTTTGGTAAAAGGGCAAAGATATATGGGGGGGTTCCCATGCATGGAAAAGCTTGCCTCAGTGGCAGTCAAACAGGGCAATGTTTCAGAACGCTTGGCGGCACAAGGGTGGCGGGAGGCTCTGTCGTCTCGCAGGGGGCGTTTTAGAATGCTACAGGCAAGGAGGGGAGCCGTCTAGAACGCCTTGCTGAAGAGTGAGGCCGGTTACAATGCCGTCACCAAGGGTGCTAGCGACGGCGATTCAAAACCCTTGCAGGACCACGACCAAAACTGCCACTGGTTGGGCGTTTCAAAACGCTCGCAAGGACCAATAGAGGGGAAAGTACACGTGTTGGCTAGCAAAAACATTGGAGTTTTGATATGCCACTACCCAGGGTGGTGGATGCTGGCAACAAGATCTCTTCTTCTTCTTTTCACTTTGTAGCTCTGCCTCCACCAAGGTTCTTCATGCACAAGCTACACCAAGAATCTCTGATACCATGTCATAGTCAACAATGCAGAAGCATAGAGACCAAGACGAGAGAGAGAGAGAGAGAGAGAGAGAGAGAGAGAGAGAGAGAGAGAGAGAGAGAGAGAGAGAGAGAGAGAGAGAGAGAGAGAGAGAGAGAGAGAGAGAGAGAGAGAGAGAGATAGATAGATAGATAGATAGATAGAATTATCGTCCACGGAGGTCAAATATGACCTATGGGACTGAAAAGCAAAACGTTACATCTCAGTTAAGGATTGAGGGTCCAACGAGAGGTGAACAAAAGGAGAAGATAGGATAAACAGAATCAAAAACCCTAAGGGGGAGAGAGAGAGGGGGAAGCCATTTTGGGAGCTCGAAACTCTTGGATAATGGCTTTACCTCCTCGATAGACTGCCCATTTTCCTGCTACGCGCGCTTCTCGTACCTTTTGTAGTTCTACCTTCTTGTGTTTGAGTTGGGTGGGTGTGAGGTCTTCTGCAAACCAGATATTAGTGTCCTTGAGGAGCCTTGATTACTCAAGGATTTTGATTCGGTCCGCCTTGGTCTTGAAAGTGAAGATCGCATGGTTGGTGCGTTGCTCATGTGTAAGGAAGGTGATTGTGGCTGGGTCCCACTCTATCATGGGGGTTGTTGCTTGGATGCGAGTAAAGCACTCCTGGAACTTGAGGTCTCCCTCTCTTTTCCAATCACATGGAAGCCCGCCAATGCGAACATTGAGGGCGAGGTTCTCTTGCCGTTGTTGTTCGCGTAGCGTGGATGCCACGCGGTCCTCAACTTTGTGGAGAATGACTTCCTGTACTTGATTTTTGACCGCCTTTGTGAGGGTGGTTTCTACTTCTTCTTTTGTTTTGTTGAGCTTGGCTTCCGTCTGTTCCATTTCTTCCTTCTTGTAGTTCTCCATTGCAGTGAGCCGAGTCTCGATCACTACGAGCCTTTGTTTCAGCTCTTCATTTTCTTTGCGGAGTCTTTCGACTTCATTCTGAAGTCGGATGGTGCTGTCCATTTTGGGAGGCATTGACACAATCCCTGCAAAGGTGGCCTTGTTGCGGGATGAAGCTCAGGTAGCCATGATTGTTGTTCTGGGTTGCACTGGTGGAAATGGGGACAACCGACAAAAGCTTATTGTCGTGGGTGGGCTTTGGCTAGGGGGTAAACGACAAAAAGTGAGCTTCCTGTCGTGGGTGGGCTTCGGCTAGGAGGTAATCGGCAGTGAAACCATGGCTGAATGTCGCCACAAACTTTTGCAGTGGTGGGAAAGCACCACTCTCTCTTAGGTTGCAACTTACACTCAAATGGGGCTACTGGCGGAGGAACACCCGGTCGCGGGCGAGGGCGAGAAGTTGGGGTCAAGGCGGTCAAGGCGGCGCTGTGCAGAGAAGGCGAGAACTGTGTGGGCAGGCTGTGCAGAGAAAATTGGGTTGTGCAAGGGCGAGGGTGAGAACTGTGTGGGAGGGGCGAGCAAAGACGCAGC
This sequence comes from Adiantum capillus-veneris, assembly GCF_014529385.1. Lineage (NCBI taxonomy): Eukaryota > Viridiplantae > Streptophyta > Polypodiopsida > Polypodiales > Pteridaceae > Adiantum > Adiantum capillus-veneris. Next base: position 120,203,935 of record NC_140956.1, read on the forward strand.
ACAAGTAGGTCGCTCATTGGGCTTGTTGTTTGCAGGCGAGCTTGGAGGCTTGATGCCCCTTCACAAGCCGCCCTTGATCCTGGGAGGGACACAGGGTGTGTTGAGATTAGGGTTTCGCTGAAACTCCAGAGAGAGAGAGAGAGAGAGAGAGAGAGAGAGAGAGAGAGAGAGAGAGAATCTCTTGAACCAATCAACCTTGACAATGACAACTGAATGTGTATGTACAATGGAGGCAAGGGGTTGCTTATATAACAACCTTAGTAAATTTCCCTACCCAGTCTTTGGAAAATAAGCAGACGAAATACCTAAAGACAAAAGAAATAATGGGATCACATTGGGCAGTTCACTTGAGATGCCAAAACTCTAACACCCCCCGCCCCGGGCGAGTTTTGCGGGTATGGAGAATGGGCTTCTTGCCTAACCTTGTCTTTGACAACTTATGAGTTACACATCGCCGTGAACCATAGCGAAGATATGGATCTTGTCATATAGACGAAATTTCGTGTATTCCTTGAGAGTCTGATTGCATATGCATCCACTCCATTGGTGATATCAGTGTGATGTGCTATTGAAGTACCATTGGCTCCGAGTTGTACTTTTCTTGAGTCAATCTAAACAAAAACAAGAAGTAGATTAATTTTCACATCTCATTGGCTATGGAAAAAGAGCATAATTTGACAATATTTTGAAAAGAAAGTTCACTTATTTTGCAAGAGTGGAAAATGATCAACAAGACTATACTTTTTTTCTGCAAATTTCACATTATGTGAGAGATTATATTAATAGGGATAAACCATTACATCAGCACCATGCTCAAATCGAGCCATGGCCAAAAAAAATTCCAAAGGAGACCGGTAACCATGCTTATCATGATAGTCATGACAGTGAGAGTTACCCTATTCCACTCATCTGAAATCTTTCTTTTTCCAAACCCAACAATAGTTTCTCTGCTTTCTTGGATAATCTTTGAGAAGTTGGCTACCAAGAGATCCTTGTTGAACACTTGGAAGTCCTTGGCTTTCCAAATATGGTGGAAGAAGAACAATCTAACAGCTTGAGGACATACCAGAAGTGCTTGGCTTTTCATTCCTTTCCCTTGTAGGAGTAAGTCATTCTTGGAAAACCCTATCTTCCAGTCCTTTGGATCCATTTGAAAACCTTACCTGCCAGGCCTCTAATCCCTGGACACTCCTTAAATAGGTGGTGTAGGTCCTCCCTAGTTGTTGTGCAATCCCAACACCTATCGGAGCCAATACCACAAGCTAGGATCTTGTCGCCTGTTGGGAGGGCCCCCCATAACACCTTCCATGGAAAAATCTTCATTGACAAGGGCAATTGTGGATTCCATATGTTCTTTTTAGTTGCTACCCACTGAGCCTCAGCCATTGCTTACCCCAGTGTTTGTTGAGGGGGGTGAGCAAGTCCACCTCGTGCATAAGAATGAGCTATATGCCCTTGGTGTTGTTACCATATACATGTGGTAGTGATCTGTGTGAACATATTAGGACCGCCGGGGAATTTTTTCCCTCTTTAGGAGGTTTTTCCCCCCGTGCATTGTATATACGCCCATCACTCTAGGGCTATCTATCTTTCCATTGCACACTAAGTAACACACTCTCTATTGTGTGCCTTGAGCTTCCTTCATCTTCTCCAAGTTGTGTGTGTTTCTCAACAACCCTAATTCCAACAATTGGTATCAAAGCAGGTTGCGTCCTCCCAGGCTTAGTCGCCAGCTGCTCCAGTACACGCCTGCTCACTTTCTCCGATTTCAGTGAGCTCATTTCGGCCAAATAAAAAATCTGAGCTCATTTCGGCCTCCATTTCCACTACAAGCAGTAATGCATAGGCTATTTCGTCATTTTCTGCAGAATTTATGTCAGTGCCGTTTTCTGCATAACAGGTGCCTTATAGTCTTCTATGGTTTATGCTATATAGCACGTGTTGTTCCCGCTCCATTTCTCCTATTTTCGGGCAGTTTTCACATCAGGTGCAACATTTACCATGGCTGACAACAACAACACAATGTGTTCAAGATGTTTGCAGTTGAGGACAGGTTGGATGGGGACAACTATCCTATGTGGGCTTATATGATGCAACATGTTCTTGTGTCAAAGGGCGTCTGGAACATTGTGCAGGGCATTGATGTACCTCCTGGTTCTGAGGATGTAGACGATCTTGAGGATGTTGCAGGTCTTCCTGCAAGGATTGTTGATGTTAGAGTTGTTTTGCCTACTACAAACCAAGCTCATTGGGATGTTAAGGATGTGCATGCTCATGCATTAATTGCGTTGTCTGTGAAGCGCACCATTGTTCCTCACATCCGTTCAGCAAAATCTACAAATTAGGCTTGGGATATTCTAGAAGGTCTTTATGCAAGCCGCAATGAGGCTAAAATTACTTTGCTGCGTAAAGAGTTGGAGTCAAAGATTATGCATAAGGAAGATGATATGGACACTTTCCTTGCTAGTGTCAAGGATATCAATGAGCAACTTATTTCTGCAGGAGAAGTCATTTCAGATAGTTCCCTTGTGCAGACTGTTCTTGATGCCTTACCAGATTCTTACCAGACTTTTGCTAGTACTTGGAGACTTATGACCCAAGGAAATCCAGAAGTTGTCAAGTTTGATGCATTATGCACATTGCTGTTGCAAGAGTCACTTTCCAAAAAAAACAGGACTAGGCAACGTGTAGTTGAACAGGACTAGGCAACGTGTAGTTGAACAGGCTTTTATTGCTTCTCAGAGAAAGGGTGGTAACAATAATGCAGCCACTTCTTATGGTTCTGCTGCGAGTGGCAAAACTTCTGTTCCTAATGCTTTTGCTGGCAGCACTTCGTCTGGTAATTCTGGTGATAAGGGCAAAAAGAAGATGCGTTGCCATCATTGTAAATCTAATGATCACTTGATCAAGTCGTGTCCTAAGTTGAAGGCCAAAGAGGCTAAGAAGAAAGAGGGTGGTTCCACTGCAAATGCTGGTTCCACTACAAATGCAACCATTGTTGAGTCTTCCGTGAAAGGAGACTGTAATGCTGATGTTGATGCAGAATGGGCTTTTAGCGCAGAGTGCACTTACAATCCTGCCTGAGGCTGCCGTCCATGATGCATGCTTGTCAGTTGCTGTAGATTCACATGTGTGGTATTTTGACAGTGGTGCTACAAAGCACATTACCTCACATCGTGAATTGTTTACCTCTCTCGAGTCTGTCCCTCATGGGAATTCAGTCACTTGTGCCAACAATGCCTCTTATCCAGTTCAGGTGTTGGAAAGATTGTGCTTACTACTACTAATGGCAGTTCTTTCACACTTGTTGATGCACTTTATGTACCTGGGATCAAGAAGAATCTCTTGTTTGTATCCACACTTGCTAGACTTGGACTTGTGGTCAAATTTGTGGATGACAGATGTACAGTTCATGATCTCAGTTTTGGTGATGAAATTGTTGCATCTAGCCTTTTGTTTCGTGGGCTTTATAAGCTCACTTTATATGACAAGTGTGGACAAAATTTTTCAAATGTTGTTGTTGTAGATTCAAGGGCTATTTCAGATGCAAAAATTTGGCATGCACGTTTTGGTCATCTGAATTTTGCCAGTTTTCAGCGTTTGCAGAAATCTGATATGATTGCTTCTTTGCCGCCTCTTGAAGCAGATGTCAAACATGATTGTGAAGGCTGTATTTTGGGTAAGATGCAGCGTTCTAAATTTCCAAAGGATGGTTCACTTCGGGCCACATGTAGGTTGCAGCTTGTGCATAGTGATGTTTGTGGGCCCATGCAAACTCCGTCCTTGGGCAATTACATACACTTCATGACTTTCATTCATGATTACTCCAGGCATGCATGGGTATTTCCGCTTAAAGAGAAGTCCGAAGTTTTTATGTGCTTCAAACAATTTTTGGCTATGGCTGAAAATGTTTCGAAATGTACTATGGGCACCCTCCGTTCTGATTGAGGGGGGGAGTATATGTCTCATGAATTTAATGCATTTTTTGCTAGTTGTGGGATAAAACACCAATGTACAGTGCCTTATACACATCAGAAAAATGGTGTTGCTGAGAGGAAATATAGGTCACTGACGGAAATGGCACAATGTATGGTCAAAAGTCAAGCTTTTCCGCATTCTTTTTGGCTTGAGGCCATCATGTATGCCACTTATGTACTTAACAGGTGTCCTACGAAATCTTTGCAGTCTATTACTCCATATGAAGCATGGCATGATAGAAAGCCTTCTATTGAGAACATGCGTGTTTTTGGATGTTTGGCATATGCTTTGGAGCCACAAGTGCAGCGCAAAAAATTGGATGATAAGGCTGTCAAATATATTTTTGTTGGTTATAGTGCTGAAAGCAAAGGTTATAGGTTGTATCATCCACAAACAAAACGTATTCTGGTTTCTCGGGATGTAGTGTTTGTGGAAGATTCTGTTCAGCCCTTGCTATCATGTACTAGAGACAGTAATGTAAGCTCACAAGACATTTATGACACTTTGTTGCCTCTTTTCAGTGGTAGAAATACGAATTTAAGTTCCAATGAGGCAAATGTACAGCCTATGGGGGTTTCTGAAAATGTTACAGATCAGCCTATTTACTGATGAAGATGTACATGATGTACTTGATGAGGAAAGGGCTGAAGATGAGCAAGCTAGAGGTATGCCAAAATGGCTGGTGCACACTTTGCGTGACAATAAATTGGATGCACCTTTGTCTAGTCGTACTCGTCCTGGCTCTCACCATGCATCTTATGCATCAGATTGTTATGCTTTGGCTGTGTCTAGTTTACATGATGTTGAGGAGCCTCTGTCTTTTGATGAAGCACAGAGTTCAAAAAATTGGATGGTTGCATTGCAATCAGAATATGATGCACTCATAGAAAATGACACATGGACTTTATGTGATTTGCCTCCTGGCAAAAAGGCCATTGGTACGATGTGGGTATACCAGTTGAAATGCAAGCCGGATGGTGAGATTGATCGCCATAAGGCTCGACTTGTTGCAAAGGGTTATGCACAGCAAAAAGGCATAGATTATGAAGAGATTTTTTCTCCCACTTGTCGTATGACTACTGTGCGTTTTCTATGTGCATTGGCAACTCATTTTGGTTGGGATGTACATCAATCAGACATTGTTACTCCTTTCTTGAATGGTGACATATTTGAGGAAGTTTATGTAACGCAGCCTCGCGGTTTTGTCATAAAAGGACAAGAGGACAAAGTGTGCAAATGTAACAAGGCTTTGTATGGGTTGAATCAATCTCCTTGTGCTTGGTATGAGAAAGTTGACACTCATTTGGTCAAACAAGGCTTTCGTAACAGTCCAACACAAAGCACATTGTATGTAAAGCGTGAGGATCATGTACTTCTTATTGTTGTTCTTTATGTCAATGATTTGCTGATCACTGGACGAAATGAGAGACATATTGCTGAATTTAAGGCTGATTTGAATGCTACTTTCAAGATGAAGGATTTGGGACTGTTGCATCATTACTTGGGTATACAGTTTAAGCAGTGTGATGGTGGTATTGCTTTGTGTCAGAAAAGTTACATAGAAACATTGCTATGTAAGTTTGGACTTGAGGATTGCAAACCTATTGCCACTCCCATGGAAACAGGTTTGAAGTTGAGTCTATATGATGCTGGCGATCTTGCTAATGTCACTTTACCAAACTGCTGTTGGCTGCCTCATTTATGTATGCAACACGAGGCCAGATATTCAGTTTGCAGTCTCACAGGTCAGCAGATTTATGCATAGCCTAGGGTCTAAGCAGTGGCAGGCTGTCAAGAGGATTTTTCGCTACCTTAGTGGCACTTTACATCTTGGCTTGTTTTATCCCAAGGGGGGATCATTGCCGCCAGACTTACATGCTTTTTCGGACTCAGATTTGGCTGGTTGTTTTGACACGCGAGTGTCCACAAGTGGTTTTTGTTTCATGCTTGGCATTTCATGTATATCATGGCTGAGCAAGAAGCAACCTACTGTGGCCACTTTGAGTTGTGAGGCTGAGTACATTGCAGTCTTCACAGCTACGGTTGAGTGTGTATGGCTCAGACGCCTTATGGTTGATTTGGGTGTTGGACAGGACATTGCCAACACTATCTACACTGATAGTCAGAGCCCATTGGCAGTTGTGAGGAACCCAGATTTTCATGCTTGCACAAAGCACATTGAGGTGCATTACAACTATGTCAGGGAGAGGCTCTCAGAAGGAGAGATCAGCTTGGCTTATGTGCCAACACAGGACAACCTTGCAGATCTTTTCACAAAGGCATTGTCTCGTGAGAAGCTTGAAGCTTTCCGCAAAGCTTTGGGCTTACTCCCCTTTGTGGACTGATCATGTCCTCAGGGCATGGCACTTCCCTTTACTCATGTGCCAGCTCTCGTTCACCGCATCACTCCACGGGGGATTTGTTACCACATACATGTGGTAGTGATGTGTGTGAACACATTAGGACCGCCAGGGCATTTTTTCCCTCTTTAGGAGGTTTTTTCCCCCGTGCCATTAGGAGATTTCGGAGGTCTTTTGGAGGGCCTTTTGGTAGAGAGAGGAAAATAAGCTCCTCCAATGAGAGAAGAGCCTACGTTACGTAGAAAAATAGATTGATATTAACAAAAATATAAAAAGTGTCCCTGTCCTCATTTAATAATCTAGTGGTCCTTGAAGACGAGCACTCTCTTTTATTTAATGCGAGCACTTTTTTCAAAAGGTAGATGCGGTGCATTTGATACGGGATACGTCATCACTAGAACTCAAAACGTCACAAAACTATCAAGTGGTGGAAGATTTTGGAACTTTTGATACTGCCAATGCGTCCGGAACACACATATCTCCTAGAAATGAATGTCCAATTGTCTCGCTTAGACATCCAAAGAGGCCAAAAATGTCAAACACCCCTAAAAGAACATTTTAATAACGGCGCGCAAGGAGGCATTTCAAAATTTTGGAATGCCTCCTCGTGCGCCGTTAGTAAAAAGGCCCTTTTTCCCTCTTTTTAGGGAGCTTTTTGAGAGGAAAATGTCCAAAAACCTCTAAAAAGGGGCTTTTTGGAAAGATAAGTGTCCAAAAATCACTAAAAAGAGCTTTGTACTAATGGCGCGCGAGGGGGCATTCCAAAATTTTGGAATGCCTCCTCGCGCGCCGTTAGTAAAAAGGCCCTTTTTTCCTCTTTTTAGGGCGAGGGGGCATTCCAAAATTTTGGAATGCCTCCTCGCGCGCCGTTAGTAAAAAGGCCCTTTTTTCCTCTTTTTAGGGAGCTTTTTGAGAGGAAAATGTCCAAAAACCTCTAAAAAGGGGCTTTTTGGAAAGATAAGTGTCCAAAAATCACTAAAAAAAGCTTTATACTAACGGCGCGCGAGGGGGCATTCCAAAATTTTGGAATGCCTCCTCGCACGCCGTTAGTAAAAAGACCCTTTTTTCTTTTTTTTAGGGAGCTTTTTGAGAGAAAAATGTCCAAAAACCTCTAAAAAGGGGCTTTTTGGAAAGATAAGTGTCCAAAAACCCCCAAAAATGGGCTTTGTACTAATGGCGCGCAGAGGGGCATTCTAAAATTTTAGAATGCCTCCTCGTGCGCCTTTAGTAAAAAGCCCATTTTTGGGGGGGTTTTTGACATTTTTTGCCTCTCCGGATGTCGGAATGAGACAAGTAGACATTCGTTTTTAAGGTATTTTGGCGTTCCGGATGCATTGGTGGTGTCAAAATCCTCAAAATCTATCACTATTTTACAGTTTGTGACTTTTCAACTTTCAGTGATGACGTAAGCTGCATTGAATGCGCCGCACTTGCCTCCTGAAAAAGACGCTCGCATTAAATAAAAAAGTGACCGTTTTCAAGGACGATTGGGAATATAAATCTACTTTTCAGAGTGTCTGGTTGTCCTTTTGGACGTACTCACAAGGTGCAAGTGCATTTTAAAAAAAGTTTCTAGAGAGAGAAATACAATTTCTTACAAGGCCCTCCAAATGACCTCCGAAATTTTCTAATGATTGTATATACACCCATCACTCTAGGGCTATCTATCTTTCCATTTCACAATAAGTAACACACTCTCTATTGTGTGCCTTGAGCTTCCTTCGTCTTCTGCAAGCTGTGTGTGTTTCTCTGCAACCCTAATTCCAACAGGTGTGTGCTTTGAGGAAATGGTCACTTTGTGGCCATCGCCAGGCTTTCCACTCAAAATTGGTTTGGCTGAGGGGCATTAAGAGATTGTCCAACCTTTCCATAGCTTTGTTAATCAGTAGTCTCTTAGTGCCATTAAGGTGAAATTGGGTAGCCAATAGGTCTGCCTCTTTCAATTTAGGTTGTTGACATCCCACAGGTGGGTTAGACGATGGAATCCTTTGTTACTCACCTTTTTGGCAATCTCCCTCTAGTAAGGGCTCAAAAGTATACCATCAACTTTAGAGAGCCACGAGGACCAGTGTGTTATGGAGTTCTGGAAGTATCTGATTAACTCCCCCTACTCCAAAGCCTATGTTGATGTATTGCACTTGTGCACTAGCTCACCCATTATGCTGCCGAGTCTCAGGCTAGTCCACTGAGGGGCTAGCAGTTTGTCATGAAACAAGACTAGGATGTTAACATTTCTAATCAATTAAAAAGTTTGTGTAAAATAAATATCATATCAAATAAACTTTTCCCCCCCTAAACCTCACAATGGTGTGTAGATTATATTAGCAAAATTATAGTTTTATAAATTCGTGCCATGCTCGTCTCGAGCCATGACATCTTTAAATGATTGTAGATACATCCGCTAACAGGGAAGCCACACCACAAACATGGATGGGTCCTCAACGATACCCATTCAAGTCAATCATTATGGCGCCCAGGGTCATGTTGCACTCATCAAAGTCCATATGTTTCCCGATGGCGATGATAGTCTCTTTGCTTTCTTGGATTATCTTTGTAAACTTAGCATCTTCCATGGTGCTCTTGAAGATCCAACAGTTTCTTGCCTTCCAAACATGTTTCAAATAGCAAAATCTCACAATTGGACTTGCGATGAGCAAAGCATGTCTCTTGAACACCTTCCCTCCCAAAAAGAGATCGGTCTGAAAAATCCTATTTTCAGGTCTTTTGGACCCATTTGTAAATATTTCCTTCAAGGCCATTTATTGCCATCATTCCTTGAAAAGGTGGAGGAGATCTTCACAAGATGTTCTGGATTGCAAGCATCTAACTGGACCAATCTTCCTAATGCAGATCTTCACCCCAGTTGTCAGGGCTCCCCATAACACCTTCCATAACAAAACCTTCATTTCATGCCGCCATTTTGGGTGCCAGATGTTCCACACGACTGTCTGCCACCTTGACTCTGACTAATGCTTGCCTCCCTGCTTGTTCAACGGGGAGAACCGATCCTTCAATGACATAAGGGAGAGATTCACTTCCTTAATTTTTGGTTTCAGGAAGTGTTTGCTCTTGGGCCGCTACCATGCTCCCACTCGAACTTGGATTCATAGTTCGGCAGACACCACCTATTAAGCCGTTCAAAGGCTCCACTGAGTAGTAATCTTTCAGTCCCACTGAGGTTGAGCTGGAAGGCTAGCTGGTTTGTTCCTTTCCGGCCATTACTACTATACTCCCAAAGTTGGTCTATATGTCTAATGCCTTTGTTATTATTATTTTTGGCTACTTCCCTCCAAAAAGGGGCCAGAAGGATGCTTCCCGCCTTAGAGAGCCAAGGGGACCTATGAGTTATAGAACTATGGAAATACCTTGACAACTCTCCCCATTCCAAGGATTCGGTTGCTCTGTTGCATTTGCATGCGAGCTCACCTGTTGTACCCCCAAGTTTTAGGATGGCCCATTGAGGAGCAAGCAGCTTGTTGTGCACCTTGAGCCCTTTCCATTGGCCAACTCGTGAGCACAATTTGGAGTTGTCCATCATAGCCTTAACCATAATGGCCCAGACCTAATCTTGCTTTGCTAGAGTCACCACAAACTTGGCACATTGTGCCTCCGCATGGATGCTAGGGTTAAGAATATCGGGACAGCCTTGCTCTACCGGTCTCACAACTATCTCCTATTTAGTCCATTGCCATGGTGTCAAGTCTTTAGTTTTGTTCTTCCATAGAGATTTCTTCAGTGGTTTTAAAAAATCTTTCCAGTTGCTTTTGGCTAGCTTAAGCAACGGACCATTAAAGGCTATATAAGGCAGCATAAATGAGCTGATTACCTTCACTCTACTTGAAAAGGGGAGAAGCACGTACTCCCATCTCCGCATCTTGTTCCTAATCTTCTCCATGACCCATGAGAATATTTGTTTTGTTAGTTACCTCCACCCCCAGAGGGGCTCCCAGGTGTGGGAAAATCTTCCCTCTAGATACTATCTCCCTAGTTCATACTGACGGATCAAACGAGTCGTTCTCAGAGAGAGAGAAATCAATCTCAATTTTTCAATGCTACATTTTGACTCTGAGGCTAAGGCATACGTTTGAACAATCTGTTGAGTCTTCTTGATAACGTGAGGGCATGATTTGAGAAGAAGGAAGGAGTCATCCGCAAAAAGCTTTGCCAAAAGTTGGTTGTTGTTGGGCAGAGTCAAGCCGTGAAGCTCCTCTTTAGCAACATTGTCTTCAAGTAATGTCACGAGGGGATGGGATTCAATGGAAAACATTAAAGGGGCAAGTGGGCAGCCTTGTTTACTTGATCTCTTGACCTCGAATGCACCCACAATTCTCTCTTTGAAGAGGAGCTTAGACTAGCTACCAGCACCAAGGGTGTTGACTAGTTGGCACAGTTGTGACCCAAAGCCTAATGACTTCATGAAATCTTCAATGAATGACCATGTGATCCTATCATAGGCTTGCAACATGATACACTCTTGCTTAGTGACATTAGCATATTCAATGCCGACCATTGCTGACAGAATTTTATCATAAAATTGACCTTCCCTTGATAAATCCCTGTTGGTGTGGAGTAAGGACTCGATCCAAGAGGGGGGGAGAGCCTGAGGGCTTTATAGGCTACTGACATCATCGTTATGGGCACCAATGGTTCAATTGGGAACAACAGACTTGTTTTTGGATAGGCTTAATAAGGCCTCTCTTAAATCCATGACTCCATCCACCAGGGCTCGGTTAGTCATTCATAAGATAGGAGACTTTAGATCATTCCAAAATTCTTTTTGAAGAGCTTAGTAGTCAATCCGTCCCAACCGGGGGACCTTTCTTTGCCCAAGGCTTGGAGTGCAAGAGAGCAGTCATTTTTAGTGAAGGGCTTCTCTAGAAGGTTGGCTTCAGAGAGGGATATTATTCTTTTGACGCTCCCAAGAATAGTAGCTGTGGCGTCGTTCACTTCGAGGGAGAGGACCTCTGGCTCTGGCCTATGATCTATCTCAGGTAATAAAGCATAAGATGGGCTATTTCATCCAGATCCCCCGATTTCTTTTCACTTTGAGGGCCCTAAAGAAATGTGCATAGTTGGACTCCTCTGGTTGGAGAAAGGTTTCTCTAGAAAGGATTCTGGCCTTTCTCACCTCCTCAAGTTGGTGGTTTGATAAGTCCACTTTAGCTTCAAGCCATCTTTTGTGCTCGGCTTTTGAGACAGATCCTTGTTTTTTGGTGGTTAGGAGCTCAACTTTGTCATTGAGCTGTTTAAGTTGCTCCTCTTGATATTTCTTTCTTCTATGGCCTGCAATTTTAATTGCTTTTTGCAAATTCTTGGCAAAAATATCACACGCCCTTGGGCTACCTGAATCCACATCTTTCCAATGCTTGCTTAAAGCTTTGAGGGCTAGACATTTGAAGAGTGGGTCTCTAAAGAGGTGAGCCCCTGTAGAGAGGAACTTTTTAGACCCTTGAGGGCAATGATCTTCTCCTTTGGTTTTTTCAATTTAATGCTCAAGGGTAAGTGATTCGACATACAATGTGGAGTTAACACCTTTAGTTGAAGCCATGAGGGTAGCCAATCAGCTTGATGAGAGAAATAATAGTGGTCCAGTCGAGAAGCTGTATTGGCATATTGCAGGCTGGTGTACATGATCCCAGGCATGTTGTTCCATGGGCCTAACTCCCACATATGCACCAACACCCATTTCTCACAGAGGCTTAGCCATTTTTATCTTTCAAATCCAGTAAGCATGTTTGATGCCCCAGTTCTGTCCTTTCTCTTCTCTACCATATTAAAGTCTCCCACCAGGAGCCATTCCCCTTCAACATGGATGCCTTTTAGTTGCTCCCAAAGCATGGCTCTTTCCTTCACCAAACAAGGTCCATATATATTGATGATAGTGATATGTTGATCCCCCCCATTTTACCTTAACTCCTAGAGCTCTCCTTGAGGGATGATTGAACACAAGTTTTGGTTATAAATCTATGTCCACCATCGAAAGGATACCACTGAATCCATTAGCACCTTCTCCGTAGAAGACCAGTGTTTTCCCCACATCTTGACTTCTCTTGCTAGCAGCATCCAGGTGATGCTCCTGAATAGCCTAGTAGTTTATACCCTTGCCTTTTCTGACTTCTTTCTAGAACAGAGAACACTTTTTTTAGGTTTTGATCCCCTTCACATTCCATGAATGGATTATGAGCTCTTCCATTATTGGGAAAGGGGTTCAAACTCCTCCACCTCCATGGACTCTTCTTCCGTGCTCTCTTTCCTATTATCCTCCACCATAAGATCAATCACCTTTCCCTCGGTAGCCTTGAGGTTTTCCGAGCTAGCATCCTAAAGCACCTCAAAAGATATTGTCATAGAGGAAGGGGGTTTTGGAGATGTCTAGTGGGACTTCTTTTAGCCGCCCCACTGCTCGTGCGTGGGATTTGAAGCGCTTGCAGGATATGTTAGATACTTAGCACCATCTTTCTTCTTTATTACTATGTGCGGGTGATAGAACAATCTTCTGAACTAAGGGGAATGATGGCTTTTTTTGGGCAGTGGACATGAAACGGTATCCAGGGGTGGCCTTATTGTTGCTAATATGGACTTTTGTGGGTTTTTCCATGTTCCCTAAAGTTACCTTGTGAGCATTAATTCACCCATCTCCCTGTGCTTTCTCGATAGCTTTTCTGGAGTCTGCTCTTCAGTAACCATCTAGTGTGTGACAGGCATGACATTTTCACCAACTATTGGGCCTCGGGTTGTCATTGAAACAGTTGGACACGATCTAGCAAAGTGTCCAAACTTGTTACACTTGAAGCACGTTCCAAAGAAAGTGCCAAAGTTCAGAGGAATGACCTTAAGACCAGCCCCCACATTTACGACGAGATTCTTGGGCTGAGGCTTTCTAAGATCCCACTACACATATTTTGTTGAAAGCGGTGCCTACTACTCTATTTGATGGTATGAATAAAGGGGTACCTAAGGCTGTTTTGCAAGGTCTTTTAAGTTATTTCTCAGCTACATAGGGAGGTTGACCAATTCCACCCATATTGGACACATATCTTGGAATGCATCAGATGAATCAAATGAGGGATCCCAAGGGAGCACACAAACTGGCGACCGGTTAAGAAATAGTGGGCTTTTGGCCAATACCGTGGTCACCACCACCTCGTCACGCTGAATTTCACAGATAAGAATCCCTTTTCCAAGTATTGGGTGTTGGTCACACATCCGCTCGATTCAAAACATTGGGACCATGGAAGCAATTGACAAGTTTCTCTCTAGCAGGCACTATGCCCATGAATCCAAAGACCAATGTAGGCTTAGCAAGCTCAACGAGCTGTTTCTTGATCAAGGTAGGAGGACTGCCACGGTGAGAGCGTCCTCCACTTCCGCACTTTAAGGGAGGGTTTTTTTCAAAGCTTGGTAGGCCTTGTCTCCTTTAGCTGCATCCTGGGGCCCGACGTAACCTCCTGCTTCATCCAACGTCCTTTTATTTAGGGACAATGCATTGAGAATATCGGCCAATTCTTTTTCAATCTGCACCTTGCGACCCCTCAATTCCTCCTTGTTTAGCCCCATAATGCCGCCCTAGCTGACCTCGTTATGTTGGGCTTTGTCAACTTTTGGGCCTTGGCCTGACATGTCGGAAGAGGGGTCCTTTGCCCCTCCTTGAGTTCCCACCACAACCTCTGCATACGTAGGCTTGTGAGAATTTTCCACGGCCATTCTCCAATGGTGCCGATGTGATACGATCCAAAGCCTGATCACCCTAAGGGACTGAACCTCTAAGATAGATCACAAAACAAAGGATAGTATGAGCTACTGCCCGAATGGAAAGATAAGAATCGCAAACCACCTAAGGAAAGAGGGATTGCGATCGATAACATGACGACGGATTGCGATTGAAGGCAGGCTCACAGATCTCGATCGATGGCAGGCCGATGGATCGCGATCGACTGGAATTGAGCATGCACAAGACGGTTTTAAGATGGTGGGTGGAATTAACTAGAGCTTATCAAAAGAAAATTTTCATCCACCCTTGTGAGTGTCTTCCAAGAACAAATCTTCCTCCCATTGAAGTCATTTCTAGGCCTCACACAGAGGGACTACCCTTTTGTCAAAATGCACTTACACTCTTTGGTCTAGGGCGTTAGAACTAAATGAAACACTCCCCAAAGAAGCTCATCTTACTGCACCTAAGAAATCTCCGAGCAATTATGGGCGGCTTAGGAAGACCTTAGGGTTTCTAATTATTGACATCTTTTTTCTTGTTAGCTTCATAGTTCAATACTTCTAACTGAGACAAAAGAATTGAAGTTTTACAACTTTAATTGCTATCATGCAAAGCTAGAGTGTGTGTGAAGAATGGAATACTATGCTTGAAAACATGGAATGCTGTTCAAACCTCATTTTCGTGAAATTTCAATGCAATTTTTCTCCATTTTATTTAGAACTCACAATTGTGAGTGTATTATATTAGAATAATCACAAAGATTTACAAATTGAAGCCATGCTCGTACCGAGCCATGGTCTTCTTTTATCTATATATAGGAGTGCTTATCAAACTAATAGGTGCAAACTTCAGTGTAACAAGTTAAAAAACATTGTTGATTAGGACCTACAATCTAGCATGGTGCACTACACACAATGGACACCAATTTCTTAAACAAGATGGTTGTATGCCAAATTTAGACTTACGAGATTGATTGCAATTGTGAGCACATTCAAGATCAGTGAGAAGAAATGCATCATCGACTAAAATCTAAGCTGCAACAATAGTTTCGTTAGTTTTTTCTCATGTATTTTTAGTTGCTTGTGCACAAATTTACTTGAAAATTGTGGAAATCACCAAAATCCCCCTCAAATTTCAAAAATCCCTATAATACCCTCGTTTGGCAAATTTGACCGAAAAAAATAAATCCCGATAGGCGCTTAAGTATGTCTGAAATTCCCATTATGCCCGTCATCAATCTCGCAGTCATCTCTAAGTCATTTAGCAAAATGAATAAGCTATGCAAAAATCTAAGCAATTCATTGAAAAATAATATTAGGGTATTTTTGGACATAATTTAAAACTTTGATATATCCTTTTTTTATTTAAGTCAAGGCAACGAGTAAAAACTTTGGGTTAGCTCAAATTCAAGTGATACATCCGGCCGCCGCCGCCGCCGCCCCCTTCCCCCCCACCACACACACCAACCACCACCCAAAAAAAAAAACACAACCACCACCACCAAATAAAAAGTGTCCAAGGTGAATTCATTGATTAAAGCCAAGAAGATGCATAATCCAAATCATCAAATCTTGTCTTATAGCTTGCCATCCAAAGTCTATCAAAGACATGACATAAGGTCTCGCCAAGTAGATGAAAAAGTTTATATGCGCTTCAATTGTGTACTTGTGAAGGAATCAGACTCTAAGAGTATACAAAGAAAAAAGTTTATATGTGCTTCAATTGTGTACTTGTGAAGGAATCAGACTCTAAGAGTATATAAACAACCATGATTTCACGTGCATTGCAGGTGTTATGGCAATTCCGCATGCTAATGGAATTGTGGCCGGGGTCAGATCTATTGAGAGAGGAGGAGAATGAGACCATGTGCTTTGACACACTTCTCCTTCAAATGTATGACGAGGCCAGGATGGATCGAGCAAGATTGCTAACGAGCATTCTAGAGCCATCAGTGCGCAACTATAGGGCCGCCACCTTCCACTTCCTCAAGCTGCCAATGGCCGAGATCCCGCTACCGCCACGCCCCCTCCGTCTACTCTACTACGGCCGTAGCGAGCTCTCTCGTCGCCGCATAGTCAATCATGATGAGGTTCTCCACTTCCTACAACACAACTTATCTCATAGGCTTCACCTTGAGATTCGATCCCTTGACCTCCTCCTCCTTTCCAAGAAAATGAATTATTCTTTCACTCACCTCGTGTCCATCTTCTCCCAAACTGACATCTTTGTCGCGGGCCATGGTGCCATAACTTGGGCTACCATATTCATGCCTCTTGGTAGTGGGTTCATTGAGGTCTTTGGCTCTTGTGATTGGTGGAAATCAAAAGAACATTACAATGACACAACCAACTTGAAGACTTGGGTTGCACCTCTCACTCAAGCTCTCCATATCAAGCATGACCTCTCCAACCCTTATGCAAAGAGCGTGGCCAACCCACATCGTGGTAACACCACCCTTTGCGTCAATCCAGGCACGGGGGTCCCAGACTACACTATTGATCCATTGAAGCTACGTCAAGTTGTGGATTCATTTGCTTACCCTGAAGAACCAGGAGATAGGCTAACTCTCCATTGGCTCTATGATTGGGGGCATGCTCAAACACCATAAACGAATTGATATATTAGCCTAATGACAATTCCACTCATCTCAATAAGGCTATGCTTCATGATTATTTGAGGTTAAGAATTTCACGTTTTTATGTAAGAGCAGAGGTTTCACTCTTTGTGATGCTATCTCTTTAACATGGATTGAGGTGCCCATTAGGACACAGTAACAATCAAGCAAGATCTTGTTCTCTAGACGCACAATACCTTTTTATTTGTCTCCTCTCAACCTCTTAAGACCTTCACTAATTAGGTAATGGCTCCATCAAAGTCCACACTTGACACCTTTTTGACTCTCATATATCTTATTTGCTCTCATATTACAAGCATCTTCTTTGAAATGTACCTTGAACAACTCAACAATTTTTTTAATTCTTTTTTTTGGGGTGTGCATCCATGCTCAATTTCATGCCCACTCTAAAAACAACTAGCCATCCATGCATTGTAGGTATTAACTAAGGATTATCGTATTCAGTGTATAATAGGGAGGTTTTATAAGGAGAAAAAGATAGAGTTTACAAAGTAGATTCCCGTGTATGAGGATTCAAAAAGGTGCAAGTGATGTCTCTCTAGTACTTTTAGTGAATCCCTCAAGACTATAGCACACCATCTATAATGGCTATGGTGGATAAACCAATGTGGCATTCATTATTGTGTGAGTATCATAGCAATAGAGAGTAAGTAGTTTAGATAGAGTATACTCAATACAATGGAATGAAAATTGCTTGATTGGTTAGAATTGGAGAATACAAGATTGGCATAGTGGCTTTATGTAGGTTGCAGATGGCAGGTGGAAATAAATATCCATCCTCCCTAAATCCCTACCAAGTAGGTTTGATAATATTTTAACTATACTAAAGGAGAAGTATCCCATCCCTGCACTTGAAGATGTAATCAATTTACTTCTAAAAGAAGAGAAAAGGTTGGGCACGTATACAAGGTCTCAAAATAGCGCAATGATTTTCAAAGATAAAGGTTGTTCACATTGTGGCAAAAGCAACCATAATCACAAGATTGCTTTTGCATTAAGGTGTGCCCTCATTGCAATAAGAAGGGACATGCACTTAATAGGTATTTTTTTGAAGATAATGCTAAGAATCAAAAGAATCTTAGAGATTCCAAAGGCAAAGTACATGTAGTAGTAGTAGAAGAAGAAGAAGGAGAAGAAGGGAATGTCAACGCTATTTGTTATGAGGATATATTGTAATGGGTTTAGAAACTACCCCCAATCAAAATTTTGGCAGTAAGATCTACCTCATTGCATTAGATTCATCTTTATGAGCCATAAATAGTAATCCAATGTAACCCATATTAGACTCCATAGTGTAAGCTTCAATTTACAAGGATGTTTGTTGGGGTAAGTCTTTGGCGTACACTCTAATGTGACCTATCCCTAAAGCCAAGCATACTAGCATGCACCCCTATGTGCATGGATACAACCTCCTACACAAAGTTCCCTAACACATGCTACTCATGCTATAAACACATGTTACACATTTGTAGCCCACATGATACTTTCCCTCTATCTTATGTGGTGTATATCCCTCTCACATCACCTTCCCATTAAAATATATATCAGGTGCTCTGAGTTGGTATGTTACAAAAATGTGTATTTTTTCATAACGGGTGCTTGGTGTAAATTGTACGATGCTTATCTTGTTCACCATGGTTGGAATAGTGTGTGCAATCCCCATTTAGAAATTGAAATCCTATTGTTTTGCATATATACATTCTGCTATTGCTAATTCTTATGTATATATCCTACAAATTCTTGTGACAGTTGGTCCTAAGTCTTCTCAAAACCAGAAAGGGGTCTTCCTCTCTTGATGCATAACTTCTACAGCAAAGCACAACCTTGTAGGGAGCAGTTAGGATAATAGACTAATTTTGAGGTTCATTTTGAAATTTTCATAGGTTGAAGTCTCTCTTGTTATACTCTACATGTTATTATTTACTACTAAGCATGGAAATCACAAGACTAAAGTGCTTGTTGTGACAAAGATTATGGCGTTGGTAGATACCTCTTGACACACTTACTACTACCACACATGCTACTTGATACATAATTGCGGAGGCTACAAATCTTGAGCATCCTTTTCCTCTGCCCCTTTTCTCTTCTCCATTGTTTCTGTGAATTACAGTGGTGTGTAAGATTGAAGTGTTGTGAGTATTGTGCAGGTGTTGATTCCTCAAGACGTGTATATGCTTTTTTGTGTGCATCATAAGGTGTAAATTGTGAACCGTGTCATTCCAGAGGTGTTAATGGGAGGATTGGGGTGCTGTAAATATTCTCAACTATATAGAGGAAATTTTTGTGTGTTTCTAGGTGTATTTGCATTACCTCTCTCCATCTTCTAGTGTCCCCCATGGAGGAGCATCTGATTTCTCGTTGATTTGATCAAGTATGATGGTTTCTTTCACAAAGAAGTAATGGAAGCACGGAGTTATGGCCCGATCCTCACTGTGAGGAGGATTTGGAGAAGTGGATGGCCGATTTTAAGTTACGCATGTCGCCATCACATATTCTAAATGAAGATAGCAAGATATAGCTGATTCCACTATGGATGTGTGGCAAAGCAAAAGTATGGTTTGGTGCTTTAAAAGGAGAACCAAGGTTGATATGATCGGCCTTGTTGGCTCGCTTCCACCAAGATTTTTGTAAGAAGCATCTCCAATTGATTTAAATGCAAGGTTTAAGGATTTAAGGAAAGATGTTGAGTAGCGTTAAATGGTAACCTTGCATTTGAACTACATTTCTACTCAAATGTATATATTTTTTTATCAAAGTTTTAACCTAGTGTTCATTCTCTCTTTCCGTAATAGCCTTTTTCCATACATTCTAAAATACCAATGGGGAGTTAAAAACCACTTGCATGTGGAGGGGTTGGCTCAAGATGCTTCTAGAGACACAACAAACAGGATGGGGACACTCTGCAGGAGCCACTGGAGGGACATCATGGTGGGGCCCACATACATTATCAACCCTTATGGAACCTCCACGACTTAAAAGGCTATTTTTAATGAAAAAATAATTCCCTTATTTGCATAATTGAAGTAATGGTCAAAAGGGAACCTAACTATGGTTAATTACCTACCCTAGTCAAGTTTAACCTAACCCAAGGTCTTGTACAGCTATAAAAAGGCCCTTTGGCAAGCACAAAAAAACACACACCTACTCCATTGCTGCAAATAAGCTCCTCTAAGGTTAGGGAAGCCCTAATATCTCTCTCCTCTTGTCTCCCTAGCCATTTCCTAAGCTCGCTATCATAAGCGGCACCATAGAGAGAGCATCAATATGCTATTGTTACCATTCTCTTGCAAACATTTTTCTTACCATACTCATCCCTAAATAAGGATTGTAGATTCTATATGAGAGAAAGGATATCAAGTTCAATGATCTATCTCAAGGTTTGATCAACAAATTGTTGCAATTGGGGTGTCGTCGTCACACTTTTGCTCTAAACGCATGTAAAATTGGTAAGCATATCTTGGTAGCTTCTCATATTTTGTGCTCATTGGGTTGCTTGTTTGTTGAGAAAGTTTTTGTGCACCATGGTGTCTATTTTCTTGGCTTCTCTCCTTATGTTGTGTGTAAGTAAGTCTTGGGGCTGCATAGATGGAGAAGAGCTCTCTATGCATGCCGCCTTATGTGTGTAAGTAGTCTCTTCTTTTGGGAAAGGAAAGGAGTTGTCAAGTATTTGTGCATTATGGTGTTTTGAGTTTTGAGGTTTTGTGCTTGCTTTTCTTAGAAGTATATGAGCACTAATATGGTGAAGGTCAATCTTTGCATGTGAGTTTGTGCAGTGTTCAAAGGGATTGCTTAAGGAGTGTGTGTTGAATGGTTGAAGGGCATTTTGTGTTGAAGCACATAAGGAAGGTGTGAGTGTGTGTGTGGGTGTGTGTGTGTGTGTTGTATATGGTTTGTTTTGGTTTCCTTCTTTCTCCATAAAAGAGGGTGGTGTCCCCTAAGAAATATGCGTGTGTAGGGTCTCACGGAGTGGTTGTCTGGTGGGAGCCTTGAGTTGAGCCCCATCTCAAAAAATCCGCTCTCATAAAAGTGGTGCCCCCACGGAGGAACTTTCCTAATTGCCTTCTATTCTCCTCATGAACAATAGAGTTGCACCATATGCTTTTCATTTTTCACAACGCATCAGAATTAACATTTGTGTAGATCGCAAATTTTTTTACCAACAACGCATTGTTTTTATGTTTGGAGCAGAAAAACTTGGTGAAATCTTGGCATCTCCAAATCCCATCATTCTTCCATTCATTAATTATGATGATTCATTTGATGTCCATGTTTTTATTTTGTTTTGAGGCAGGGACAAGAGGCGCTTAGATAGCGATCCACTCAAAGGAAACTTTCTTCAAGAGAAAGAAAAAGGAGAACGCATTGTCACATGAACCAACTTGGAGCTGCTTCTCCTTTTACACCCATAGCTCGTCAATCTGTGCACATCATAGTTTCTACAAAATTTAGATTTCAAGCAACCATTAGGAGAATTTTTGGACCCACTCGCCTTAATGAAATTAATGCCTCAATCAACCCTTTTATTTTTCCTATGATAAATTATGAACTAACACTTGATGTATATATTTTCATTTTGATGTGATCACTCATCGTAGTCAAAACTTTGTGGTACACAAGCCTCCTTGTATTGTAAAAATGTCAAGCACTTTTCCTACCTTTCATTCTAAAAATGGTGAGGATGCACAAGAATTTCTGGATAATTTGGAGATGGCACACCTCATCTCTGGGAGAGATCAAGAAGAGGTAAAGCTGCGTGGTTTTCCACTCGTTCTCAAAGGGGAGGCTAAGGCATGGTACGAGGCCTTGCAACCTCAAAACAAAACCAATTGGGAGAGGCTACGTGCAATTTTTCTTGCCAAATTTGGGCAAGGAGATACTCCAGAGGGTCTTTGGAAGTGTCTACTTCAACATAAATAGGTATTCCTTGAAGACTACCCATCTTATGAGGCCTTTTTCCTTAACCTATGGGATAGATGGGAGGCTACCTTACAAAACCAAGGTGGTGCACCAAACTTTCTAAAGAAAGATAGGTTCATGGATGGCTTGTATCCAATTTTGAAGACCAAGGTAGAGTTAAAATTCCCATCAACATTTGAGGAAGCACGTGAGGTGGCCATGGTCAAATTCAAGAAGTTAAATTTTCAAGCACATAGAACAAGGGACCTAAATGAAGTCATTGAGAGGGATTCTTCACCAAGCATAGGAGCACAAGTTAGGGGCTCTCTTGCACAAACTTCACAAATAGGGGAAGGATCACAACAAGAGATCTTGCAAAGATTAACTCAACAACTAGAGAGTCTCACCTTGAATCTAGTGCCGGGCCTACCCCAACAACGACAACCAAGAGAAGGGAATCGCAATCAACGACGTCAAGCACAAGAGTTGAGATGCTGGAATTGCAACGAAGTGGGTCATGGCATGTATAATTGCCCTCACCCTCGATGGCTTCCAGGGGACATATACCCTCCTAGACCCCCTCCGCTCATGGTGCAGCAAGAGCATGCTCAAGCCCCGCAAATTCTTCGTCGACCAACACCACCTCCAGTCGCAAACATCCCTCCTGTCCCACCAGTGGAGGAAGAGAGAGGAGTAAACGTCATGAAGCTGGAAGAGGAGATAGAGGTGAGCCCTATACATTTTGATGTTATGCCAGCAGAAAAGCGCACAAGAGCACACAACAAGGATGAAGACACAAGGAATGAAGAGTCAGAACCTTCAAGGAAGGAGAGGAAGAAAAAGTCAAAGAAGGAGGAAGGAGGCAAGAAGCAGAGGTCAAGGCAAAGGGAGATCGACATCAACGATTTTCCATTAGGAAAGAATATGGAACCTTACAACATCTTAGAAGATCTGCAAACTCAAAAGCCCAATATTTGTTGGCCTCAACTCCTACATCTATCACCCAAGGTGAGAAAGCACTGGTCCAAACTTGTAAGCACAAGACTCCCAAGAAAGAAAGAAAAGGTGACAGTAAAGGCATTGACTTCAAAGCCACAACAAGATGTGGAACCTATTGTAGATGCTTATGTAAGGGGTAGGAAGGTATCCAATGTGTATGTTGATGGTGGAGCACAAATGTGTGTGATCACGGAAAGAGCCATGAATAGACTAGGGCTTGAAATCACTAAATCCTCTAATTGTCAAGCTAGGTTGGCCAACAATGCAAGTGTGAAGTGCCTAGGCATCGAGAATGTAAAAGTTTCTGTATGTAATATAGATGCACGTGTGGACATGTATGTTATGCCAGCCAAGGGGGAGGGCTGTCCCATCATCCTAGGGAGGCCTTGGCTCATTGCTGTGAATACAGATCAAAAATGGGGACGAGGACAATTGATTCTCAAAAAGGGGCAACATGTAGTATACGATTGGCATGAAGGAAAGCAGCTCGACATCAACTATGAGACCACGGATGATGAAGAAAGTGAAGAGAGTTTTGGCTCAAGCGACGAGGAAAGTTCAACCACTACATCCAATAGTGAAGAAGAATCATCTTTGGAGGTAATGGGAATCATCTTCAACACATCAAAAACTCCATCAATAGAGGTTGACCCAACAAAGGAGAAAACAAAGGATGACAAACGTGACCACAAGCACTTTGAAGACTTTGAGAGGATGCTTGCAAAAGATCTTACCCCTGAGGAGAAGCGGTCCTACATCGATATGCTCAAGAGGTATCCCAATTTGTTTATCACTGATTACTCACAAATTAGAGGTGTGGATGTTATAGAGCATGGCATAGACTTAAAACCAGGTACTAAACCTGTGGCTCAAAAGCTAAGGCGCCTAGGAAAAATACAACAAGAGGTACTTTTGATAGAGGTTAACCGACTCCTCAAAGCTAGTTTCATTTACCCTGTGTCTAACTCTGAGTGGGTGTCCCCAATTGTAGTTACCCCTAAAAAGAACGGAAAATGAAGGGTCTGTGTTGACTACAAACCGCTCAATGCTGCAACAAAGAGGGATCATTTTCCTCTTCCTTTCCAAGATGAAATCTTAAACGAAGTAGCCGGCTATGAATGTTACACAGTGTGTGATGGGTATTCAGGGTATTTTCAAATCAGAATAGCAGAAGAAGATCAGTTAAAAACCACTTTCATCACACCTTGGGGTTGCTTTGCCTATAGAGTGATGCCATTTGGGCTCACAAATGCTCCTAGTACCTTTATAAGGTTTACAACTCTTGTCTTTCAGCCCTTCTTTGGAAAGTCAATTAGGGTTTTTATGGATGACTTCTATATCTATAGTAGCCAAAGACTTCATTGCCAAAAAGTTCAGGAGGGGCTTAGGAGGCTTCATCAATTTGGGGGACAGCTTAATCCTGAGAAGTGTCACATTGCAGAGTCACAAGTGGTATTGCTAGGTCATGTGGTTTCTTTGCAAGGAATTCAAGTGGATCCATCAAAAGTAAATGCTCTCTTGTCACTACAACCACCAACGACAACCAAGGAGATCATGAATTTCAACCACAAAGTAAGGTACATGTCTCGTTTCATTCACCTTCTAGCGGAAGCTATTGCACCTTTGCACAAGCTAGCAAACAAACCCACATTTGAATGGAGAGAGGAACACAAATTATGCTTTACTGAAGTAAAGGGTATTCTCAACTCTCTTCACAATAATGCCACCAAATCCAAAGGATACATATTACATCACGCCAAGTGTAGGAATGGAGGCCATCGGTGTAGTTCTCATGCAAAAAGACCCAAAAACATGCTACATGAGGCCAGTATACTTTGCAAGCAAAGTCATGACCGCTGTAGAGAAGGGCTACACCGATATGGAGAAGGTGGTATTCACAATTATGTTTGCGGTAAGAAAGTTCCGATCATATCTCTTACCTGCACCATTTGTCATTCTCACCATGGAAAACAATTTACCATATGTTGTGCAACACATGAGCCTCTCATCTAGGATAGCCAAATGGGTTCTAGAACTTCAAGAGTTCGAATACTCTTTTCTTGTGGAAGATAGCACAAGGGCAGGTCTTGCAGACATTCTCACATACAAAGTGAGAGAAAGGAAAGAGTCACCAAAGGTAGGAGACAAAGCTACACCACAAAATAATGAGGAGGAGATGGACAATGCACACATTTTGTGCTTTGATGGAGCTTACCGACGACAACACGATCAGGCAGCAGGGGGGGTTCTTATTCTAAGTCCACAAAGGGAAGTTCTTGTTAAGAAAGGTATCACCTTGGAAAATGTTCATTCTAATAATGAGGCTGAGTATGTCACCTTAAAGTTGGGGCTTGAAGAATGCTGAAAACTTGGCATCGAAAGACTTATAATAAGAGGTGATTCCTTACTAGTTATTAGGCAAATCCAAGGGATATGGAAGTGCAAGAACCCTACTCTAGTGGAGTGGCTTAGACAGGTGAAGGCTTTGATAAAGAACTTTGAAGCTACACAGGTACAGCATGTTGTGAGAACCCTCAACAAGGAAGCAGATTATCTCGCCAATGAAAAACTTCAGATCATGGTGGGAGGTGTGAAGCTCTACGAACCAAAGTACCAAGGCCAAGAGGAATTGAAGGACATCATATTTTTCCTCCAAACTGGTGAGTGCCCTAAACACTTGGATAAAGTGCAAAGGCATAGGTTGGTAAAAAAGGAAACTCCTTACCAACTCATAGGAGATGATCTGTATCATAAAGGGAAAGATTTGGTGCTAAGAAGGGTGCCCTCTGTTCAAGAAATAGAGAGAATCCTCTTTTCATGCCATGATGATGTCTGTGGGGGTCATTTTTCTCATGATATTACAAACAGGAAGATTTTGCAAGCAGGGTTTGTTTGGCCAAGTCTACACCGTGATGTCCAGCATTGGTGTAAGTCATGCAAAGGTTGTCAGATTGCTGGAAATCGACGACTCACTTACGAACCTCGAGTTCCAATAATTTCGTATGGTCCTTTTGAGAAGTGGGGCGTGGATGCAATAGGCCCCTTACCTCGCACATCTACCGGGAAGGTCTTCATCATTGTGGGAGTAGATTACATGACACGATGGGCAGAGGCAGCAAGTACAACACGAATTACAACCGAGGAGGTATCAAAATTTATCTTTGATCACATATGCAGTAGATTCGGCACACCATTAGAGATTTTGTCAGATCGTGGTCCAGGGTTTAGAGCAGAGCTCCTAGATAATCTTTTGACAAAGTTAAAAGTCAAACATTTGCATTCTACACCTTACTACCCTCAGTGCAATGGGTTGGTTGAAAAGGTGAATGGAATGATATGTAAGATCATTTCTAAGCAGGTTGCAGATCGACCAAACGTCTGGGATCGTCATTTGACCGCAGCTCTATGGGCATACAGAACATCTTTCAAGGTATCCACTCAATTCACTCCTTTTCATTTGGTATATGGACATGAGGCACTCCTTCCTATTGAGGTGGAGATTGCAAGTCTATGCATTCTCTCACGGGGAGCAAAGAGGCCAAAAGAAGCTTTGCAGGAAAGAATTTTAGATCTTCAACGACTTGAGCTTGATAGAGAAGAGTCCATCGACTATTACATTGCCCAAGCCACAAGCCAAAGGGACAAAATCAACAAGAAGCTCAAGGGGAAAGGATTGAAGGAAGGTATGTTGGTTCTTCGCTATGATAACCGACTTGATACTCGACTTGACAAAAAGTTTTTGAAAAGATGGGAGGGACCTTTCATGATAAAAACAAAGTTTGGAAATGGTAGTTACAGATTAGCAGATTTATCAGGAAAACTCCACAAGACCAGAGTCAATGGATGGAGATTAAAGCCCTACTTTCAACGTATCAATCCGTTGATAGGAATTCATCTACCTACATCGTCTAAGCTCCAAATTGGCATGGCTCCCTTCGGCTTGGCAAATGCTCCACCTATTTTTAAAGCTTTGATGTGCAAAGAAGAACCAGCCTTGGAATCTCAACATACCCAAGGCAACCCTCCCATCTTCGATTTATGGGATTGAGGTAATGAAAAACAGGTCTAATGGAGTAAAAGAGTGTATATCACTCCTCCTTTTTTTAGAAAAAAAAGAAAAAAAACTCTTTTGTTTCATCTAGGAGCATGAATGATCCTAGATGAAGGGGGAGGGCTAATATGAGTAGCGTTAAATGGTAACTTGCATTTGAACTACATTTCTACTCAAATGTATATATTTTTTATCAAAGTTTTAACCTAGTGTTCATTCTCTCTTTCCGTAATAGCCTTTTTCCATACAAACACCTTACCCTTATTAGATCTTTATGCATTTACATCATATTTCTCTCTTCATGCTAAATGTAAATAGTAAACTTAATTCTACTCTCCTAGTTTTTACTGCATATTCTTTTAACTAATTACCTTTACTAATTTAAATAGCTATCTACATCCCATAATTTGTAAATAAATAATTTATGGGCACTTATCTTACCCATCTTTTCTCAAGGGTAGGGTTAACCTTGTAGGCCTTCCCTTCCCCACCACTATGTGACCCAACTCTTGGATCATTTACTTGTGTTGGTCAACAAATCTTAAATATAATGTATATCCCCAATAAATCAAACTTTGTTGGAGCCTACCTCATTTGTTTAAGGTGGATTCTCTTTTGAAAAAAGCATGCTACACCTTGGATGCATGCTAAAGGGCCCCTTACAAGGAGACTTGGTTCAAAAGGTGTTTTGGATGAATCTTGAATGCCTTAGCTCGTGGGTATACTTGAGGAACACTCCAAAATTAGCTTAAACACTTTGAGAAGGTCAAATTTTCCTTTTACAGCACCCAATTCTGAGTTACAGGCTGAAAGTTATGTTGAAAACAAGGTGCTGCGGACACTGTTACTGCAGGTCAAAGTTACAATCAGGTAAACCACAAAGGTGAAAATTTTTCTTGACTTCTCCAACATTCTAAAATGCCAATGGGGAGTTAAAAACCACTTGCATGTGGAGGGGTTGGCTCAAGATGCTTCTAGAGACACAACAAACAGGATGGGGACACTCTGCAGGAGCCACTGGAGGGACATCATGGTGGGGCCCACATACATTATCAACCCTTATGGAGCCTCCACAACTTAAAAGGATATTCTTTAATGAAAAAATAAGTCCCTTATTTGCATAATTGAAGGAATGGTCAAAAGGGAACCTAACTATGGTTAATTACCTACCCTAGTCAAGTTTAACCTAACCCAAGGTCTTGTACAGCTATCAAAAGGCCCTTTGGCAAGCACAAAAATACACACACCTACTCCATTGCTGCAAATAAACTCCTCTAACGTTAGGGAAGCCCTAATCTCTCTCTCCTCTTGTCTCCCTATCCATTTCCTAAGCTCGCTATCATAAGCGGCACCATAGAGAGAGCATCAATATGCTATTGCTACCATTCTCTTGCAAACATTTCTCTTATTTACCATACTCATCCCTAAATAAGGATTGTAGATTCTATATGAGAGCAACGATATCAAGTTCAATGATCTATCTCATGGTTTGATCAACAAATTGTTGCAATTGGGGTGTCGTCATCACACTTTTGCTCTAAACGCATGTAAAATTGGTAAGCATATCTTGGCAGCTTCTCATATTTTGTGCTCATTGGGTTGCTTGTTTGTTGAGAAAGTTTTTGTGCACCATGGTGTCTATTTTCTTGGCTTCTCTCCTTATGTTGTGTGTAAGTAAGTCTTGGGGCTGCATAGATGGAGAAGAGCTCTCTATGCATGCCGCCTTATGTGTGTAAGTAGTCTCTTCTTTTGGGAAAGGAAAGGAGTTGTCAAGTATTTGTGCATTATGGTGTTTTGAGTTTTGAGGTTTTGTGCTTGCTTTTCTTAGAAGTATATGAGCACTAATATGGTGAAGGTCAATCTTTGCATGTGAGTTTGTGCAGTGTTCAAAGGGATTGCTTAAGGAGTGTGTGTTGAATGGTTGAAGGGAATTTTGTGTTGAAGCACATAAGGTGTGAGTGTGTGTGTGGGTGTGTGTGTGTGTGTGTGTGTTGTATATGGTTTGTTTTGGTTTCCTTCTTTCTCCATAAAAGAGGGTGGTGTCCCCTAAGAAATATGCGTGTGTAGGGTCTCACGGAGTGGTTGTCTATTGGGAGCCTTGAGTTGAGCCCCATCTCAAAAAATCCGCTCTCAATTATATGATGAATTTGGTGTTTTTCTTAACTGTCTTGAAGAGTGTTGGGTAGAGTTTGCAATCGCTATTCAGTTGGCCAACGAGTACTTCAAGTTGGAGAATTTCATGGCATTTTTGCATCCCAAATTTTTAGAGAAGGTAGATTTCAAGAGTTCAGATAATTATAATGGTGCATTTGTGATTGCTTGAGAAAAGAGCAATCAAATCAAGAAGAAGATTGAGCAGGGTCCACTAGGATATGAAGCTATGGTGTGTATACGATTATTTGTGTGCCGCATAAGGTGTACATTATGAAACTGTGTCATTCTAGGGGTGTTACTGAGAGGGTTTGGATGTTGTGAATATTTTGGGATGTAGAGAGCAATCTCTATGCGTTTTTGGGCATGTTTGCATTCCCCCTCTCTTACGTTGAGGTGAGGCTTGGAATAGGGGGGAATGGATGACAAGGTCGGATCTAATTGGATGATGAAGGTGAGGAGGCAACACCGGCTCCCAGTAGGCAAATTTTTAAACTTGTAGAGTGACCATGGTTGGGTGTTTGAAGGATTGAAAAAGCTTTGGTTAGCAGGTGTCCGATGCCCAAAAAGCCTTGGCCTTAGTAAAAGGAGGTCCCCCACATCCGACAAAAGCTCTAAGGGGCATTGAAGGGTTCTTTTGTCTTCAAGGTCACACATACACATTTAAGGGAGCTGCACACACTCACTCACTCACACACACACACACACACACACTTATCTAGCTGACAATTCTTTGGCTAACCCTTGGTTGACTGCTTCCCTCTTTGGTGATCTCGCTCTCGCTATCTGGACGGCAGTAACTTTGTTAAACCTTGGCTGTATATAGATAAAGCTTGAATGCATTGGTATACTTTATCCATGATCTATTTAGTTTGGAAAATAATGGCCCATGACACACACACACATATTATCGGGTTAACAGATAGTGGCCGGATTCTAAATGATGGGATCTATAGAAAAAACTAATGCCCATTCTCTCAGACATAATGACATGCTTCACTCTCCCTTGCAAATTCATACCCTTATCTCACGGAGATATGGCTTTAGGCCGATGTCAGTCTTGGACGTGGGTTCATGCTTACATCTTTTAGAGTGGCCTCTGTTATACACATAACCTTCAAGGTTTAGAAAATGGGTCTGGTTTTGGACAAAGAGCCTCACCTTTCCGACTTATACCTGCACACACATTTACTCATAATCTAATCTTAGATGTCATCTATGAGAGCTAATATATAGCCACTCATAATTACTCAACTACACACCTGCTTCAACACACCCAGTCGTGTTTGATAAAAGGCAACGTAGTTACACATGGCCTCAACATCTTTGGAGAATTATCTTCTCCAGCGGTTTTCTCTTTCTTTGTCCATGCATGTACTCTTCTCCAACCCTTCTTAGCCCTCATGTTTCCCGGTGCTTTCTCACATTCCCATCTTATCGCTCGAATTCATAGACACACACAAACATCGTAGAAACTTTGGAAGTGAAATCTGATTACCTCACAAAGAATACTTGCTTAATATGATTAAGTAAGCATAACTACTAGTCCTCATCTTGACAAATCTGTTGAAGGTTAGAGTAACGATCTTTATGGTTATGATATCTCAGGTCCCCACTGGTCGACTCTAATTTACAGTACCAACCATCTTCATTATTCATCTAGTATTGGTCCACCCACTAACTCGAGTACACACGCATGCTTGCGTGCACTTGCTCTGGCCATGTCGAATTCTGTGATCCATTTCCTGCTCGTCTCACACACACACACACACACACACACACACACACACACACACACACACACACACACACACACACACACACACACACACACACACACACACACACACACACACACACACACACACACACACACACACACACACACACACACACACACACACACACACACACACACACACACACGTGCACACACACACACACGACGTGTCATATGAAGGCACTCTTGGCTCGCCGAAATTGGTGATCCATTTTTAGCTCGCCCACACACACACACACACACACACACACACACACACACACACACACAGAGTATCATATGAAGGCTCCTTTGGCTTTATTTTGTGATCTTCAAATGAAAGTTTGCTCTCCTCTAGATCAACAAATGTGTCCCTAATCCTTGATCTACTTTGCGAAGGCTGAACTTCAATCCTTCCCTACCACAGGGAGACTACCTTCCGCGTGAGGATCTGCAACATTTTTGGACTAATCGCAGAGCACTTACTCACATAAACAAATTGAAGGCTGGACATTGGATCTTGCTAGTAATTCTACCCTTGTGATGGTGAATTGTACCCAACTTCGATCGATTAAAAATGCATGACTATGTCAGAAAGGAAGAAGAACACTCAGGTAGGTGCACCTGCACCTACTCAAGATAGTTAAGGTTTTAAAGCAACGTCTTTTACTCATATGTTTAACTTTGTTTTGATTGATGATACAAATTCCTAATAATGATATATATTCCCTCTAAGCTGGAAATGATATAGGATAATGATAAAGTTTACTTATTTGTACTTTCCGATGCACTTTATGGGTCGTATAAAGCACTTTGATGATGGTTTAAATTTTTTTTGAAAAAACGATCAAGTACATTTCTTACATAACTCATACCCAGCTGAAAGTTAACGAAATCTATTTTTTACTAATGAATATTGGATAGAGCCATCAATTTCATTTGCCCAAACATTTGCTGAGAGGGATATTTTGGCTGCAGCTTTGCTTTCATGCTTGAATAACCCAATTGAATGCAGCTTTGCTTTCATGTTTGAATAACCCAATTGAATATAAGTGGTTAGAAACATTTACAGGTTATTATGTGCCTTATACCTCAAGTGGGGATCTCCAAAAAGAGGGTAGTTATTATTGGATTTTTGACAATGTCTCCAAAATACAATGAAATGTTGGTGAACTTTTTGATGCATAAGTATTAGATTCAGCAATTTGACTTAAGGTTTACCTTGATGGTTTCTTGACTCCAAAGTAACACATTTACATTCTTTTACTTTTGAATTATATAGCTTTTGATTGGGTACTAGAAGCCTTAAACCTCTTGTGAGGGTCTCAGCAGAGTTGGCATGGATTGGATATTTGAGAATTTGTCCATTTTACAAAGGAAATGTTGCCCAAATTTTTACTTTTTAGAGATTGGTAAACTAGAAGATAAAATAATACATAACATAATGTTTGAACTTGTTTTTATTTTTTGACGTTGTTAACCTCCTCTGAGTGTCTCAGCAGAGATGGCTTGACTAGAAATTATTTCGCTATGAGGTTCAGTTTGATGACTTCAAGCTGACTAAGAACCCGACCAGCATCATAAGGTTAATGTTGTATACACAGATCGAGACCCTGAACCTTAAAGAAAACTCTAAAATTTATTTTACTGAATGAGGTTTAAAAGCATGGAGTAAACTCATACTCTTTGTGGATGATAGTAATTAGTTGACGGAATGATGGTTTTTTTCTATGATTTTTAACTGCATCTCCATGGGATTGACACAATTGTTGGTGGTAGAAGAAACCTTTTTTTTTTTTGAATAGAAGCATAGATTTTTAAATTAGTGTTAGTGTTGTACTTTGAAAACACCCCAATGCTTACAAAAGGACCTTAATCCTCACGTGAGGGTCTCGGATGAGATGGCATTTGACAGGACTTTTGAAAATCAATTCAAATTACAAAGGAGATGCTGTCCAATTTGTTATGGGATTAAATGATGTAAACATTATCGTAAATAAATGGCTCATTCTTTAAACTTAATAATTTGATCTAGCTTATGTTGTTAGTTTTTGTTGTAATTTTTGATAGCAATAACAAGGGGAGGGAGTCGTTGACACCTGTCTTCCCAAGTAATACCAATTCTGACAGGCTTGTGTTTCTTGGATGGTGACAGGTAAGAGATTCTTGCCTTGGGATTACAGCAGAAATTCCAGAAATAATAGAAAACCGTCCAATGTACCAGTTGGATCCTTCTCCATGTAGATGTAGTGGAAGCTCATCCCAAAGGGTGGGCACATAGAGATACAACACTAAGATATAAATTTATAGTGATCAAAGATCAAATTCTTGATCTTGACGGGAGCAAAGCGAACCCCGAACCCCGACGGACTCTAAAACACCGGGGATCGAATGGAGCGCCTCGAGCCTGTCATGGTAAAGCAAACAGGGGGCACCACCTAGCTTCAACGGCTAGGACGCAAACAAAACACCACCATAACAAAGTTTTCATCCAAGAGAGATGGATGCTCGGGAGTAATGATAAAAAGGAAAGGGAATGAGATCAAGTGAGAGAGAGAGAGAGAGAAAGAGACAGAGAGAGAGAGTGAGGGAGGGGGTATAGCGGCTTAGTACTTAGGCATCACAAAAGGATGGCAAATCCGCACACCCTTCACACATACACAAGCTCACTCCAAAACACAAGACTAGGTGGCGATTCTGCACACCTCACATGGGCAAAACATTCCAAGAAAACATACTCACAAAACCTCAAGCTTTATTTAGAGAATTAGGCAATGAAATGGGGAGCATAGGGTAGGGGAATGAGAAGGGAGAGAGTGGTAGAGCACATGGCGGATAGGTGGGAGTTGATGGCAAAGACTCGCACGAGGATTATGGCCATCATCCTTCATTTAGTTGCCCTTCATCTTCCATAGCCAAGGGTGTAGAGGTCATGCTCAAGACAAGCATGCTGATTGCGGTGATGGTGATGGTGTGGGTGTGTGTGTGTGCACTAGGCACACACAGTGCATAGTGTGTTCTTTGGTGATGTTGTGTGTTTTTGTGTGATGGTGACCCCTCTTTATATAGGGGAGGAGGGGGGGGAGAAATTCTAGAATTTAGAAATGAAGAAATCATTATCTACATAGGCCATGTGACTGTGGGCCCCACTTGTCTGGCTGTGTGTATATGTGCCAGAACAGCAGTCTCATGAGAGAGAGATGAAAAAAAGTGAGAGGTGACATGTAGAATAAAGTAATTACAAGAGGGGAGAGAGAGGAGTGCGTTCAGAGGTGAATCTGTGTGCAGATGTGTGTGAACACAAGAAAAATCAGGTAACCACCGGGTGGGGATGGGTGTGTGGGCACCTTTTTTAGTGAAACTGAGTGTGTGTGAGTGTGGGGGAGGTTATTTAGCTACAAGACAAGAGACATGGTGCTCTTTAGAGAGAGGGGGGGGTATTTGGGTCATGGGATATGATAGGAGAGAGAAAGGGGGGGTGGGGTATACTATTTTGGAAGATAGGGTAAGTTGCATGTGAGTTAGGGTGCATTATTGGTGAGTTAGAATGCATTATTGGTGAGAGGTGGGGTAGCTTGAGGGGAGAGAGAAAGGAGAAAGGACAAGGGGAAGAGAGAGGGGGTTGACCTTTTGAGTGGAGGAGAGGAAAAGGGACACACGGCGGGGCAACAGTGAAGAAAAAGGAGGCAAGGTGGGGATGGACTGCCCCGCAGGCATGAGGTGGCCTATTTTACCTTTCTCATATATTTACATAATCATACTTTATTTTTTTCTTACTTTTTCCAATGTCTTTTATAACTCCCTCCCTAAGAGGGGGTTTTCATGGGGTGGGGATGAGAGAAGAGGGGTATGGGAGCTTGGCTTGTGAAAAGCCCCCATCATTCGCCCTCCCCTTTTGGCTAGAGGAATTCATGTCTCTAGCTCATCTGTTTGATCATTATCGTCAGAGGTGGCGGCTGATGGTGTGTCCTCGTCTAGAATGTCAATAGGTGGAGCCTGGTCAAATCAAAGAAAATTAGGTTTAAGTCGCCAACCATTTACCCTGGTTTTATGAATTTTTCCATCAGCCTCCATAAGCTGGTAGCTTCCATTGGCATACTTTTTCCTGACGATGAAAGGACCTTCCCATCGGAGTAGGAGTTTCTGATCCTTGCGCGTGTCAAAGCGATTGTCGTAGCGGAGCACCAATATTCCTTTCTTCAATTCTTTTTTTCGAGATGCTCGTTAAAGCTAAGCCGTCTATGCTCTGCTTGTGTTGCATAATAATTTATTGCTTCTTCTCTGTCCAGCTGCAGTCTTTCCAAGTTGATGATGTGATCTCTCAAATGCATGTTGGGCTGTTGAAGCTGGCTTGCCATTACTCTGAGACTTTGTAGTTGCATTTCAATGGGCAAGATTGGTTCCTTACCAAATACTAGATGATACGGTTTGAATCCCAAGGATGTACGAAATGAAGTTCTGTAGGCCCATAAAGCTGGTAGTAGATACTTATCCCAGTCTCCAGGATGATTGTTTACCTGCTTGGTAATAATTTTAGAAACCATTCCATTTACCTTTTCAACTAGGCCATTACATTGAGGGTAATATGGTGAAGAGTGCCTCCTTGTAATGCCCAGTTTCTGCATTAATTCTCCTACCAAGTCTGCTCTGAAACCTGGCCCTCTATCAGAGATGATCTCTAAAGGTGTGCCAAACCTACAGCATATGTGCTCGTAGATAAATTTAGCTACCTCTACCGCTGTGATTCTAGTGGTGGCTGTAGCCTCTGCCCATCTAGTCATGTAGTCGACCCCCATGATAATGTAGAATTTTCCTGAGTTGGCCCTAGGTAATGGCCCAATGGCATCGATACCCCATTTTTCAAATGGGCCATATGAGAGAATAGGTGTCTGTGGTTCAGGCATAAGTGACCTAGTGCCGGCCTTTTGACACAACTTACATGTTTTGCACCAGTGGTGTACATCACAGTTGAGGCTAGGCCATATGAAGCCTGCCTGCAAGATTTTCCTACTTGTTATGTCTAGGGCAAAGTGACCACCACAAACCCCGTCGTGACAGCTAGCAATTACTCCCGTGATTTCCTGAGAGAGAGGGACCTTCCTGAGTATCTGGTCCTTACCCTTACAGTACAAACCGTCATTGATGAGTCGATACCTTGTGGCCTTTCGCGTCAGCCATTGCTTCTGTCCCTTTGTTAAATCTGATGGGCATTCCCCTATTTCCAAAAAATGCATGATGTCAAGCAAGGCATCACTTCCTTGAAATAGAGGGAGCTTTAGTTTTATTGCTCCAACCACCACTTCCTGTAGTCTTTCACTTGCTAGGGCATCTGCTTCTTGGTTTTGAGCCCTTGGGATATGGTGTATTTGAACTTCTTCAAACTTACCCAACAAGGTTTTTACACCACTTAAGTGAGTCCTTAAACTAGGATTCTTGCATGTCCATGCTCCATTTACTTGCCTTACCAGAAGTAGAGCATCCCCAAATACATTAAGGCGTTGTACACCTTGCAAGACGCACCATTGTAGACCCTTGGTTAGTGATGCATACTCAGCTTCATTGTTAGAATGTGAATCTAACAATTGGCCCAACGAAAATACCTTTGTCCCTTTGTCATCAAAGACCACTATTATGCCTGCAGCTGCTTTGTCGGATGCTTGCTTGTAGGCTCCATCAAAGTAGAGAGAGTATGCTCCTTCTACCATCGGTGGTACTGGAGGTAATCGGACTTCTCCTTCCTTAGATTGCTTCTCCTTCCTTTCAAAGACTTGGTAGGTCATGAGTCCCCCCAAACTTGCCCTTGTCGTGCTTTCTACCTGTACCGTGTAGTCAAACTCTTGCAGACGAACTAGCCATTTAGTAATTCTAGCAGACACATCCATGTGTTGTACAACATAGGGAAATATTTCATCCGTGGTTAGAATCACAAATTACTTAGGTAGCAAATATGACCTAAAATTTGTAGTTGCAAATCTAAGACCTAGGACTAAGTGTTCCACATGGGTGAAACCTTTCTCTCCTGTTGTCATCATTCGACTAGAGAAGTAGATTGGCCTCATGAAATATGTCGTTGTATCCTTTTGGAGTAGCACAGCCCCCAATGAGTCATCACCAACACTTGAGGTGACATAGAATTTTTCATCCCACTTAGGTGGTGAGATAGTTGGCAGAGTGGCTAAGACCTCCTTAACCTTGTTGTAGTGATGTTCACTTTCCTCGTCCCAAGTGAAAGTTGATCTTTGAGTGAGTTGTTGCAGTGGTAGAACAAGTTGTGATAGTAGATGTATGAATCTACTTAAGTACCTCACCTTCTGTAGAAAAGAGACCAGTTGACGTGCGGTCGTTGGTGAAGGTAGGGCTATGAGTGTGGACACCTTACTTGGGTCGACGTTGATACCTTTTGCTGAAATTTCATGGCCTAGTAGAATGACTTTACTCTCCCCAATGTGGCATTTATCCACATTTAATTGCCCACCTAGGCTCTGCAACCTGGCCAAACCTTCAGTTACCTTTTCTAAATGTGAAATATGGGAGCAACATACCGTAGACAACATACCCTTTAACCTACTTCCTCCTAGGCCAGGTGATTTTCTCTCCTCTTCATTGGGTTTCCCTTTTGGTGATGGATCACCAGTTGTGCTTACGCTTTGTGGATCCTTCATAATGATACCCATCACATCAATGGAACTGTCACTTTCGTCGGTGGATGTGGTCTCCTCCTCAGAACTGGAAGATTCGCTAGTGGTTTCATCTGTCGATGTTTCCAGATTCATTTGCTTCTGCTTTCCAATCCCCATGTCGTAGTAGATTGTCTCCCCTTTCTTACCGGTCATGCATAGAAGGCCAGTACCCCAGTCCTGTTTTGCCTTCATGGCCATCAACCATGGCCTTCCCAAAATTAGTGGATAGCCCTCCCCCTTAGTAGGCATTACAAAAACATCTACCTCTACCTCAGTGTTGAAAGCTTTGATTTTCACTGCACTTACCACACCCACACACTTTACTTTTGCGTTGTTTGCCATCTTTGCCTTGCATGGAGAAGGCCTGTCAACCTCGATCCCTAATCGAAGCATCATAGCTTCGCTCATTACACAGATTTGTGCACCTCCATCAATGTAGGTGTTTCCAACCCTCTTTCCTTTTATGTTTACGTTGACAATTGGAAGGATGTCATCCATGTTGCATCCCGAAATTGCTCCGGCTACCTTTGTTTTGGAGCGTCTTGTACTTACCATTTTAGACCATTGTCGCCTTACTTTTGGTGCAAGATGTAGCAGCTGTGGCCATGTAATCTTCGGTCCTTGCTCTGCCACATCCAATGTTAGATCATAGGGCTTAGAACTTTCCCCTAGCTGGAAGTCGGTGATGCCCAATTTCCGTCGTGGCTTGGATGGCCTCTTGATAGTTTCTCCTCTCATGCTTCTATCATCATCTGATTGTGTAGCTTTCTCCCTCCTAGCTCTTTTCACAGTCATGGATTCAAGTGGTTCTAAAAAGGTTACCTTCTCCTTACCCTTGTCCCTCTCCTTTGCTCTGGGTGGATCCACTACTATGGCCTTTCCTTTCTCTTCTAGCCTTATGATGTTTACAGGGCGATCAGGTGGTGGGACTGGTGAAAGAGGTGGGATGGATGCTTGTAGTGGTGTCTGGGGTGGACGTAGAATTTGTGTTGGTGGGGGTGGTGCTCGGGGTGGGGGTGTTCTTTCTCTAGGGGGTGAAAATTGGTTCCTCCTACCTCCTCTATTATAGTTTTGTCATGGTTTGGGACAGTAGTACATACCGTGACCGTCTTCTCTGCAGTTGTAGCAATGATACTCCCTGTTTTGTCGTCGTGCTCTTCCAGGGTCTTGATCTCTTTCTTGACTCCTCCCTTGTTGTATTAAGTGGACAGACAAATTCTGTAGTTGGTCAGTAATATGGGCCAACATATCTTGTTGGTCATCTCTTACCCCAAGAGCCGGTGGTGGTGGTGGAATGGTGGTTGTCATAGTTGCTGGTTGACGTGATGTTCTTGATTCTGTTGACTCGGTTTCTTTGGCTTTCATTCGCAGCTTCTTATCTTTAAGGCGAGCGATCTCAACGGCTAACTCGTACGTAGCCGGGAATCCACCTTTCACCTGCTCCTTGAGAAGCGGCCATAAGCCATGCGTGAACCGATCTTTTTTTAGGAAATGGGGTGCAGCTTCCCCCCTAGCCAGTGACTCAACCCACCGTTCCCACAAATCCACAAATTTGGACTCATAGGTGGCATATTCTAAAAGACCCTCCTGCTTCAAGTCTCTCAACTTGTCCCACAACTTTTCTGAAGTGGTACCTCCCCCAAAGCACCTCTTAAAAGCGGTTTTTAAGGGTTCCCAGTCATCCTTGATTGCTTGTGGATGTGGATTGTACCATGATCTAGCTTCTAGCTTCATGAGATGCTTAAAGATTCTAACCCTGGATTCATCCGTATCTTTGTTGCTCACTACACATGCTACTTCAAAGTCATCTAGGAAGTCTGTTACCAAATCCTCCCCCTTCTTTCCTTTAAATGTTGGAAATGCTACACTTGCCATGATTACTGAGAGAGTGCTAGAAAGACACACTGCTTAACTTGCAAAAGTTTTTTTCTTCTTTACAAGGAGGCGTGTATACCCTCTTATACTAGGACATAGATTAAAACTTCAAACGGTACATTGCCTTGTACCAAAGGTAAGACAAATGGTTGATCTGATGCCAGAACCTCCAAAAACCGCTCCCCACCCGGCATGGTGTCAATGACGTGCTGGTAGTGAGCCTTCAAATCCAGTATTACCTTGATTGAGCGTACACGTGTTGGTATGTGTGATCTGTCTTGAGGTAGGTTGTACTGATTCATGTGAAGCTTAGAGGTGCTTAGTCACTGTCCAAGCTTGTGGGAGAGGGTGGTGTTCTTTCCTGAAACAAACTCAGTAGATCCCTAGTTTCTCTAGTGAGAGTGTGAGCCAATGCTTCCGTTATCTGTGCTGCAGCATCAGGTGCGACTTGAAAATTGACTGTGATAATTACCTCGGTGACTTGAGTTACCCGATTCTCAAAGTAGAATAGTGTTGATTCTCTATTGTGTAGAGCTCCTTCCATTTTGTTGTTGTGGGTTGGTTGTAGGTTGCGGACATGGTTTCGACCCTCTCCTTCTTCTTCTTGGCACTTGGCCTATGTATATCCACTGGGTTTGGCGTGTTGGTTGACTCTCCCACTGCAAATCGATTACCGTTACGCCTGGCACTCGAGCTTCAATGGAGATGCGGAGTTCGTCTAGTTGTGCTTGGAGCTCTTCTTCTTCTGTCGTACAATTAGCAAATCCTGCTAGCCATTCATCCATTCACAATAGTTTAAGGGTTTCAGTCTTGTAAACTGAAGGGTTTCATGAAAAGATCCTCAGTGGGGGCACCAAATGATGGGAGCAAAGCAAACCCCGAACCCCGATGGCCTCTTAAACACCGGGGACCGAATGGCGCGCCTCGAGCCTGTCATGGTAAAGCAAACAGGGGGCACCACCTAGCTTCAACGGCTAGGACGCAAACAACACACCACCATAACAAAGTTTTCATCCAAGAGAGATGGATGCTTGGGAGTAATGATGAAAAGGAAAGGGAATGAGATCAAGTGAGAGAGAGAGAGAGAGAGAGAGTGAGGGAGGGGGTATAGCGGCTTAGTACTTAGGCATCACAAAAGGATGGCGAATCCGCACACCCTTCACACATACACAAGCTCACTCCAAAACACAAGACTAGGTGGCGATTCCGCACACCTCACATGGGTAAAACATTGCAAGAAAACATACTCACAAAACCTCAGGCTTTATTTAGAGAATTAGGCAATGAAATGGGGAGCATAGGGTAGGGGAATGAGAAGGGAGAGAGTGGTAGAGCACATGGCGGATAGGTGGGAGTTAATGGCGAAGACTCGCATGAGGATTATGGCCATCATCCTTCATTTAGTTGCCCTTCATCTTCCATAGCCAAGGGTGTAGAGGTCATGCTCAAGACAAGCATGCTGATTGCGGTGATGGTGATGGTGTGGGTGTGTGTGTGTGCACTAGGCACACACAGTGCATAGTGTGTTCTTTGGTGGTGTTGTGTGATGGTGACCCCTCTTTACATAGGGGAGGAGGGGGGGGAGAAATTCTAGAATTAAGAAATGAAGAAATCATTATCTACATAGGCCATGTGACTGTGGGCCCCACTTGTCTGGCTGTGTGTATATGTGCCAGAACAGCAGTCTCATGAGAGAGAGACTAAGAGAGAGAGATGAAAAAAAGTGAGAGGTGACATGTAGAATAAAGTAATTACAAGAGGGGAGAGAGAGGAGTGCGTTCAGAGGTGAATCTGTGTGCAGATGTGTGTGAACACAAGAAAAATTAGGTAACCACCGGGTGGGGATGGGTGTGTGGGCACCTTTTTTAGTGAAACTGAGTGTGTGTGAGTGTGGGGGAGGTTATTTAGCTACAAGACAAGAGACATGGTGGTCTTTAGAGAGAGGGGGGGGGTATTTGGGTCATGGGATATGATAGGAGAGAGAAAGGGGGGGTGGGGTATACTATTTTGGAAGATAGGATAAGTTGCATGTGAGTTAGGGTGCATTATTGGTGAGTTAGAATGCATTATTGGTGAGAGGTGGGGTAGCTTGAGGGGAGAGAGAAAGGAGAAAGCACAAGGGGAAGAGAGAGGGGGTTGACCTTTTGAGTGGAGGAGAGGAAAAGGGACACACGGCGGGGCAACAGTGAAGAAAAAGGAGGCAAGATGGGGATGGACTGCCCCGGAGGCATGAGGTGGCCTATTTTACCTTTCTCATATATTTACATAATCATACTTTATTTTTTTCTTACTTTTTCCAATGTCTTTTATCACTCCCTCCCTAAGAGGGGGTTTTCATGGGGTGGGGACGAGAGAAGAGGGGTATGGGAGCTTGGCTTGTGAAAAGCCCCCATCAATCTAAATGATTGTATTATCCATTGAATACAGAATATTGTATTTGTGTATATGAATGATAATTGAGGTTTATGACATCTTGTTTTAAAATATTGTATACATAGCCTTTCTATATGCATTAACAACCATCCGCCAATGTTGGTCAACAACACTTCTAACCTCAACAAGTCATTCTAAGTATCCGATAATTTTTTGCCACTATAATTGTTCTTGATACTATGTGCTCAGAACGGTCTACAAAACAAATTTTACCAGCACTTACGGACTCTATCATGACACATAATTGAAATAACAAGCACGAGTGTCAATCTCAAAGACTCATATTCTCCACATGTGGAATATGTCTCCTAGTACAAAGTGTACTTGTGTGTGGAGGTAATTGTAAACACTTAACGACATGAGTGAGAGGGACCCTCATAAATCTTGCTCCACACTGGCAAAACCAACCTCCATGAGTTTGTAGACCATATTGTTCCACTGGTGACAACTTGTGCCAAACAAATCCTAGCATGTAGGTCTATAGGTGCAGGGTGCAGAAATGTGCCGAGTACACTACTATCCCAAAATTCTTGCTCCTACATGATCTTATCATGTGTCTTAAGAGAGAAGTGAATGAAATCATTTAATCATGTTCATGCCACTTGGAAAATTAATCAAGTCACATGCAAGAATGAAATGAAACCAAAACATAGGCTCACCTGAAGGATAAAGATAGTATCCACTTACTCGGAGTTAAGTGCACTAGCCAAACCTGAAAGGTATAACCTGAAATGCACAACATATAACTGGTAACCTTGGGTGTTTCCTTGGCAATACAAACCCCTTGGTTAGATTCTACACGTAAACTATTGAAACTAACAGTGAACAGTGACCAACATAGTGTACCATGTCTAATAATAATCGGAATCAACTTGAAAAGTTGAACTTGTCTATTGTCCCTTGGCAGATTTTGAATTTCTTTCCTTGAAAGTAAAACTTGTGAAGAGATCAATCAATGACCACAACATGCATGGAGGGATTTGGTATTAGCTGGGTCACACCCCTAGAATTACCACTTTGATAGACACAATCAATGCTATATAATAAATAGTAAATCTTATCAAGTTAGAATTGTATTCACAGCTAGAGCTTAAAAGAATCATATCTCTCCATCATAAACAAAAAAACATTCCCAACAACCCAAAGAAGATAGTCATACTAAAGGTCTTTTGTGTGTTCAAACAAGAGACCACCTACTTTGAGGCTCCCTTAGTGTATTCATGATGTCATACCATGAATGATTTGCATGATAGCGAGGCCATGCCTACTTGCTATCCACAAAAAAACATCATTTATATTGGTTGCACCTTGTGCATATGACCAATTATGTAAAGTGCTCATCGTTGTATGTATA
This sequence comes from Adiantum capillus-veneris, assembly GCF_014529385.1. Lineage (NCBI taxonomy): Eukaryota > Viridiplantae > Streptophyta > Polypodiopsida > Polypodiales > Pteridaceae > Adiantum > Adiantum capillus-veneris. The sequence goes on from NC_140956.1 coordinate 120,246,817, forward strand.
TACAATGATCACAAGTCAATTGACCCACCTCAGTTCTTTTTGAAGAGACTAGCTGATATTATAGAGAAAGCGTAAACCATGATTGAGTGAAATGAGTCCACCATCTAGCATGCCATGTATGCAGATCAAAAAAATAGTGTAATAAGCCCTTCGCTTCAATGAAGGTCTCAGTATTTTGAGCCAATGACATATGTTCCTTGCCCAATTTGTATTGGAATGGATATATCACAATTGATCATTGTCAACCATAATTGTGAGCTTATATCATGCTATTACCCATTTACTAAACCTATGTGCCATTAACCTTGATCCAAAGCACAAAAATAGGAGCCTATCTTTGTTGTAGAGAAATATTTTTCAAATGAAACATTAAAGACAAAAAAAACAAGTAGAATTTGAAATTAACTAACCTTGTTGCCCCTCTAAGAGCAGTTTCCCTTGCTTGAAGCTAGCTCATAGCCATGCATGCTAAAAAATTCAGAGCTGTCAGATGTACCATGCATACCATCGTGGCTTGGTTCACCGACCTCAAAGAAAAAAAAATGTTGACATGTTGTGTTAGGAGATTTGGAACCCTCATGTTGTATGTGGGTAACTACAATTGGGATAGCTGGCTATAATGGTTATTTACTATGCTGTCTTTTTATTTTTTACTAATAGTGAGTTGATGTTGTGCTCGATGCTGTGTAGATTGGAATTTTGAAAGTTGAGAAGAAGGCATCAGCAATAAATGGTCATTTTTATTTGCATAGTGGTATAATCTAATTTTCCAATAAGCCACTATGGATTTCTTATAAATAATTAGTGAGAAATCACTCTAAAGAGGGTCATGCAATAAGTGGTAGCCACCACACAAAGACTAAAGTGGAACTAAGTGTAAAGAGGGGCATCCAATTTTTGGCACCAATAAGCAATAACAAATATTAAATACCAAACTCCACAAGAGGTGCCGTGGAGTTTGGGGCTACAATCTTTAGGCCATCCTTGTGTGAGATGCTCAAATTTTCCCCCCTTTTCCCTCTCTTAACCTATATCTTGGGATATGGAGCTTCTCTATGTCATCTTCTTATGTAAGATTTTGTCTCCTATACTTTTTTGTGTACAATTATGTGTTTGCATGTCAACATCTCCATCTCTTTCTTTCTATGCCAACAACGTCCCCTTCTATCTATCTCTTTTCCTTTTGCATCATGGCATGGTCAATGGTTATATTTCATGGCCAAGTGTGTAAGCCCACTCTTTCTCCCAACATGTTGCCAAGTTTCCCCAAGTGTGTATACTAATAGCATATTCTAAAATTGGAAGTTTACATGCAATCTACCCTTGTTGAGATTGCATAAAGAGCCAGCCTTGTTGAATCAAACATCTTGTTGAGAATCCTTAGATTGCTCAATATTACGATAGGAGACAGCTGAGGAACCATATTTATCAAGCTTCATCTAATAATTACCAAACTCCACTTGACCGGAGCAACATTTTCTTGTCAAGGTGGCATTGTGAAAAATCCTGCAAGAATAAGAAATTCAAAATTTGAAACTTAAATGTAACATATTTATCAATTTTCTATAATCTTTACCCTTGGCATCCTCGAAGTTTATATCCCTCTTGGTATAGTTGGCTTATGTTTTCCATACCCAACTTCTTGAACTACAAAGAGCCAGCTATGTCAACATCTTTGGAACCTTCAAACTTTTTAGCAATAGGCCGTGCCATACAAATAGTTTCCAAGTATGTGTGATCTCCCTGGATGGAAAGCTATCTCTATGAGATACTAAAGTATTGCCGGTTGGCCTTGCGTTTGCATCAAAAGCTATCCACTCAAAATTTCTTGCAATATGAAAGCATATATAAGGCCAAAAAAACTCATAAAAATAGGAAATCTCAAACCCAAAGAGCATACTTAGTAGAAGTGTTCTTGAGTATGTGTTGCATAAGAAGAAACTCTACTTCTTATCAAAATCGTTTCTTATGCAAGTGTTGCTTTTGACATCAATCTGAAAACCAATATTTGGTCTTTGCTAACAATGTATTGGGCAAAAACTTGGTGATTATACTAAGTGTCACAAGCCTTGCTTGTGCCTTCAATACTTAAATTTCACAATTCTGGAAAAACTTACATATGGCAGCACAAATGTTCATTGCATGCCATAGCTATCGAGTTCAAAAAGCTTTCCTAGGAACCATGCCATAGCAAATCTAAATTGCCAAAACATAATAACTATTTGTACTTACCAAATACCTTTATCTTACAAGCCATACTCCTTGCCTGCAGTAGCTTTATTGCAACTGAAAACTTACCAAATGTTGCCATTGATGCTTGATTGATTTGGACCAAGATCCTTTGCTTGGAAGTGCTAAATTTTATGTTCATAGCTACTTCTCATCTCGAGTAAGTCATTGCTCGTGGAAAATGATTGATAGGCCTTGCCCTTTGTTTACGAATCCAAGCACAAAATTCAAAATAGCCTTGCTCCTTTGTCCAAAAATGATCACATGTGTGTGAATCGAAGTGGAGAAATACGATTAACCTCGCAATGCCTATCAAGCTCATGATATCATTCTGAAAAATGAACTCAAGGTCAAGTTAGCTTGAAATAAAAATTGCATACCCATGACCTTGTCGACCAATTGGGATTACCATGGTCAAAGGGTATGGAGTTACAATTTTCGTATGCCACTATAATTTTATGCATATAAGCGTCATAATCAATAGGAAAATCTGTATACAAAGGTTGTATTGGGGCATGTATAGACTATGCATGTCTGACTACATATCCCTTTCCAATCATGAGTCATGCCAAGGAAATCTTGCCCAAGCTCTTCACTTGCTAGAAATTGGACAATTTTAGTCTTTTGCACTTTGCATGCCCTGCATGTTTTTGCTTCAACCCTTGCTGGAGAACCTGAGGATCCTCCTCAGTATTGCAGTTGATGTGGGAGAGGCCCCTTAGGGTGGCCTTAGGGCACCCTTAGGGTACCCATAACCTCAAATAAAAAGAATTGAATATAAATGGATGGCATCTAAGCTATGGCTGCAACATTGTGGAGAGGAAAAATATTTGTGCTGCTCAAAAGAGGGATTGAGATCTTGCGACCAAGAAGTGGGTTATGTTGGGATTCCCTTTGCACTCCACACAAGCCTGCTAGTACTTTATTTTGTGCAGGTCACTCCACAGTCCCTCCTCTAAGTGGACTAACTCATGTGGCTCCCACCTGCCGACCTTGGCCTCGACTAGCCTTGGAAGAGCCGTTTCCTACGGCCTGCTGCCATGGAACCTCAACGATAGATAAAGAGGGATAGACCACCTAGATAGGGATTACATGCTTCTATGATGAGCTCAAGAGAGAAACCAAGAGAAAGGGAATAAGATTCCTTCCCCTCTTCCATGTATGCCTTCCCTGAGCTCTGATACCAACATGAGGACAGATGAACTACCGCATGCTCGTCTCCACCCAACCTTGCCCTAAATAGACCATTCGTACCTATTTTAGGATCCCCCTAAACTATGCATACGTAGATTGGGTCATGCCCACCGCAGTCCTACCTTAGGCTTGACACTAAGGAACTCATTTCATTATTGAAACTACTCAGGTCATAATGGAAATATTTTCCATCGTGCGTAGGAAATCAACATCGTACTATCCAAGATGCAACGACTAGGATGAAAGCAATAACAAGACTATAAAGAGTATTTTGACTAATACTGTTTAGAAAGGCGTCACAATTGGGATGAAAAGCTTCAAACTACATCTTGGGGACACCAACAACCAACAAGATCACTACTGGAAGGAAACTGCTCATTATGGTGTACGGTATAGAGGATGTAGTCGATGTCCCATCAAAATTTTCAATTCCCAATCTTAAAGTGGTGGTTGAACATGATATGGATTATAACATTAACTTGAAAAAGGGACTGGATGACTTGTTGAAGCTAGATGAGATCAAATAAAGGAAAATGCTAGAGCAGGAGGTGGTTCGACAACGAAGGAAATACTGACATGACATATTGAAAGTGTGCAAGTGTTAGAAGGGGTATTTAGTTCTACTATACTAGTCTAAGTTAGGGCCCAAGAAATCCAATTTAAAGATTGCATGGTCTGGACCTTTTGAGGTTGATTAGGTATTTTTGAATAGTGGATCGCAACGACGAGCATTTATAACATAGCTATTTAGCAATAACATGACAATGTCAATACTCAAGTAAGTGACTCGGATGGGGCACAAAGACTCTTTGAGGTTGTTAGCCCTCAAGAAATGAACCTAATAAGCAAACACGTCAACCCAACAAAAAAAATCATAACTCAGATAAAACAATTTTCCTATGTCCTATCTCACCGCTCTAAGTCATCATGCCATTTTGATGACTTAATGGACTCGGATCATCACAAAGATTAAGGGAATCTATATTAGGTTTAAGGGTACAAGCCTACAAAATTTGGTGTTGTCAAGTGTACATCTAAGCCTATGTGCATCTAGACAATCTATAACTCCTATTTCTAGGGTTCACGATAGCCTAGAAAGTGTTATGGCACCCTTGTGAGCCTATACAAAGGACATGCATGTCCATGCACTTTATGTTTGTTGCATACCCTCTGATTGTACATGAGCATAGATAGTGTCTTCTACATGTAGGCATTGGGAAGTGTTACCATACAATTGCATTAGTACTTAGTTTAGATATTTATCTGCATACAAAGCATTGCTTATTAGTAGTTCTCCAACTTACTAATAAGTGAAATTTTAGAAGGTAATGGGTGGTCAAGTTTTGGTATTGCTCAAACCAACATAAATTTGGTATATAAGTGATCCTAGAGGATCACTTCTCTAGGCAAGTAAGTCCTGTAGGACAAGGACCATATACCCTCAACACCTAGTGTTTCCTAGTATAAATTTGGTATATAAGCGATCCTAGAGGGTCATTTCTCTAGGCAAGTAAGACCTACAGGACAAGCCCTTAGCACCATCCGAGTATTAGTACCCAATGTTTTCAAGAATCAGCCACTCAACAATTTTAGCCCTCATCCATCACAACACATTTTAGCCCTCATACATCAGCATTTTCGGCCACAACAATTTTCACCCTTCATCGCCAGTACATTTTAGCCCTTCATTGCTAGCAATTTGCAGAATTTAACCTGAGATACTAGCGTTTTTAGATCTCAAGATTCCCTCTATGGATTAGCCCTAAGTTGGAGACTTGAGCAGAGTTCCACTAGTATTTTGAGTTTCAACCTTTAGCCTTGTAGTTTCAAGCATCTACTACATTTGTGCAATGTAAAGAAAATACCTCTCTAGAAATAGAGAGAGGGGCCCTTCAAGGGGGTTTGGACACCATCTAGTGTTACTATTCTCTCTCTCTCTCTCTCTCTCTCTCTCTCTCTCTCTCTCTCTCTCTCTCTCTCTCTCTCTCTCTCTCTCTCTCTCTCTATATATATATATATATATATATATATATATGTTGGCGAATTGATTGGATGGGTGCCCATTTGGACAGACATGTAGCCAGACATCACATTTGTACGCCGCTATTTTTTTGTACTAGTGTAGCTACATTGTGTGTAGATTCTAATTTAAGAGTAGCAAGTCTATTTTTTGAGTTGTAGTTATGCCATGATATGTGTAAAGGCCCATGTGAGCCAGCGCCGCTGGCTTAGAAATCCTAGGTATAAAAGCCAATAACCTTAATGTGAAAGGAGGCTTATCTTTGGGAGAAGAAAAGAGCTCTACTGTATGTTGGCTTCTCAGCTTATATTTGTAATTGACATAACTAATGATTGGATAATCCATTTTCAATTACAAAACTTTCATTATGTTTCTCTTTCCATGCTCTTTCACTCAAGTGTAAGAATTGACAGTTCTGTTGTGGTTCACGACCATGTGTTAGTGAGATTAATCTTTAGATTTGAGTGCTTAAATCATTACTTTTGACGTTTTGACCATAGGAGAGTGTTCTTAGACCTTAGGGCGACCTTCTTGGATAGTTTTGTTGCAATTTTCAGGACCTTGATCATTATGGATCATGATTTTGGTACATTGTCGGATTGCAACTAGACTTGGTAGGATATTGTCCCTAGGTGTCTTAGACTTCCTCCTGAAGCTCCATTGCATTTCAACTTTGTTTGAGTGCCAAAATGGCGTGATGATCGAGAGCGATGAGAAAGAAGATAATAAGTTTTTTTATCATTGAGTGGTTGTTTGCTTGTTGAGTTGTTGTTGCCTTTGCTTGTTAGGTTCACTTCTTGAGGACTGATGACCTCAAAAAGTCTCCATGCCCCATCCAAGTCGTACCCTTAGTATTGCCATGCTATGCTACAGACGTCCCTCGATCACGGTGACCCACTAACATTGATGCCATTGTCAGGGAATGATCCTTAGATGGTGAGTGACCTAGTGTGTATTTAGAGCGTTCTTTTTTGAAGATTTGTCTTTCCATTCCATTTACACTTTAGCAAAGAAACAACTAGATAGGGGGTTTAGTGCTTGGTAGAGTATTCAAGTCAAAGACTTGCTATGTCTATTCTCGAGAGGTAAAGAGATTTGTGAGTGAGATAGCCAAAATCATTTCAAAACATACAAAAAATGCAAAAAGGGAAAATCCAAACCATAGAGAGTCAATCTAGAAAGTTTTATGCAATTTGGTTTCAAGAACATGGATCACGACCCATGTCCCCCTGTGACATTTTGAGTAGAAATGGATAGCATTGGGTCCAGTGTGGTTCCACATCACTGAATATAGACTCGTGGTGAGTAATTGACACTGAAAACTCACTCAAATCAAGCAACACAAAAACCTTGAAAATTGATCAAAATTTGGGCCTTTTTTACTTTTTGAGATCCAAATCCAAAAATAAGTGAAAATCTGACATCCATAGAGTGCAGACATACAACTGACCAAATTTCATGTTCAAATGTGGTCAAACATGGATCACGATCCATGTACTTTTTACACATCGAAAGCTGAGATTTGAGCAGTAGATAGCTGATAGCATTTGGAATAAGTCTCTTTAAAGGCACCATAGCAAAAAAAAGCAAAAAGTTGTTCAAAAGTGCCAAACATAGAAACTAGTCAAAAATCATAGGAAGACACAAAATTTTGATTTTGATTGACAAAAAATTGTTCAAATCTAAAAGTAAGTGGTGGAGTAGACTACTGAAACTACAAATAATTAGCAGGCCAAATTCTTGGCTGAAATTTAGGTAGTTGAGACATAGAAACAACCTTTTCCCAAAAGAGCGATTGGAAAGCAAGTTGAAAACAATGGCCAAAAAGGCCAAAAATGCTTCAAGACCACAAACCGTCAAACATACTTAGGGATTGGCTATTGACTGAACTTATCAAGTCGAAATCAAACAAAAATCATATAGCTAGGATCACTATACCAAGGTTAAGCTGTGTACCAAGTTTCATCACCTTATGACACAAAGGTGTACATGGATTGTGCTCCATGTTTCTTTATCACAAATTGAGACCAAACTTTCTCATAGCTGGAGCAAGTTGCAATGAGCCTATTGGTCTTTTCAAAACTAAATTAGGACATCAAAACCCAAGTTCAAATCTAGAACATCAATGTCCCCTCTTTATATATAGTCTATCCTTTTGTGGACACAAGTTTTAATAAGTATCATGTAATTCACGAAACCCTCTAGGCCATTGAACCACTTTAAGAACGTTTCCTTGTGGTGGATGGAACCTAGCTTTAAGAACCTATATGTTTTTATACATCTCGATGGGGTTTTCAAAGAGTAGCTTCAGGTTATATCTTAAATTTGTAACCCACATGTGCCCTTATTCTATATCTATAAATCTACACAATGGCATTAGGAAGGGAATGGGGTCTAAGGGGGCCTCTTTATTTGCCATGGGATTAAAAAGGAGATTATGGAAGGGGCAAATGGGTGGATGCCATGTGGATTGAAATGGTGGTATGGCATGGCCTACAAGTAAATGGTCAAACTTGTACTCTTTTATAAAATACAAAGAGAAAATCTCTTATAAATTTCAAAAAATGAACTTTTCTCTAAATAGTTGAGTAAAAACCAATCCTTTCTCTCTCTAGTGACTGTGAATTTATCCCCCCCCCTCTCTCTCTCTCTCTCTCTACTGTACCATCTCTCACTTCTCTTCACTTCACCTTGCAAGAGTTGCTTCTCTTTCCTTCCTTTCAGTTTTTCCTCCCAAAAGCTATGCAGTACAAGTTTGAACCTCCTTTCCCTCCTCAAGCTTACTGCATTCTCCTCAAGCTTGTTGGATTCTCCTCACGATGAAGTTATCCATTTCTTGATGAGCCTCACTAAACACCTCCACCTACACTACAAGAGGTTATGTGCACTTGTGACGCTTTTAGCGACGAAAATACATTGGGTTTTTTTACTCCCCGGCGTCGCTAAAAGCGTCGCTATGGGAACATCGCTATATCCGTCTTTATAAGCGTCGCTATATACATCACTATATAGAGATGCCTATAGCGACACTAGTAGTCCTTCTCTAGCAACATTGGTAATGACGTTATAGAACCTTATATAGAGACGCTTATAGCGACGCCCGAGAATAAACCATCACGTAACTCATGATTTTTTGGAAGATTCACTTGATGACCTTCGTAGATTTGCTTCTTCAGTGAGGGCGCCCGACGTGCATTAAGTCTAGGTCCACATGTGACACATGCTCTGTATCCGCTTGCTTGAAGTTTTGCATGTATACACATGACAATAGATAAGCTTGAGAAAAATCAAGATTGATAGTGTCTGAGTTTGAATTTGAGGATAATTCACGTGAGCATTTTGTTAGTCCGAGATAGTCATGCACGGTACACATTAGAATGCCTCTCGATTACTTGCAACAGATCTTTATCTATCCTGCCCATTGCCATCCTTAAATTAGCAAAGCAAGCATCACCCCCTCAGCGCAATGGACCCACCCTTTTCTTCCCTAGCCATGGAAACATGCTCGTATCCCTCTTGTGTGAACCATGGCAGGACTCGCTCTCTCTTTGATCATGCACACCATGGTTGTAGTCTCTCTCTCTCTCTTTCTCTCTCTTTGTCTCTCTCTCTCTCTCTCTCTCTCTCTCTCTCTCTCTCTCTCTCTCTCCACTTACTACTTCTTGGTTCTCCAACAACAAGGCCAAACTTTGGCAAGTAGCAACACTGATGCGAGGGCAAAAAGGGGGATATCTCTCGCATCCAATAGATCTACATGTTCTTACGCGCAAATTCACCCATTCCTTGTTGATAGTGAAGGGGGAGAGAGAGAGAGAGAGAGAGAGAGGGGGAGAGAGAGAGAGAGAGAGAGAGAGAGAGAGAGAGAGAGAGAGAGAGAGAGAGAGAGAGTCTTAGCACTACCTTCAAATGAGCACAAGAGAGAGAACACATTGTGTGCCAGCAGGGATTGTAATAGAATACCATATCATCGCGTGCCAAAAATATCTCCATGTCCCTTGTGGATCGCATTAATCTCCTTCCGCCTGTCATGTCTGGGAGAGAAAATCTCTCTCGTCCCGCCTTTACACCTATCCCTTATCTCTCCTCCACTTGTCCTTCTCGACTTTTCCTAATCTTAGATCCTAATCTAGCCTAATCTTAAATGTTATTTAAATCTAGCCTAACCCTAAATCTTAATATAACATTTTATTTTATATTTTCTCTATTTTTTAATCTATCTCTCTCTCTCTTTGATTTCTCCCCTTACCTCTCTCTTTTTGCCTTCTCTCCCTCTCTCTCTTTTTTTTCTCTCCCTCCTTCTCTTTCTCTTTGTTTTCTCCTCTAATTATCTCTCTCTCTCTCTCTCTCTCTCTCTCACACACACACACACACACACACACACACACACACACGAAGACACAATGTGTGTGTATGTGTGTGTGTGTGTATGCATGCGTGTGTATGTGTTTTTTGTTTATGCATGTGTGTACATTCTCTCTCTCTCTCTCTCTCTCTCTCTCTCTCTCTCTCACACACACACACACACACACACACACACACACACCCACACACACACACGAAGACACGATGTGTGTGTGTGTGTGTGTGTGTGTGTGTGGGGGGGGGGGGGGGGGGGGGGAGAGAGAGAGAGAGAGAGAGAGAGAGAGAGAGAGAGAGAGAGAGAGAGAGAGAGAGACAGAGAGAGAGAGGGAGAGGCGCGGGTTTACTTGTTTTGCTAAAGCGCCGAAACTCAGATCTGAGATCCGAGTTTTTGACGGTCTCGATTTATTTTTTACCCCTGTCGGTGTCACTATGAGCGTCACTATGCTTCAAATAGCATAGCAATGCCATGGATTTTAACATTTGAGCGGCGCACTGCTAGCGTCGCTAATATGAAGAACCTCTTGTAATGCTAAAGCTAAAGATCTGCAGCATATCCTTTTTCTAGATCATCCCCCTTTCTGTCCTCAAAAGGTTTCTTTCTCCTTCTCCATTGTGCTCTCTGGAGAGGATCTAATTTCCTCTAAAGCTTTGCAACATTATCTTCCCCATTAAGCCAACAAGCAGGTGGAGCAGTATAGCAGTAAGTGACATCCTCCGTCTTTGTGTACCATCAAGAATCTTGCTCTATACAATTGAGAACATGGATGTGAAATGTCTAATCATAAGTGTTTGTTTGCAGGTTGTGCCACTATTCCCCATGGCATCATCAGGTACTTGACGACCTAGGAGTGTCATTGACTCCATTTCATGCAGCAATATACAAGACGATAGTGGATGTTGGGTGACAATGGAGTTCAAACGATTGATGTGGGTGACAATGCAGCCCAGCTCAAGAGGTGCACACAAGGTCTCAAGGAGACACATGGCTTCTCGATCACACCATTGGAAGGGAAGGATCATGGAGCTCAAGCAAACTCATGATAGCAAGCGACTTGCAAAGATGCAACATGTGTATGTTGCTTCACAAACTGAAGCTAGAGACAACAGTGGCTCCATCAAGGTTTCCTGCAAACTGTAATTTCACTCCTCTGTCAAGTTTTTAGATTGTATATTTTGTATTTTTGCTGTATATATTTCTTTGATGTCTATAAGGCTTTCATTGCTTGTTCATGTTTGTAGATGTATTTCCATCTGATTTTTGATATTTTGTAGAGTGGGAGCCAATAGAGTCCTTCACAGGAACTTTTGAGGCCATCCATATTGACCTTGGAAAGCTTCTCTATGATGGTTGTCCATCTATGGAGCTTGTCTCATGGGAAATTTTATTTAATAACCATACTTATGTAACGCCTAGGCAAACTCGGTTTGGTAATCTATCTCCGGTTCATCCACCAACCTTGCAGAGTATGGAATGGTATAAGACTGATAATGCCTTGATCACAGCAACCAAAAGGAGAATCGAGGCGGATGTGCATTCAGCAATGAAGTGCACCTATGGTTCCCATAAAGCTTCTCTAACTTGGTTTATGTCCCTTCATGTGTTCGTGCTTATCTTTCGACTGCAGAGTGTTCATAGGACCTCAACAATGTGGACATGCAAAGAGGGAAGTGCGATCAATGGTCTCCTTGCAGCTGGATGGGAGACTAAGGTGGTCAACCACTAGGGAGATACAATCAAGTGCTCTATAGTTGCTAAGAATGTGGTGTGCAGATACCATATTGCGAAGCAAACTTGTCAATTTTCTTTCCCTACAAAAGATGGAAGCTGACGAAGGGAGAATGGGAGGTACTAGACTCTGATGTTGCTCCTAGAGAATCAATTGATCCACAAATATGCCTCCACGACAATACAGTGCATGACATCTTGATGAATAACGATTAGAATCTCAGTCACCTTCGCAAATATCTTAATCTTAGATATACCTTGCCCAATCAATATGTTTTTTTAATCAATGGAAAGGTTGTTCGTTCCAAAAAAGAGAAGATATTTCTGTGTGAAAATATTGGTTTTCCGTTATGTATTAATGTAAAAGCTTGTAACTAAAGCGATTTTGCTCCCATTAATACATATGATGTTTTGAATCTCTTTTTCATTTTTAATTTGTTCAAGCTTTCGTTTGAAATATGCAATTTTTTAATTTTGGAGCGTGGATACTTTCAATGTTGGTGTCTTTCAATGCTTGTCACGTGATTTTGTTTATAATTATAGTTTGAAGTTAATTTGATGTTAATTTTAAGTGGTTTTAAAATGTGACATTGAGTATAAAAGTGACTTTCTAGGTTTTAAACTTCATTTCTCACATTCACAAAACACCAAGCTTTCAACACTCTTCCCATATTCTTTGCGAACAGGCCCATGGCAACATCTTTTGATGCACTTCTCACACAACTACACAAGATAGGACTTGCAGATCATGCACATGAACTAGTCAGTGTGTTTGAGGGGATGATCGACATGCACGCCACTGCTAACCTTCATGTAGAGGGATTCCAAAGCTTTCTTGACTACATGATGGAGCACATGGAGGAATATGCGATAGTCTTCGAGGGATCCAGCATTGCATGGTTGCCAATGGATTTTCTCAAATACCTCTATGCAACTGGAAAAAACTTTTGTTGTCGCTTGTTGAGGTTTATAAAAGGGCTTACTGAGCGGGACTACAGGACAGAGGATGAGGATGACCTCATAGACTTGGGCATGGGGTGCATAGGCACCCAATTCATCTCTTGGGACATGGTTCTGGTCTTGCTTGTGCTTGAGGGCATGGAGAAGGGAAAATCAAATTAAAAGGCCAACCAAAAACCTTTTGTAACCATTGTGGAGGAGTCACATGAATTTATTGAAGAGGTTGATGAGCAAGCTAAAGCATCTATGGCACTCGTCCTCCTGTAAGATCCCAGCTCCACTAGGAAGGACGATCGGATGATAGAGGGAGACAAGGTGTTGGAGGAAGTTCCTGACATCCACATTCTCACTTTGCATGCACTGGTGGTGGATGGTTGTCACTTCTTGTTCCTTGATGACATTGCAATGACACTAGGACTTAGAGAAGATAATTATAGTTTAAGTTGATGAGTCACCAAAATACACATCGATGACGAGTGATGCCGAACGAGCCCATGCGTTCCGTGGTGCGCAAGGCCTTTTTTGGGCCCGTTCGGCATCACTGGTCATCGACGTGCATTTTGGTGGTCCCACGGTCTTCGTACGCACCCGAAACGGCTCCCCTTTGCAAAATATTCACCGATACGCATCCCACGTCAAACGGGTGCTTAGATGGTTGAGGAGGTAAAATCTAACACCTCGATTAATTCAAATACTTCAACAACAGAAAGTACACAATTAACTATTCGAGTTACACCAAATGGTAGAAAATTGACTCGTTCATATTATATTGAAATATTACAAATCTCATATACAGAGGTTACATGGGGAAACTAATTCTTATGGAGGCACCCTTCATTCCTCAGATTGATTGCTAGAGCTAGATATGTATTTTTTAGAGTAACTCGCTTTGCATGCACTATACAATATACGCCATCTTGGAACAACTGCACCAAAATGTCCTTGTCAGCATCCTGTAAGGCCAATAGAGTTGCACGATGGATACGTGTAATAGAATCTGAATATTCGTCCATTATTTCTCTTACCACCCGAGAGAAAGCTGATTTTGGTATTTTTGGCTCGGTGCTCTTTTGATATTTTTGAATCTCATGTAGAGCAACTGTGTCAAGCTTCCATTGCCGTTTCTTTTGCATTATCGGCTGTGGTGGAGGAGCCGCTTGTCGGTCCCATTGAGGAGGGTCATTTTTGTGCTTTTTACTCCTCTCTTCTTGGGCTTGTTGTTCTTCAGGTGTGAGCTTGTCCTTTTTCTTTTTCGCACACTGTTTTTCTCTCTAACGAATTTTTGAAGGTTTGGAGCTCCCAACCTTTGCTTGTTGGGCGGCCTGAGCTCTATCCTCTTCCACTCTCCTCTCTACCTCTGCTCATTCCAAGTGGGCTCTCTCACCCTCGGCTCTTTGCCATTCTTCTTGCTCTCTCTATCTTCTTTGTTCTTCATGCAGTCTCTGTGCTTTCTATCTGATACCTCTTTCTTTTCTAACTCTCCCATTCTGTTCCTCCTCTTGGCATCTCATGTTATTGAAACAGGATCACCTGGCATTACTTTGATCACCCTTTGTTTGATCCGGAAGGGGAATTTTTGCGGCGTAGTTGCGGTTTTTTGAGCTTTAGGTGTTGCCGTTGCTTGATCGCCAGTTGTTGCCGTTGCTTGAGCTCCAAGTCCTGTTTCTTGTGTTGGTCTATTAAGAGCTACAAATGGTCCCAGATCCGATAGAGGTGTGCAATTCTCATGCTGTAGTGGCTGGAGATCACCAAAAATCTATCACATGGTGTTTTGATCCTCTGTAGTCAAAGGTTGGGGGAGTGGTTGGGTGTTTGGAGCTGGTTCTTGTGGTTGAGGATGTGGATTTGAAGCGGTGGATTCTGTATGAGGTGCTGGTTACGGATTTTCAGTGTTGTCAGTGGTAGTGGTGTCATGGTTGTGTGTGGTGGTGTGCTCTTGTGTATTGTCCATATTGCGCAAGATATGAGTGCGTGTACGTTTGGGCTTGAGAGGATCTTCTAAAATGTGCAAACAACAAATGAAATTTAGATTGTGATTTTTGACTTATACAGTACTTAAACTTTTAAAAATTTAAGAACTCAATAAAATTACTCAAAATAAAAAAAGACTCTAAAATAGACCAAACTTTACCCATGGGACTAATAATTGTTGCCTTTACAAATCACTTTGCATGACAATGCATGTTTACAATAGAAATAGTTAGTGTCAAAAGAAAATATTTTCTCACCCAATGCCTGACATCACCTCGTCTTGTCTCCAACCAGCGTTGGAATTGATCTTTTGCACTCGAAGCATGATATGATTGTGATCGCCGCAAGATAACCACTTTTTCTATTCTACATTTCAAACTTCTTTGTTCTCTTGTCTTCTTTCTCTCTCTCCCTGGTAAAACTCTATAGAACCAATTGAGCATCTCGTGAAGGACAATGCTCTTTTTTCTTCCACCTCCATGTCGTGTATTTTTAAAATACACTTCTTTTGCTTGATAGTCTGAGTGCTCCATTCCTTGGCTGCTTCAAATGCCTAATGAGCCATAAGTGTCCAGAAAAAATGAACTATGTGTGCAAAAAGAATGTGCTGAAAAAAAAACAAACTTTAGTTTTGCATACTAATATATTTCGATTGAAAATATTAAATGTTCAACACACCATGTTATGTGTTATGTGTGTCATCCCCCAAGCATCCACCATTTATGCTGTAAAACTATTGATTACCAACTTTAGGGTGAATATCTCATCATCCTTTAGCTTTGCCTTTTCAAGAAGACAAAAAATATCATCAGTAGACTGCCACACACGAGCACACTTAATTCCTAGGGTTGCTTCATTACCTTTGTAGGTGGTAATGTCACACACCTTTTTCCACAATTGAAACTCATTGGGAGTTTGGAAGTCTAAATAGTTTGAAAGTAAATGTGTAGCTTTACTACCACCCATACATACTTTATTAGGGAGATCTTGTGTACTTCCAAACGCTTTCTTGTCCTTTGATAGCTCAACTACACCCCCGTGTACACCAACACTTGATAGAATAGATTCGAGTTCTCATATACACTCTTCTTTTCTTTCTGCGGGCTCCATATTTCAAGAGTAACTAATATGGATCATAAGCAACTTGTTAAGAAGTCCTAGACGGGTATGAAGGGTGCACACATGCACATTTATCAGTGGTATTGGAAGAATAGGATCCCAATTTGGATCATCCATGTTTCAATTAGGGGGTACTTGCTAGTCACAACTGAGGATACCTTGAAACCATTGTTGTAGTGCTTTTATCTACTATTTGTGGAGTGGATAAACCTTTTGCAGAGTTGATTGTAACTTTGTCTCCCTTACCCTTACCACCTTTTGACTTGCTGGCCTTTGCACCCTTGCCCTCACTTCCCATTGAGAGTTTACTGTGGCAACAAATAAATACATGGAAAGGGGGTCATTGCACCCTAACATACACTTGAATGTTTTCAAGTCTCTTGCCAAATGCCACTCAACTTGGAACGTTCCAAGACCTGAAACATGCTATCTTTGTCCTTCTTGCTATTGTCGAATGACATCAACGATTGCGGTGTGATTGAAATACCATTTCAGAGTCTTATGTGTCTCATGTAGGAGATGAAAAGCTGCCAGCCACCAAATATTTTTCTCTGACTGGACACCTAAACAAGTGTTTCCCTTCTCATTGGCATTTAGCTCCACTTTGACGCCCACCAAGGCCCTGCTCATCAACGTAATGCTTACTCTTTCGAGCCGTTGACCTTTACCAACTTGACACTCATCAAGCTTCATAACAAATATCACTTTTCCATCACACTCTTCTTGTGTCAGCCCATAATATCTTATCATTGACTTTTATAGCTTCAACAAGTCAACATACACATTGTTGAACTCATTGTAGTGGAAGAATTTGTTGTCTTCTACTGGCATGTCATGCTCCACATACTAAAATCCGCCCAAGAAGCTTGCAACATCATTATTGGCACACTTTTTTGCAACACTAACACTGAAGGTGTTGGTAGAGACCGAAACAAACCTTTTGTCCGATGATCGAGTGTGACACTTCTATACAAAGCTTCATAGGCCTTGAAACATATTTTTGCATTGTCACAGACCTCCATCATCTCTTGAGGCAGCACAATGCTCTTTAGCTCACTGAAATACTTTTGCCACAAAACATTAGCAATGCCAGCGTTGGATGGATCATCTAGTAGCTCAACAAACTCCTTTGGCTTGATGATATACTGGATCACGTCTGGTTGTTTAAGCATCGGGATCGATTCTCATCATCATTCAAGCCAAGTTTCTACATATTGAACTACTTGAAAACATATTTCTACTTATTGAACCAACCTGCAAAACATGTAGGAAATAAGAACCTTGCATCAGTATTATTACCGAGTTTGATGGACACGTTTCTTTTGAGTTCCACCACTTGAAGATAGCAAGAACATCGCTTGTCTCTTGTGCTTACAAATGTGGTAGACGAGGGGAATGTGTGTGAAATGATCAATTTGCCAACGCATATTCCGTTAAGTGTGTTGTAGTTGAATATAATTGTTTAGTTGACGCTCCTGCTCTTTTTTTGTTGCTGTACTTTTTCATTGAGACTTGCCATCTCATCGTTCAATTGCTTCATCTTCTTGTTGGTTTCCTCTCTAACTTGCTATAGATCTTTTGCAGACTTCTCTTGTAGTGATGAATAGGTAGCCAAGAGATGTTTACTTGCTTCCCTTTCATCGATCTGCAACCTTGGAGGATCTGCACTTTCTGTCAGATGTAGGCATCATAAAATGTCCTCTTGATGATTGGGAGGTGGAAGTGACAAGAGAGAAAAGGGGGGGAAAGAGAAAGAGTTGGCTCACATTTTAGAGAGAGAATGCAATGAGAGAATATGCAAAATCTTATTTTTTGGCAGGGGGGAGCTGAAACGTGCTTCTTTTAATGAGAACTAAGTGAGAGAGAGTGTTTTATATGTTAGAGAGAGGATAGAGATGGAGAAAAGACATTTTGAAATTCAATTACCCACCTCTCTTTTGTGTTAAAATAGCCTATTTTCAAAATACAAAATATACAAATGGTATTTTTAAAAATCTTAGCATAGGCCTTTTTGCCCTCTCTTTTAAACTTGGTCAAACTTGGCTTAAGCTTTAAACATTTCCTTAAACTGCCAAATAAAGAGGCCCTCCTATACCCCATTTCCTTCCTAATGTGATTTTTTACTCCCAAGACAGAACCTTTTTATTTTTAATCAAGAGAGTCTATCCCATTTTGCACTAATGTCAAGCCTATCAAATTTCCACCTAACCACATTTTCCTCCGAAAGAGCTTTCCAATTTCTCCTCTAAAGGTGCTCACCAAATCTTCCCTGCAAATGCTTGTATAAGCAAAAGCCTCAAAGAAAGAATTTTGTATTCATGGAGTGCCCTGATGAGATTACTTAAGTCAAAACATGTTGACAAATGCCATGCTTTAGTGAAATTCTCTCTTTCCCTTCATCTTGACTATTCTAAAATTACCCTTCTCCTATTTTCTCTTAATGAAGTAATCGAATGCTTGGCTTATACTGATGTATATTAGGAACATGGATCATGACCCATGTCCCCTTGTGACAGTCTGAGCAAAAACTGATACCATTGGGTCTAGTGTGGTTCCACATCTCTGAATATACACTCTTGATGAGAAATTGACACTGAAAATTCACTCAAATCAAGAAAATTGGGCCTAATACACAAAAAACTTAGAAACTGATGGGCCTTTTTGGAAATTTGGGCCAAAGTGCAAACATACAACTGACCAAATTTCATGTTCAAATGTGGTCAAACATGGATTGCAATCCATGTTTCTTTTGATGATATTGAGCTGAGATTTGAGTAGCAGATAGATGATACCATTTGGAACAATTGTTGTGGTTCATCAACAAAGAAAAATGCTACCTCCTTTGATCAACCATTTTAACTTGGAAAAGTGATGGTTCCAATCTCCCTAAGCCCATTGTGAGATAAACTGACTCAGGTAAGATATTGACACCAGATCCTCAATCCAGCAATACCTCCTCAAATATCATGTCCTGTAAAGTCACCTTGATAACTGGAACCATGAAATCCACATCAGAAGGATGAATGCTATTCACCCCAGGCTCCTCTTTCTGTTGCATCGAACTTTCATAGTGCTTTCCCAGTAACTTATGTAGCAATCTCTCTTTAAATGCTGGTACTATAGAAAGCATTTGGTCGAAAGACAAGTGTAAAGGAGAGTTAATTAGTACCTCAAACCAATCTGGTTTAGGTAATTCAACCTGATTTTTCTGTTGTGCTGGTGCATCAGAAGATTCTGCATGATCCTCCAAGTGTTGACCTTGCTGCTCCTTGTGAACCTGCTTCTGCACCTGATCTCTAACCCCTTTTTGCTGTTCCCAATCAATAGGACCTTTAGCCTTGGATCTTGTCACAGCCAGCACATCAATTTCATCTTCCATATTATCTGGATATTGACATCATTCTCCACATTGTCATACTCTTCACCAAAATACTGTTGCTATTTCATTAGGGGTACCCTGATAAACCGGAATGTCGATAATGATCACATTTGCTTGTGCCTGTGGTTGATTTTGAGGTGGTTGTGGAGGACCTGCTTGCTGGTTCTCCTGATTGAATGGAACAACAGGAACACCTCTCTCCTCACGATGTTTTACCCATAAGACACAACGAGGGCCAACCTAATGTGTAGGGTCACCACAGTATACACAAGGAATAACTCCTTGGGGCTATCCGTGTTTCTTCCAGGTCCCCTCTGAAATCCCTATACAGGAGGTCTTCCTCTAAATGGAGCCACCTGATTGTCCTCTACTGAAGCAATACCCCGCCCAGCTCCTGTACCTGTTTTACCCCTTTGCTTAGGGTTGTACCAGCATTGAGCAGTGGTGTGTCCATCTCTTTCACAAATCTCACAATACCTTTTTTCTTTAGGTGCTATGACTAAATAGCCAATATTATTTAATTCCTGAACTAAATCAACTTCACCCCCTGTTTTGTCCTTCTTCTTCTTCTTAGGACTCTTCTTTTTCTTCGTTTCCTCCTCATCAGATGAACTGCCAGTCTCCGATTCTTCAGAAGAAGATGTCTCTGACTCTGAACCTGTTTCAGACTCCTTGTATCCTCTCTTACTAGACTTTGTCATTCCAAGTCTCTTCTCAACTCTAGAAGCAGCCTATACCAAATTATCAAAACCTCCTCCAATGTCAATGCTGGCCACTGCATTTTTAATACCACTCCTCAATCCTTTGAGAAAGTAGCCAGCCAACATTTCATTAGTTGGCCTTTCATTTCCTTGCAATCTCTCAACAAATATTTCAAATCTTTGAGCAAACTCTTCTACCAACATTGTCCCCTGTTTGATGCGTTGTAACTTCCTTAAAATATATGTAGGGGTTTTCTCCTTCCTGAATCTTTGTAGAAAAGCCAAACTAAGTGCAACATAAGTAGGAAAGTGAGCCATACCATATTGGCTGAACTAGCTCATGGCCTTTCCTTCCAAGGTAGCTGCAAATTGCTGTAATTTTATAGGATCTGGAAACATCACCTGGTATCCACTTGCTTGCCACCGGGTTTCAAATTGTGCTACATGACAATCTGCATCCTCTTTGGCCTTCCCTCTGGACTTGGCTGATTTGATCTGCGGGTTAGAAGGTGGTTGAGCCATGGGGATGGGATTTGGGAGTCTTACAGGTCTTTGCCTGCTAGACCCTCTCAATGGGTCAAATTGGAGTCGCCTTCTACTTCGTGCAGGTCCTCTTGTCAAGAGTAGTTCCCCCACAAGTTGCCTCACTTCCCTGTCCTCTACTTCTCCAAAACCCTCCTCACCAAAATTTACCAGCCGTTCTTGAGGTTGTGGATCAGTTTCTTGATCTACAGTCACATCCTCATAATGGAATGGATCTATATTGCCTGCTCTGACTTGAGCCCGTGTGTAATATATTCGAGAGTGTCTTCTACCTCGCTCGGACATGCATTATCACCAGAATGAGATTCATGAATTGAAGAATAATACCTGATAACTGCATACGTCCTCAGCCACGAGAACTAAACTAGTAGGATCGCCAAATGTGTTGTGGTTCATCAACACATAAAAATGCTAGTTCATCACAATTCTCTCAGCATCTCATAACTCAGAAATAATACACAGAGATACTAACATGATACTGAAGATAAGAGATAGAAGGAATTGATAACTTAGAATTAAGAAACAAGAGTACTTCATTGATCAAGAAGAGCTACAACATCTCTCAATATAACTGTGCCATCACAACTCACAGAACCGACTTATAACGACCATACAAACAGACTGGTAATAACAACCTCAGTCTTGATATATCATAACTGTTAAATATCCGATTAAGCAACATCCGACTAACTATGATCCGACTGACTACATCCGATGAAGCACTTCCGACTAACTACTAAATTGACACTGTGATATGCTTGTCAACAACAACTTTCCTAAAAGGCACCATAGCAAACCACTGCAAAAATTTGGTCAAAAGTGCCTAACACAGAACCTATTCAAAAATTGTAGGCAGAAACAATTTTTTTCTTTTGGTTGACAAAAAATTGTTCAAATGCAAAAGTAAGTGATGGAGTAGATCACTGATACTGCAAATAATCAGTATGCCAAATTTGGTATCCAAATCTGATGGAACAAGGATCGCGATCCATGTACCACATAGGGATTTTTGGCTGAGATGTGATCAGTAGGTAGCTGAGACATAGACAAACACTTTTCCCAAAAGAGCCATTGGAAAAAAGTTGAAAAAAGTAGTCAAAAAGACCAAAAAGACTTCAAGACCAAATATTGCCAAACAAACCTAGGGATTGACTTTTGGCTGACCTGATCAAAATCAAATCATACAAAAAGCATATAGCTAGGACCACTATACCAAGGAAAAGTTGTGTACCATGTTTCATCACATTCTGAAACAAAGGTACACGGACCGTGATCCATGTTTCTTTATCACAAATGGAGAATAAACTTCTACCATAGCTGGAGCAGGTTGCAAGGAGCCTATTGATCTTTTGAAAACTGAATTTGGACATCAAAACCAAATTCCAAATCCCATAACAACCAAGTACTCTAACAAAGTACCAGAACTGACCCAAACCAAAGTTCCAAACCCAAAAAGTCAATTTGGCCTCCAAACATGGATCACAATCCATGTACATATGGTGATAGCTTGACTTGAAATTTTCCAGATTAGTAGTGTACACATAAGGAAACATATCCCCAAACCTAGTTTTGGAAAAAACTGAGCAACATTGAGTAAAAAGACATCAAAACAAGTGATAGATTGAAAATAGGTATTGTGTGTTGGAAAATACTAGGATCTACCCTTTTAGATCCTTGTATGACCATGCAAATACATCTGTGTATTGTTCGAGGGTACCTATTAATAGTTGTCCTCTTCCGCTCTAAGATCTATAGCTATATAAGCAAGTTTTGGTTCTTCTCTTGGTTCTCAAAATCTATCTTCTTTGCGTTCTCAGGTCCACATACGATGCTTCTAGTTATTTTGGCTCTCTCATAGGTTGTGCTACTACAATTCATCGATCTTGAATTGTATATTAGAGGGTGCATCAAATTTTTCCAAGTTAGAGTACCCCCCACCTCCCTCGTTTCCATTTCCATAGTCCAAACCTCTTTCGATGTTTGTTTTAACTTTTGGTATTCACTCTTGCACTCCATTTTGGACATCTTTGGTGATTTTTTGGTTTCCTTTCTTAGCTGTTTTTTGCTCTATTTTTTGACCTTGCATGAGAACTTGTCATTTTTACCAATTTTATCATTATTTTGTCTTGGACACAATCATATGCTCCCATGAGCATAAGATATTGCATTTTGTTCACCAAATTTGACATTTTTTTCTCAATTTTGTTCTGTTGTTTCTTTGTTTGTATCCTTTGATATCTCTCTTGTCTTCGCAATTTTTGGTTAGGAAGCTCATAGAAAATTGGCTCATCCCCCTTTCTTGCAATTTCATGTTTAAAATCTCTTGAGGGTTCCTCTTCTGCATTGTTTCCTAATTCCTCTCTCCTCGAATCATGGTATTCATCTTCATCTTCATGTGAAAGGTCATGTATAGAAACCTCTTCCACTATCCGTTTACAGTCGCTTGCTAGTTCTATTTTTGTAGCCTCAAAAATGTCTTCAATTTTTTGGACCGTCAAACTATTAAAAAGAGTCTTATATCACAACCATATTTGTCACAAAATGTGGTATTAGTTACCTCATTTACACAAACATCAAGAGTCGTCAGTATTTGATCCCATCCAAAAAGTTCAAATAACTCCTCTGGGAATGGTTCCTTGATGTAGTGCTCATACTACTGGATGCTCTAGGATACAAGGCCTCCTTCTTAAGGCTCCCGCATTTTGATGCTCTGCATATCCAAATGTGAGCATCCTTCACTAGCCAAGTAGGTAATTTCATTTCGTCGTTCGTAGTTACAGTAGAGTCTTCTATTGAAATTTAATTGACATCCCGATAACTACGGTCCTTGGTGTTCACTTTGGATGTGACCCCTTTGTGCCACAAATAGAGATAGTGATAGACCCAATCTTAAATCATTTTTAGTTGATGTATAAACGTTCTTCCCAAAAGAACATCAAAGTTGTTGCTTTTCTTGAAATATACCACTGTAAAGGTGTGTTTGTATTCTATCCCGCATGAGGATACTATTACTTGTTTCAACATTGTTAAGGGTCTCTCTATATACCCATCGGCTAATTGCAATTTCATGCGTGTTTTTTTGAGAGCTCGTCTTCCCCATTTCTCCCAAATTTCTTTTGTAGTGATGGCTATTCCCGCCCCACTATCGAGTATCGCAACGGTGGTTACTCAACTATATTCCAGAGGTAAGGTGGTGTTTTTGGATTTTCCTTCACAATAATCACATACCTTATTTACTGGCACCAATTTTGTTTTTGGTTTTTTAGGATGGTTTGTTTTCCTGGATCCTTCCATAGGCTCATCTATCGGCTGGACCTTGCGGGAGCGAATCACACCACCCATGCAACACTATCTAGATGAACATAATGTCACAATTGAGGACACAAATGACACGATAGGCGCACGGAGGCAATATCTTTAGTTTGTCATGCTGAGACCATCCCACTAATACAACACTTTGGAAGGACAACTAAGCCAAAATGAGGAATCTCACTGCTTTCAACTACACCACCCAACCCATATACACACAAACAAAAGAAAACTCACCAAATCATACCAAAATTGTACAAAACTTAAGGAACAACATCCCCTCACTAGGACAACCTATCCCAAAGTCTCTACACTCAAAATCCTCACTCTAGATCCATCTGCAAAAAATGGATATGAAGAAAGAGCATAATTTCAAAATTGCTCGAAATTGAAATCTATGAGTACCTATGTGTAGGTTATGTTTCCACGATTATAATGACTACTTGTATGTAAAAAAGAGACATCATTTGATACACTTACTACCATAAATAGCTCGTACACGAGCTAACACGTGTGCTCCATTTTGAGTGGAACGCTTGGTGCTATTGCATAGCTCTCTCCGAGCCTATCACAATGGTGTAGTCAGATCTCCAATGGGATGAGCGAGCAGTGAGTTGCGTCAGGATGAAGCTCACTCTCTCTCTCACACATAGTCGACGGCAGCTCAAAACTTTAATTACGATAAAGTTCTCTTTACAAAATGACCTAGGTACCTTATATACTAAGGCTACCATAGCTTAAACCAAAAATAGAGTTCAAAGGGTCAAATGACTTTGCATTTACAATCTAGAAGTGCCATTGCACCCCGGATTTTGCAACTAGAATAGCTATTCACTACAAATGATGTTTTTAACCATAATCCACAACATTTCATAACTCTCAAAAAATAAGACTTTGGTACAAAAATTGAGTTAGATTTTTTTCTTTAAAAAAAACAAAAAAATCTCAAAAAATAACTAAATAAAACAAAAAATAAACTCAACAAAAAGAAAAAATCATTTGAATAAAATTCTAAATGCTATGTACACTCTACACATGTCCCTAGGGGCTCATATATGGATTTTGTCGCCGTACTCCTCCTGTAATGCTACTATGAGGACATATACTCTGAATTTAATCAAAAAACTTATCGACTCAAACACAGAAATTCAATGCAGCTCACAAAACATTACCCTATAATATTCATAATATTATATTTTCATTTAGAATGCCTCCCTCCCTTCCTATTGGGAGGGAGGCATTCTAAATGATATTCATAATATTAGATTTTCATTTAGAATGCCTCCCTCCCTTCCTATTGGGACTCCTCCAGGACGACAAGGTATCATCGAGGATATGTGTTGTGCTTGGGCAAGAAAAAATTGCACCAATGCAACCCTTGTAATATAGCCCTATTATCTATATGCAGTCTATGCATGGAAAACATTTATGATGTGCAAGATGTGGGTATAAGAAATTTGCTTATTGGTAGTTACTGATGAGGCTTTTTATTCTAAGCAATGTGATGATCTTTAAAGCTCATGTGCTGTTTGCTTGATTGAAGGTTGTAGAGAGATTTGGACTTCCTCTTTGGTTGCCTTTGGTTATTTTTCTTCCGAGCTTTTCTCGTGCATTCACTTTATCTCCTAATATCTCGCAAGCCTTGTGCAACATGCAGTGGTGGTGAAGTGAGCAACTTGCTCGCTTCTAACTGTACTATAACCGTAGCAAGAATTAAAAGAATTCAAGCGACGGTGCGGTGACAATAGTTTTATTGGATTTCTTTGGGACCCACTTCTTTGTCATGATTGGTTGTTTAATTGATGATGCTTGTTTTGCAACCCATACTTGTCCCTTCTTCCTTTGTGTTTGAAGAGACTTCTTTGGGATCCACCTTGTCTTTCTATGAGTCTGCAACAATCATTGCTTCAACCCTTGTATGCTTGGTTGGGGACATGATTTAGACTTAGGGAGTTGATACTTTAATTGTTTTGGAATCCAAATAAAATCCTGACCTCTTTGTGCTTGAATCAACTGCTTTGAAACCCAAATTTGAGTTGCAAAGTTTGTAGCTTTATGTTTTTCTTATCAGTTCTTTCATACTTTGATTTTTTTCCTTTTGGTGTTGGATCTTGCAGTTTTTCATCAGAGATCTTTATCTTCTTGATCCATGCCTACTTTTGGCCTAGCTAGCTCTTTGGTATCTAGATTTGTCAAACTTTTTGGCTCTGACTTATTGCTCTTTGCTTTTGGCTTTCCTTGGTTGTTGCATAAGCTTCTAGGGATAGTGATGACTTGAGTTCTTGGTAGGGGATGTCATAAGAATCCTTCCTATTGCTACTATCATCAGCAAGGTTGACATTCGACACTTTCCCTCGGTGGTTTGGCTAGTTATGGAAAGTTAATGTTTGTTTGCTCTTTGATTGTGGTTTCTGGGAGGATTTTTCTAGCCAATTGATTATCACATTGTTAGCTCTTTGACATGGTCGTCTTCTTCTTGGCTGAGTCTTTTCTTCCTATACAGGATTCATGTATGAGGATGCTTGTTGCGATTGCATCACCATCGAGGATTTTGGAATACACTTATGATACACTTTATTCTTGTAGTAGTGGCATTGGTTCTTGGGTCTTTGATATGGACAATCATAAAATCATGCATTAGTTAAAGTGTCATTTATGTCCATTGTCACCTGTTGGTCGTATGGATTTTCATTTGTCGATAAGATCTTCTTGAAGATAAGTGTTCTACAGATCATAGAACTTGTCTTCTTCTTTGTCTTTTGATTTGAGACGGTCCTTTGTTTGCTCTTCATCTTGGGAACTTGTTGAGGCATGGTTTTCTTTGTTTTCCTAGATCACACTCACTGCAAAGTAAAGAACAACATCATAGTCATTCACATCACAAAACTTTGTTGTTGGTTCATCTTGAATAGCACACACATCCAGAGTAGTCAAGATGTATTTCCATTCTAGTGGCTCTAATGCTTCTTTAGGAAATGATTTGGGATATAATCCTTATCTTTGATCTCCCTTTCTAGGATACATTCCTCTTGCTTTAAGATTTCTCATTGCAAAGATCCACACATCCATAACTCCTTCGATTGTCCTAACCATGCTAGAAGTTTTGTCCATCTAAAGTAGGTGTTCTTGTCACATCCCTATAGCTATGGTCTTTCAAGTTTATCCTTGCCATGGTTTCCATATGTCTCTCATAGATATGATCATAACCCCAATCTTGAACCATTTTCAATTTTTGCATGAATGGTCTTCCTAGAATGATGTCATAGTTTTTCTTCTTGCCAAAGTCAGCAATAGAAAAGGTATGCTCATATTAAATGCCACAAGAAGTAACAACTACTTTTTCTAGCAGTCCTATGGGATTTTCCATGTGTCCATTTGCAAGCTGCAATTTCAACCTAATAGCCCTCACTGCTGGTTTTCCCCATTTTTTCCATATCTCTTTGGATGCAATGGCCACACTAGCCCCACTATTAAGAATTTCCATGGTTGTAATACCTGGAACACATTTGGAAGCATAGTATTGCCATCCTTGCCTTCACAATCTCTTCCACCTTGTTTAAGGGTACTAGTAGCGTATTGATCTTAGGTTTTCCCAACTCTCTGATCCCATTGTGTACAGTGTGATATTGGATCTTTTATCCCAAACTTCTCTAAACTTTTTCCAATGGTTGCCCACCTGTTTGACCGTATGTGGAGAAGCTCAGCTAGCATAATGGTGCAAGTCCCCGGTGTAAATATGTCTATCAACCCCTTAGAGTCCATTACCTTTCCCGAAGAAATTCTTTGTGATGACACCGCCTTCACATCCAACATCGCTTAATGTTCTCAGAGACTAAGATTGACTCCCTAAAGATCTTACAGATTCTCTGTCTCCCCAATACAATTGCACTTCTAGATTCATTTGAGATCCAATCGCCTTTTTGTCTATTGGTGGAAGAAATACTCCTCTTCCATCACACCAGTATGGTTTACCTATGTGCTTAGCTCACTTGGTTCATTGGCCTCTTTGACTTGTTGTCACAGTTTGTTATCCATGGTATTCAACACTATCCTTGTTTCTAATGCTAGGTCCTTGATCTTTGGTTCATGCTTGTAACTTGCATCTAGCTCTATTCATTCCTGCTTTGGTGGAATTACTAGAGTAAGTGGGACAAGGATCACATCCTCAGGTTTTCCAATTGGTGGTTCTAATAAAGCTTGGGTTGTTTGAATCATTTTCTTGAACATTTTAAGCCTTTTCTTTTCTAGTTCCGCATATGGATATGTCATCCACCTCTATTCTTGGGTTTGTATGTTTTTGAGCTGTGTTTTGTATGCTTTTAAGATGGCATTTAATGGATCATTAACCTTATCGACCAAAATTGATCCTCCTGAACTAGCAATTCTAGGCTCAACTAGAATAGATACTCATTACAAATGATGTTTTTCACCATAATCTGTAGCATTTCATAACTCTAAAAGAATAAGACTTTGGTACAAAAATTGAGTTATGCCGTAGTATTGACCCATGAGTCAACTGACCTTTACTCCCAACTTCTTCAAGTTTTTGTTCATTTTCCCCCACATATATGGTTTGATTCAATAGTTTTGCAAGTGTGGTAGTGCATCTAATAGGAGAAGACAATAGATTGCGCAAGCTCTTTTCATCCATCATGTGTGTGATTGAATTCCACTTGGATGGCACATCCTTAACCTTGAATTTAGTCTCGTATTCCCCTACAAAGGACGATAACATTCTTATGGATGTTGGTTTACTCTCTATCGAGACCTCTGTTCTTATGTCTCTGTACAATGACTGAATATCTCCTGGATAGATTTCATGATCAATATTTATCTCAGGGATTGGCATTGATATCAAAGTGGCACTCCCGTCCTTTTTGTTTTGAATCGTTTCCCATAATGATTGTGGCCATGGTTTGTCTATTTTTGGAATTGTTTATGTTTTCAAAGATATGTCCTTGTTTGTTGTGTTTGCAACAATTCTCGTAGTAAGTGGAATCTCTTTGTCTGTTTCCATAGGTTTTATTTTATTGTCTGGATTTTGAGCACAATTTATGAGTAAGTGATCTTTTCCACATTGCTCACAGAATCCTTGAATTTTGTTTTCTTCACCTGTGTTGGTTTTTCCTTGTCTTCCTGTGTTTTCTTTGCTCATCTCTTGTGTTATTGGCTCAGAAGTCTTTGGAATTTCAGGCTGTAGTATGACTTGAGAAACTTCTACCAATCTCTTGTATACTTAAATTTGCTTGGTTTCATCTTCTGGATGTGGGTAATGACAATAGTCTTTGTTCCAGAGTCTGGTTGTTATTGAGCCTTGCATCATATGCTTGCAATATTGCATCCAAGTGCTTGTTGACTTTCTCCACCAAGATCAAAGCACCTGAGTCTGTCTTTGATTCTTCCACTTTCTTTGCACCTTTCTTTCCTTCTTGTGTATGTTTAAGTCTTTCTTTGGTTTATTTCAGTTCAGTTTTCAAAGCAATTTTCTCCTGCAACCTCTTTGATTTCATTTTATTCCGTTTTGATTTCCAAGATTTTCTTTGAGTTCTGGCTGTGATCCGTTATCAAATTTGGTTTGGTTTGAAAGTTTTAGGTCATCTGCTATCAGTTGATTTTTGCAGCTTCTTGAGATTGAGCTCTAATCACCACTTTGACATGAATTGTTGGATCGGATTTTGATCCTCTCGTGCATGATAATATCCCAATGGCATTAACAGTAGCTTTTTTAAGGTTGTCTGAGTTTTTCGCACCGTTTTGAGTCTCTCCTACACCCGTTGCAAAATCCAAAGATTTTTTCATGTTGATATTTAAATGGGCACCCCCTCGCCCAATGGTCACCTCCACATTTATAGCACATGCCCTCGTGTTTGGTTGCTGCTTAGGTTCCCACTGATTGGATTGCTCTAGGCAGATAATCCCTGCGCTTGTAGTTCTAGTTCACTATGAACATGAGAGTGTTTTCATCCATCGTGAACTGGCTTCTAGATGTTTGAGCCACATAAGAAGGTTTAGAAGTTTCCTCAGCACTAGCCCAATATGGTCTTTCTTCAAGAGCATAAGCTACTCTTTCCGTCTCTCTCATATGACTTTTGATTGTCTCTTCATAGTATACAGTTGGTGGTATCATAGGTTGAGTTACACGTGACTCTGTAAGATGAGCATAACGCACAATAGCTTGATTATCTTGCGATAAAGGTGGTTGTTTTCCCAATATTGTCTGTGGTTTATCCCCACCTAGTATCACGTTGTTATAGCCCACTTGGTATCTTGGAGGTGGTGGAAATTGCTGCACTACAGGTGGCTAACCCTGCTGGATG
Organism: Adiantum capillus-veneris; assembly: GCF_014529385.1. Lineage (NCBI taxonomy): Eukaryota > Viridiplantae > Streptophyta > Polypodiopsida > Polypodiales > Pteridaceae > Adiantum > Adiantum capillus-veneris. The sequence goes on from NC_140956.1 coordinate 120,276,647, forward strand.
TAGAAGATGCATTGCTAGGATTGGTCTCTAAGTCTACCATTACCTCGCCACCCATAAGTCTTGCAATTGTCAATCAAGTACAAGGCTTCCTTGGTGACTTTCTCAAATGCGGTGCAAATTTTTAGGTGCAAGTCATTTTTGAGAGTTTTGTTTCTCAAGCCCTCAATAAAGAGGATCGATAAGCAATCATCCTATGGTAACTCTTTTGAAGAATTCCTCAGCAAAATCTTGTAAAAGTTGATCAATATTTAAGAAATCCCCATACTGAGTGATTGGAACCAAGTTAACATAGTTCCGTCTAGTGTTAATCCAAATCCCTCGTACTGTGTATGGAAATCTGCAACTTGTTCTACCCTTAAGACTTGCTTAAAGATGAAAACATGCATGTAAGTATCTCTTGATCCACTATACTTCTTTGGTACACATTTAGCCACTTGGGAAGGTCGCATCCTTTGATTTTTTGCAACCATCCTTATCACTCTAGGTTCTACACCCATAGCATATTTCATTTCATAACAACTAACAGATTCTCTAGAATGGATTCGTTTGGTTGTCCTTCTCTCAGGTCTTATGTCCCCACCTTTTGCTCTAATATCTGGCATTCTTGTACTGAAGATAGTGCCTATGATGGCACTACCTTGATGTGTTGACATAGGAACCCAAGAATCCAGGGATTTCGTTGGTTCAAGTGAAAATAGACGAGGTCGATGAATGAGTCTTCCACATGAGACATCAAGGGACTCACTCTTGCCATTTTTTGTTTGATTCTAAAACGGTTGGTCTGTGCAAGCTAGGGGTCCAGTAGTACTGATGGAGTGGTCCTCCAAAGTACGTATAGCCCTCAAGCTTGTTAAGACTCACTGAAGAGTACTTTCAACCATACTTCTCCAACATAATAATTTGTGTGTCCCTCTCAATTTCAAATGTAAACAAGTATAAGCATTTTTGCTCAGTTAACTCCCTCACATTGGGTTCTTTATATAGGTGCAGGAAATCTGTTTTTGATAGTGATATGGTTTAGTGATCGCTTGATAGTCCACACATGCGGTATGTACCATCTTTATTTTTCACTAAAAGGAGTGGAGAAGAAAATGGAGAGGAGCTAGGCCTCACTATCCCTTTGTCTACCAATTCTTGTACTTGCCTCATGATCTCCTCTCGTTGATCTTGGGAAACTCAATAAGGAGTCTTGTTAGGTGGTGAGATTCTTGGTAGGAGCTCAATTTGATGGTCATCATCTCCTCGTTTTGGAGGTAATTCCATAGGGATATCATCGATGAACACATCTTAGAATCCTTTTAGAAAATTAAGCAAGTCTAACTATTCTTGATTCCTACCATTTACATTTGATGAAACATCAAGACCTTTTAGGGACTCTTTGACAAAAATCATGTACGTAAAGACTGAGCTTTTCATTGATTTGTCAAAAGAAGGAGAATTTACAAGTGGTATAGTATGACCATACTCACTAGCATCTATATACATGCTCTTTTCCCAATAGGTGAAGTAGATTCTTCTTTCAGGGAACTTCATGTTGGTAGACTGCGGTTGAACCATGGTGCCCCTAGGTTAGCATCCTCATGCTGAAGAGGAGAGATGAAAAATTCTTCCTTGTCAATGCAGCTTTTGTCCATGAAGCCTCAACTTCCCAATCAAGGGAGTAATGGAGGCTTGCTGTCCCTTGAAAGTTGTATCCGCAGTTGCAATATCTCCCATCTCAAAAACTTGAATGCCCAAATTGGTGGCCAACTCCATTGATATGAAGTTGTGAGTAGAGCCATGGTAAAACAAGATGAAGGCATCATGCTCCCTTACCTTTCCCCAAGCATAGGAGAGAGGTGACCCTTTGCAATGAGCATCCTCTTTTGGAGCTTCGATAGTGGAAGCTCTAGGAGTCTCATTACAGGCATGTCTCTTGGGTCAAGAACGATAGCCATGTTCTTGATCCCCATACTTAAAACATTTGTGGTCCTTGAGAAAATCTTCAAGATCTTCAGGAGAGAGTTTATTTTTACCTTTGTAAATTCCCTTCTCCTTGGACCAATTGTTGTTGTTGTTGTTGTTGGAACTACCTTGGGAAGAATTTTGGGCATTGGTTTTCCCCCTTGCATCACTTTTTTCTTTGCTTTCCATGGGCTTGATGTTCGTTCTAGCCCTTTGTCGGAAATTGATGCATGAAGCAACCATAGTGGTGGATTACTTTGGTGACAGAACCAGGCCATTGGGAATTTACATACTCAACCATCTCTTGAGATAATCCCATATAAAATTGCTATTTTTTCTCGGAAAAGCCTATTTTTTGAAAGACGGTAGCTTTGAGATGTAGATCCCAAACTTTTCCACATATTTGTGGATAGACTTGTGGTAGAGAAGCTTCAAACTCCACCATTCGGTAAAGCACTTTGTCCTTTGCACCACTTGCAATGAATTTCTTCATGATGGAAACTCGTAGAGTGTGAGCATCTGTCCCACGTGTCAAAGCAAGGGACTTGCCGTAAATTGTGTGCGAGGCACAAATGGCTGCAAGCACACAACCAGATTAATCTAGCAAGATCAAGAGACCAAGAGTGTGTCACTCACCACCATATGCTTGCCTTCGTGGAGGATTCCTTGTCGTGAAGAAGAGGGACCTACCAGTATGAGACGCTCAATCGCCTCGCTGTCCCGTGCCGTCGCAATGCCCGATCACACACACACACTCTCTCTCTCTCTCACGCATACACACACACACACAAGTAGATGAAGAAGAAGATGGAGATGGAGTAAGAGCACTCTTCAATTGCACAAATGAAATAATGAGTGATTTTTAGGTTTAGGTGACTTTTATGTGAGCTCTCCCATTCAGACTTGGGTGCCCATGCTTAGCCAACTAACCCTTGAATGTTCCAGTTAGAGTGCACCTCTCATCTGCGATCACTCTTACCCTTTTGCTATTGGACTGACAAGCCCGGCCCATGACTACTAGATGTCGATGTTGGTGGTTAACATGCCCCCCTTCTTGCTGTAGATTCCAGCCTCAGAATATAACAGTGCAGCATCAGGATCCACGATAGGAGTACCTGTAGCATAAGAAAAACAACATTGTAAAAGCTCAAAGGCAGCATGTGCAGGCGTACAATAAGTGAGATGCATACATGATATTCTAGGAAATGCAAAAAAATCATGAATTGTAACATTGACAACTAGAACAAGTGTAGTACCTGAATGAAATGCAATTGAGTTAAGGTCTATTAGGTTGACTCAAAGAGGAGTACACAAGAGCTAGGGATAAAGTAAGTACTAGATTGACCAACGTTCATTAAAAAATGTCAACTAAAGAGTAGTTAACCCTAAGAATGCTCGTCGGGGTCTAAAGACTATTGATCTTGTCACTTATACCACTTAAGTGTGATCAACCTAAAATACAAGGAAGTTTGTGCTATTTGCTTTCTCGTTTTTTTCCTCTCCTTTTTTTTTGTTGTTGTTGTTATAGTTGCTACAAGTAGCTAGGGGATTCGAGGTCTCAAATACTAGCAACTGGGAGATTGGAGGTCTCAAATACCAGCTTAACACATGGAATTCCACAACACAAGTCACACTTAGGTGGAATAAGTTAGAGAGAACTATATCTTCATAGCCTAAAACATTACTAAAGTTACTATAATTAATAGACTATTTAGGAATTAAATTCAGCAATTAAGTGCCCTAGTTTAGCCTAAGGTCATGATACTAACTTAAAGCCAACTAATAGACCAAACTCAAAGAGAAGAACAAGGTTCTAGAAGTTTGAAAAAATTATAGCATTTGAATTGGCAAAGTCACAACCTCATAAATTTTATGCATTGTTAGAAACTCAAATGACAAGATGCAAACATGTAACTATGGAAAGCATATATAAATGGAAGTGATACACCTGATATGATGGAGAACATCCGTTGTAACATGTAAACATCCATTGTCGTTGTCCTTTGAAATAATCCTTATGTAGTCACAAGCTACACAATAGTCACCACCAAACACCCACCTTCCAGAGGCACATCAGTGGGAAAAAAGAACTTTGTTAATCACTAAACTCTAAAATAAAAATACTCCTATCGTACTAATCCTACCTACCTCTATCACTCGAATGATGAGGATCAAACTCCATCCTCATCATCAAGGTAGGTGTAATCCTCTTCGGTAAGGCCGCGTGTCTCGTCTATGCAATCACCATTATCATCCTCGTCCTCTTTCGTGCAACATAGTATTAGGAATGTCACAAGGCATGCATTCTCAGCCTGGGAAAAAGGGTAAACTTAGGCAATTGGGCGAACTTCCTGGATAGAATAGGGATCTGTCATAGTCAAGAGGCGGACCAGCCATTCTAACTCCTCAAAATTTCTCTCACAAGCGAGTGTTTCAACCGAATCCCATTCAGAGGAAATATGAGGATAACATAAATGCATTACTTGGGAAAGGTAAAAAGAATATTTGTAAGAATCAACTATATGGGTGAACACAAATAGAGGATGGTTAGGTGTTTGATGACATAGGTTTTTGTTTTAGTGTCCCTGATGTGACATGTTTAGGTCTGAGTCAATGATTTTGACTAGGTGCACACTCGTTTGCTAATTGCTCTTGCTCTTTACTATTTTTTACTTTTAAACTAGGGTTGTTAGTTACTATGGGTGGATGCATGAATAGGTGGTACACTATCTACCCATTTTTGGGGGTGGTAGCAAGGGGGTGGGCTAGTTGGTAGCTAGGTGAGTAAACATTGAGAATCTTTTATACGGTTTTATTTGAGAATTGTTCATCAAAAAGCTTGAGCAACGAGCTGGATTTAAAAACTTTAAAAATTATCTTTTTAGTTTCAACTGTGTGTGTGAAAGTAGTGCGGGGGGCCACCTTACTCCACAATCATGACGCCTCCTGCTCTTCAGCGGTTGCAGAGGGGGGGAAACTCAGGTGGCCAAGCAGCTCCTGCAGCTAAAGCAAAATCAGCCACAAGTACTGGGAGGCAGAAGAGGGCCCGTCATTCATCTCCCTGGCCTGATCCACCCTTGGACTCCCCTGCAGGAAAGAGGAAGAAGAAGGTCTTGACTCCTTCACCAAAGCCCTGCACTCCTATAGCAAAGAAACATTCAAAAATGGAAGATGTTGTAACCCCCAACACTGAGGTACTACTGCAACTTTCTTTTGCTGGCTGCCTCTGCACAATTTATTGTTGTAACTTGTTTCCAAGGTCCATGTAAGCTCTCTTAAGCTTGCTTTGAAGCAAACCTAAGTTAGAGGCTAGATGTTTGTAGATGCATTCAAGCTCCATAAGCTAATGTGCATGCATTCAAGCTTGCATTGAAAACCCATGTAGAGGCATGCATGCATGCATTCAAGCTTGCATTGAAAACCTGTGTACAAGCATGCATGCATTCAAGTAGATATATTTGTGCACATTGCATTTTTTACTGAACTTCAATTGGCTGGCTGCACATGCATTCATGTCTTGTGCATAGTTGGGACTGTACTCGTATGGATTGCAATTCATAGTGCTATGAAGAAGCATGAATCAGTGAAACTCTATCAGTGTGGTAGCTACCACCTGCAACACTCATTTAATATAGGTAAACTGCATCAGATATCATCAAGATTGTAGCATTCAGCATTCTGCAAAAAACATAAAAGGTTGGTAGCATTATGTTAGCCAGCTACCAATCAAAAAGTTCATTTAGCAAAGAAATACCAAGGTGGTAGTTACATGGTAGCTATATGTCTGGGACACAGGTAGTTGTACCACCTATTCATGCACATGCCCAGCTGCTTCTGCTCCTCTTCAATGCAACAATTGATGTTTAATGTGAAAACTTCTGTAAAATTGTGATATTATAAATGCTCACCATGCATAAGTTATCTAAGTTTTTAGTAAATCTATGGCCGTGTATGTTTCAAGCTTAAGTGTTGAACCACACTCCAATCATACTTCCATACCCATATGCGTTTGTCGTATGGAAACAAATATGGTCTTATGTTTTGCCCTGTATTTTACAGGGAAAAGGCCGTTGGTGCACTCCATATGTGCCATTTGAAAGGAAGACAGTTTTTTGCATGACAAAGCGTCAAGCACATGAAGTATACGACCTCCCCAACTTTGGAGTGGATGCTCGACTGCTGACTGAGGTAGATTTCACCAACAAAGATTGGTTGAAATGCTTTAAGGAGGTGCCGAAGAGGGGCAGCAAAGTAAAATGTAGAGATGTGAAGCCAGAGCTCTGGAATAGGTTTTATGTATTGTTCACATCCGTGTATCAAGAACCTCCTAGAAATTATGGTATGGAGGTGACTAAAGGATTTTCTAGAGGCTTTCTATATGAGCAGTTGAAGGGACATGTTGACTGGGCCTTGTTTTCAGAAAGTATTGTCACAAATATGGATCCATGTAAATTACATGCAAAGAAGCAGCGATGGGCAGCTTTCCATTCCTCCTCTGCTCCTAACAATTTGCGGCAAATGACGAGGACTCCAGATCATTTGGAGGCACCCCAGGAAACTCTGATGGATATAGTGGATGATGTGCAAAAAAAGAATTTATTTGGTCCATCGTCTCTTACAGAGTTAGATACTGTTTACAACATGGTTGTAAGCAAGAATTCTTTTGCATTGTCACAGTATACTGAAGCTTTTAAGAAGCTAGAATTGCTTCAGGCTGATGTGCACCAAAATGAAGGTGCCAACCCCCTAGTGGAAAATCTCAGAGGCTAGTTGAAAGATGTAGAGGCTGCATTACTAAAGGCAGAAGGTAGTGATGATGTTGTGGATGCAATGAAGGTGGAGCAGCTTAAAAATATTGTCAGCAGGTTATCGCTAACACTCCAAACATTGCAAGTGGTAGTTGAGGAGAAGGCACCACTTGATGCTGTGGATAGTGCTCTAAATGAGAGAGATTTTACACAGGAAGTGGAGGAGTGCGCACAGGCACGGATGGATTTTGTGAAGACCATGCAGGCCAAAAGAAGTACAGTTTTGTTGTCTGCACCTCCGCCAAAAGTTCCACCTGTGGATATGGGCACCTTGCCTTTGGACAAAGTTTGCAGTGCTTGTGGGTTGACGATGTACGAAGATGATTCACTTGGCATGTTTTTGCTGCCTTGAAATCATGCCTTTCACATGTACTATTTTGACCATCTTGTTTCAAGCAAAGAAACATGCATGGAGATGGGATGCATGCAACCGATTTTGCACACCATGTGGTCTTTGGTGATCCTCGACAGTACGAATGCCAATTTCCAAGGAGTACAATCAGACACCAAACCCGCATCAGTGTCCTTAAGCATGGACCATGGTATACACCCTGCTGCATTTTGCTTAAATTTATCTGTTTTTTTGTGTTTCTGTTATCAAGGGAACCCTGCTAATTGTAGCTATTAATACAAGACTGGTAACTACTAGTACAAAACTGGTAGCTACCACTCTCATAGTGGAAGCTATCATGCTAATCTTGGTACATCTAGCTACCAGTATGGCTGTGGATACCATTCTTCCATGAGCCACTATTCTCCCATGGAAGTCTTGTTGGTGGCAAGGTAGCTACCATTCTTCCATTAGCTACTGTTTTACCATGGAACTCTTACTGGTGAGACAAGGAAGTTCTCATTGTCAACCCTGGTAGCTACCAATATAATAGTGGTAGCTACCATTCTTCCATGAGCTACCATTATGCCAAGGAAGTCCTGCAATTGACAAGGTGGCTACCAGGATTGCATTGGTAGCTGCCATTCTGCCATGAGCTGCCATTCTGCCAAGGAAGTCTTGCAAGTGACAAGGTGGATACCAGGATTGCATTGGTAGTTGCCATTCTTCCATAAGCTTCCATTCTGCCAAGGAAGTACTGCAAGTGACAAGGTAGCTACTAGGATAACATTGGTAGCTACCATGATAGCCTCGGGAGATCCCATGATGGCAGGGGGCAAGGTAGCTACTAGGATAGCATTTGGTAGTACTGGTAGCTTATTAGTGCTTGCTTGGTAGCTTCTATTGTCATGCTGACCCTGCATGTTACTTGAAAACTTGTTCTTAACATGTGAAGAACAGAATTCAAGGTGTTGGTACATGCTCAGAAGGAATATGTTTTAGATAAAGGTTGTTGCCAGGATTTTATTCTGTTAACCACCACTATTAGATTGCTTACTATTAGGATAGCATTGGTGGCCCCTATGTCATCTTGGTAGCTCTCAGTCAGCCAGCTACCAGGATGGCATTGGTAGCTTCCAGGATACTGCTGGTAGCTATCAATGCTTGCCTGGTAGCTTCCACTATCATGCCTGGTAGCTTCCATTGTCATGTTGTAGCTACATGTAACTTGAAACATCAAATTCTTAATTCCTTAATAATTTTCATGACTGCAGAGGCTGAGCCAGAGACTACAGTTGAGAAGGAAGGTGTGTTAGAGAAGTATAGTCCTGAGAATGGAGATCAAGCAAAAAATGCTCCTTCATCAATTAAGGACAATGAAGTGTCAGCCAGAGACACCAGTCCCTCCAATGGAGATCAAGTAGAAAATGCTCCTTCATCAATGAAGGACAATGAAGTGTCAGCGAGAGACACCAGTCCCTCCATCCTGTAGACCATACAAATGATGCAAAGGGAAAGAAAGAGAAAGATAACATGTGTTATTTTTGGTTTTGTTTTTTCCTAAAGGTAGATAATATTGTTTAAGGTTCATTCTTGTTGATTGTTTCTTCTCTCTTGCAGATGGAGCTGCCAAAAAGCCTACAAAGGATGCAGAAGGGCAAACAAAGACATCAAAGGACCAATTAGCCATAGAGACTGGAGAAAATAGTAACATGGAATTTGAAAGAAAAGGTGCTACAACAACAAGAGTCAGAAAAAGACTCCAAACATAGTCTCAATATTTTTTCTTTGTAGCCTATCTCCATTTTTGGCTCTTTTCCTAAAGCCTGTCGCCGTTTTTGGCTTTGTAACAATTCTCCATTTCCTATGAATTAAGAAAGCCAAATTCATTTTTTTTTTGTCTTGTCCATCATTGTTGTTTATCTCATTATTGTTTTTATGTTCAGATTCTACCACTAGTAACATTGACAATATTGATCACGTAATAAGTATGATAGCACAGTCTACTATGGAAGACCCTCCTGATGTAGATGGTTCATTAGAGTTGAGGGCCAAGTCCTATGTGCTAGTAGCATTGATGACCAAGAGGATAAAAACATGGAGTTTTTTGTCCTCAATACAGGTGAGGACACGAAGATTATCATGAAAAAGTCTGAACCAGGAAGGGAAAATCGTGATGCATCTGTGAATGCAGGTGGTGATGCAAGTCGTGCAGCTGGTGCAGTTGGTGCAGGTGATGACACGGAAATTACAATTGATAAGTTTGAACCACCTCGGGAAGATGGTGATGCATCTGTGGATGCAGGTGGTACAGTTGGTGCAGGCAGTGCAGGTGAAGACACAGACATTATCATTGAGAATTCTGAATCACCTTGGGAAGATGGTGATGCATCTGTGGATGCAGGTGGTGAAGCAAGTTGTGCAGCTATGGCAGTTGGTGAAGGTGAGGACATGGAGATTACCAATGAAAAGTTTGAACCACCTCAGGAAGATGGTGATGCATCTGTGGATGCAGGTTGTGCAGCTGGTTCAGGTGGTACAGAATATGTAAGGCATAATGATGGGAGGGTGTCTCGACAAAGGGAGGATGGAGGAGGTGTAGGTGGTGTTGCAGATTATGTTAGGAACGATGATGGGACGATGTCTTGTCCATGGGAGGATCCTAGGAACATATTGTTTGAGAGTAGGCCATCTCCAATCCTTGATATTAATGGTGTCCTGCTGACTTCATTAGACAAGAGGCACCGTTCACGAAAACCTGCCTACTGGAATGATCTAGAAATTGTAGACATAGGAGGGGTGTCTACTGGGTATAAAAGGGATGCACCTGCATTATTGGACTGGTGCCTTGTGCACTTTGATGTATTTGTGTGGACCTGATGCATGAAGACTAAAGCAGAAAACCTGTTGAGTGCCTGCTTTCCTGATCAGTTTTCCCAATTCAAGGAAATTCTTGCATAGCAGGATTGTGTAAGAGATGCTAGAATCAAGATAACTGGTGGAAAGCCTATATTTTACAAGAAGCTAAGTGACTTCTGGGAGAAAAGAGATCAGTACACTACTACGTCCACAATTCTAGTGGATGACACACAGTACAAGCAAATGTGGAATCCTCCAGGCACTTTCTGCATTGTGAAGAATATGGAAAATCAGACTCCCACTGAGATTCAAGGATATCTTACAACAACTATAAGATCTTGGCTCACGGCTTGGCTTTGTGCGGAAGATTGCCTCAAGTATGCCGAGGATTGTGCAGTGCCAAGACCGATCGATAACCTGAGTGTTAGGATCTCAAAGCAGTGGTGTCTAGAGTATTACGGCTAGATATATTATCCTGACATGTAACCATGATAAGCGATGTAAACAATCAACCATTTACTGACTTATGAAGTATTTTGCTCACTTGTAATGATGACACAATGTAGTAATGGAGCTTCCAATGCTCAATGTATTAAAGAAGCTTTTTGTTAACTTGTACACTTGTTTACGTTTTCACATTGTTCATCATTGCACCTTCATAGTTTCACAATTGCAAGTACTATTTTATCATGGAGCTCCTGTTGGTGACAAGGAAGTTTTCACTATCAACCCTGGTATCTACCAGTATAATAGTGGTAGCTACCATTCTGCCATGAGCTGCCATTCTGCCAAGGAAGTCCTTTAATTGACAAGGTGGCTACCAGGATTGCATTGGTAGCTGCCATTCTTCCATGAGCTTCCATTCTGCCAAGGAAGTCTTGCAAGTGACAAGGTGACCATGATTGCATTGGTAGCTGCCATTCTGCCATGAGCTGCCATTCTGCCAAGGAGGTCCTGCAAGTGACAAGGTAGCTACAAGGATAACATTGGTAGCTACCATGATAGCATCTGTAGCTACCATGCTGGCAGGGGGCAAGGTAGCTACTAGGATAGCATTTGGTAGTACCGGTAGCTTATTAGTGCTTGCCTGGTAGCTTCTATTGTCATGCTGACCCTGCATGTAACTTGAAAACTTGTTCTTAATTTCTTATTGTGAAGAACAAAATTCAAGGTGTTGGATAGATATATTATCTTGACATGTAACCATGATAAGTGATGTAAACAGTCAACCATTTACTGACTTATGGAGTATTTTGCTCACTTGTAATGATGGCACAATGTAGTAAAGCATCTTCCAATGCTCAATGTAGTAAAGCAACTTTTTGTTAACTTGTACACTTGTTTACATTTTCGCATTGTTCATCACTACACCTCCATAGTTGCACAATTACAAGTACTTAACACAGCTTCCGATACCAGGAAATGTTAAGGGCATCTAGCAGTCTGCATAATAGCTACCCTTGTAGCTACTTACCTACACTTGTTTAATTTTTCTATGTCTGTTCATGCTATCTTCCTCAGGATATCACATAGGCATTTTAGACACAATTCGAGCAATTGCAAAACAGGGTGATGCTCAACACAGAGAATACAGAGATTCCCCCAAAGAAAATAAAAGAAAAGATGCTAAAGGGCCATCAAAAGTAGCTTAGATTAGAACTAGGAATGCTATACATCAAAAGGAGTGCTATTGTAAATAGCCTCATATGTTTCTGAGGAAAGTAAGAATTTTCTTGTACGTCCCACTTTCTACATTGGGAACTTAATAGCTCATACAAGGTGGGATTGCAAGGTGGCTTCAGGCTCAAAATTTAATAGCTTGAACTCATAGGGATTTTATTTTTCTTGTTTGTACCAAACTCCTTTGACAACAAATGAGCCGGCCTTGCAAACATTCCCCCATGCATCTCTTAGAAAATCTTTAGTTTGAGTCTTTTCTGCTGTACATTTCAAGCCTTAGAAATCCACAAGCTCCTTATTGTCATGAGGAGCTATAACATCAAAATTGTCACCAACATGAAGTGCATCACTCAATGCATCATGGTGTCCTTCATATGAAAACTCTTCAATCTCATCATCATCTTTGACGTCATCTGTAGGTTCAAGGGTAACATAATTCCATGCAAAAACGTGTGATTTTTTTGAGCACCTCCTCCAACTGCCTTGCAAACAAGCACTACAAAAGCATGAGAATTGCCGATACCTAAGAAGTTTTCCATTTGTTAAGGAGTAGCCCCGCTGGCACAATGTAACCCACGTGCATTAGGCACAGATTTACAATCCCAACGTTGGCTTCTATCCAAATCACCTACTTTGACCTCCCTGAACAGTCGAGTAACTGGTCGTACCTGCAAAGAATACATGGCTATAGCACCATTGGACATGGTTTCTCTCAAAAATGGCACCACATCTGTTGCACATTGTAATTTCACACAGTCTGGCTTTAGCTACTCCTGAGTGAGATGCCTCTTAATAACAGTACCTGCACCATCATGTTCGCCCTTCCCATGACCTGAACCTGAAAAGTTATGTGTCATTTTCAAACTTGTCAGAGTTCCATATTGAGCAGCAAAATAAAAAGGCCTCTTTGCTTTGAACTGCGAGGCTGCTCCATCTGACCAGACCCAATGTTCTTTGAGCGATATGCCTAACTCTTTCAACCAACCATAATGGAGCATAAAGCAATGCTGGACAAAAAGAGTATCATGGCTTTTATCATCAGATATATAGAAATGATAGTGTTTTTGGACACTACCTGCAATCCTCACATATGTAATGTGAACAAAGATTGTCATTTGGCTAGAAAACCAATGCATCGATTGGATCTCATTCTGTTCTTTGAAAGTGTAATTTTCAACAAAATCCACCACTGACACTACCACATCTTCAGGGAAGATACATAGACAATCTTTAAACTACTCAGACTGCCATCTGTAAACAAAATTGTGCTTTATAGACTTACTTAGATGCTCCTTGAACATTATGAAAAGCTGCCCGCATTGCATCTCCTTGTGAGAAAGAACTTTTCTTTTCTTCTTTTTCCCTGAATCTGTTTCACCAACTTCAAGGTCTTCAAAAATCTTAACTGTTACCATGCGTGCACCATTTAAATCTTTCAGGCAAATTGGTAGCTTCTTTGAAGGGCCACACGAAGAGCATTCGCCAATCAAACACTTCAGTGCAAACAAATTTGACCCGCTAGCCTTTGAGCATAAAGCTGACTCCCAAAGCTTTGTAAGGCTAGGGCACTGATTTGTCTGAGCACTACATTTCAAATCTGCACCACAATCACATTGACAACTACACTCTTTCCCATGCACACCATAAGAAATCTGCCTTATATGGTTTACAACATCCCTCAAGAATGACATTTGAATATGAGTGATGCAACAACAGCTGTAGCGGTCTCGAAGCTTGCGTACGAAATAAGGTTTCAACTTTTCAAATGTCCTTTGGTGAATTTGTACCTCTGGGTGACTCTGTTGGAAGGCAAGAAAGAATTCTACCTGCATTAAATAATGATATTCTGTACACTTATTGGCAAATCATAACTTATTGTTGACATGCAAAACTGAGATCAATCTGGTGGGAGCTAGTATTAGAATGGTAACTAATACTTTTGTAATCAGTGGAAGGAGAAAAGCTACAATATCCTGAGTCTAGTAGTAGAAAGAACTCTAAGACCTGGTTGTTATCAGACTACGTAAGGATAGATGCCACGTTAACAGTGGTAGCTACCAGGTTGAGAGTGACAGCTACCTGGTTGACAAAGATAGCTACCAATCCACGAGGATTTCCATGGCAAACTGGTAGCTTCCACCAAGATTTCCATGGCAGACTGGTAGCTTCCACCAGGATTGCATGGCAGAGTGGAAGCTATTACTCTCAGAATGGTAACTAATATTTTGTGATGAGTGGAAGGAGAAAAGTTACAAGAGCTTGAGTCTAATAGTAGGAAGCACTCTAAGACTTGTGGCTACCTTTACCATGAGTATCACTATAATGATGGTTGTTATCAGACTACCTAAGGGTAGCTACCAGGTTGACATTGATAGCTATCATGTTGATAGTGATAGATACCAATCCACCATGATTGCCATGGAAAACTGGTAGCTTCCACCATGATTGCCATGGCAAACTGGTAGCTTCCACCAAGATTGCCATGGCAGACTGGTAGCTTCCACTAGGATTGCATGGCAGACTGGAAGCTATTACTCTCAGAGTGATAGCTCTAGCTAGCACTAGGATATTGATAGCTACCAAGTTGACAATAATATCTATCAGTATACCAATACTACCATGGAAATCTGGTAGAAAGCACTATCAGACTGGTGGCTACCTCATCATGACTATGAGGCTGTAAACTAGCAAGTTGAACGTGGTAGCCGGAAAATTTACGAAGAACACCATGGCAGATTGGTAGCAACCCCTATCAGACTAGTGGCTACCTTTACCGAGGACAACAAGGAAGCTACCAAAGTCTGACAGTGGTAATTATAAGGATCACAGTGGTAGCTACCAGTCATGTATAGTAAGCTACCTATTTGGAAGTGGTAGTTACTAGGTCTAAAGCAATGTGCAACAATAAGAAAATTGTACAACAGTCAACTGAAGTACAACGAAACCAGTGCCATAATTGTCAATGAAAATAAGCTTGTAGTTACTCAAGAAGTCAAAACAAACCTGGGGTTGCTCAAGAAGATGCACTGGTTGTTTATCAAATACTTTGCGTGCAAATACGCTTTTGGCACACATCCTTTTTGTTGGGCGATATGCGAGTATTGTGAGTCCAGAATCTCACCACCAATGTGGACTTCACTTCCTCTGTAATTACATTATTTGTGTATGGTTGTCGCCCACACAAATGCAATGGCAGTTCTGTATGATTATGTTTCAATCGAGATCTAGTTGCATAGAAGTTCTTTCGATGGATACCAAGAAGCCTCGATGAAGCTGCTATATTTGGTTTTATGCTTGTGGAATTCATAACCATCATGATACTCGCCCGTTTAATAAACAACTCTATCGAGATTTTTGGTCTCTTGATTACCTTGAGAGTGTTGTGCATTTCATTAATCAATACCCTCTGCTCATCATTGGAAACCTCGCCTCCTGTAGATTGAATTTTTAGGTCCCTCAATGCTCAATGCTTGAGAATTCTCCTGATGATTTCCTCCTTTGCCTTGTTGTCAAGACCCTCTGTGCACTGCTTGAAAAACTTGATCACATGTGCAGTAATTTTGCGGTGCTGAAATTCATTAATATCAACCTGTTTAATTCTAGCTTCCCTTTCTTTGATTCTCTCATGATATGCGCGCTTTCGGTTTGCTTCATAATCCTTGATTACACTCTGTTTGCATGAGCTGCACTTGACTGAGTCACAACAAAGGCATGTGATACTTGTTAAACTCACAACATCCTCAACTAGGATGATTTCCACCATCTTGTGAGTCTTTGGGAGGTGGAACGAGGATGCCAAAGTGGGTACCCTATCCAAAGTTAAGCCCTAAACACCAGGTAGGGATCCGCATGCAACGTGTGTGTGTGTGCGCGTGTGTGTTTAAGTATGAAAAATCCCCTCATAATTGAACCATACTTAGACAATTGATTTAGATAATATATTAAATAACAATATTTTAAAACAAGATGTCATAAATCATTTCATATATGTTGGAATTAGGGTTGCAGAGAAACACACAGCTTGGAGAAGACGAAGGAAGCTCAAGGCACACAATAGAGAGTGTGTTACTTAGTGTGCAATGGAAAGATTGATAGCCCTAGAGTGATGGGCGTATATACATTGCACAGGGGAAAAAACCTCCTAAAGAGGGAAAAAATGCCCCGGCGGTCCTAGTGTGTTCACACACATCACTACCACATGTATATGGTAACAAATCCCCCCTGGAGTGATGCGGTGAACGAGAGCTCGCACATGAGTAAAGGGAAGTGCCGTGCCCTGAGGACACGATCAGTCCACAAAGGGGAGTAAGCCCAAAGCTTTGTGGAAAGCTTCAAGATTCTCACAAGACAATGCCTTTGTGAAAAGATCTGCAAGGTTGTCCTATGTTGGCACATAAGCCAAGTTGATCTCTCCTGCTGAGAGCCTCTCCCTGACATAGTGGTAATGCACCTCAATGTGCTTTGTGCGAGCATGAAAAACTGGGTTCCTCGCAACTGCCAATGCGCTCTGACTGTCAGTGTAGATAGTGTTGGCAATGTCCTGTCCAACACCCAAATCAGCCATAAGGCGTCTGAGCCATACACACTCAACCGTAGCTGTGAAGACTGCCCTGTACTCATCCTCACAACTCGAAGTGGCCACAGTAGGTTGCTTCTTGCTCAACCATGATATACATGAACTGCCAAGCATGAAACAAAAACCACTTGTGGACACTCGCGTGTCAAAACAACCAGCTCAATCTGAGTCCGAAAAAGCATGTAAGTCTAGCGGCAATGATCCCCCCTTGGGATAAAACAAGCCAAGATGTAAAGTGCCACTAAGGTAGCGGAAAATCCTCTTGACAGCCTGCCAATGCTTAGACCCTGGGCTATGCATAAATCTGCTGACCTGTGAGACTGCAAACTGAATATCCGGCCTCGTGTTGCATACATAAATGAGGCAGCCAACAACAGTTTGGTAAAGAGTGACATCAGCAGGATCGCCAGCATCATGTAGACTTAACTTCAAACCTGTTTCCATGGGAGTGGCAATAGGTTTGCAATCCTCAAGTCCAAACTTACATAGAAATGTCTCTATGTAACTTTTCTAACACAAGGCAATACCACCATCACACTGCTTAAACTGTATACCCAAGTAATGATGCAACAGCCCCAAATCTTTCATCTTGAAAGTAGCATTCAAATCAGCCTTAAATTCAGCAATATGTCTCTCATTTGGTCCAGTGATCAGCAAATCATCAACATAAAGAACCACAATGAGAAATACATGACCCTCACGCTGAGGGCGAGCTTTTTGAAATGGGGCCTCTAAACCCAAACCAATGGGCCTACCCTCACAAAATGTTCGTAAAGAGGTACGCACACTACTTGGGGCACCACCTTCTTTTGGGAGTGGAGAAGGAAACCAATCAAAAAAAAATAACATATGCACTCACCCATCCAAGCAACACACTTTGAAAACCCCCTTACTCTATATCCACTTTGGACACTTGAACACCATCAACGATTATGCAACCCAATGCCGTGCATCAAAATGAAATATGCAATTTGTGGAATAGCATTCACCTTCTCCCCATAGAAATACCCATAATACATCCAAACTCTTCCTCTCTCAAGCACTCATCAAAAAAATCATGTGCGCAAGACTTGCCTCTCAAACACACAAGAGAATCACTTACATCAAACTAACACACTTTGCATAGAGAGCTCATCTCCATCTATGCAATGCCGTGACACAAATAAAATCACCATGAGAGGTAGCCACATGCATATGTAATGAAGCAAAAGAGAGTTGGAGTGAGAAATTTCTTTAGACCAATTGAATAAGTGTGGAGAAACAAACCAATGGTAAATTGAGAATAGAACACTTACTTGATTTCTCACACACCTTTTAAGGGGAGGACAGACGCTGGCTAACCATCACGAATTGCGACACTTGAAAGTTTTTGAAGATG
This sequence comes from Adiantum capillus-veneris, assembly GCF_014529385.1. Classification (NCBI taxonomy): domain Eukaryota; kingdom Viridiplantae; phylum Streptophyta; class Polypodiopsida; order Polypodiales; family Pteridaceae; genus Adiantum; species Adiantum capillus-veneris. The sequence goes on from NC_140956.1 coordinate 120,294,223, forward strand.
ATTTCATGATCATTAGCATAACCATGAGAGAGATCATGATGTATTTACAAGTTATTGAGGTGCTACAAATGATTTATTGGGTTGATGGAGTAAAAGATTGTAGCATGGAGAGAGTGGAGAATAGAGTTGCACTTCCTCCAAAGAGGAGGGTTAGGAGGGAGGATGTGAAAGAGGGAGAGTTGGGGTTTTCTCTACTATTGATCAAGAAACAACATGAATTTGAAAATATAGGTGTGTGTGTCCTTGAGTCTCTCCAAGGGGGGCTATTTATAGTTGTGTAGGAGTGGGATTATGCTACACTTAATTAGAGTAAGTGATTAGACCTAATTAAGTGTCCTTTGACCACTCATTGAATATTGGACATAAAAGGGACTATTTATTCACCAAAAATATCATTTTAGACCATGAAGGCTCCATAGGGGTGCATAATGTAGGTGGGCCCCACCATGAGGCCCTACGGGTGGCTCCTGCGCGGTATCTCAACTTGTCTGTCTTGGCATTTAGAAAGCATCTTTAGGTTGGTCCCATCACATGCAAGTGACCTTGAACACTCATTGCTCTTCTAGAAGATGAGTAGGGGAAAAATAAGATCTCACTCTCTTGATTTACTTGATTTACAGTTCCCTTTTGCTGCGAATCTGACAGATTTACACTATTTTGACCATAACTTTTTACCTGTAGCTCGGAATGACATGCTTCAAAAGGCAAAATTGACCTTCTCAACATGTTTGATATGAATTTGGACTATTCTTCACGCCCATGCACCAAGGAATTCGGTTTGGAAGGTCCACACTAGGCTAGGGAACCTTTTGCTTCAAAGTCTTCTTGTATGGGCCCTTTGCTTGTATGCATCCAAGAAGAATCATGCTTTTTCAAAAGGCTATGATGCTTAAACAAATAGAGGAGGGCCCAATATTATTTTCTTGTGAAAAGAATATACAATTGGAGTCTTTTTGAAAGGAGAGAAACTATATGTATATTCTTAAGAGATATTGGGCCACCTATGTAGGGGGCATAGAAGACTTGTAGAGAGGGACCATAATCTTTGGTAAAGACAAGTGGAGAGTTGATTTCCATGGGAATTTATCTATAAGGGGTGGAAGATGGATATATTATTTTTCTACTACTAATTCACAAGAGGTAAGAAAGTTTGGGGGTATATAGTTGGTTATTGTATGCTTATTCTATTTACAAAGCAAAAAAGAAAAGGGTGGTAATATAAATATATGACTAAGGTGACATTTTTGGGAAGAGTATAATGTATGTGTCGCCACAAAGGTTAAACGAAGAGGGGGAATTTACTCTAGATAACTTAATAGCATAGAAAAATATATACACATATGAGGAAGAGGACGTTGAGTAGGCTGACAAATGTTGCAAAAAGATGGTTACCATTTTATGCCACTCATACTAGCCCTCCCCCAAGCCTAGAGATATTCATATCTTTAGGAGGACGGTGTTGCTTCTTTTCTTCTTTTTTTCTCTTTTTTTTGTCATTTTTCCTTTTTCACTTTTTTTTTTTTTCAATAGGAGGAGTGTCATGCACTCTTTTACTCCATTAGACCTGCTTTTCATTACGTCAATCCCATAAATCGGAGATGGGAGGGTTGCCTTGGGTATGTTCAGATTCCAAGTCTGGTTCTTCTTTGCACATCAAAGCTTTAAAAATAGGTGGAGCATTTGCCAAGCCAAAGGGAGCCATGCCAATTTGGAGCTTAGACGATGTAAGCAGATGACTGCCTATCAACGGATTGATACGTTGAAAGTAGGGCTTTAATCTCCATCCATTGACTCTGGTCTTGTGGAGTTTTCCTGATAAATCTGCTAATCTGTAACTACCATTCCCAAACTTTTTTTTTATCATGAAAGGTCCCTCCCATCTTTGCAAAAACTTTTTGTCAAGTCGAGTATCAAGTCGGTTATCATAGCGAAGAACCAACATACCTTCCTTCAATCCTTTCCCCTTGAGCTTCTTGTTGATTTTATCCCTTTGGCTTGTCGCTTTGGTGATGTAGTGATCAATGGACTCTTCTCTATCTAGCTCAAGTCGTTGGAGATCTAAGATCCTTTCATGTAGAACCTCCTTTGGTTTTTTTGCCACTCTTGCAAGAACGCGCAAGCTTGAGAGCTCTACCTCAATGGGGAGAAGTGCTTCCTGTCCATAAACTAGATGAAAAGGGGTGAATTGGGTAGATACCTTGAAAGATGTCCTATACGCCCAAAGAGAAGCCGTCAAATGGCGATCCCAGTCATTAGGCCGATCCACAACCTGTTTAGAAATGATCTTACATATCATTCCATTCACTTTTTCCACCAATCCATTGCATTGAGGATAGTAGGGTGTGGAATGCAGGTGTTTCACTTTTAACCTCCTCAAGAGATCATTCAGAAGGTCAGCCCTAAAACCCGGGCCTCGATCTGATAAGATTTCTAGGGGTGTTCCAAACCTACTACAAATATGATCAAAAATAAACTTTGATACCTCTTCAGTTGTGATTCGGGTTGTGCTTGTTGCTTCCGCCCATCGTGTCATGTAGTCAACACCCATGATGATGAAAACCTTCCCTGTAGAAGTACGAGGTAGGGGACCTATTGCATCCACACCCCACTTTTCAAAAGGGCCATAAGATATTATTGGGACTCGAGGCTCATATGTTAGTCGTCTATCCCCAGCAATTTGGCATGGCTTACATGCTTTACACCAATATTGGACATCACGATGTAAGCTCGGCCAAATAAACCCTGCTTGTAAAATCTTCCTACTTGTAATATCTTGAGAAAAGTGACCACCACAGACATCATCATGACATGAAAGAAGAATTTTCTCTATCTCTTGCACACCTGGTACTCTCCTCAAGACCAAATCTTTCCCTTTGTGATATAAATCATCGCCGATCAACTGGTAAGGTGTGGCCTTCTTAACTAGTCTATGTCTTTTCACCTTGTCTAAGTGTTTGGGACACTCACCTGCTTGTAGAAAGAAGATAATGTCTTTTAGCTCCTCTTGACCTTGATATTTGGGTTCATATAGTTTCACACCTCCTACCGCCATTTGAAGCTTTTCATTTGCGAGTAAGTCTGCTTCCTTGTTATGAGTTCTCACAATGTGTTGTACCTGTGTTGCTTTAAAACCCTTCATCAAAGCTCTTACACTACTAAGCCACTCAAAAAATGTACGATTATTGCACCTCCAAGTCCCTTGGATTTGCCTGACCACTAGCAAAGAATCACCTTTTATAATAAGTCTTTGTATGCCTAATTCTTTGCATTCTTCTAACCCAAGGGTTAGAGCAGCATACTCAGCCTCATTGTTAGAGTGAACATTGGGTAGAGTGATACCTTTTCTAACCATTACCTCCTTTTGTGGGTTTAAAATGAGGATCCCCCCTGCTGCTTTGTCTTGTTGGCGTTGATAGGCTCCGTCAAAGCATAAAGTATGGGCATTATCAATCTCCTTCCCTTTGAACTGTTTTGAGCCTTCCTCTCTTTGTGGTCGTGATCCTTCGCTTTCTCTCACTTTGTAGGTGAGAATGTCTGCAAGTCCTACTCTTGTGCTATCTTCTACAAGGAAAGTGTATTCAAATTCTTGGAGTTCAAGCACCCACTTTGCTATTCTAGATGAGAGGCTCATGTGTTGTACTACATATGGTAGATTGTGCTCTAAGGTGAGAAAAACAAATGGCACAGGGAGAAGATACGATCGAAACTTCCTTACCGCAAACAAGATTGCAAAGACCACTTTCTCCATTTCAGTGTATCCCTTCTCGGCTGGAGTCATCACCTTGCTTGCAAAATAGATCGGCCTCATGTATGATGTTTTAGGATCTTTTTGCATCAAAACAACACCAATTGCTTCGAAACCTACACTTGGAGTGACATAGTAAGTCTCCTTTGGATCTGGTGGCATTAGGATTGGGAGAGAGCTAAGAATGCCCTTCACTTCCTCAAAACATTTTGCATGTTCCCTCCCCCATTCAAATGTAGATTGGCTTGCCAACCTATGCAAAGGGGCGATGGCTTCTGCTAGGAGATGGATGAAGCGAGACATGTACCTCACTTTGTGGTTGAAGGTCATTAGCTCCTTTGTTGTTGTTGGTGGAGATAATGACAAAAGGGCCTCTACTTTAGAGGGATCCACTTGAATTCCTTGTGAAGAAACCACATGGCCTAGCAAAACCACCTGAGATTCACCGATATGACACTTCTCTGGGTTGAGTTGTCCCCCAAATTGATGGAGCCTCTTAAGCCCCTCTTCAACCTTTTGGCAATGAAGTGATCTACAACTATAAATACAGAAATCATCCATAAAGACTCTTATAGATTTTCCAAAGAATGGCTGAAATACAAATATTGTGAATCTCATGAAGGTGCTAGGAGCATTGGTGAGCCCAAAAGGCATTACTCTGAATGCAAAACATCCCCAAGGTGTGATGAAGGTGGTTTTTGGTTGGTCCTCTTCTGCTATTCTAATTTGAAAATATCCTGAATACCCATCACACACAGTGTAGCATTCGTGACCTGCTACTTCATTCAAAATTTCATCTTGGAAAGGGAGAGGGAAGTGGTCCCTCTTTGTCGCAGCGTTGAGGGGTTTGTAATCCACGCAGACCCTCCACTTACCATTCTTCTTGGGAGTGACTACAATAGGCGATACCCATTCGGAGTTGGATACTGGATAGATGAAGCCAGCCTTCAAGAGGCGATTCACTTCCTGTAGGAGAGCCTTTTGTTGCACAGATCCTAGTCGCCTTAACTTTTGAGCCACGGGTTTGGTCCCTGGTTTCAATTCAATTCGATGCTCTATTACATCTACACCTCTTATTTGTGAGTAGTCAGTGATAAACAAATTGGGATACCTCCTTAACATATTGATGTAGGACCTCTTCTCCTCACAAGTAAGATCTTTTGCAAGCATCTTCTCAAATCCTTCTTCAAGGTGGTGGCATCTTTCATCCCCTCGTGTGTGATTGTCTGTTGGCTTTTCTTCTACTGGAACATCTTGAGTGTTGGCGTTGAATACAATTCCCATTACCTCCAAAGAAGACTCCTCTTCACTGGTTGATGCACTGGTTGATGCTTCCTCATCACTTGAGTAGGGACTCTCCTCCTCGCTCTCTTCATCTGCCGTGGTTTCATAGTTGATATCTAGTTGCTTTCCTTCTCGCCAATCATACACCACCGGTTGACCCTTCTTAAGAATCAAATGACCACTTCCCCATTTTTGATCTGCATTCACAGCAATGAGCCAAGGCCTCCCTAGGATGATGGGATAGCCCTCCCACTTAGCTGGCATGACATACATATCCACTCGTGCATCTATGTTACATACAAAGACTTTTACATTTTCAATGATCCCCAAACACTTCACACTTGAGTTGTTGGCTAGCCTAGCTTGACAATTAGAGGACTTTGTAATTTCAAGCCCTAACTTGTTCATTGATTTTTCCGTGATCACACACATTTGAGCTCCACCATCAACATATACATTAGGTGTTCTTTTTACCCGTTATGTAAGCATCCACAATGGGTTCCACATCTTTTTGTAGCTTTGAGGCCACAACCTTAATGGAAAGATTTGCTTTCTTTTTTGGAATTCTTGTACTTACCAACTTTGGCCATTTCCTTCTTACTTTGGCTGATAGGTGTAGAAGTTGAGGCCATGAAATGTTTGGATTTTGGGTCTGTAAATCCTCCAAGATGTTGTAGGGCTCTAGCTCCTTTCCCAATGGGAAGTCGTTGATACCAATTTCCCTTCGCCTTGATCTTTTCTTCCTGCTACTATAAGCTTCTTCCATCTTTGACTTCTTCTTCTTGTCCCTTCTGGCTGAATTTTTTCCTTCACTTCTCATGTCTTCATCCTTATCATGTGCTCTTGTGCGTTTTTCTGCCGCCATAACATCAAAGTTTAGAGTATGCTCATCTATTACCTCTTCTAGCTTGATGATGTTGACTCCTCTTTCTTCCTCCTCATGTGGGACGGGAGGTATATTTGCTGGTGGTGGTGGTCATCGAAGGATTTGTGGGCCTTGAGCTTGTTCTTGTTGCACAGTGAGAGGAGGCGGTCTAGGGGGATATATGTCTCCCGGGAGTCGCCTTGGATGTGGACAATTGTACATGCCATGGCCCATTTCATTGCAATTCCAACATCGCAACTCTTGAGCTTGTCTTCGTTGATTGCGATTCCCTTCTCTTGGTTGTCGTTGTTGAGGTAGGCCTTGTACTAGATTCAGAGTGAGGTTCTCAAGCTGTTGAGTTAGCCTTTGTAAAACCTCTTGTTGAGAGTTATCTCCTATTTGTGAAGATTGTGCAAGAGGGGCCCTAATTGGTGCTTCCATGGTTTGTGAAGACTCCTTCTTCCTCTCAATCTACTCCCATACCCCGCTAGCTCTCACCATCTTTGAAGGTGTGTGAGATCTTGGGTCTGAGACCGTGATGGAGTTGATGTTGTGTTTGATAAGTGTTTTGTTTAGTGCATGAAGTTTCCATCTTCATTGCACTATCTGGTATTAAAGTAACACAAATAATTGTATTGTAAAATGTCTCTCTTGATGGGAGAAACCATAATACAAAGCCTTTTGGAGGGGGGACCAGCTCCATGCAAATCTGGTCCTCAACTATTGTCAATTGCTTAATTTCTCTCTCTTTTGAAGTATTGTTCATGCTATCTAACTAGGTGTTATGATTTTTGTTGCTCTCTCCACCCAAGCACTCTTGTTAGTCTCATTACGAATCTATTCTAATGAAATGCTCACTATGTTCATGCTATTTTCCGCTACACAAAAGTTACTAGTCCATGAAATGTTACATTGGTATCAGAGCACAACGTTTCTCTTTTCTTGCTCAAGAAGGGAGGTCCTCAAGCTAGCTATAAATGGTTGGTACTATTAATTGCATGTCAGTGAGTAGAATATGGATTTTTCAGCCTTGCAGTGCGCCTGCCTTTGTGCAGTTAACGGGGAATCACCATGGAGAGCTATGGTCTTAATAGTGGAGTCCTACGGGGCTTGCCTACGGCTTAACCACTATTTAGCTATTAGAAGCTTGACAGGAGCCGGTGCTGTTTTGGTGTTTAATGACCCTCTCTTCTATTCCTTGCAATTAATGGTATTCAAGCCACGGGTACAATAGCTTGAGTGCTTTTTCTAAAGGGGTAAAGAGGAGTAGCAACTAGGGCTTGAATTGCCAAAGTACACCTAAAAAGTTTACACCTAAAAGTTGTTAGAATGGCTTAAAATAGTAAAGAGAGTGAAATTAATGTTGATAACTTTGATTTTGCTAATGAGCAAGCTACTAATGATGCCCCGATGCTTGTTAAATATCTTGTTTCTAGGCTTCAACAATCCATGGGCAATCCATCCCTCCAAAGTGTAGTGCAACGACAGCTTCGTGCTCATGGGATTCTCCAAGCTCCCCACCATGACAAGAGAACACCTAGGAAGCCTCCTTGCGAGACTTCCAAAAGAGGTCTCTCTCCGATTTGGGAAGAAGAAGAGGATCTCTATGAAGGGCTCAGAAATTTGCTCCTTGATGACGCATCTCCTTCTCAAAGGAGAACTCGAGAGCCTCCACCGAAGGAACGAGAAAGAAGTGAGTCTCCCGCCACCTTGATGGAGATGGCTTCATGAAGACGGCGGGCTAAACACTCTCCATTGCCTCCAAAACGGAGAAGACCATCCCATACTTCTCTACACCATACTTCAAGAGGGATGACAAAAAAGCAAGAGAAGAAAAATGTGATAAAGAGGACGCCCTCTTCTCCATCTTCTTCATCCTCTTCCTCTTATGAAAGTGATAGTGAAGACAACAAAGATCAAGGCAAGAAAAAGGCGAGAAAGAGGTCACCCTCTTCTCCATCTTCCTCAAATTCTTCATCTTCTGAAGAAAGTGATGGTGCAACCTTTGAACCATCAAAAATAAGAGGCCATAGGAAATCCTATGCCACGTGGAAGAGGTCATCCAAGCTCAAGAAGTTCAAAGAGGGAGGGAAGAGCATCTGTTTCCTTACCTACGATGGCACTTTCGGTGCTACAGATAAAGTCTTGGCCTTTATCCAACAATTCGATGCGGCATTTGGAGATGAGGGCTTCACAGAGTCCTCTTGTGAGGTCCCCACCCCGCAGTATCAACCAGCGGATTTGATCGTGAACCTGGTGGCCACTAGATCTATTGCGGAAGCAAACAAAATGGTTCAAGGTTCGACTAGTGGATGATCTCTCATCACAAAGTGAGTCGAGTTCGAGCCTACTAGCAAGGAGATCTAGCTCCACCTCGCAGGGGAAGCGTACTTAAACTATCTAGCGATCCTAAGACCCACCTTCCAAGAGGAGAGAAACCCCGAGTGCCTTTTTCTCCATGTTTCAGAGGCACGTACTCTAGAGATTTCACCACTCTAGGGCCAATGAGTGTTACTAATATCGAAGTAAGCACTATGGGGACAGAGAGTTCCTCACCAATCGGAACCACCCATGTCATAGGCATTGGCAACCTGAACCAAGTCCCCACTTTCCACCCCCACACTCACACTTCCTTGTGTGACCTAATTACTACCACAATGATTGTTCAACATAAACATTCCTTGATTAATTTCGAATCACATTGTTCGTTAAGACAGCCCTTCAATCAGTATTGCAAAGCGGCACCAAGACAGTATTCTAGTAAAAATTCTACTCAAACTTATTCATTAAAATTCCAATGTTCTAGAGGTAAAACATCCCCCCCTCCAACGAGAGTTTACTCCTCCCGTTGTCGCCTAGCTGCCCATACAACAAGGTATGTCCACCACATAGAAATCACGACATGGACATTCCCACCGCTTAACCACCAGACATGGATTCCCACCCGTTAACCAGCAGTCGTGGGTATCCACCGCTTAACTAGCAGACGTGGATTCAAGAGCCCTTAACCAGGAACTCTACCCCCTGTGATCAGTAGGGGGTTCATGACTAATTCAACATCGAAAATAGAATAAACATGCCGAGCTAAATTTTCCCTAACAGAGATTCTTTCCTATTGCAGAAAGTATATCTGTCAAAAATTTCTTTCCTACTTTAGACTTTAATATACAAATGAATTCAATTGCCAAGGTTTCCGTCGGATTTCTCCAACATGTTTGGGGATATGTTCATTCCTAGCTAAACGCATGCAATGTTAAATTAAACAACTTGAATAAAACTGTGATCTACCTCTTCCATTTCTTCGTCATTGGCTCATGAGATGGCCGATGCTTGTTCGACCATGGGAGCTTTTCCTTTTCCATTTGTATTGCTCGTTCCCGCCTCGTGGTCGTGGGCACCGCCGAAGCGAGTTCTCTTTACCGGGGCGATTTTACTCACTACTTTAAATGATAAACTTGAAGAAAAGAGCTAAAGTTCGAGAGCATCATAACAACCAAATGGCAGATTAGTATTATTAAAGAATCCTCCTTAGGCAAGAGATTAGATTTTTCCTTCGAGACCTAGCAATTTTATGGGTAATTCCTTACTTACCCTATGGGAATTGGCTTTAAGGTTAATTACTTGGCTTAGATGATTAAGAAATTCAGAATTTTACTAATTGATTCACGAAAGAGATGAAGTAAGCAAGCTCATTCATTTTCCTAGAGCAATATGAAGATGCAGAATTGCCGCAGGCATGTGTGACATAAAATTCTCTTCTTAATGGCCTAATGACGGATTAATTTTCAGCCTTAATCACATTTTAATGTGGGAGAAGATTGAGTCTAATTTAATTACAACACTATTGAGTGGTAAAAGAATGAATTTCATCAAATCTACACTATTACTGGCTGACAATTTATTAACTATGCTGCCTAGAGAGAGAATCCTTCCTAATCATGCATTAATACTTGGTTAAGGATGATGAATGGCTGCATAATTTAGCTAATTGAATGATGATGGAGTATAGCTATGGAGATTTAGCAGTAATTAAACCATGATTACCGTGATTAGGGGCTGAGAATCCTTTGATTTTTCTGATCCAATGAATCCTCAAGATGAGAATTTCGGCAGCACATCCCTCCTTGCTTCTCCTTCAAAAATTGTGTGTGTACCGGCAGTACCTCCCCAAGGTGTGTGTAGGTGTGTGTGTGTGTGTGTGTACTGGGTGTGTGTGTGAGCATGTGTGTGTGTGTGTGCACTGGCCTTTAAATAGGGTCCTACAGGCTGAAAATTGATTTGTGCTGCTATAAGCATCTGAGTGAGCACTCAGTCCTTACATGGCAAGTCTAGTTGCCTACCAACCAAGTGTCCAATTGGTTTAGTTAACTGGTTCTCACACTTAGTTGCAAGCTTGGAAACTTCCCAAAGACTCCCACAAGGCAAGAGGGCGCCCCCTAGCTGCTAAAGCTGGTCTGGAGTGGCCTGGAACCTGTTCCTACACAGTCCCGGGCTTCCGGTGCCTCCCCGGACAATTTTATGAAAAATTGGTTTTAGGCTAAAACGGGTCATACGAGTCTTTGCATTCTTCTAACCCAAGGGTTAGAGCAGCATACTCAGCCTCATTGTTAGAGTGAACATTGGGTAGAGTGATACCTTTTCTAACCATTACCTCCTTTTGTGGGTTTAAAATGAGGATCCCCCCTGCTGCTTTGTCTTGTTGGCGTTGATAGGCTCCGTCAAAGCATAAAGTATGGGCATTATCAATCTCCTTCCCTTTGAACTGTTTTGAGCCTTCCTCTCTTTGTGGTCGTGATCCTTCGCTTTCTCTCACTTTGTAGGTGAGAATGTCTGCAAGTCCTACTCTTGTGCTATCTTCTACAAGGAAAGTGTATTCAAATTCTTGGAGTTCAAGCACCCACTTTGCTATTCTAGATGAGAGGCTCATGTGTTGTACTACATATGGTAGATTGTGCTCTAAGGTGAGAAAAACAAATGGCACAGGGAGAAGATACGATCGAAACTTCCTTACCGCAAACAAGATTGCAAAGACCACTTTCTCCATTTCAGTGTATCCCTTCTCGGCTGGAGTCATCACCTTGCTTGCAAAATAGATCGGCCTCATGTATGATGTTTTAGGATCTTTTTGCATCAAAACAACACCAATTGCTTCGAAACCTACACTTGGAGTGACATAGTAAGTCTCCTTTGGATCTGGTGGCATTAGGATTGGGAGAGAGCTAAGAATGCCCTTCACTTCCTCAAAACATTTTGCATGTTCCCTCCCCCATTCAAATGTAGATTGGCTTGCCAACCTATGCAAAGGGGCGATGGCTTCTGCTAGGAGATGGATGAAGCGAGACATGTACCTCACTTTGTGGTTGAAGGTCATTAGCTCCTTTGTTGTTGTTGGTGGAGATAATGACAAAAGGGCCTCTACTTTAGAGGGATCCACTTGAATTCCTTGTGAAGAAACCACATGGCCTAGCAAAACCACCTGAGATTCACCGATATGACACTTCTCTGGGTTGAGTTGTCCCCCAAATTGATGGAGCCTCTTAAGCCCCTCTTCAACCTTTTGGCAATGAAGTGATCTACAACTATAAATACAGAAATCATCCATAAAGACTCTTATAGATTTTCCAAAGAATGGCTGAAATACAAATATTGTGAATCTCATGAAGGTGCTAGGAGCATTGGTGAGCTCAAAAGGCATTACTCTGAATGCAAAACATCCCCAAGGTGTGATGAAGGTGGTTTTTGGTTGGTCCTCTTCTGCTATTCTAATTTGAAAATATCCTGAATACCCATCACACACAGTGTAGCATTCGTGACCTGCTACTTCATTCAAAATTTCATCTTGGAAAGGGAGAGGGAAGTGGTCCCTCTTTGTCGCAGCGTTGAGGGGTTTGTAATCCACGCAGACCCTCTACTTACCATTCTTTTTGGGAATGACTACAATAGGCGATACCCATTCGGAGTTGGATATTGGATAGATGAAGCCAGCCTTCAAGAGTCAATTCACTTCCTGTAGGAGAGCCTTTTGTTGCACAGATCCTAGTCGCCTTAACTTTTGAGCCACGGGTTTGGTCCCTGGTTTCAATTCAATTCGATGCTCTATTACATCTACACCTCTTATTTGTGAGTAGTCAGTGATAAACAAATTGGGATACCTCCTTAACATATTGATGTAGGACCTCTTCTCCTCACAAGTAAGATCTTTTGCAAGCATCTTCTCAAATCCTTCTTCAAGGTGGTGGCATCTTTCATCCCCTCGTGTGTGATTGTCTGTTGGCTTTTCTTCTACTGGAACATCTTGAGTGTTGGCGTTGAATACAATTCCCATTACCTCCAAAGAAGACTCCTCTTCACTGGTTGATGCACTGGTTGATGCTTCCTCATCACTTGAGTAGGGACTCTCCTCCTCGCTCTCTTCATCTGCCGTGGTTTCATAGTTGATATCTAGTTGCTTTCCTTCTCGCCAATCATACACCACCGGTTGACCCTTCTTAAGAATCAAACGACCACTTCCCCATTTTTTATCTGCATTCACAGCAATGAGCCAAGGCCTCCCTAGGATGACGGGATAGCCCTCCCCCTTAGCTGGCATGACATACATATCCACTCGTGCATCTATGTTACATACAGAGACTTTTACATTTTCAATGATCCCCAAACACTTCACACTTGAGTTGTTGGCTAGCCTAGCTTGACAATTAGAGGACTTTGTAATTTCAAGCCCTAACTTGTTCATTGATTTTTCCGTGATCACACACATTTGAGCTCCACCATCAACATATACATTAGGTGTTCTTTTTACCCGTTATGTAAGCATCCACAATGGGTTCCACATCTTTTTGTAGCTTTGAGGCCACAACCTTAATGGAAAGATTTGCTTTCTTTTTTGGAATTCTTGTACTTACCAACTTTGGCCATTGCCTTCTTACTTTGGCTGATAGGTGTAGAAGTTGAGGCCATGAAATGTTTGGCTTTTGGGTTTGTAAATCCTCCAAGATGTTGTAGGGCTCTAGCTCCTTTCCCAATGGGAAGTCGTTGATACCAATTTCCCTTCGCCTTGATCTTTTCATCCTGCTACTATAAGCTTCTTCCATCTTTGACTTCTTCTTCTTGTCCCTTCTGGCTGAATTTTTTCCTTCACTTCTCATGTCTTCATCCTTATCATGTGCTCTTGTGCATTTTTCTGCCGGCATAACATCAAAGTTTAGAGTATGCTCATCTATTACCTCTTCTAGCTTGATGATGTTGACTCCTCTTTCTTCCTCCTCATGTGGGACGGGAGGTATATTTGCTGGTGGTGGTGGTCATCGAAGGATTTGTGGGCCTTGAGCTTGTTCTTGTTGCACAGTGAGAGGAGGCGGTCTAGGGGGATATATGTCTCCCGGGAGTCGCCTTGGATGTGGACAATTGTACATGCCATGGCCCATTTCATTGCAATTCCAACATCGCAACTCTTGAGCTTGTCTTCGTTGATTGCGATTCCCTTCTCTTGGTTGTCGTTGTTGAGGTAGGCCTTGTACTAGATTCAGAGTGAGGTTCTCAAGCTGTTGAGTTAGCCTTTGTAAAACCTCTTGTTGAGAGTTATCTCCTATTTGTGAAGATTGTGCAAGAGGGGCCCTAATTGGTGCTTCCATGGTTTGTGAAGACTCCCTCTCACTCACTTCATTCAAACCCCTTGCTCTATGTGCTTGGAAGTGTAGTTTTCTAAACTTGATGATGGCTACCTCACGTGCTTCTTCGAAGGTGGATGGGAATTTTAGCTCTACTTTAGCCTTTAAAAGTGGATACAAGCCAACCATGAATCTCTCATTTTTTAGAAAGTTAGGTGCACCACCATGATTTTCTAATGTAGCCTCCCACCTACCCCAGAGATTGACAAAGGTTGCTTCATAAGAGGGATAGTCTTCAAGTGATACCTGCTTATGCCCAATAAGACATTTCCATAGTCCTTCAGAAGTATCACCTTGCCCGAACTTGGAGAGGAAGCTTGCTCGCAGTCTCTCCCAATTGGACTTGATTTGGGGTTGCAAGGTCTCATACCATGCTTTAGCTTCTGCTTTTAGAACCAACGGGAAGGCTCGTAGCTTTACTTCCTCTTCATCTCTCCCGGATATGAGATGTGCCATCTCCAAGTTGTCAAGAAACTCTTGCGCATCTTCCCCACTTCTTGCATAGAACGTGGGAAAAGAACTTGACATTTTGTTTAGACTTTTTTAAATCTCTTTTTTTAAAGAAACTTTTCTCTTACAGGCCGCACAAGATTATTGACACTATAAATCTGATTACATTAAAATGAAGATGTACACATCCATTATTAATTCGTACTTTATCATAGGTAGAATAAATGGATTAATTGAAGCATTGATTTCATTGAGGCGAGTGGATCCAAATATCCTCCTTATGATAGACGGAAACCTAAACTTAGTTGCAATGATTATATGAATGGATTGCCGAGCAATAGGCCTAAAAGGTTCATTATTTTGATCGTGATTCATGTGCTACTCCTCGTTGTTGGTTTGAAGAGCTCGTTCCTTCATATGGCCCTTGAGCACCCCTTCACCACTCCTTGTTCCTGCCTTTAAAACAAAATGAAAACGTGAACATCAAAAGAAGTTTCATAATTGATGATTGGAAGTATAATTGGATTGGGTGATGCCAGTATTTCTCTAAGTCTTTCTGCACCAAACATAAAAACAATGCGTTGCTGGAAAAAGACTTTTCTATCTATGTGAACATTTACTCTAATGTGTTGTGCAAAATGAAATGGATAGATGGGAACTCCATTGTTCATCACTAAAGAATTTGAAGGTAACTTGGAAATATGTTCCTCCATGGGGGCACCACTTTATGAGGGCGAGCTTTTTGAAATGGGGCCTCTAAACCCAAACCAATGGGCCCACCCTCACAAAATGTTCGTAAAGAGGTACGCACACTACTTGGGGCACCACCATCTTTTGGGAGTGGAGAAGGAAACCAATAAAAAAAAAATAACACTTGCACTCGCCCACCCAAGCAACACACTTTGAAAACCCCCTTACTCTATATCCACTTTGGACACTTGAACACCATCAACGATTATGCAACCCAATGCCGTGCATCAAAATGAAATATACAATTTGTGGAATAGCATTCACCTTCTCCCCATAGGAATACCCATAATACATCCAAACTCTTCCTCTCTCAAGCACTCATCAAAAAAATCATGTGCGCAAGACTTGCCTCTCAAACACACAAGAGAATCACTTACATCAAACTAACACACTTTGCATAGAGAGCTCATCTCCATCTATGCAATGCCGTGACACAAATAAAATCACCATGAGAGGTAGCCACATGCATATGTAATGAAGCAAAAGAGAGTTGGAGTGAGAAATTTCTTTAGACCAATTGAATAAGTGTGGAGAAACAAACCAATGGTAAATTGAGAATAGAACACTTACTTGCTTTCTCGCACACCTTTTAAGGGGAGGACAGACGCTGGCTAACCATCACGAATTGCGACACTTGGAAGCTTTTGAAGATGATTTCATGATCATTAGCATAACCATGAGAGAGATCATGATGTATTTACAAGTTATTGAGGTGCTACAAATGATTTATTGGGTTGATGGAGTAAAAGATTGTAGAATGGAGAGAGTGGAGAATAGAGTTGCACTTCCTCCAAAGAGGAGGGTTAGGAGGGAGGATGTGAAAGAGGGAGAGTTGGGGTTTTCTCTACTATTGATCAAGAAACAACATGAATTTGAAAATATAGGTGTGTGTGTCCTTGAGTCTCTCCAAGGGGGGCTATTTATAGTTGTGTAGGAGTGGGATTATGCTACACTTAATTAGAGTAAGTGATTAGACCTAATTAAGTGTCCTTTGACCACTCATTGAATATTGGACATAAAAGGGACTATTTATTCACCAAAAATATCATTTTAGACCGTGAAGGCTCCATAGGGGTGCATAATGTAGGTGGGCCCCACCATGAGGCCCTACGGGTGGCTCCTGCGCGGTATCTCAACTTGTCTGTCTTGGAATTTAGAAAGCATCTTTAGGCTGGTCCCATCACATGCAAGTGACCTTGAACACTCATTGCTCTTCTAGAAGATGAGTAGGGGAAAAATAAGATCTCACTCTCTTGATTTACTTGATTTACAGTTCCCTGTTGCTGCGAATCTGACAGATTTACACTATTTTGACCATAACTTTTTACCTGTAGCTCGGAATGACATGCTTCAAAAGGCAAAATTGACCTTCTCAACATGTTTGATATGAATTTGGACTATTCTTCACGCCCATGCACCAAGGAATTCGGTTTGGAAGGTCCACACTAGGCTAGGGAACCTTTTGCTTCAAAGTCTTCTTGTATGGGCCCTTTGCTTGTATGCATCCAAGGGGAATCATGCTTTTTCAAAAGGCTATGATGCTTAAACAAATAGAGGAGGGCCCAATATTATTTTCTTGTGAAAAGAATATACAATTGGAGTCTTTTTGAAAGGAGAGAAACTATATGTATATTCTTAAGAGATATTGGGCCACCTATGTAGGGGGCATAGAAGACTTGTAGAGAGGGACCATAATCTTTGGTAAAGACAAGTGGAGAGTTGATTTTCATGGAAATTTATCTATAAGGGGTGGAAGATGGATATATTATTTTTCTGCTACTAATTCACAAGAGGTAAGAAAGTTTGGGGGTATATAGTTGGTTATTGTATGCTTATTCTATTTACAAAGAAAAAAAGAAAAGGGTGGTAATATAAATATATGACTAAGGTGACATTTTTGGGAAGAGTATAAAGTATGTGTCGCCACAAAGGTTAAACAAAGAGGGGGAATTTACTCTAGATAACTTAATAGCATAGAAAAATATATACACATATGAGGAAGAGGACGTTGAGTAGGCTGATAAATGTTGCAAAAAGATGGTTACCATTTTATGCCACTCAACGCTTTACATATAATGTGCTTTCTGTTGGACTGTTACGAAAGCCTCGTTTGACCAAATGAGTGTCAGCTTTCTCATACCAAGCACAAGGAGATTTCTTCAACCCATACAAAGCCTTGTTACATTTGCACACTTTGTCCTCTTGTCCTTTTATGACAAAACCGCGAGGCTGCATTACATAAACTTCCTCAAATATGTCACCATTCAAGAAAGAAGTAACAATGTGTGATTGATGTACATCCCAACCAAAATGAGCTGCCAATGCACATAGAAAACACACAGTAGTCATACAACAAGTGGGAGAAAAAGTCTCTTCATAATCTATGCCTTTTTGCTGTGCATAACCCTTTGCAACAAGTCGAGCCTTATGGCAATCAATCTCACCATTTGGCTTGCGTTTCAACTTGTAAACCCACTTCGTACCAATGGCCTTTTTGCCAGGAGGAAAATCACATAAAGTCCATGTGTCATTTTCTATAAGTGCATCATATTCTGATTGCATGGCAGCCATCCAATTTTCTGAATTCTGTGCTTCATCAAAAGATAGAGGCTCCTCAACATCATGTAAACTAGACACAGCCAAAGCATAACAATCTGATGCATAGGATGCATGGCGAGAGCTTGAATGAGTACGACTAGACAAAGGTGCATCCATTTTACTGTCACGCAAAGTGTGCACCAGCCATTTTGGCATACCTCTAGCCTGCTCATTTTCAGCCCCTTCCTCATCAAGTACATCCTGTACATCTGCATCAGTAATAGGCTGATCTAAAACATTTTCAGAAACCCCCATAGGCTGTACATTTGCCTCATTGGAACTTACATTCGTATTTCCACCACTGAAAAGAGGCAACAAAGTGTCATAAATGTCCAGTGAGCTTACATTACTGTCTCTAGTACATGACAGCAAGGGCTGAACAAAATCTTCCACAAACACTACATCCCGAGAAACCAGAATACGTTTTGTTTGCGGATGATACAACCTGTAACGTTTGCTTTCGGCACTATAACCAACAAAAATACATTTGACAGCCTTATCATCCAATTTTCTGCGCTGCACTTGTGGCACCAAAGCATATGCCAAACAGCCAAAAACACGCATGTGCTCAATAGAAGTCTTTCTATCATGCCATGCTTCATATGGAGTAATAGACTGCAAAGCTTTCGTAGGACACCTGTTAAGTACATAAGTGGCACACATGATGGCCTCAAGCCAAAAAGAATGCGGTAAAGCTTGACTTTTGACCATACATCGTGCCATTTCCGTCAGTGACCTGTTTTTCCTCTCAGCAACACCATTTTGCTGAGGCGTATAAGGCACTGTACATTGGTGTTTTATCCCACCACTAGCCAGAAATGCATTAAATTCATGAGACATATACTCCCCCCCTCGATCGGAACGGAGGGTGCCCATAGTACATTTCAAGACATTTTCAGCCATAGCCAAAAATTGTTTGAAGCACATAAAAACTTCGGACTTCGCTTTAAGAGTAAATACCCATGCATGCCTGGAGTAATCATCAATGAAAGTCACAAAGTACAGGTAATTGCCCAAGGACGGAGTTTGCATGGGCCCACAAACATCACTATGCACAAGCTACAACCTGCATGTGGCCCGAACTGAACCATCCTTTGGAAACTTAGTTAGCTGCATCTTACCCAAAATACAGCCTTCACAAACTTGTTTGACAGGTGCTTCAAGAGGCGGCAAAGAAGCAACCATATCAGATTTCTGCAAACGCAGCAAACTGGAAAAATTCAGATGACCAAAACGTGCATGCCAAAGTTTTGCATCTGAAATAGCCCTTGAATCTGCAACAGCATTTGAAAAATTTTGTCCACACTTGTCATACAAAGTGAGCTTATACAGCCCACTGTACATCTGTCATCCACAAATTTGACTACAAGTCCAAGTCTAGTAAGTTCGGATATAGACAAGAGATTCTTCTTGATCCCAGGTACATACAGTGCATCAACAAGTGTGAAGGAACTTCCGTTAGCAGCAGTGAGCACAATATTTCCAACTCCCTGAATTGGATAAGAGGCGTTGTTGGCACAAGTGACTGAATTCCCATGAGGGACAGACTCGAGAGAGGTAAACAAGTCACGATGTGAGGTAATGTGCTTTGTAGAACCACTGTCGAAATACCACACATGTGAATCTGCAGCAACTGACAAGCATGCATCATGGACAGCAGGATTGTAAGTGCACTCTACACTAAACTCCCATTCTGCATCAACATCAGCAACACAGTCTCCTTTCACAGAAGACTCAACAATGGCTGCATTTGTAGTGGAACCACCCTCTTTCTTCTTAGCCTCTTTGGCCTTCAACTTAGGAAACGACTTGATCAAGTGATCATTGGCTTTACAATAATGGCAACGCGTCTTCTTTTTGCCCTTATCACCAGAATTTGCAGACGAAGTGCTGCCAGCAGAAGCATTAGGAACATAATTTTTGCCACTCGCAGCAGAACCATAAGAAGTGGTTGCATTACTGTTACCACCCTTTCTTTGAGAAGCAATAAAAGCCTGTTCAACTGCACGCTGTCTAGTCCTGTTTTTTCTGGACAGTAACTCTTGCAACAGCAATGTGCATAATGCATCAAACTTGACAACTTCAGGATTTCCTTGGGTCATCAGTCTCCAAGTACTAGCAAAAGTCTGGTAGGAATCTGGTAAGGCATCAAGAACAGTCTGCACTAGGGAACTGTCTGAAATGACTTCACCTGCAGAAATGAGTTGCTCATTGATATCCTTGACACTAGCAAGGAGAGTGTCCATATCATCTTCCTCATGCATAATCTTCGACTCCAGCTCTTTACGCAGCAAAGCAATTTTAGCCTCATTATGGCTTGCATAAAGACCTGCTAAAATATCCCAAGCCTGTTTTGCAAATTTTGCTGAACGGATGTGAGGAAAAATGGTGCGCTTCACAGACAACGCAATCAATGCATGAGCCTGCGCATCCTTAAAATCCCAACGAGCTTGTTCTGTCGTAGGCAAAACAACTATAACAGCTGTAATCCTTGCAGCAAGACCTGCAACATCCTCAACATCGCCTACATCCTCAGAACCAGGACGTACATCAATGCCCTGCACAATGTTCTAGACACCTTTTGACACAAGAACATGTTGCATCATATAAGCCCACATAGGGTAGTTGTCCCCATCCAACCTGTCCTCAGCAGCAAACATCTTGAACACATCTGTGTTGTTGTTGTCAGCCATGGTAAATGCTGCACCTGATGTGAAAACTGCCCGAAAATAGGAGAAATGGAGCGGGAACAACTTGTGCTAAATAGCACAAACCGTAGAAGACTATAAGGCACCTGTTATGCAGAAAATGGCACTGACAAAAATTCTGCACAAAATGACGAAATAGCCTGTGCAGTATTGCATGTAGTGGAAACGGAGGCCGAAATGAGCCCAAATGAAAATTCTGAGCAGACCGAGCTCTTCGAAATCACCCAAAATTTTTGTCGACCTTCGAACGCCTGCCAAAGCTCACTGAAATTGGAGAAAGTGAGCAGGCGTGTGCTGGAGTAGCTGGCGACTAAGCCCGGGAGGACGTGACCTGCTCTAATACCAATTGTTGGAATTAGGGTTGCAGAGAAACACACACAGCTTGGAGAAGACGAAGGAAGCTCAAGGCACACAATAGAGGGTGTGTTACTTAGTGTGCAATGGAAAGATTGATAGCCCTAGAGTGATGGGCGTATATACAATGCACGGGGGAAAAAACCTCCTAAAGAGGGAAAAAATGCCCCGGCGGTCCTAGTGTGTTCACACACATCACTACCACATGTATATGGTAACAATATACACCAATACAAAATTCTGTATCTAATGGATAATACAATCATTTAGATCAAAAATTGATCTTTGATCACTACAATATAGTATCTGTATCGTATGTGCCCATCCTTTGGGATGAGCTTCCACTACATCTACATGTAGAAGGATCCAACTGGTACATTTGTTGGTACATTGGACGATCTTCCGTTACTGCTACAGTTTTTGTTGTAATCCCAAGGAAAGAATCTCTTACCTGCCACCATCCAAGAAACACAAGCCTGTCAGAACTAGCATTACTTGGGAAGACAGGTGTCAACGACTCCCTCCCCTTGTTATTGGTGTCAAAAATTACAACACAAACTACCACCATAACACATATCTAATATCAAGTTTGAGTCTTTTATTTATGCTAATGTTTACATCTTTAATTATAGAAAAAATTGGATAGCATCTCCTTTGTAAATTGGATCAATTTTCAAAAAGTCCAGTCTACTACCATCTCTTACGAGACCCCCACTTGAGGATTAAGGCTCTTTTAATTTGAACAAATTTCAAAGTAAAACATTTGTGTTAAAAATTATGTACTTATCAAGAGCATCAAAAAGTACTTTGTAATTGTGAAGTCACCACTATATACTTACCTTCATTAGAAGTGATTTCCTGCATACAAAGATAGAAGTACATGTCTATAAGGCCATTTTGGTAGGTGGATGTTTAAGTGGGGCAGCATATTATTTACATACAGATTGTATTTCAAAAGTTCCAGTCATTACCACTTCCTCGAAGATCTTTACCAATGGCATAAGCATATTTATATAATTTGATTGAGCTCGAAAGATCGATAATATCTTAAGCTATTAAGTAAAAATCCAAAAATAACCTAATCTGTGTAAGCTAGATGTGAGTGTCGAGCTACAATCCATGGAGGTAGCCCGATAGAAGCTGTATGCACCATATAAGGCTGATGTTTTAATTTCTTCTGTAAATTCAGCCTATAAAGTCTACAATCATTATTAAAATAGAAGAGGTAGCATCACTCCAGCTTCTGGTAGTAAATAACTTTAACATAAAAAATTCAGCAACATCTCCTTTGTAAAACGGACAATATTTCAAGTTTCCAATCAATGCCATCTCTACTGAGACCCTCACATGAGGTTTAAGGCTATAGCAACCAATACATATGTGTTATTTTCAAGTCAAAAAATCCATCATGCAACATTATCATGCCAAATTTTGAAGTCTACAGACAATTCTCTTTATGATGCAGTAAACTAGCTATGTATGTTCAATCATCAGTTAGACTAGTCCTGCACAGTCAACAAAGCCCAATGGTCATACCTATTATGCTAATGATAGTCATTCCACATCAATACATTTATTATTACTTTTACCAAGTTTTGAGAGAAAGCAAATATCTCTGTGATAAAAAAATTCAATGCTTAAAATTGACTAACTCCAAGTCTAAAGGGTAATTTAGACCAATCAAGTCACCCCATTTCCATATTGCGACTCTGAGTGCCAAACCCCAAACATAATCCGATACATAAACCATAGTGTCGACTTTCAGTAACCAAATGACTAATGTAGTTAGAAATCCAAGTAGATATCAGTGCCAATGGATCCCCAACTCAGGTACATTAACTCAGGCAAACTCACATCAGTGAATAGAAAATCCAGAAACTTAAAATTATGCTAAGTACAAACCTGGAAATGGACACTACTACTTGCAGATTTCAAATGTTTTTCTTTCCGACAGACCTTCTAAGAACTTGTTACTTATCAAAAACCCAAAAATTTACTGAGTAGGTGCAATTGCAATCATGTCAAATCGCTCAATCACAAGTATGCAACAATATATCAGCACCATCAAAAGTGCTCAGTATCAACTCAAGACATTGACTATGCAAAAGGATACTACCGCCAGCCCAATCTCTAGTATAAGATTAGGACTTCTGTGTTTAGTGGACGTTTTTCCAGAAACATTCCCAAAGAAACCATCTAATATCATTCCAAGCGGGTTTCAACAACCCATATATTCAATGCCAGAATGCTCCTATCATCATGTATGTCAACTATACGAGTAAATCGAGCCAAAGAGCAATCATGTTTGCCACAATATGTCCACCACATTGCCCAAGATCGCCCAACAAAAACCAATATGTCTAAATTACAATATTCAAGCATGCAAAATCTGAAAAAGCCAGCATGTATATGTTTATGTACAAGGCTATAGTATGCCAAAAAAAACCGACCAAATCATAAAAAATTAATCGCAGTAGATCTGTCATAATGAGATTTAAATTGTTCCCAGCAACTATAGTTCCCAATATATACTAAGTAGGTGCCAGTGCACCTACTTGCTTGATGAGGCGTATGTTTCCCATGGTCGATGAAGCATGAGGGTTTGAAGCTTCTTAGTAGA
This sequence comes from Adiantum capillus-veneris, assembly GCF_014529385.1. Taxonomy (NCBI): domain Eukaryota; kingdom Viridiplantae; phylum Streptophyta; class Polypodiopsida; order Polypodiales; family Pteridaceae; genus Adiantum; species Adiantum capillus-veneris. The sequence continues at coordinate 120,317,264 of NC_140956.1, forward strand.
GCCCGGTTGATCCACCAGCATTCATGTGTGCGCGTGATTGTGAACATACGAGTAGAGAACAGCCTGCCATGACGTTGTACACAGCTCGCACAAGTTGCATATGAAGTTCCGATTTTCTACGAAAAGGGTTGAGCCTCTTGTGGCTTTCTATTTTCAGCAGAGACTGCTACAGATCGATTCTCGGCAAAGTTGATCCTCTCATGGCGTGTAGGAAAGTTACCTGACAGAGCTCGAGAGCAGAAGAGGGGAATAAGGGGAAAGCAGAGCGTGTAACCAGAGATTCACAACCCGCTATCTGAAGGGTGATCGTTGCTCAAGGGGGAGAGAGAGAGAGAGAGAGAGAGAGAGAGAGAGAGAGAGAGAGAGAGAGAGACAGAGAACGAGAGAGAAGATCATCACCTGTTCCAGATTCGGAATGGCGAGCAGGGAAGGGAGACACCGCGTACGGTCCTCTATCAACCAAGTGTGTGTGTGTGTGTGTGTGTGTGTGTGTGTGTGTGTGTGTGTGTGTGTGTGTGTGTGTGTGTGTGTGTTGAACGATCCTCTTGCTTCAGTTCTATGCCTGTTAGTGTGAGTGGAGATGACAGTATTCTGAAATTCCTGAAGTCGGGTGTGTGTGAGAGAGAGAGAGAACCTATGGTGGGTCGAAAATGTGCCAGTGGTCACTGACTCAGCGCGGACCTACGCATTCGTGGGTTGAGCATCACTCCTAAAAACGATAACAAAGTGAGGATGTGGAGAAGAAAAAACCAATAATATCCAATTTTATCTAGAGTGCAGGTGCGTGTGTGGTGCATGCACCATAGGAGGTACACATGTCCTCTTAGAATAAAGTCTTTATTTATCACAACCACCAACTTTGGTAAGCCATAAATTGGAGTCCAAAATTAGGTATCAGTCCAAATTCATGTACGAATAATATTGTGTGTGTGTTTTATACTATGCAAGGCAAGTAAAGTGCCCAGAGCTATGCTGGCGAGATATAAGTAGTAAGAGAACTACCCAAGAAAATGGTACTATTTTTAAGGTGTATAATGCATGCACCAAAACCCACAGAGTGAGGTAAATCCAAGGAGGTTTGGTAAGCAAGTACATGGATTAGGAAAGTATAAAGAATCCAAGGGCACTTCAAATCCCAGAAGGACATAGCTAGATGTTGAAAATTGTGAGGCATGTTGTCTACTACACAACTATGTTCATAAAATAGGTTCCACGGGGATATGCAAGGTGAGTCTATGACCAAGGACTTGTCAGCTAGATAAGTGTGTGTGTGTGTGTGTGTGTGTGTGTGTGTGTGTGTGTGTGTGTGTGTGTGTGTGTGTGTGTGTGTGTGTGTGTGAGAGAGAGAGAGAGAGAGAGAGAGAGAGAGAGAGAGAGAGAGAGAGAGAGAGAGAGTAGTAATCGAGGAAGGCAAGCTACTCTGAGAGAGAGTGCGTGCTCAGCTATGGAGATGGGAACTGTAGCAAGAGAGAGAGAGTAACGAAAAGGTGTAACAACCTTCGATCGTGGTCTTTGTCATGTTTTTTAAAATTTCATTATTAGATTCACTCAAAAGTTTCCCTCCACCTTTAGATTTGGGAGGTAGCTACTAGCATGCTAGTGTGTCCGGGACATAGGTAGTAAGTCCACCTATTCATGCATCCACCCATATATCTATATATATGCAATCCCTAACATCAAAAAGCTCAAGGGTCAGGGAAAGAAGGGTAAGAGGTAAATAATTCAATAGGCTGACATGAATGAAGACTCCCCCCTTCCTTGGGTAGATCATACTTTAAAAGGATGTAATCACCTTTTGGAACCAGTTATTCCAATTGGTAATAGGTGAGGATTTTAGCCAATAGTTCTCTATTACCTTGGGTGACTCATCGAGTTGCAAGGGTGGTAAGGTACTCTCCCATGAATGAACTTGAAGTAGTGCATCAGATAATAGTTGAAAAATGGGAGGTGTTGAATCTTTTGTAGCTTCATGGAGGCTGCCTATGGTAGGTGGGGGTTGTGTAGAAGCTTTTAAACCTCTATGGATGCATTACATGAGGATCTATAAGCTTCATGTAACTCCCCCTTTCCTGATCTAAGCCAAATAGATTGGTTTTTCCTTGGAACCCAAACTAGCTCTGGAATAGGTGTGTAGCATTTTGTGACCTTTCCCTTCCCACGGTCTTCCATCGGCTTTGGAATCACAAGGTTTGACTCACATGGTTTTGTAGTGGATAGGGAAGGACACAATTTACATTTAGGTATTCAAATTTGATCATTTCCATCATAGTAGCCTTGGGCTTCTCATAGTTCTTTGGGAATCCAACATGATTTGGTTTTCACCTTCTTAACCTGAGTGGACGCCTTCCTTTGAGGTTTCCTTTGTGAATTGACTTGAACCATAGGTGGGTCCGATAATGATACCTTGGAGACCCATTGATATGTACCCTTGTTCAAATCACATGGAGCCTTTGATGTAGCATTGTCTGTCATAGCCATGGAAGTTGAAGCTTTAGAGGGTTGTGCTACTGGCAAGGATGTTGTGACTTTTTAGATTGGCAATATTTCGTTTTTTTTGTGTTATGAAGAGGTGAAATTTTAGGTGTTATTCCTTGAGCCGTAGGGCCATGAGCTGGTTTTTGCATCGTGATACTCCCAATCAATATTATATTTCACTGCAGACATCCATTTGCGCCCCAGGTTTATATTACCCTCCATAGTACCAACATGCATGACCAAAAAGCTTTGAACCACGATTCCATTGTCATAAATAATAGGAGTGTGTAGGATTCCAAAAACAGTGGTCTTCTTCATATTAACACCTTGACTTGGATGGTGCTTGTGTATAGGGGTGGTTTTCCTAGCTGACACCAAACTCCATAGGATAACAAATTATGTTGTTAGAGCTCCAGTATCCAATAATGCGTTATATCGCACTTTTCCATAGGCGCTATTTAGCTCAATAGGATATCGTAAAGGTGTGTTAGAGTCCAAGCAATCATCATCACTGTCTTCAAACAACACTTCCGTGATTCCCATATTAGCATCTCGTTGGTGTCTAAGACGTTGTTGTCTTTCTCGAGCCTCAACTCTCGCTTGGATCTTTTTAAGATCTACCTGTTCTTTGGCTGCTTCTTTTTATGGATGGCTTGTAACTCTTGGTTTCGTTTTCTTCAAGCAGTTCAATTTAGTTTTAGCTTTTCTGCAATCTCTAGTTGGGTGAGGTCAAGGGGTTGTGGACTACACCACATGCGATTTTGGAGGTGTTCACCCCAATTATCCACCAACTTTCAATGAGCATCACATGCCCCTACATAACTAAGCCATTTTGTGGTATATCTTTCTTTGTTTATCTTGGCTCTCATATTTGTTCGATATAGTCGTGTCTTGTATGATGTTCTTTTCTTGATGAGGTTTTGATTTTGGGTTATGTATGAATCTGACTCGCCTGATATGTTGGTCATTTCCTCTAGCCCTGAATCAATCTCTCCCTGAGATTCCATCCTGAGGTGTGTTGGTCAGAATCCCTTGAGGTATCATCATTTTCACTCTTAGGTAGGTCTACCTCTCTTTTATCTTTTGAGGTTATATGCGCTACACCTAACATGTTTATTTTCATGATTTGTGGGATCTCCAACCCCTCTGGTGTTACCCAAGTTGTTCCTCTAGTTTCCCAAGTATCTATAGGTGTTGCTAGATGTACCCAATCTACATTGTCTGACTCGTCCATTCTAGGTAGCACATCCATATAAGGAGCGTTTTTCCCAATATCCATGTCATAAAAACTAATATCTAACCAACCCAAATGATTTTCTCATATCAAACTGATCACTTAATGTGGGAGAATAAACGGAAACAAGGGTTAAGATATAGACATGTGCTTATAGATCTATCTTAACACGGGGCCAATGGTAAAGGAGCCCAAATGAGAGATGGTATATCAGAGAGCAAGGCTAACCAATGGATCATAAGACCTTAGGGATAGCTTCATTGAAGACCTCCAATAATATGTGTAAAAGTCCTTTGACCTTAGGTAAGCTAGGGCTGATGAGCTTGAGGGGCGGGAACCTGACCCAGCTTGAGGTGCTTGTCCTGCTTGTCATGCTTGTCATGCTTGATGACTAAGGTGCTTGAGGTGCTTGAGATGTTAGGGTTGCACTTGAGGTGAGAACCCAACCCAAGCTTAAAGTGCTTAAGGGCCAAGCTTGTGGTGGGAACTGTGCCTATGCATGAGGGGTTAAGGTGTCAAAAAGTCAAAGATTCAATCCCTACAAGGAAGGGGTGATCCCTAGATGAGGGGGGATGAGAGATAACACCCACACACTCACACATGGAATGCATGGTACAAAGATAGCAAAAGGGACACTTGTCAAGTTCCTCCTCATGTTGCCCTCATGGTGTGCCTAAAGCCTATTGGTTGGCCACCCAAGGGGTCCAATGATAATTTAGGGGATTTAATTAATTGATTTTTCATTTATCAAGTCCTCTTTCTCAAAGGAGAAAGGGGGACACTTGTCTCAAGGCTACCCTTGCTGCTTGTAATGCCTCGTGCTTATGATTGGCTAGGGCTTGGAGGGCTCCAATGAGCTTCAAGCATGAGCTACAAGGGGGGGTCGACCCAATCAAGCTAGGGGGTTTCTTAGGGGGTATACTCACCCACACACACTCACAAACACTCTCATTGTGTGCTAGGAAAGGTGCAAGAGCTCCATCTCCTTCTCCAAGCTCCTTGAGAAGTTGAGAGCCTACACCAACACTCTTGGCTATGGAATGCAAATCCAACCAAGAGATATGCTTCAATGCTTAAGATTTCCATCTTCTCCATCTTCATTACTATGCTATTATGTATGATAAGCAAGAAGAGTGATGATAAGTGAGGAATTATTTCTTTCTCCTATGGAATACTTCTTCCTCCTCTTACCTACCCTCATTCCCTGCTATCTCTCTCCACCTTCGAAGGTGTTTGAGGTCTTGGGACTGAGGCTTGGGTTAGTTAATGCTTTCCACAAAGTGCATGTTATGCTTATTGCAATAAGGATAATGGTTTCTTGCAAGTAGATTAGTTACTTAATGCAAGTAGATTAATTGTATTGCAAGGTGGATTAATTGGTTCTTTAGGCACAAGTTGATGCATAAAAGTATGCATCCTCATGCACTCAAATGATTTAGGGAACACAAAGACTAATGATGTTCATGAGTTCTTGATTGTTTTCAAGCTAAGATTGATTGTTGATATTATGCAAAATCTTGTTTTATGAAGCTTCCATCTCCATACTGCCAAAGAGGCTCAAGGAACACAAAGATTGTATTGTATCAAGTCTCTCTTAATGAGAGAATCTATAATACAAATGGTTTTTGGAGGGGGGACCGGCTCCACATAAATCCGGTCCTCAATTGTTGTCATATTCTCTAAAATCTCTCTCTCTCTCTCTCTCTCTCTCTCTCTTGCAAAGGTATTGCTCACGCCTAGTTAATTAACTGTTATGATTAAGTTGCTACTACCAATTAAGTTCATCATCTATGCTGTCAAAGTTGCTCACTCTAATTCTCTTAATTCCACCATTCTCTAAGTTCATAGGCCATTTCCATTACATTGGTATCAGAGCATTTGGTTTCTCTTTTCTTGCTTAAGAAGAGAGGTCCTTAAGTAGCCTATAAATGGTTGATGTTGTTAATTATATTGGGTTAAGTGGAACTGGGATCTATTATCGGTTTTGTTGAGCCCACTATGTGGGATATGGTGCACACCTCAGGAGCTTTAGACTTAATAATGGAGTCTTTTTAGACTTTCCTACGGCTGTACCATTATTGAGCCATAAGAAGTTCGAAAGGAGCTAACCCTCGGCAACTCTGCTATGTTAGACCTACTCCTCTACTCTTCTATAATTAACCAATTTGATCCATGGGTGTAGATACTTAAGAGCCCATTTTCAAAGGCTAAGAGGAGTGGCAACTAAGGTTTTGAATTGCCAAATTATACACTAAGTACATACATAAATTTTGTTAACATGGCTGACAATAATCAAGAGAGTAGAACGAGTATTGATAACTTTCATTTTGCACATGAAGGTGCTAATGATGATGCTCCCATGTTTATTAAGTTTCTTGTTTCTAAGCTGCAACAAGCTATGGGAAACCCAGCCCTACAAGGTGAAGTTTTCCGAAAACTTCATAGTTATGGGATTCTCCAAACTCCCCCAAAAGAGAGAGCACCTGAGAAGTCTCTTTAAGAGATTTCCAAGAGAGGGCTCTCTACGGTGAGAGAAGAGGAGAACCCATATGAAGCGCTTAAACGATTACTAGCGGGCTTATCTCCATCCAAGAAGAAAGGTGAAGTCTCTACTATAGAGCCTTCCCCAAGAGAAGGAGAAATAAGTGAATCTCCCAATACTTCTGAAGATGTGGCTCCAAGAAGACAGCAACCTCAATGATCTCCAACTCCACCCAAGAGAGAAAGATTTCCGGAAATTCCTCCTCCTCGTTATCACAAAAAGGAAGAGAGGTACCAAAAGAAGGAAAACGAGAGAAAAAGGTCACCCTCTTCTCCATCTTCATCACCTTCCTCATATTCCAATGAAGGTAGCGGCTCTTCTCTCAAAGATCCCAAAAGGAAAGGCTATCGCAAGTCCTATCCAGTATGGAGAAGGTCCAAGAAGCTGAAGAAGTTCAAGGAGGGAGGAAAGGACACCACTTTTCTTACCTATGATGGCACCTTTGGTGCTACGGACAAGATCTTGGCCTTCATCCAACAGTTTGATGTGGCCTTTGGTGATGAGGACTTCATGGAGTCCTCTAAACTACGTCAGGTATCTATGCATTTTCAGAGCTCCGCTTGTCAATGGTGGGCTAGCCTACGAGCCCAAAGGAAAGCTCCAAGGACATAGAAGTCTTTAAGAGCCTCCATCATGAAACAATTTCTGGAAAGCAACACTAAAGACAATGTCCTCACAGAATGGCAAAGCTTGAAACTCTCTCCCTATGAGTCTATCCAGAAGTATGTAGATAAGTTTTGGGATTTACTTCTCAAAGCCAGTGTCTACAAAAATATAGGCTTTGAGGAGCAAAAGCAACAATTTTGTGCGGGTCCTTTTGACGAGATAGCCGAGTATATTAACTCACAAAGGCCTAATGACATATCGGTGGTCATACTCCATACTATGGTCGCCTCTCAAATAAACTTCCAGCAAGGTAAGTGAAGGATTAAAATCAGCCCATGGAAGTGAAGGATCAAAATGAGCCTAGAGGAAGGAATAATGCTCAAACTTCCTCCAAAGGCAACTCTAGCAACACCGATAACAACGCTAAGGAGAAAGGAGTCTACAAAGTTAAGAATAGACTCTCTCCAACAGAGCTAGAGTGTTATCGTAAGGATAACAAATGCTACAAGTGTGGACAGCAAGGGCATGTCTGTCGTGCTTGTCCCCAAATAAATGCACGCAACAATCCGCCATGAGTTTCTATGTTGGAAACTCCAAAAGAGGATGCTCATAGCAAAAGGATTTTGTTTTTCCTAAGCTAGGAGATATGTACATACATGTTTATGAGTCAGGTAGCATCCTATACCATGTAAATATGCATGCTTTTCGTAAGTTAATGAAAATCTATATATTCCCATACATGATTTTTTTTGAAATGTTTGTAAATGAATTCAATGTTTCAACCAATAACAATTAAAAAAAAGACGGGAATCAAGAGGAATTAGAATTTTCTACATTCCTAAATGGATTCCAAAATGTTTTTATTGATGATACCCCCGTGAGCTATCTCCACAATAAGGGGACAATGACCATGCAATGGAGCTTTTACCATGAAGCTCACTGCCTAATAAGCCTCCTTATTGAGATTTATAAGCTCCACAAGAGGAGTTCAAAAGGCAATAGCATGAATTGGTAAGTTTTGAGAGAGATTAGGCTTTCCTCTAACCAAAAGAAAAGTGGATTTTTTTCAAAGAGATTCAATAATTAGGTCACATTACCTCTAAAGGTGGTATTTGTATGGAACCACAAAAGGTAGAGGTAATAAAAAGATGGCCTAATCCAAGGAGTCTATATGAGTTGCAAAGCTCTAAAGGTACGAGTGCATACTAGAGATGCTTCATAGGAAAAATTCATGCTTATAGCAGGTCCAATACATGACTTAACAAAAAAGAACGTTAAGTGTACATGGACTACAAAGAGAGAAAAATACTTTTGAAAAGTTCAAAGAGAAACTTATCTCTCAACTTATGCTTACACTATGGGATCTCTCAAAGCTATTTGAGGTCCAATGTAATGCCTGGATGCATGCCTTCAAGCAAAAATTTTCTTCAAGAAGGGAATACCATAGAATACAAGATTCAAAGACTCAAATCCAATGAGCGAATTCTAGACATATACAAAAGGAACTACGAGCTGTTTTACATGCCGTTGACACATGGAAGTACTTCTTGCGGACTCCATCCATGATACAAACCAAGCTCTTCGACAATCAAATGAGGTGGACAAATTTCTTTTTGCAATTTAAATTTTACATTGCTCACATTGCTGGCAAGCACAAACATGTAGTCGATGCATTTTTCGGATGGCCAAGGGTAGATAGGATATCAATAGAAACTTACAATGAACTATGTTTTATGATAGTTAAATATGCTTCTAACCCAGGCTTTAGGGATATAATAATAGCCTTTACAAATGGAAGAAAAAGAACCACTCATGTTAGAGGATGGTTATCTTCCATACCTCAATAGGCTATATCTTCCTCACTTCCCATGCTCCTCCCATATGCGGGGCAAAGAGGAATTTGAATTTATTCTTTTAGGAATAAAAGCATACTTGTATTGGCTTACCAAGAAACAAGAACATACAAGAGTATGTTTCAAAATGTATGGTATACCAAAAGATGAAGTATGATAGAAGGACCATGGCCTGTCAACATCTAATTGTGTCGGATAGAAATCCTACCATGACCACTAATTTCTAATAGAGTCTCTATCAGAACTAGAGTAACCCTCTTATGTTGGCCTACTATTTCAACAGATGGCCAAAAGGAAAATCACAAAACTAATGATCCTTGATCTACTAAAAGCTTGTGATTCGAGGTAGATCAATGCTCAAAATGGGAGAAGTACTTACCCTAACAACAGTATGTCTCTAAGAACATGAACATACTTCTAAGGGGAAACTACCCTTCAAGGCTAAAGACGGAAGATCCAAACATCCCTTGTAGCTTAAGGTACCTGGTAAGATATTCATTGAAAAGGAGTATAGCTGAGATCAAAACGAATCTTTTTAGAAGATTAAACAGGCTATATCCATCTATTAGCTAGGCAAAAGAGGCTCCTGCCATTAGGCATAAAAGAGCCTTATCCTTTAAAGAAAAAGAAATCTTTCTTTGGGCCTTACTAAACAATTAAAGTTGCCCATCTATTGGCTCATATATATCAATTTTCATGAGAGCCTATTCGAGCCTGATTAAGGAGAGCCACCAATAGAGGCTATAAATGTAGACCCATTAGAGATCGAGGATGAAGCAAACGAGCTCCAACCCAAGTTCATCCTTCGACAGGAACACACGGTATTAAGAATTGGTAAGATTACTGACAGTATCTTATTTAAGTTAAGAATTATCCTTTCAAAGATTCTAAATGCATGCAAAGAACATAGATTAAGGATAATATGAACCTTGTTAATGATGCTTACAATGACACAGAAGAGTAAGAAAATGTAAAAGAAATGCATTTTAAATGATCCATGTTTTTGTCTTATAAGACTCTCTTTTTATGTTTCGTGCACAAATTTTAAGAAGTATGCATACTTAGGATCATGTTTGTGGTGACTACGTCTCCCAAACACCAAGTAGAACTTTTCACTCTACTTTGGAAGTATGATATGGACTAAAAAGAGCAGACATGCTTGCGGCATACAATGTCTCTCAAGCACCAAATGGATTAGTCATCCACTCTGGAATGATGTCGTAGGGTAAAAATGGATCCTCTACCCGCTAAGACCAATGGACTAACAGGTGAGACTTTACCATCTCTACCTCATAGTCGAGGACGACTATGATTTCAAGAGAGAGGTCATGTCATAAAAACTAATATCTAACCAACCCAAATGATTTTCTCTAACTGATCACTTAATGTGGGAGAATAAACGGAAACCAGGGTTAAGATATAGACATGTGCTTATAGATCTATCTCAACACGGGGCCAATGGTAAAGGAGCCCAAATGAGAGATGGTCTATCAAAGAGCAAGGCTAACCAATGGAGCATAAGACCTTAGGGTTAGCTTCATTGAAGAACTCCAATAATGTGTCTAAAATTCCTTTGACCTTAGGTAAGCTAGGGCTGGAGCTTGAGGCGTGGGAACCCGACCCAGCTCAAGGTGCTTGTCATGCTTGATGACTAAGGTGCTTGAGGTGCTTGAGATGCTTGAGGTGCTTGACATGCTTGAGATGTTAGGGTTGCACTTGAGGTGAGAACCCAACCCAAGCTTAAAGTGCTTAAGGGCCAAGCTTGTGGTGGGAATAGGGCCTATGCATGAGGGGTTGAGGTGTCAAAAAGTCAAATATTCAATCCCTACAAGGAGGGGGCGAGCCCTACATGAGGGGGGATGAGAGAGAACACCCACACACTCACACATGGAATGCATGGTACAAAGATAGCAAAAGGGACACTTGTCAAGTTCCTCCTCATGTTGCCCTCATGGTGTGCCTAAAGCCTATTGGTTGGCCACCCAAGGGGTCCAATGATAATTTAGGGGATTTAATTAATTGATTTTTCATTTATCAAGTCCTCTTTCTCAAAGTAGAAATGGGGACACTTGTCTCAAGGCTACCCTTGCTGCTTGTAATGCCTCATGCTTATGATTGGCTAGGGCCTGGAGGGGTCCAATGAGCTTCAAGCATGAGCCACAAGGGGGGGTCGACCCAAGCAAGCTAGGGGGTTTCTTAGGGGGTATACTCACCCACACACACTCACAAACACTTTCATTGTGTGCTAGGCAAGGTGCAAGAGCTCCATCTCCTTCTCCAAGCTCCTTGAGAAGTTGAGAGCCTACACCAACACTCTTGGCTATGGAATGCAAATCCAACCAAGAGCTATGCTTCAATGCTTAAGCTTTCCATCTTCATTACTATTCTATTATGTATGCTAAGAAAGAAGAGTGATGATAAGTGAGGAATTATTTCTTTCTCCTATGGAATACTTCTTCCTCCTCTTACCTACCCTCATTCCCTGCTAGCTCTCTCCACCTTCGAAGGTGTTTGAGGTCTTAGGACTGAGGCTTGGGATATTTAATGCTTTCCACAAAGTGCATGTTATGCTTATTGCAAGAAGGCTAATGGTTTATTGCAATTAGATTAGTTACTTAATGCAAGTAGATTAACTGTATTGCAAGGTGGATTAATTGTTGCTTTAGGCACAAGTTGATGCATAAAAGTATACATCCTCATGCACTCAAATGATTTAGGGAACACAAAGACTAATGATGTTCACGAGTTCTTGATTGTTTTCAAGCTAAGATTGATTATTGATATTATGCAGAAGCTTGGTGTATGAAGCTTCCATCTCCATACTGCCAAAGAGGTCTCAAGGAACACAAAGATTGTATTGTATCAAGTCTCTCTTAATGAGAGAATCTATAATACAAATGCCTTTTGGAGGGGGGACCGGCTCCACATAAATCCGGTCCTCAACTGTTGTCATATTCTCTAAAATCTCTCTCTCTCTCTCTCTCTCTCTCTCTCTCTCTCTCTCTCTCTCTCTCTTGCAAAGGTATTGCTCATGCCTAGTTAATTAAGTGTTATGATTAAGTTGCTACTACCAATTAAGTTCACCATCTATGCTCTCAAAGTTGCTCACTCTTATTGTCTTAATTCCTCTATTCTCTAAGTTCATAGGCCATTTCCATTACAATCCATGTCCTTTTTACATGTGTAACAATACTTCAACGGAGCTGAGTGAATTGTGGTGTCCAATCGATTTGTCAATTATAAATTTGTTCCCTAAAGGATGTGCTTGACCTCTTACAAGATCAACTCAAATGACAGAGTCCTTGATCTGTAAGTAAACATGGTTTTCGGACCAGTCATGCACCATTTTTGCATCCCTCATGAAAGGACGTCCTAAGATCATCTCAAATGACATAGGATGCTTGGAGAAATCCATAACAATGAAAGTGTGCCTTACCTTGTATCCCAAGACCTTGATCTTAAGATCTTTCAACATTCCAATAGGCGTAACGATAGATCCATTGGCCAGTTTTACCACTACATTAGTGACTTCAAGATGAGGTCTCCCCATAGACTCCCAACAGCTTTTTGTGACAATGCTGACTCCCGCACCACCATCAAGGATTCCCTTCACAGTTAATCCTTTGGTAGTGATTGGTAGGGTTGCATTAGATTCATCACCTTCAAAGTACTACCCCAACTTGTTAACGGGTATTTCCACTATAGACTTATGTTCCTCTAGGTTGGGTGGCGGTGCTAATTGTTCCTCATTATTCATTACTGAGTCAGGACTATTCATATGTGCAAACTGTGGTAATCCAGCCTATAATTCTCCATTGAGAAATGCTCAAAGTGCTAGAAATAGCTCTGGATCTCCGTATAACTTGTATATGATAGTGGTGTGGATTTTTGAGGACATGAAATCCATCAGCTTGGAAACATTTAATGGCATCTTGTGGGACGCAATACCTTGACAAGAGAATGGTGAAGATGGGATGTCCGCTTCCTGAAGGGGGTTGGGCATTCCCTCACTAAACATTCTTTCTAGCAAGAAAGGTGTATGTCCACTTTCTGATGTCTCACCTTCACTCTCTTCCCAAATGATACTAGGCATGGCTAACGGCTTGTGGTTCTTGTGAGGTTGAACTTGTGTGAGAGACACTATGTCTGACATCTTGATATGCTTGGGTTTTGGCTCTAACTCTCGTTGAGTCTCCTCCACCAAACCCCTCAAATGTTGGACTCGTTCAATTTCCTTTGTTGGGTTTGGATAGGTTCCGATATTTTTCTTGTGGTTTTCAATTTTCAGCCCTTGTGGCCTATCTTGGGGGTTTGCAACTAGGTGGGTTAACTTTGAAAACTCTTTTGGTGTCCTTTGCAATTCCCTTAGTCTTTCCTTAACAATATTTTCACTCGATCCCCTCCCCTGATGCTCCTCACTAGATTTTTCGTTTATAGTAATGGTTTTGGTTTTCATGGTCTCTATCAAATTTGAGTCATCATCGGGGTCATTCATATACACAAGATCCTCCCCTATCCCTATGTTAGTCTTTGAAGTAGGTTCTGAGCTTGAAGCATTGAGGGATCTCTTCCTTCATGTTTATTTTTTGTCCCTCGGCCAATGGATGTGGCATTCCTCTCTTCAAGAATGTAATTTTGGTTTTAGAGCATTGACCCTGTGAGTGTGTTTACTGGTGCAATCTTTGGTGCATTTGGATTGTTAGGACATTGTGTAATCAATTGATCTATGCCACAACGATTACAAGTGAGTATCGGCATCATCGACGTGGCTCCTTGAATTGCTTGCACTAGTGTAGCATTATTTTACATTCTAATAGGACATTCAACTACTTGATGTTGTCCACCACATTCGTAGCACCAAAGAGGTGGTCTCTTGGCAAAGCTATTCATGTTTTGGCCTCTTGCTGTAAGAGTAGTGTCTTGATATACAGGCTTGACTTGTCCCCCCTGGTCCTCCATGTAGTATTGGGGGCACTCCTCAAGCATATCGACTCCATAGGTGATAATAGAGTCTATGTACTCTTCATAGTCCAAATAAGTACTAGATGGCTCGCAACCTATTTGGTTCTTGTGGGTAGCTCGTGGATGAGGAGGCTGCGGTCCTAGCACTGGAGGGGGTAATGGTGTGGTTTGGACCACATTTTGGATTCTAGGGATCATGTGCGATGATGGTTGATCAACAGGTTGGGAAGGCATCAATGCAGGAATTCAAGGTGAGTCTGTCCAGGCTAAAGGTGGTCTATTTTCCATTATGCGTTTAAGAATTAGGCAATCCTTATCTTGATGACCATACCTACCACATGTGTTACAAGTTTTGTTAAACTTTACTCTGAAGGTAGGGCATTCAATGGTACTATGTGGGGCCAAGAAAATTGAGCACCACTGCTACTCCCTTCTTGGACACATATGATTGTTTGGGGGAGATGATTATCCCTAAGGATTTCTTGGATAGTCTTGGTGAGATCTGCCAAAGTCATGTTTGTTCTTTCACAATTGACTTTATTGTCAATGTCTCATGCTCAGATGCTTGTGAGCTAGTAGACTTGGATGTCATTATCTCATGCTCAGATGCTTGTGAGCTAGTAGACTTGGATTCACAGGACACCTCCTACGATCATTAAATTGTCTTCTAGTTGGATTGCGTTGGCCAGTGACCGCTTCCCAAGTAGTGATACCTCTAATGACCAAGCCATTGTAGATACCCTCATGTTGCAATCCTCTAATGAATCTATCCAGAAACTGGTTATTGTTGAAACGCTCATTTGGGGTACAATGAGAGTTCAAATGCTAAGCGATTAATAAAATCTCTCACTAACTCCCCTTCTTCCCTTTTAGCTTTTTCGAGTTGAGATGCTACACCCCACGGTACACACTCTCAAATGTACTCTTTTAAGAACAATCTCCTCAGAGTTGGGTATATCGTTTTTTCTTCCACCCTTAGGGTTCTATACCAATCCCCAACCTTCCCACTTCAGGTTAGGCTTAAAGCATTACTCTTATGCAGGTTATTGTGTTCCCCTAGAGAATCACATATTTTTTCAAACACTTGATATGATTTCTCACATCCCCGTCTCCACTAAATTATTGTGTGAGCTTGGCTATTTGCACTAACTTACTTCTAGTCTCTCTATTAGGCGTGTTACACATATTCTTAGCAATAGATTGACCGATGGTTTGAGCAACTGCCAAATCTCCTAAATAAGCAGATATAGTGGCCGCAGGTGCATGCGCTCCTGGAACTAAATGGGATGGGAGTTGGCATTGACCTTGGCATATGCGCGGCCCTGGGTCCCATACCTTGTATGGTGGTGTACTACGTGGTGCTCCAAAGTTCATAGGTGTGGCCCTAGGCTTAGACGGTGCCAGATACGACATGTTATTGCTAAATGGTATGGCCCCACTTGAATAAGAGCTCGGATAATGCCATTGTGTAATGTGAGCCCTGTAAAGAATGAGGATGCAAGAGAGCTACACAAGACAAGCACAAAGCACACAGAGATGGAAAGCTTCTTCTTCTTCTTCTCAGAAAAGAGAGTACAAAATGACTAAGTGCTAAAGCTGAAAAGTAGCACATATGTACATGCGGTCACTAAGTGTGAACTCGCTAGAAGCGTACTAGGCTAGCACTATAAGTGTAGTCCAGCTGTAGAATCACTGGCAGAGATCCTCCGTGTCGATCACCTAACGCGCCAGTGAGTAAATGCCGTAAGCGGCCAAGACCCGTAGTGGATGCCAGCTCAAGGTGTAGAGCTCGACATCTCAACACTCCCCCTCGAGCTCTGCATGTCGCAGAGTCCAAGCATAGTCCGGAAACGTCGAAGCTTCTCAGCTCCGAGGGCCTTGGTAAAGATATCCGCTATCTGCTCCTCTGTGATGATGTAGACCAAGTCGATGTCGCCCGCCAACACTCGCTCTCGAACGTAGTGGTAATGGACCTCTATGTGTTTGGTCCTGGCATGGAACACTGGGTTCCTAGCCAACTGTATGCTGCTGAGGTTGTCACAATGGATGAAAATCTGCTGGTCCACCTGCACTCCCAAGTCCTCAGGTAATGTGCGTAGCCAAGCTACCTCGCACGCCGCAACTGCTGCACCTCTGTACTCGGCCTCTGTGCTCGATAAAGCAACCGTAGGCTGCTTTTTGTTGCTCCAAGTAACAGCAGCACTCCCAAAAGAGAACATGAAGCCACTCGTAGATCTCCTATCAACAATGCTACCTGCCCAATCTGCATCTGTATACCCATACAATGCTAATGGTGCATCTACTGCATAGAACAATGCGTAGTCAAGAGTACCTTGCACATACCTAAGTGTGCGTCGTACTCCATCCAAATGTGGCTTCCTCGGAAGTTGCATGAACTGACTCTCCAAGCCTACTGTGTAGCTCAAGTCTGGCCTCGTGATAGTCAAGTAGATTAGACTACCCACAATCTTCCTGTACATGTTGACATCCTCAACAACATCACCCTTCTCTGCACTCAGCTTTGCATTCACATCCAAGGGAATAGAAATTGGCTTACAATCAGCCATACCATACTTTGACAACATGTCCAAAGCATACTGTCTCTATGATAGCCATACACCCTTTGGAGTCCTGATCACTTCAATGCCAAGAAAGTAGCGCAACTCGCCTAAATCTTTCATTTCAAACTCCTGTTTGAGAAGACCCTTCACATGGTCAATCTCCATAGCATTGTCACCAACAATAATAAGGTCATCTACATAAAATGGTAATGACCACAATCCCCACATCACTCTCACGTACATAGAGTGAATGATCAGCATGAGCTCTCCTAAAACCAATACTGACAAGATACTTGGCAATCCTGGCATACCATGCTCTAGAGCCCTGCTTCAAACCATACAAAGCTTTGAGAAGTCTGCATACATAATCTGGGTAACCTGGATCGACATAACCAGGTGGCTGATCCATATACACTTCCTCTTGCAACTCACCATTCAAGAAGGCATTCTTTACATCCATTTGATGCATAATCCATCCTCTAGATGCAGCCACTGCTATGACAGCTCTCACTGTCGTCATCTTTGCCACTGGAGCAAAGGTCTCCTCATAGTCTGTGCCATACGTCTGTGCATAACCCTTTGCGACCAGCCTTGCCTTGTGACGCTCAATGTTACCATCAGCCTTATGCTTGGTTTTATACACCCATTTACAGCCAATAGCTTTCTTGCCACTTGGCAATGGCACCAACTCCCATGTGTCATTTGCTTCCAATGCAGCCATCTCTTCATTCATTGCATCATCCCAATGCACATTTCCAACTGCATCCTCAAAACATGTGGGCTCCACATCCTGTATCACCTTAGCCATGTAGGCTTGGTGATGCGCTAGATACCCATCATAAGTCAATTTCTGAACTGGATTTCTGACTCTATTAGATCTGCGCGGTCCTGGGTCACTCCTTTGCCCTCTAGCATCTTCTTGTACTTTCCTTACACCAGGTGTCCTGACAGCCGGAATTCCAAATTCCTCATCCAGACTTTGTTCAGAACCATCTGAATCCATGTCTACATGTGAAAAACCTGATGATGCATCAACCATAAAGGGAGGTTCATCAACCTTTTCCTTTCCTTTTCGTGATACATTCCTTGTACCTGTTGGTGGAGTAACCTACGTACGTAGTCTACCATTCCATGGTTTCTCAACAGAGCCAGGAGAAGAGGACTCTTGTGGTCCACTCAAAACCTGTGACTGTGGCCTCACATTTTGTACAACCACATCATCTTTTACATCAGCCCCAATAGTGCCATGTGCATTACTGTACCAGCTGCTCATCTCATCAAAGACTACATCTCTGCTCACTCGTAATTCTCGTGTAGTAGGATTGTAGCACCTGTACCCCTTTTGTTCAAGGGAATATCCCACAAGAATACATTTCTTTGCTTTAGGATCCAATTTCCTACGCAACTCATCTGGTACATGCACGTAAGCTATGCAGCCAAACACTTTCAAGTGTGCCAAATCAGGCTTTGTACCTGTAAACTTTTCCTCAGGTGTTACATCATGCACCGCAGCTGTAGGTGTCCTGTTCATAATGTACACAATTGTATTTACAGCTTCAGTCCAGAAATGATGAGGCATGTTCTTCTCATTCATCAATGCACGTGCAACCTCTGCAATGTGCCTGTTTTTCATTTCTGCGACCCCATTCTGCTGTGGAGTATATCTACATGTAAACTGCCTGTGTATACCATGCATTTGCAGAAAATCTGAAAAATCATTGGAGAAGTACTCTCCCCCTCCATCTGACCTCAATGTCTTGATTTGCATATCTGTCTCCTTCTCAATCATGACTTTGAAGTCTTGAAAGTGACCAAACACTTCACTTTTGTTACGCATGAAGTAGACCCATACTTTCCTTGTATGGTCATCAATGAAAGAGACATAATACCTGCAACCATGTATACTTGCAGTATCGGTTGGACCCCAAACATCTGTGTGCACCACCTCAAGTGGCTTTTTACATACATTGCGCTCATGTGGAAATGAGCCCTTTGAATGTTTTCCAAACTGGCATGCTGCACACACTTTATGCATACCATCCACCTTGAATTTGGGCAAACCTTTTACAATCTGTTTTGATTGCATGCTGCGCAATCTCTGCTCATTGACATGGCCAATGCGTTTGTGCCAAATGTCAACATCAGCCACAACACCTGTGCCCTGTGCAAATAATGCAGCTTTTACCTCAGGCATGTCTACATTCAACGTAAACATTCTGCCCACACATTTGCCCTCTGTGATCAGCTTACAGCCATTCTGGAAATCTTCTACATAACAGCCATTTGGATTGAAGCGAGCCTGCAAACCCTGCTCAACCATTTGTCCAATAGAAACAAGATTCTTTGTAATGTTTGGGACATGAAGTACATCTGCTAAGTACTTTGATTTCCCACTCTTCGTATTTAGAGGTATGTCCCCTACATGAGAAATGGGGTGAGCTGTGTCATCTCCTGTCTGCACATAGCCTGACACATCTGGTTTGCGCATATCTCTAAACCACTCTCCACGAGACGTCATGTGATTAGAGGCACCTGAATCCACATACCAAACATCATCTTGGGTGGAATTCTCTGCAGTCATTGTATTCATTACATGTTGCATAACAAACATGCGCTCGTTTTTGCTGCCATCTGCATCTCTGCTAGTAGATGCATAGTTGCCCTGTTCTCTCTTTCTACTTGCTTTTCCCTTTGGACAGTCACGTGACATGTGACCTCTTTCACCACAAGTCCAACATTCTCTACTATCTGGAGTATGTTGCTGCCTGCTTGATCCTGCACCATGACCTCTTTGACTCCCCCTGCCTTGAGACTGGTTTCCCCTGCCACCTGTATTGTTTTGATTTGATTGACCTTCCAAAAATTGGCCCCTGCAACCCCTTGGGCCTCGACCACGACCTCTACCTCTACCTCTGTTGGAGTTAGAATAGAAGGCCTGTTCAGAATTATTTCTGCCATGAGAAGAAGATGTGTCAAGGTTCTTCTCCTCAAGAATAAGCATAGAAATCAAATCTTGGAACACGGGGATGTCGTCTCTTGTATTCATGGAAGACCTAAAATGTACATACTCATCTCCTAGACCATCCAAGCATGCACGGACAATGTCATCGTCTTCCACTGAGACTTTAATAGATCCAAGAGCCTCAATGATACTCTTGATCTTCAAAGCATAATCATTGATGGAGAGGTTGTTCCTCTTAACCTGATTTAGCTCCGACTTTAGTTGAAGCTTCCTGGCCTTGGTGTTCACCTCGAACACTCTGCCTAAGTTTTTCCATGCAATGGCGGGGGTTTCAGCATCCTGTAGATAGCCCATCATGCCATCTGTGATGCTCATAGAAATCCAATACATCACTTTGCTCTGGCCTTGTTGCCAGTCCCTCAAAGCTTTCCTTTGTTCTGCTGTAGCATTTGCCTCGGGAATCTCTGGTTCCTTTTCATTGTCTCCTTCTACATAGTCCCAATAACCTTTTTCTTTTAGGAAATTTGTTATTCTGAACTTCCATGCAGGGTAGTTATTTTTCTCAAGCTTCTCAGTAACAATCTGACTGAAACCGTCAGACATCTTGAAGCACTAAGACAAAATAGCTGCAATCTGCAAAAACCTGCAAATCTGCTGAACCTGCTATCGTGGTTCCTGTAACGCTTTCTACACTCAACGAGTGTCCACAATCAAGCGTACATACAACCACTGTACTTGTACAGTAAATCTCTGTATACTGCACTTTGGAGACCTGTTCAGAAACTTGTGCGAAAAACCCCTAAAATTGTTTTCGCTGTGCGAGGCGCCTTCGGCATCTGGTCGTGGATTGCGAACGAAGGGATTGTGATGCTCTTGCTCTCTTAGCCTCTCTTGCCTGCACCAGGCTCTGATACCATGTAAAGAATGAGGATGCAAGAGAGCTACACAAGACAAGCACAAAGCACACAGAGATGGAAAGCTTCTTCTTCTTCTTCTCAGAAAAGAGAGTACAAAATGACTAAGTGCTAAAGCTGAAAAGTAGCACATATGTACATGCGGTCACTAAGTGTGAACTCGCTAGAAGTATACTAGGCTGGCACTATAAGTGTAGTCCAGCTGTAGAATCACTGGCAGAGATCCTCCGTGTCGGTCACCTAACGCGCCAGTGAGTAAATGCCGTAAGCGGCCAAAACCCGTAGTGGATGCCAGCTCAAGGTGTAGAGCTCGACATCTCAACAATCCCTTGGCATAATTGGGGGTGTGGGAGCTACTTGGGCATGAGATGCGACGGGTACATAGGCTTGATGGACACCTGTAGGTATTGTTGGGGAACATTGTGCTACAAGGTAGCGGTGCAGTGCTAACAAACAAGGTCCACGGTGTACTTTTTGTACTCATCACCGGAGTAGGTATTGTAGCCATAGTGTCTTTGAGAGACAAATGAGCTAGATTTGGAAAAGTAAAACTACTATTTGTGGGTTTAGACTATACTGACACTCCAGGCAACACAATATATGAAGGGTCCATTGGACTCACTAAAGGAGTTTCCATCTGTGATAGTGTTGGTTGTCTGGCCTTACCCGTATCCAAGAATCTCATAAGTCCCGTTGAAGGAATGTTAATTCCTTAGTTTTTCCTCTCTGATTGGATGATGCTATGGATGACATTGCAGACCATCTACTGATGATCCTCTAGACTTGTGGCACTAGAAGTAGATCATACAACCTCTAACCAACCTATATGGTGTGTGTAACCCGTGTATAGGTCAGTCAAGGTTTCAATTTGTAGGTCATATTCCTAATTTTTGTTGAGAAATAACCCTTCTAGGCCCGACATACTAGAGGTTTCCCTTGAGGTGGAAGCATTGTTGCACCCCACAAAGTTCACCCACAGTGCCTAGTAACTTAGGAACACTCGATTGCTCGATTTCTATGTTTTCCGAGGGGTCTTTCCCTTCATGACTTGGCATTGTTCTAGGAATCTCTCTATTTCCCTCTCCCTAGCCACTTGCATATAGAGCTCAACTTCTTGCACCTCTGCAAGACTCCTACCATCGAGTAGTAGAAGTTCGGGGGGTGATTGCTTTGCAGGTTCTTCCATGAAAGCAGGGGGTAGGATATTGACGTGGACACTCTTGGGGAGTATAGGATCCCCTTGAGATACCAAAGGAGAATTTACCTCTCCCTCACCTTTGTTAACTTCACTAGTCGCAAGTTCAGAGCGAGTAGCTTTACTAAAGGTTTCTATAAAGCCACTAGACACACTAGATCCAGGTTGTGGGGCCCAGATAGGTACATTCTTTTTTACTTGCTTGGGTTTTTGTGTAGGATTCCCTTCCATAATATTGTAGTTAGATGAAGAGTCACTAGCCGCTATGTTTGGGTCTTGGGTTGTACTACCTTGGATCCCCGCCGCAAGGGCCCATAACCTAAGGTAGGTGGGTATTGAGAACCCACGTAAGTCGAAGTGCTTGCTAGTTGCTCGGCCTCTAGCACGTGACCAAAGTGCAGATGCATGTGCCTTTGGCACCCTATAAGCGTCGACGAATACCCTCAAAGGTTAACCGCTTGATTTTTTGGGCGTTTTGTAACCCGTTTTCACTCGTTTTTTGATGTTTTTTAATGTCTTTTTAGGATAGGTTTTTGGATTAAAGCGTGTGATAGATCAAAACAAGCATATCGCTCAGGGGGTTGTGGTGTGATTTACAACACAATGTTTGGTTACCGAAGCTCCGATGGTCCTCAAAAGGGTCAATTTTGACTTAGGCGTGAGGCTAAAATAAGTAAGTTTAAAGGGTGATTGAGACGTGAACCTGGGCTTGGGGAATGTTCCCAATCCTGGTCCTTCCTTTTAATTTTTAATTGTTTGGATAAGGTCACTGCAATCGCGCCGCGTGCACACACACACCTAACCTACCTACTTGCAACTAACAAAGCTACCGTTACACATTGTTTGACCCAGTACTACAACAACTAATTAACTAACAGATCTACTTAGTATTGCACCTTACAGATCTAACATTATAGAACTAATACCTTAAATCTAACACCTTATGAATAGAAAACAGTACATTGCAGCAAAAAAACGAGCACCTTATAAACGAAAAACAATATACTGCAACAAAAACCAAGTTCACAAATCCATCTCAACAGCCACACACCTTCTTTCTCTACCTTTCCTACATTTCATATTGCACCACAAAGCAGCATAGAGGGCTATTTGGGCTTAGTGCAGGGCATCTCCTCGTCAACGGTGCCAAAAAGGTGTGCATCTATTACACGTGTCAAAGCAAGGGAATTGCCGTACATTGTGTGTGAGCCACAAATGGCTACAAGCACACAACGAGATTAATCGAGTAAGCTTAAGAGAGCAAGGGTGTGTCACTCGCTGCCCTACGCTTGCCTTTGTGGAGGATTCCTTGCCTGCGAAGAAGAGGGAGCTACCACCGTGCCTCGCTCAACCGCCTCGTTGCCACCGTTCCATCACAATGCTTGATCACACACACACACACACACACACACACACACTCTCTCTCTCTCTCTATCTCTCTCTCTCTCTCTCTCTCTCTCTCTATCTCTCTCTCTCTCACACACTCATATACACACACACAAGGAGATGGAGATGGAGCAAGAGCACTCTTCAATTGCACAAATGAGAGAATGAGTGATTTTTAGGTTTAGGTAGCTTTTATATGAGCTTTCTCATTCACACTTGGGCGCCCATGCTTAGCCAACTAACCCTTGAATTTTCTAGTTAAGAGTGCACCTCTCATCGGCGATCACTCTTACCCTTTTCCTATTGGACCAACAAGCCCACCGGCCCATGACTATTAGAAGTGGATGCTAGTGGTTAACATAGAGTTTTCCATGTCTTTGGGGCTTTTCCATTGCCACAAAGGCTAGCCCACCATTGACGAGCATAATTTTGGAAGTGCATAGCTACATGGTGTATCTTGGAGGATTCCGCCAAGCCCTCGTCTCCAAAGGCCACATCAAATTGTTGGATGAAGGCCAATACTTTGTCGGTAGCACCAAAGGTGCCATCATAGGTGAGAAAGAAATATTCTTTCCTCCCTCTTTGAACTTCTTGAACTTTTGGGACCTTCACCATGCACGGTAAGATTTGTGATGTCCTCCCCTCTTGTATTCTCTAGGAGAATAGATGTAGCTTTCACTGGAAGAGGAGGAAGGTGAAGAAGAAGGAGAAGAGGGTGACCTCTTTGTTACCCTTTGCTTTCTCTCTTCCCTTTTGGAATGACAAGGAGAACTGTGGGTTGCCCGTTTCCTATTGGGAGGAGTTGGAAAGTTTCTAGACCACCGTCTTCGTGGAGCCACATCTTTAGAGGAACTTAAGGATTCTCTTCTTTATCTTTCTTTGGATTCCTCCTCTCGTATGGGAGAGAGTCTTCTTTTGGGGACCTCATCAAGAGGCCTCCTAAGCTCTCATCTTGGAGAGAAAAGGAAATCCCATAAGCACAAAGTTGTTGGGTAACTTCCGCTTGCAACATAGGGTTGCCCATAGCTTGCTCCAACCTAGTAACAAGGTAATTGACAAACATGAGGGCATCATCATTAGCACATTCATGTGTATAATCAAAGTTATCAATGTTCATTCTACTCTCTTGGTTATTGTTAGCCATGCTAATTAAACTGAGGTATAGATTACTTTGTGCTTTGGTACCCTCAAAAACCTTAGTCTCTACTCTTCTTTACCTTTGAAAATCAATTCTCAAGTAGCCACACCCATGGTCTAGACACTGTTGATTACAAACACTAGTGAAGAGGGTCTAACATTGCTCGATTGATTATGGTTCATGTGGAGCTTGCTCGTAGCTCAATAATGGTTAAGCCAAAGGCAAGCCCTGAGAGGCTCCATTATCAAGACTATAGTTCCCAACGGTGTACCTTGAACTAAGTCCTTCCCAACCAAGATAATAGATCCATGTTCCACTTACCCTATTGCAATAAACAAGCCCAACCTTTCATGGACAACTTAAGGAACTCTCTTCTTAAGCAAGAAAAGCAAAACCAATAGCTCTGATAGCAATGTAATGTAAATGGCCTATGAACTTTGTGCGCGTCTATCGCACGTGTCAATGCAAGGGACTTGTCGATACACTGTGTGCGAGCCACAAATGGCTCCAAGCATGCAACTAGTAGATGGCAATGGTGTGTCACTCATCGCTCTACGCTTGCTGTGGTGGAGGATTCCTTCCCGTGAAGAAGAAGAAGCCACCGCTTCACCATGCTCAACAGCTTCGCCGCTGCCGTGCCGTCATTGCAATGCTCGATCACATCCACACACACACTCTCTCTCTCTCTCTCACATGCATACACACATACAAGAAGATGAAGAAGAAGAAGATGGAGCAAGATCACTCTTCAATTGTACAAATGAAAGAATGAGTGAATTTTAGGTTCAATTGACTTCTATATGAGCTTGCCTCATTCACACTTGGGCGCCCATGCTTAGCCAACTAATCCCTTGAATGTTCCAGTTAGAATGCGCCTCTCATCGACGATCACTCTTACCCTTTTCCTATTGGACTGACAAGCCCGGTACTTGACTCTACCAAATAAATAATACGGTATCCGTCTTAGCTGATAGGAATAAGTGTGAGGGTTAACATGCTCCCCTTCCTGATGTAGATTCCATCCTCAAAAGCTATTGAGTTGAACATCGTTCGTCGAGGTGGAAGAGCATTTGAGATGAATGTCCTTAGCCTTCTTCTGTCACTGCAAAATCAAACAACATTGGCACAGTAATTGCATTCTCATATACAATTGAAAAGCATATGCAGTTGTAGGCAGACAATATGATTGGTAACAGAATTTTAAACCATTTGTCAGCAATAAACATTAAATTGCAATATAATCAAACACATAAACAGTTGTAAAGGTAAAAGATTAAACAAGTATGGGGTCGCTAATTTAATGATCGAAAGGCACTAAAGATCGATTATTAATACCATGGGCAAGCTTCTCAATTTTCTCCGGTCAATTAAGTTGTTTAATCACAAGAGCCAAGTATTTCATGTCCGAGGGCTGACTAGATGCTATACTTAGAAGACCTTGTAGTTAAGCTACGATAAAAGGAATTGCTCATGAAATCATCGCCTGACTTATTTTCTTTTCTTTGACTCCCCAAAGTCTTTTCACAGTGATTCAATTTTGATGTGCGTGCTTATTTTGTATGCCCTGGGTTTTTTTCTTTTCAAGGAAAAGCGCCCACACTGGGAACCTCTAGGGCTCTAGTACCATAGGTGATACATGTGAGTGAAGTACCAGATCAAGCTGAGATTTCTCTTCCAACTTAAGACTTTACATTGTGGCACTTTGATTTTTTTTTGTTCGTTTTCAGCATTTTAATTTTGTAACTTTGGGGGGTCATATAACACTGTTACCCTCCCCACGCTCATCACATTCGTAAACTCCCTTTATAATACTTAAGCTAAAGGTCAATATGGACTAAGCCCACTAGAAATCCTTAGTACATCACACACAATGCTGCCTAAATTGGATTGAGAACCTAAGTAACCATTAATTATTAGGAAGACATTCCCCATGGTATTAAGAGAAGATCTCTAATGCCTAGCTTGGTCAAACTAGCTTAGTTGGATTGCTTGCTTTTTAAACCTAGACAAGTGATTATGACAAAAAATTACATTGAATCAAATGCGTTGAATATTATGCTACCAATCACAATTAAAGCAGACAAACATGGATGCAAAAAAGATGTAAGGTTTTGAGTTTCTGAAACCTTAAAGATTGTATAAAGCTTAATTCAACTGATATGATTATTGAAAAGCAATGTAGAATTGTCCGACCGTGGCAAATATTGGTATTTTTGGAATCTTAAGCACAGCAAACCCCGGGCTAGAAATTTTCAAAACAGAATTCTGATAAAATTTGGAAAAGTTACGAGCCCTGAAAGGTTACACTAGGAATTCAATTAGTTAAGAAAAATTGGATGGTTTTAGTAATTATTATTAACAAATACTTTTTTTATCCTAAGGTTCTAGAAATTAATGATATTTTCAATTTTCATCATTAAAAATCAGTGAAAATAGTAAAAATCAATTCTGGAAGCTGAGGGGGGCTATGTGGGGTAATGATGAACTCTCCCAGACTAGATTTAGCAGCAGGGGGCGTTTTTTGACTTGTAGGGCTGCTTAGGATGCAAGTTACTACCATTTTCCAGCCTGTGAGTGCCCAGAAACCTATAAATATAACCCTTGCTTCACAATTTCAGACAGACTCGGAGCCTTGACACAGTCTCTCTCATCTAGAGAGAACGCTACGCAGAAATCACTAGAGATTAAGCTCTATTTGATTAAATTAAACGATAATTAGACGAATCCTTCTTAATTAACGAGGCTAGATTAATCTATTTTCTCAATAAATTAAATATAAAGCCTATGTATACTCAAAAATCCTCTCTTAATAAAATATTATCTGTTGAATGTTGTAATTAAGCTTAGGGTTATTAAGATTATTAATGATTATATCATATTAGGGTTGAAATTGTCCATATTAACTATAAATTAATAGAAAATATATTAATTAAGTTTAGATTATGTTGAGATAATTATCAAAGCTGAATTGGACTGTCATTAAGCTAAGAAAGTTATCTTATAATTTTTTGAGTAATTTTCATAATTAAATTAGCAAAATTACTCTGCTTTTAGGACAAATTAAAAGGGAGAAATTAGCAAATTGATTCAAATTGCTTTGATTTATTTATCAGAGGTTATTTACATGTTAGGAGACCCGTAATAATTATGTCAATCTCAGATAATTAATTTACCTAATTACTTTAGCAGAATTACTCTCGTTTTAGGACAAATTAAATAGGGAAAATTAACAAATTGATTTTAAATTCTTTGAGTTATTTATCAGAGGTTAATTACATGTTAGAGGACCCGTGATAATTATTTCAAGCTCAGATAATTAATTTACCTAATTACTTCAATAGAATTACTCTATTTTAAGGACAAATTAAATAGGGAAAATCAAAAAATTGATTCAAAATGATTTGAAGTATTTATGAGAGGTGAATTATATGTTTGGGAGTCCGTGATAATTATGTCAAGCGCACATAATTAATTTGCCTAATTACTTTAGGATAAATTAAATAGGGAAAATTATCAAATTGATTCAAAATGATTTGAGTTATTTATTAGAGGTTTATTATATGTTAAGAAACCCGTAATAATTATTTCAATCTCAAATATTTAATTAACATAATTACTTTGTTTTTAGGACAAATTAAAAAGGAGAAATTAGCAAATTGATTTAAAATGATTTGAGTTATTTATTAGAGGTTAATAATGTGTTAGTAAACCGGTGATTATTACATCAAGCTCAGATAATTAATTTACCTAATTACTTTAGCAAAATTACTCTGTTTTTAAAACAAGTTAAAAGGGAAAAATTAGCAAATTGATTCAAAATGCTTTTAGTTATTTATCAAAGGTTAATTACACCTTAGAAAAACTGTGATAATTATGTTACTCTTAGATAATTAGTTTACCTAATTATCTCAATAAAATTATATTATTTTTAAGAGAAAATATAAATGGAAAATTAGCAAATTAACCAAAACAATCTCTAATATAATTATCAGAGGTAAATTACATCTTACGTAACCCATGATAATTATCTTAACCATAGAGAATTATCCTAGTAGAAAACCACTATTGTTGATGGTAAATTAAACAGGGAAATTAGTAAATCATGTGCTATGGTTACATGCTATTTATGAGAGATAGATTATAGGATAAAGAGGCCGTGATAATTATGTCAAGGTTAGAAAAGTAGTATAGATGTTTATCTAGGTCAAATTATACTCATTCTAGCTAAAAACTAAAGGGGGAAATTAGTAAATCATGTGCTATGATTACATGCTAAATATCAAAGCTAGATTATATGATAAATAGGCCGTGATAATTATGTCAAGGTTATAAAAGTAGTATAGATGTTTATCTAGGTCAAATTATACTCATTCTAGCTAAAAACTAAAGGGGGAAATTAGTAAATCATGTGCTATGATTACATGCTAAATATCAAAGCTAGATTATATGATAAATAGTCCGTGATAATTATGTCAAGGTTATAAAAGTAGTATAGATATTTATCTAGGTCAAATTATACTAATTCTAGCTAAAAACTAAAGGGAGAAATTCGTAAATCATGTGCTATGATTACATGCTATTTATCAGAGCTAGATTATAAGATAAATAGGCCGTGATAATTATGTCAAAGTTAGAAAAGTAGTATAGATATTTATCTAAGTCAAATTAAGCTAATTCTAGCTAAAAACTAAAGGGAAAATTTAATAAATCATGTGCTATGATTACATGCTATTCATTAGAGCTAGATTATAAAATAAATAGTCCATGATAATTATGTCAAGGTTAGAAAAGTAGTATAGATATTTATCTAAGTCAAATTATACTAATTCCATCTAAGAATTAAAGGGGGAAATTAGTAAATCATGCTATATGAGTACATGCTATTTATCAGAGTTGTATTACATGATGAAAACATCGTGATGATTATGTCAAGGTTAGAAAAGTAGTATAAGTATTTACTTAAGGCAAATTATCCTAGTTTTAATTGAAAATTGAAGATGGAAATTATATAATTACGTTGAAAAATAATAAGATAATTACCAGAGGTCAAAAATATCTTTATCTACTTGTGATAATTATACCATAGTTAATTAGTGAGGTTAGAAAATTATAATTGACCAAAAGTCCTAATTTTAGCAAAAGATTAATTAAAATAGATAAACTTTGTGGTCAAAAGTTTTAAGGAAAATTACAGTAAGTGTAAACCTATGATATCAAGTTGAGGAAATGAAATCTTTAAGAGAAAATAAATAGAATAAATATCAAGCCCGAAATAAGTAGATTCCAAGCTTAAAAGTCGATGGGAAAATGAGAAAAAAGATATAGAAAATTAGGAGAGCTTAGAAAACCCTTAGGGAAGTGGTGAAAAAAGTTCTCATGCCTATATAGACAAATAAGAAATTACTAGGTGAAGAATCTACCAATTAAGACTATAAATTTAACATTGGATGGGTTACGGTTGAATACAAAGGTTAAGTTTAGATTTTGAATTATTTACTTAATGGTTAGATATCCTTTTTATAAGGATAAGAAGTTATGGCACCTAAAAGGACCCGAGCCAATCTTGCATCTGATGATGAGGGCAAAACTCTAAAAAGAACTAGAGCATCACACGACGATGAAGCTGGGCCTAGTAGTAGGCCTATGGAGGAGAGTCTTCAGGCGCCAGCGCAACAGCAGATGGCCGATCAGTCTCAGGTGGGTTTCTCATTATTTAATTAAGTCTTTAAAACATTTAAGTTCTTTTGTAAGTTAACATTGCATACGTAAGAAGTGAGTAAGAATAAGAAAAGGAATAATTAACCAAAAAAAAAAAGAGGGTAACTTCCAACGTGCATTGTTTATAATGTAGGAAAGAATTGTTTGGGTTAAAATTGGTTGAATTAGAAAAGATATGATTGATCATCCTTAAGACAGCTTGTCTCAAGACACCTCCGACTCCTTAGTATATGTTGATGAATAATGATGGCTTTCTAGCCATCATTATTCATGATGTCTTTCCACGGATAAGTCAGTTACCCCCATGAACGTTGAGTTTCTACTCCGTGTCATGTCTTGATGTTTCTACATAAGTTAGGATATCGTTTTTTATCCTAGGGGAGCCGCCCAGTTGTATGGGCAACTGGTTTGGTGTATGGGCACCAGGAACCTTGGGTGGGAGTTTATCCACTCCGGATTATGAATAAGGAATTGGGTGCCGTTTTTTTTCACCCTTAGGTGGTCTTGAGACAAGAAGAGTACTGGTCATGGTTATTATGGATAATGTTTTGATTGACAGTACCATGTCTTAAGTTTAAAGATGTCTGTTCATTAGGCAAAATTTGGACTCACAAAGGGGCCCTTTAAGGGTGAAAGCATGTTAACGTGTCGCGCTTTTTGTGCTAGTTAGCAGTTTCAAGTTAGCACGTTTTAAAAAAGTTGGGCATCCGGTAAAATTTTTACAATTCGTATCAAAATTTGTCGGATGTTGTACATTTGGATTCCTTGTTTCAAGAGCTTTCTACTAATATATCATATGTCATAGATCTTGGAGATGTAGCTCATGTTATTGTACTAGTTAGCATATGTCAAAATTGTGCTAGTTAGCATTGTCCGCGACACCAAAAAGCATGACAAGTTAACATGCTTATAGCCTTAAGGAGTTTGACTTTACCTCTCTCTACCAAAACGGGCGCATGGATAAATTTTTGCAAACAAATTCCAAAGTTGGCAGAGATTTGACAGTTAGAAGGTCCTCTTCAATCTCTATCTACTAATATATAGCACGCCATGAGATTCCTCATATTTTAGAAGATTCTTTTTTGATTCACCTATGATGTGACAACTCTGTCGAAATCTAAGTGAATAAAAAAAAGAATCTTCTAAAATATGAGGAATCTCATGGCGTGCTATATATCAGTAGATAGAGCTTGAAAAAGACATTCTAACTGTCAAACCTCCGCCAGCATTGGAGTTTGTTCGCAAAAACTTATCCATGCGTCCGTTTTGATAGAGAGAGGTAAAGTCAAACTCCTTAAATGGCCCCTTTGTGAGTCCAAATTTTGTCTAATGTGCTAAAAGAATGTTTTCAAGGGCTGTTTTAATAAAATTCTGTTATGAAGGATAAAAGGAATCATTATTTTAATTGTGATAAGAACGGGTACTAATTAAATAACAAAAGAATCATGTGTGAGTGTGGGGTGGTAAGTGGGGATTGACTAAGGTTGTTAATCATGGACGGGGACCTAATTAGTCAGGTAACTATCCATCCTTGCGCACTAAAACATTTAGAAAACTTCTTCACTTGGAAGAGGAGTCCACCAGCGGCTGTGCCCTCACATCTGTTAGGGACAAAAAAGCATTGGTTGAGGATACCGTAGCCCAATTATGGCAGTTATAGGGCCGAAATAGTTTTTTGGACTTTTAAAAGGTTGTCCCGTTTCCGCTGCGAGACAGGACTAGGTCTTCTTCTAAGGCTATAGACCCAAGCCATTGTTAATGGTAAAGGTCTATTCCTTGGATTTTTTTTGTTTAGAGACTCTGATTTTTATCAGACCTAGAGACCTGTCAAGAATCCCATTCCGATCTTGGTATTGGCAGGGTGGGGACATTACAAAAGATAAGGGGTAATGCTAATGGACAAGAAACACCTGTTTGCGTTGATGATCGTGCTTGATTTGAAAAATGGATGAGAGAAAGATTCCATGAAGGTCCAAATCCTAACAACAACAATACGTTCCTGTACACACGAGGAAACACAAAGAATACCTCTAGGAGGCACACCAGTGGGAAGAAAGAACTTTGCTAAATCACTAAAATCTAAAACAGAAACACTCCTATCGTACTAATCCTACCTATCCTCCATCACTCGAGTGATAAGGATCAAAGGTGTTTGATGACATAGGTTTTTGTTTCAGTGTACCGGATGTGAATGTGTAGGTCTCGGTTAGTGTTTTCACTTTTATTGTGCACTCTCGTTTACTAATTGCTCTTGCTCTTTATTATTTTTGTTTTTTGTGAGTATAAGGCTTTATATATACATTCCCTAAGATTGGTGATTGAGAAGTCAGGGAAAGAAGGGTAAGAGGGAAATAATTCAATAGGCTAACGTGAATGAAGACTTCCCCCCTTCCTTGGGTAGGTCATACTGTTTAAAATGTACTCATCACCCTTTGAAACCAATTGTTCCAGTTGGTAATAGGTGATGATTTTTGCCAGTAGTTTTCTATTACCTTAGGTGACTCGTCGAGTTGCAAGGGTGGTAAGGTACTCTCCCAGGATCAAACTTGAAGTGGTTCATTAGGTGATTCTTGAACACTGGGAGGTGTGGATTCCTTTGTAGCTTTATGGAGGTCCACTATTGTAGGTGGAGGATGTGGAGAAGCTTTTACCTCTATGGATGCATTACATGAGGAGCTAGAAGCTTCATGGACTCCACCCTTCCTGAGCTAGGTGGAACAAATCCTTCTTTCTATGGTACCCAAACTAGCTCTAGAGTGGGTGTGTAGCATTCTGTGATTTTTTTTCTTTCCACAATCGTCAATTCATTTTGGAGCTACATAATTGGGTTCATATGGGTCAGGTGGTGACAAGTAAGAACACAATCTACGTTTTGGCACCCAAATTTGATCATTTCCTTGATAGTAGCCTTGGGCTTCCAATAGTCGTTTAGGAATCCAACACAACCTTTCTTTATATTTCTTGGGTCGGGTGGGACGTCTCTTACTAGGCTCCTATTTTTGAGCACTAGCTATGGTTGCTAAAGAAGCTTTAGGGACCCACTTGTATGTTTTCTTTTTTATATGAGGATGAGTCTTGTCAGAAGCTATATGCATTTCTTCTAACATATTTAAGGGTACGAGTGGTGGAATTTCATCACCCTCAAGTGTTACCCAGGTCGTCCCCTTGTTTTCCCAAGTGTCTATGGTTGCTGTTAGGTGGACCCAATCCACATTGTCCGACTCAGTCATCCCAGGTAGTACATCCATATAAGGAGAATCTTCCCCAATATTAGTGTCCGCATTACACGTGTAACAATACTGCAATGGGACCGAGTGAACTATGGTCTCAGATCTATGATCAATTATAAACCTATTTCCTAGAGGATATGCTCGACCAGTTACAAGATCCACTCAAATGACAAAATCTTGGAACTGCAGGTACCAGTCATGCACCATTTTTGCTTCCCTCATGAAAGGACGTCCTAAGATCATCTGAGATGCCATAGTGTGCTTGGAGAAATCCATACAATGAAGGTAATTCTTGTTTTATGTCCAAAGACCTTGATCTTGAGATCTTCTAGCATCCCAATAGGTTTAACAATAGACCCATTGGCCATCTTCACTACTATGGTTGTGGTCACAAGGTGAGGTCTTCCCATAGTTTCCCATCAATTTTTAGTCACAATGATAATCCCAGTGCCACCATCAAGGATTCCCTTCACAGTTACTCTCTTAGTATTGATTGGTATGGTCGCATTGGATTCATCACCCTCAAAGTATTGTCCCAACTTGTTAACAAGTATTTCTATAACAAGGTTCTCATCTAGGTTGGGTTGTGGATCTAAGTGTTCCTCCTCTATTGGCATCTCCCCAGCTCCATCAATCCGTGAAAATTGTGGTAGCCCAAACTTTAGTTCTCCATTGAGGAAGGCTCAAAGAGCTGAGACTAGCTCAGGGTCTTTATATAGTTTGGACATGATGGTGGTTCTAACTTCTGAAGACATGAAATCCATCAATTTGGCAATGTTTAACGATACTTTTTGGGCTTCATCCCCTTGACGTGGGCAAGATGGGATCTCCATTTCTTCAATAGGATCAGGTAGTCCCTTTGTAAACATTCTTTCCATCAAGAAATGAGTATGCCCACTTTCCCATGACTTTAAGTCACTTTCTTCTTGGATGACACTAGGTATGGCTAAGGGTCTATGGACTTGGTGAGGTTTTTGTTGCATAGGGAACACGGTGTCTGTAATCTAGATCTTCCTAGGTGCTGGTTCTAGATCCATTTGGGTATCTTCTACCAAACTCCTTAATTGTTTGACTCGCTTGATCTCCTCTATAGGGTTTGGATAAGTTCCTATCTCTTTCTTGGATCCTGGCCATTGTGGCTCATGAAGATCTTCCTTGTTGGTTTTTGTCTTAGTGATCATTTTGGTCTCCATGGTTTTACTTGAATCAGCATCCTTTCAATGTCGTTCATATATACGGGGCGGTCACCAGTCCCTATGTTGGTCTTTGAACTGGGGTCTGACTTTTGCTGCTTTTTGCGATTTCTTTCTTCGTGTTTGCTTCTTTTTTGTAGATTGGGCAATTGATGTCGTGTCTCTTTCCTCAAGAATATAATTTTATTTTTGGAGCATCGATCATGTGAGTATGTTTATTGGTACCATAGGTGTACTTTGTGATGGCTCCTTGGTAACCTCAATCAAGTTTAATGGCATGATCTTTGGTGCATTTGGATTGTTTGGACATTGGGTAATCAAATGATCTATGCCACATTGATTACACGTGAGTAATGGCATTGTAGACGTGCTTGCTTGATTGGTTTGCATTAGTGTGGGATTCTTTTGTAGCCTAATAGGACACTCGGCCACATGATGCGGACCTCCACATTCATAGCATTGAAGAGGTGGTATTTTGGTAGTGTAATTGATATTTTGGCCTCTTGCAGCAAGAGAAACTACTTGATAGACAGGTTTGACTTATTCCCAATAGTCCTCCATGTAGTATTGTGGACTTTCTTCAAGCACATCCATCCCATATGCAATATTAGGGTCTATATTCTCCTCATAGCCTTCCAAACAATCAATAGATGACTCACAACCCACTTGATTCACAAAAGCGATTCTCAGATGTGGTGGTTGCGGTCCTAGCACTGGAGGTGGTAAGAGTGTTGTTTGAACAACATTTTGGGCCCTAGGGACCATGTGTTGTGATGTTTGTTCAGGAGGTGGGACCGGCATCAATGTAGACACTCGAGGTGTGTTTGTCCATGCTAAGGTTGGTCTATTGGCCATTGCGCATTTAAATACTATGCAATCCTTAGCTTGATGACCATACCTCCCACAGGCATTGTAGTTCCCATTAAATTTTACTCTAAAAGTAAGGCATTCACTGGTACTATGCGGTCCATAGCATATTGAGTAACATTGTTGCTCCCTTCTTGGATACATATGATTGTTTTGTGGAGCAAGATTGTCTCTAAGACTCTCTTGAATGGCTTGGGTGAGATTTGCTAAAGTCATCTCATATATCTTTGGCTCCTTAGCAATAGGCTTTAGGGTCATTGGCTGATGCCCCGATTCTTGCGAGCTAATAGATTTAGGCTCATCAAACACTCTTTCTCCTTGAATCATTAAATTATCCTCCAATTGGATCGCATTGGTGGTGACTACTTCCCAAGTGGTGATACCTCTAATGACTAGGCCATTGTAGATATCCTCATGTCATAATCTCCTAATGAATCTATCAAGCAATTGATTATTATTGAAGTGCTCATTTGGATTACAACCAGAATTTAAATTCTTCAAGCGACTAATAAAGTCTCTCACTGACTCTCCTTCCTCTCGTTCGGCTTTCTGGAGCTGAGAGGCTATACCCCAAAGCACTCCCTATCGTATGTATTCTTTCAAGAATAGTCTCCTAAGAGTAGGGTAAATAATTTTTTCTTCTACCCTTAGGGCTCTATACCAATCCCCATCCTTTCCACTTAGAGTTAGGCTTAAAGCATTAATCTTATGCAGGTCATTGTGTTCTCCTAGAGAGTTGCATATTTGTTCAAACACTTCGATATGATTTCTCACATCCCCGTTTCCACTAAATTTTTGTGTGACCTTGGCTATTTGTACTGCATTACTTCTAGGTTCTCTATCACGCGTGTTACACATATTCTCAGTGATAGATTGATGGATAGCTTGAGAAAATGTTGCCAAGTCACCTAAGTGAGCAGGCACCGTGGGTGGAGGTGCTCCAGAGACTACATGTGGAGTAGGTATTGGCATTGGGCTTGGCTCATAGGTAGCCCTTCGGTTCCACGTTTGGTACGGTGTTGTGCCATATGGCGGCCCAAAGTTCATGTGGGTGGCCCTGGGCATAACAAACATCGGATGTGACATGCTAATGCTAGCTGGTATGGTCCCATGGAAACAAGAGCTTGGGTATTGTGGTTGTGGAGAATAGGTAGTTGAAACAATGGGAGGGGTAGGTACAACATGAGTACGAGGACCCATAGGTGTATACAATTGGTACAAACTTGTAGGTACTGTTGCAGGCATTGAGCTACCATGTAGCGGTGCTTTACTAACAAATGAGGTCCATGGTGTGTTTCTCGGCATGCCCATCATTGGCGTAGGCATGGTAGCCGTGGTGTCATCAAGGGAAATATGAGCTAGACTTGGAAAGGTAAAGCTATCACTTATGGGCTCAGATTGCATTGAGACGCAATCTGAGACCCCTGGCGAAACAACATATGGAGGATCCATCAGACTTACTGAGGGAGTCTCTATTTGCGATAAGGTCGGTTGTTTAGCCTTCCCTGTATCCAAGAATCTCATGAGATCTGTTGAAGGGATGTGGATCCCCTTGTTCTGTCTCTCTAGCTTAATAACCCTATGGATGAACTCACAAACTCTTTGTTGTAGATCCTCCACACTAGTAGCACCCATTGTGGATTGTAGGAGATCTAACCAACCCACGTGATAGGTGTGACCTGTGTATAGGTCAGTTAGAGTTTCCGTTTGTAGTTCATACTCCCAATTCGTATTTAGGAACGCTCCATCTAGGCTTGAGGTGCTAGGGGTGTCCTTTGAGCTAGATGCATTGTTGCTCTCTATGGGTTAACCCTTAGTGGTCGCTAATTCAGGAGCACTCGATTGCTCTCCTAGCAAAGATATTGACATAGGGGCTTTCTCTTTTAGCTCTCTTCATTGCTCCGCCTTGCGTAAGCTCTCGATTTCCTTTTCCCTAGCCGCAATGATTTATCGCTCAACCTCTTGCACTTTGGCAAGGCTTCTACCATCAGGTAATATAACCTCAGAGGGGAATCCTTCTGAAGAGTTAGAGGGTGCAGTGAATACAGTATTCATGTGCACATTCTCTAAGGGCACAGGGTCTATGTTGGTCATGAATGGAGAATTTACTTCCCCAACCCCCTCATTTACATCATTAGCTCCATGTCCGGAGTGAGTGGCTCTACTACAGGTTTCCTTCAAGTGGCTAAGCACGCTCGGCCCGGACCGTGGGCCCATGGCATGCATGTCTTGGCTTGAGCTATCAAGATTAGGCATTGGGAAACCCTCCATGATGTCGTAGTCAGAGGAAGATTCAATGGCCGCTATGTTTGGGTCTTAGTTTATACTATCTTGGGTCCCCGACGAGGGCCCGGAACCTAAGGTAGCTGGATAATGAGAACTCGTGTAAGTCAAAGTTCTCTCTAGTTGCTCCGTCTCTAGTTGGGTCCCCACCGAGGGCCCGGAACCTAAGGTAGCTAGATAATGAGAACTCGTGTAAGTCAAAATTCTCTCTAGTTGCTCCGTCTCTAGCACATGACCAGAGCATAGATGCATGTGCCTTTGGCACCCTACAAGCGTCGGCGAATAACCTCGAAGGTTAACCGCTTACTTTTTTTGACGTCCGTTTTCACTCATTTTTTTATGTTTTTTAATGATCGGTTTTTTTATTAAAGTGTGTGATATCTCGAAACAAGCGTATCACTCAGAGGGTTGCGGTGTGCGTTACAACACAACGTTCAGTCACCTGAAGCTCCGTTGGTCCTCAAAAAGGTCGATTTTTAGCTACGTGTGAGGCTAAAATACGTAATTTTAAAGGGCGACTAAGGCCTGAGCCTGAGCGTGAGCTTGGGCTTGGGTCTGGGGCATATTCTCGATCCCAGTCCTATCTTTAAATTTTTTTTTGGGGAATAAGGTCGCCGCGGCCACGCTGTGCGCGCGAGCACGCACACACCTAACCTACCTACTTACACCTAATACAACTACTATTACACACTAACACACTACTACAGTAACTCATTAGCTCTAACAGATCTACTTACTACTTACTGTACTTTACACAGAACTAGTATTATGGATCTACTACCTTAATCCTAACACCTTATCACAAAAAAAACCCAGTACCTTTCAATTCCTTATTAACAAAAGAATACACAACAGCAAAACAAACTCCTTCTCAACACACACCTTCCTTGTCTACCTTTCCTGCAATTGAAATTACACCACAAAGAAGCACAGAGTTCCATTCAAGCTTAGTGTATGGCATTTCCCCGGCAACGGTGCAAAAAATATGTGTGCCTGTCGCACGTATCAATGCAAGGGACTTGTCGATACACTGTGTGTGAGCCACAAATGTCTCCAAACATGCAACTAGCCTAAACTAGTAAGCTCAAAGATGACGATGGTGTGTCACTCACCGCTCTACGCTTGCTGTTATGGAGGATTCCTCGCCATGAAGAAGAAGGAGCCACTGCTACACCGCACTCCACCGCTTCGCCGCTACCGTGCCGTCGTCGCAATGCTCGATCTGACATGCACTCTCTCTCTCTCTCTCTCTCTCTCTCTCTCTCTCTCTCTCTCTCTCTCTCTCTCTCTCTCTCTCTCTCTCTCTCTCTGTCTCTCTCACACATACACACATATACAAGGAGATGAAGAAGAAGAATATGGAGATGGAGCAAAAGCACTCTTCAATTGCACAAATGAAAGAATGAGTGAATTTTAGGTTTAGTTGACTTTTATATGAGCTCGCCCCATTCACACGGGCGTCCATGCTTAGAAAACCTATCCCTTGAATGTTCCAGTTAGAGTGTGCCTCTCATCGGCGATCACTCTTACCCTTTTCCTATTGGACCGACAAGCCCGGTACCTGACTCTACCAAATAAATAATACGGTGTCCGTCTTAGGTGATAGGAATGTGCGTGAGGGCTAACAAAATTTGAGAATAGTGGAATTAGGAGAATTAGAGTGAGTATTTTTGTGAGACTACTTTGAGAACATCAAGGATGAACTTAATTAGCGGTAACAACATAATTATAGTACTTAATTAACTTGGCATGAACAATACTTTTGCAAGAGAGAGAGTTTAGAGAACTTGACATCAATTGAGGACCGAATTTATGTAGAGTCGGTCCCCCCTCCAATAGACTTTTGTATTATAGATTCTCCCATCAAGAGAGACTTGGTACAATACAATATGTGTGTTCCTTGTGACCTAGGTGATGCAATGAATATGAAAATGTTCATGTATCACGAGCATAACATAGACTTTGTAAAAAGCATTGACCATCCCTAGCCTCAGTCCTAAGGTCTCAAACCCCTTCAAAGGTGGTGCAATTAATATGGAAATGTTCATGTATCACGAGCATAACATAGACTTTCTAAAAAGCATTGACCATCCCTAGCCTCAATCCTAAGGCCTCAAACCCCTTCAAAGGTGGAGAGTGCTAGCGAGGAATGAGGGTGAGGAAGAGGAAGAAGAAACATTCTTAGGATTAAAAAATAGTTCCTCACTTATCATCACTCTTCTTGCTAGCATACATAATAACATAGTAATGAAGATGGAGAATATGGAAATCTGAAGCATTGGAGCATGGCTCTTGGTTGGATTTTGATTCCATAGCCAAGAGTGTTGGTGTAGGCTCTCAACTTCTCTACTAGCTTGGAGAAGGAGATGGAGGTCTTGCACTTTGCACTTCACACCACAAGAGTACACCATGAGAGTGTATGTGTGTGTGTGTGTGTGTGGGAGAGTATACCCCCCCAATCTAGCCCCCTTCTTGCTTTGGTCACCCCCCTCTTCTAGCTCAACATGGAAGCTCATTGGACCCCTACAAGCCTGTCCAATCACATGAAAAGTGCATATCAAGCAAGCATGCTAGCCCTAGGACAAGTGTCCCCCTTTCCCCTTTGAGAGAGAGGACTTGATAAATGCATTAAAAATTAATTAAATTAACTAAATTATCATTGGACCCCTTGGGAGGCCAACCAATAGGCTTTAGGAACACTGTGAGGGCAACATGAAGAGGAGCTTATCATGTGTCCTTGTTGCCTCCTTGGTCTAGGCTTCCTTGTGTGAGGGTGTGTGTGTTCTCTCTCATGCCCCTACTATTAAGGAAAAATGAAGAGGAGCTTGACAAGTGTCCTTGTTGCCTCCTTGGTTTAGCCTTTCCTTGTGTGAGGGTGTGTGTGTTCTCTCTCATGACCCTACTTGTAGGGCGTGCCCCCTCCTTGTAGGGATCCTTGTTGCCCTTTTGACACATCAAGCCCCTCGACCTTGGACCCGGTTCCCACCACAAGCTCAGCCCTTAAGCCCCTCAAGCTTGGGCCCGATTCCCACCTCAAGTACAAACCTAGCATCTCAAGCATGACAAGCACCTCAAGCATCTCAATCATCAAGCACAACAAGCACCTCAAGCTTGGGCCGGGTTCCCACCTCAAGCACATCCCCACCTTGCCTAAGGACTTTGCCTAAGGACTTTTAACACTAACCATTGAGATATTTAATGAAGCTAACCCTAAGGTCTATAATCTCCATTATCTAGCCTTGCTCTTTGAAAAATCATCTCTCATTTAGACCCCTTTATCATTGGCCCTATGTTGAGATAGACCCATAAGCACATGTCTATATTCTAACCCTTGCTCCCATCTACTCTCCCACATTAAATAATCAGTTTAATATGACAAAATCATTTTGGTTGGTTAGATATTAGATTTTATGACATGAAACATGGATCACATTCCATGTACCATTTGATCATCTAAAGCTAAGATTTGAGTAGTAGATAGCTAATACAATTTGGAACAACTTTTCCAAAAGGCACCATGGCAAAAATTTGAAAAAAGTTGGTCAAAAGTGCCAAACAAAGAAACTAGTAAAAAAACGTAGGCATACACAAATATTTTTTTTGATTGATAGTAAGTTGTTCAAGTCCAAAAGTAAGTGGTGGAGTAGACTACTAACATTGGAAGTAAAGAGCAGGCCAAATTTGGTGTCCAGATCTGATAGAACATGGATTGCGATCCATGTACGTTATCAACATTTTTGGCTAAAATTTGAGCAGTAGATAGCTCAGAGATAGACAAAAACTTTTCCCAAAAGAGCCATTGGTAAAAAGTTGAAAAAAGTGGTCAAAAAGTCCAAAAACACTTCAAGACCAAAAACTGCCAGATAGACCTAAGGATTGACTTTTGAGCCGGGGGGATTCACCATGGAAAACTTATTGCACCATGTAAGTGCATGGGAGGGGGGGTTTTTTACAAGCTACATAAGCGTATAAGTTAGGGGCAGGTCCCCCAATAATTTATCTCCTAAGATTAAAAATAAGGGAGGTGGTATCATATTACGGTGGGGGGGGGGACTCACCAGGGTTGATTACTTGTAATGATTGTTCATCGATGTGCACTAGAACTTAAATGAATTTTGGGGAAGTTTTTTATCAAGTCACACATCAAATTTTGTAGCAAACCGGTCATAGATAAGGGCTAATTTGAAGTAGGTCAAGGGTTGATTTACACCAGCTTTTGATGGGTCAGAATTGGACGAGTAGCCAGAGTGCAGGCTGATTGGGCACATAGTTTGAAAGTCAAACTAAGACACATTGAGCGTAGATCTAGTTATCAACATAAGTGGTTCCTTAGTATGTTGCCACTCACTATGCTACACACTCTTTGACTAGTTTTACTTAGTTAGATCATGTGAGACCTAAATTTTATATGTACGATAGGGGTATGATAGTTTTCTTCATTGATTGTCGTATAAGTGTAGAAAGGGGGGTCATATTTCCTAATATGAGTCATATATAGGGGATTTATCAAATTTGTTTGCTCGCAGGTGGCGTCCTGTTTTGTATATAGAGTGAATCCCCCGGGATTTTGAGTGACTTGATCAAGTTCAAATCATACCTTTTTCCTATTTTCTCTCAATGAAGTACTCATATGCTTGGCTTATAGTGATATAAATTAGGAACATGGATCGTGATCCATGTCCTCCTGCAATAGTTTGAGAAAAAACTGATACCATTGGGTCTAGTGTGGTTCCACATCATTGAATATACACTCTTGGTGAGAATTTGACATTGAAAATTCACATTGCTCGCCAAAGACACAAAAACCTTGGAAATTGCTCAAAATTTGGGCCTTTTTTACTTTTTGAGAAGTAAATCCAAAAATAAGTGAAAATTTGACATCCAAAGAGTGCATGCATACAACTCATCAAATTTCATGTTCAGATGTGGTGAAACATGGATCATGATCCATGTATCTTTTGATAATCTAGAGCTGATTTGAGCATAGTAGATAGCTGATACAATTTGGAACAACTTTCCCAAAAGGCAACATAGCAAAAAGTTGGTCAAAAGTACCAAACATGAAAAGTAGTCAAAAACCGCAGGCAGACATAAAATTTTTCTTTTGAGTGACAAAATGTTGTTCAAATCCAAAAGTAAGCGATGGAGTAGACAATTGACATTGCAAGGAAGTGTCATGCCAAATCTAGTATCTCGATCTAATGAACATGGATCATGATCCATGTACCTTATCAAGATTTCTGGCTGAGATTTGAGCAGTACATAGCCGAGACATAGACGAACATTTTCCAAAAAGATCCATTGGAAAAGAAAGTTAAAAATTTGGTCAAAAAGGCCAAAATCACTTCAAGACCAAAAACCGCCAAACAAACCTAGGGATTGACTTTTGACTGAACTGATCAAGTCCAAATCATACAAAAAGAATATATTTAGGATCAATATACCAAGGGGAGGATGTGTACCAAGTTTCATCACATTCTGACACAAAGGTACATGGATCACGATCTATGTTTCTTGTTCACAGACAGAGACCAAACGTGTACCATAACTCGAGCACATCACAAGGAGCCTAGCAGTCTTTTCAAAACTGAATTTGGACATTAAAACCCAAGTCAAAATCCTGAAGGGAATCGGGGAGCACCACAGACGGAGAGAGAGAAAAAAGGGAAGGAGACACACACGATGTGGGTGGGGAGACTCAAAGAGTGAGCATCCCCCTATAGACTTATGCTATTTATAAGGTATACAAGTCAGTGGGCGCCCAGACTCTGGGCGATCGGGCAAGGCACAGGCACCTATACCCCAACAACCTCCCACTTAAAGGCGACTGTGCCTTTAAGCAAGAGAACCTAGTCTAAAGACTACAAAATCTGAGAGAAAACCGCTCTCAACCGATGCCCACTGGTTGGCTCTGATCGTGTGCATCCGGTTGTCCTGCTCCCGTGTAAGTCCATACACCACCAGACGTACCGCACACGTACTGCAAGTATGTATGCAATACCTGCATATCTCCCTCGTGCACTATGCCATCATCAGTCAACAAACGAATGACAACCCCAACTGCAAATGCTCCCACTGCAGTTGCGATATCCGGTCTCAAGATCAGCATCTCATACATGAGACCACCGAATGCCGATGCAATGCTAGCGGGCCCTGCTAGCTTTATGGAGCATGCATCAACATATATATCCCTGGAAATAGGCATCTCTGAGTGACAAGGCGTGTCAGCCACATGCATCTCTTGACTGTCCATAAAAGACGCATCAACCTGTCGTGCAACCTCAGAGCAAACCAGCCGCTCTAGGTGTCTGCTGGAAGACATATCCTGCACAACTATATCCCCATACTCACTGTCGAGCATAGAAAGGAATGATTGCATAATCGCTGATGTCTCAGCCTCCTCTGCAATCATCCACTGCAAACATGACCACTCAATCTGATGTGACTCACTAGAGCTCTCATGCTCTAACTCCGTATGCATAGACTCTTGCACAACGTCCTCCTGTCGTGACTCACTAGAGCAAGACCACTCTACCTGTCTATCCTGCATAGAAGTATCTCGCACAACTGACTCTCTGCTTTGCTCAGTCACTAGCAAAGCATGCATGTCTGACTCTGTCACCTCTCTGTGTGACTGCTCAAGTCGTGCCCCAACTGTGTGCACAACGAGCTCACTACTCTGCACCCCATGCAAAGCATCCTGTAACCCACAAGCAAAAGAGACTCGCCTGCTCTCTCGCTCTCTACCTGGCTGCATGATCACAGAGACAATACCGTCTCTCCCGTGATCCACATGCAATAGGTAACCTGTACCACTCCTCGCACCTCTCGTAATCACTAGCGAACCCAAATGCATCACAAAATC
This sequence comes from Adiantum capillus-veneris, assembly GCF_014529385.1. Lineage (NCBI taxonomy): Eukaryota > Viridiplantae > Streptophyta > Polypodiopsida > Polypodiales > Pteridaceae > Adiantum > Adiantum capillus-veneris. Next base: position 120,361,248 of record NC_140956.1, read on the forward strand.
TCGCTCTCGTAGCGAAATCTGACATCCACAATCTCTAAGATGACCAATCGATATCAAACTCACTGTCAAATCTGGTACATAGCCCACATGTCGTAACAAGTAAGATGCACCACTCAGTAATGACAGTCTCACATATCCTGCACCTGCTATCGTATACACCGATCCATCGGTCAAACGTACACTGCCAAGCATCCCGCTAGAATAGCTACAAAACCATGCACGATGCGGCGTGACATGAAATATAGCATCTGCGTCTAGCAACCACTGCGAAGGGAGTGCACTATCCACATGTATAGCATCTCGTGCATAGCTCGAGGTAAAAGTGACATCCCCGTCACTAGTATACTCCGACACTACATGTGCCTCAACTGTCAAAGCAACTGAGTCCATGGCATCACTACATACATCTCTGAGACTGCCATGTCTCCTACGATGTCGCATACGACGAAAACAACGCCGTCTAACGTGTCCAGAATGACCACAATACCAACATGTCACCTGTCGGCGTGCTCATGAATGTACATGTCTCACACGAGTCCGTGATGACTCAGATCTATCATACATATCATGTAATCTGCGCCAAAGTGCTCTTGAAGTAGTCTCATACATAACAAGAGCATATACAGATTCCGCAAGGTGCAAAGAGAGCGTAGATAGTGCCATCTCCTCTAGCTCCTGCCACTGATCTTCAGACATGTTTGAAGGTCTACCTACATCACCACTCAATGGTCGATGCAACCCTCGTTGTGTCAATGCATCAAGCATACACTCTCTCCATGCCACAAAGTCTGACCCATCAAACATGCGCATATGTGAGAGGTCACAATCTGATCGATCACCTGTCTCTGCCATGAGCACAATGTAGCAAACTAGAAAGCAAAACCACCTCACCAACAACACCTGGACACTGTCTACAAATATGGCCAGAAACACAATGTAAAACCTGTGAGACACACTCCAAAATAGAGCTCCCGCAATGTCCACCAAATCAGCCCTAAACTGGCTCGAATCGCATCAACAAAAGTCTGCCAATATGGCTGTAAAATATGGCTGCAAATCATCCCCAAAACAGCCCCAAAATTCAGCTCTTAAACAGTTGCATAAACAAGTCACAAACGTGTCCCAGATCAGCCTACAACTGAGCCATACATAGACACCTGCAAAGAGGAAACAATGGTTGAAAATTCAGAAGCCCAAATAAGCCCTCAAACCTGCCTGTAAACTTGTAAACCTGTAGCTGAAACTTGATGAAAAACCTCAAGCCATTAGTGCTCGAATCCGGCTACCTAGCTTGTAGCCACACAAGCATACATCACAATTCTCACTCCTGTGAGTGTGCCAAGATAACTTTATGCCTGTCAAACTGTGAGCTAATCACCAAGCCCACATTGTGCGGTATCGATGCATACACACACCACACTGTGCGGTATCGATGCATACACACGCACAAATCTCCCACCTGTAGAGAACACCGCACGCAAATGCTGAGTGCAACCCACAATCTTTACCTAGATCGCATAAATGATGCGCATAACACTCCTGGGAAAATTTCGCCAGAGTTTCATCAGTAAAACGGCCACAAAACCAGTAACCAAACTGACTGCACACTCAAAACCATGAGCAACCAAAGCGCATCAAACCGCACTCCAAATGCATGCACCAATCTCCACACTTTGCATACATCATTGCAAACACCTGCAAATCTAGTACACAAATATCTGCTCTACCTGTGACTGCCAAAAAACATGCTCGAGGCATACATTGTCGAGCTCAAAATGCAATCACATAAGTCTCCCTGAGCATCAATCGCAGAGCTGACCTAGGGCTTTCAAAAAGTTTTGAGATTTAAATTGTGGGCGTAGAGTACAACAAGCTCCATCAAGAACAAGAACTTGGATCGTAATCCATGTACCCAAACCTCAGAATTTGATGAAAATTGTTATAGAGCCTTTGCATGAGCTTGCCTAGCTACTACCACAATTTGGAGTGAAAATTTGATAGGGGGTCATGGATCACAATCCCATGTACCCCTTCATAGTGGAGGTATTTGACTTGATGAACTTGTAGATATACTTGAGTACATCTCAATCTCAAGTTTGAACAAAAGTTACCCTCTCGGGACCAAGATACAAGCCAAAGATCTTGTGTCTTGTTCCTAAGACTATTTTGCGTGCTGCTTCAAGTGTTGTTCACCAAAATTTCTCTAGCTTTTGATACACAAGTCCAAAATGAGTCGGGTATAGCTGGGAAAAAATCTCATGAGAAATAGGACACCAATCTCATGCTTTATACTCTCAAAATCCCTATCCTTATCCTTTCCCCTAGCTACCACTATTTATTATTTAAGAGAAAGAAGCTTTGCCTTTTCTACAAGGGACTTCCCTCTCTCTGTTGGACACTCAAAGTAGGGGTCCTTGGAGCCTCCTATATGGTAGTGTAAGTTTCTTCTCAAGATACCTCCTATTTGGTGTGAAAAACTTCTTCTCTAGGAGGTATGATCTTGATGTGTTCCTTGTCCCCTCTTAATCCCTTTGCTAATGAGGGATATTGTAAGAAACAAAGGCATTTCTTGCAACTAGTTTTCACCCCTTCCCTAGTACCTTTTTCGTTTACCTAATCTCCTCCGATTCTTTCACAAACCTGTGGTTATTCTTTGACTTTCTTGAAGACATTACAAATATCTTTCTAATGAAGTTAGCAAGCATAAGTTTCCTCCTGTTAGCCACAATACCACTCTTGGCTACTCACTCTCCCCTTTGACTAATGGTAAAATAGATTCCACCTTCAAATTATTCCCCCAAAACCATGCTAAATAGTCTACAACAAAGCTCTCTATGGATTTGAGGCAAAGAACCTTTTCTACTTTTGACAACCTGGTATTTCTATCTCTCTTTTTAAATTTGTCTAGAAAAGTATGGTGCACAATTACCTCTTTACTCTTGACCTTGCCATCCTTACGTCAATATTTAAGAACAACCTTTTTTAGTTGCAACAACCTTATAGACCTCTAGCTCTCCTACTCTTCAAATTAGCACAGAAGTCCTTAATGTATCCTATGTGAGACACATGATACATCTTTGAGGTTTATCTCCAAATGAATATCAAAGCTCCTTCAACCATCCTTTGGGGTACTTTCGTTTGTGTGATAATTTTGCTCCAAACTAGGCAAACTTCCTCACAAACTTGAATTCCTTTTAGACAACTTTATATAATTTAAACCCTATTAAACATATTACATTGATTTTACCTTGATCTTATCAACAACAGTGTAAATTTTGTGACTTCCCAACACTACACACTCATACTTCGCTTACCAACTTTCCCTCTAAAGGTGCTCACCCAATCGTCCCTCCAAATTTACACTCTTGGTGAGAAATTGACACTGAAAACTCACTCAAATCAAGAAATTAAGCTAAAAACACAAAAACCTTGAAAATTAATGTAAATTTGGGTCTTTTTGACATTTTGAGATCCAAATCCAAAAATAAGTGAAAATCTGACATCCATTGAGTGCAAGCATACAGCTGACCAATTTTCCTATTTAGATGTGGTAAAACATGGATCACGATCCCATGTACCTTTTGATCATCTAGAGCTGATATTTGAGCAATAGATAGTTGATACCATTTGGAACAATTTTCCCAAAAGGCACCATAGCAAAAAATTGCAAAAGGTTGGTTAAAAGTGCCAAACACAAAAACTAGTCAAAAATTGCAAGCAGACACAAAATTTTTTGTTTGACTGAAAAAAGTTGTTAAGCAAGTGGTGCAGTAAACTTCTAACCGTGTAGAGGTAATCAACAGGCAAAATTTGGTATCTAGATCAAGTGGAACATGGATCATGATTCGTGTACCTTATCAATAATTTTGGCTAAAATTTGAACATTAGGTAGTTGAGACATAGACAAACACTTTTCCCAGAAAAGCCATTGGCAAAAAAGTTGGAAAAATTGGTCAAAAGGACAAAAAACCTTTTCAAGTCCAAAAATCACAAAATAGATCTAGGGATTGACTTTTTTCTGACCTAATCAAGTCCAAATCATACAAAACATGGATAGCTAGGATCAATATACCAAGGGACATTGATGACACAAAGGTACATGGATTGCAATCCATGTTTCTTTGTAAATTGTCACAGATTGAGAGGAAACTTGTTCCATAGCTAGAATAGGTCACAATATGCCTAATGGTCTTTTCAAAATGAATTTGGACATTAAAAACCAAGTCAAAATCCCAGAACTTCCAAGTACTTTGACAAAGTATGAGAACTGACCTAATTTCCAATCCACAGGTCCAAACCCAAAAAGTTTGATACCACGGCATCTACTAGTCATGCTCATCCTGATGGTACTAACAAATCTTGATTCGTCCTGTGTGTTCACACACATCACTACTACATGTATATGTTAACAAATCCCCCTTGTAGTGATACAGTGAACAAGAGCTTGCACATAGAGTAAAGGGAAGTGCATGCCCTGAGGACATGATCAGTCCACAAAGGGGAGTAAGCCCAAAGCTTTGTGGAAAGTTTTGAACTTCTCATGAGATAATGCCTTTGTGAAAAGGTCTGCAAGGTTGTCCTATGTTGGCACATAAGCCAAGTTGATCTCTCCTGCTGAGAGCCTCTCTCTGACATAGTGGTAATGCACCTCAATGTGCTTTGTGCGAGCATGAAAAAGTGGGTTCCTTGCAACTGCCTATGCGCTCTGACTATCAGTGTAGATAGTGTTGGCAGTGTCGTGTTCGACACCCAAATTAGTCAGAAGATGTCTGAGCCATACACACTCAATCGTAGCTGTGAAGACTACCCTATCTATACTCAGCCTTACAATTGGAAGTGGACACAATAGGTTGTTTCTTGCTCAACCATGATATGCATGAGCTACCAAGCATGAAATAAAAACCACTTGTAGACACTCATGTGTCAAAACAACCAGCCCAATCTGAGTCCGAAAAAGCATGTAAGTCTGGTGGCAATGATCCCCCCTTGGGATAAAACAAGCCAAGATGTAAAATGCCACTCAAGTATCAAAAAATCCTCTTTTAAACCTACTGATGCTTAAACCCTGGGCTATGCATAAATTTGCTGATCTGTGAGACTGCAAATTGAATGAGAGTGTCCATGAGCGGTTTTTATTACATGCTTGATAGTGTATGCATATCATTGTTGAGTAAGAAGCAACCTACTATGGCCACTTCCAATTGTGAGATTGAGTACAAGGTAGTCTTCATAGCTATAGTTGAGTGTGTATGCTGAGGACGTCTTATGGATAATTTGGGTACTAGACAAGACACTACCGACATCATCTATATTGAGAGTCAGAGCATATAGGAGATTGCAAGTAACCCAATTTTTCATGCTCGCAGAAAGAACATTGAGGTGCATTATCACTATGTCAGGGAAAGACTCTTAGCAGGAGAGATCAATTTGGATTATGTGCCAACACAGGACAACCTTGTAGATCTATTCACAAAGGCACGTGCCTTCTGAGAAGTTCAAAGCTTTCAGCAAAGATTTGGGCTTACTCCCCTTTTTATATTGATCATGCACTCGAGGCATGGAAATTCTCTATTGTGGGATGGGTGTCTAGCCTCACTCCTATCTTATTGCAGATTTAGAGGGAATCACAATTAAATTGTCAATCCATGGGACAAAGCTAACTCAACTAGTGCATAGAGGCTACAAGAGGTTGTGAATCTCTCAAAAAACAACAAACAACTCGCATCTAACTCAAGCTACACTCAAGTGACTGAAATCACCAAAAGCCAATCGCTCATCGACAAACAGATCACGTCCGTCGTTACAGCATCAAATGACATCCAAACGTAATGAAACTTCTAGGACATGTTTATAAGACCTAAGCACACAAGCTTATGGTCTCAAATCCCACTTTAGGTCAAGTGTCAAAATAGCGATTATTAACAGCAGTGGATTTTTGACTTAGTCGTTTTTGACCCAGAATGCACCTAAATGGTTAGCAATGATGTCCTGATACCCTGCCTATGCTTAGTTTTTTATTTTGAAGTGTAAATTCTTGCTTATGATGAAATTAGGCCATGGGTTGCTCGACGACGCCAAAAGCTACAGAATATCGTGATGTGTTTACGTCAATGCGTAGAGCTCATACTTGCGGTTGCTATGCAACAAACACGATTGCAATGTGACAACCCGGGAGGGAGTAGGAAGCATGAGAAGGAAAGAAGTGAGCATCGTTAGCTCACGCTGTGTTTTTCATTTATCCAAAACTTGATAATAACTTACAAGAATTGGCTTTTATATCTTAGCCAAGGTTTTTGGTGGTCAAAACTAATAATCTGGGAGCTCTAACTAAAGATGGGTACTGACAGGTCGATACAATCTGGAATCTTGTTGGCCCGGCTTATCTATCACAAAGATTTAACCGTAAAATAGGAGTTACAATATTCTCGATTTATCAAAATAATAAGTATTTTTACAACGAGGGCTCTGAAAAATGGTATCGGAGTTAGCTTGCTGGTAACATTCCCCCGCTCCTCGCCTATGTCGTCCCTTGACACAGCTTTATGCGCTGAAGTAGTCTTTGGGTTGACGGCTGGCGAGGCATTCTTTAAGCGCATTTAGGGCATTTTCTTATTTGATCTTCCTCTCTTTATTTGGCACCTGCAAAAACTGCATAGTTACTCTGTTCTTAAGCTCCACTACTGAGTAGCCTACAAATCTCGAAGTGAGGTTGCTGATCATTGGCTCAAATATCTTTGTTCACCAAGTGAAGAACCCTATGTAGAATGCTTCCTCAAACGCATGTGTGAAGGTAAGAACATACACCGGGTGTAGAAGCCATAGAGGACTTCTTCGGAAGGTTGACCACTAAGATAGTAGCATAATTCTTTATTACCCTTGAGAAATGACATCCATGGGGCACCTGCTTGCTTTGGCTCATGGAAAACTTCGATGCAAGTGAGCAGTATTTGATATATTTTATATAGCATTGCACATGATAAATCGGGTATACTTTTAAAGAATGACATGGTGCACGTTAGGGTTTTCACCATGTACTCCTCGATCGGTGGTCCCGTTTTTTTGGAGCAAGCAATCTTAGGTAGTTCAGCCAGGTTGGCCCCCGGGGGATTCACAATGGATTACTTACCACACCACGAAAGTGCAAGGGAGGGGTTTTTTTTACAGTTACATAAGCGTGAAGGAGTACGAGTGGAAGTGTGACGCGAGAGAGAGCGCGAGAAGAAGAGCACGACGATATGCGCAAAGCTCTCTGAGGGAAGTCCTTTTGTAAGTAGATCAGCAGGATTTTCTGTGGTGTGAACTTTGACAAGCTGAAGTTGCTTATCCTCGAGCATTTCCCTGATGAAATGATACTTCACATCCACATGCTTTGTCTTTGAGTGATAAATTAGATTGCGAGCCAATTGTATAGCACTTTGACTATCACAATATAACACAGGCATCTCTTCTTTGATTCCCAAATTTGTTACTAGTTGATTAAGCCAAATTGATTCTTTGCATGCCTATGATGCTGCAACATATTCAGCCTCTGTAGTAGACTGAGTAACACAATCTTGTAATCTAGAACGCCATGATACTGCTCGACCAGCCAATGTAAAGACATACCCTGACGTAGACCTTCGGTTTTATAAGTCACCTGCATAATCTGAGTCTGTAAAACCCTTTACACTTAGCTCCTTACTCCTATAGCATATGCGCATACTCTTTGTAGCTTTCAGGCATCTCAATATTCCTTTCACTGCCTCCCAATGTTTCTTGCTTGGGTTTGACATGTATCGACTTACTACACCCACTGCAAATGCAATGTCTGGGCGAGTTGCAATCATTGCATACATCAAACTACCCACTGCAGACGCATATGGAATCTTATCCATTTCAGCCTGTTCTTCCTCAGACACAGGACAATCTTGTTTGCTAAGTTTCACATATGGTGGCAATGGAACACTCAATGCCTTTCCCTTCTCCATATTGAAACATTGCAAAACCTTGTCAATATACTCTATTTGAGATAACCAAATCAACTTCTTTGATCGGTCTCTCTCAATGCGCATACCAAGTATATGACTTGCCTCACCCATGTCTTTCATGTCAAACGATTTTTCCAGCAATCAATATGTCATCCACATACAAAATAAGGATCAGCCAACTACCATCCTTAGCCTACTTTGTATATAGACAGTGATCGAACTCACTACATTTGTAGCCTTGAGAAAGCATAAACTTGTGGAATTTATGGTACCATGCCCTCGGTGATTGTTTTAAGCCATAAAGACTCTTCAACAATTGGCATACCAAATCTTCCTTCCCTTTCTCAACAAACCCTTCTGGCTGCTGCATGTAAATTTCCACATCTAAATCACCATGCAAGAACGCTGTCTTGACATCACTAGCTTCCATGTCTGGTTTTTATGCAGAGCTGTCATCTCTGACTGCATGGCCAATTGTCAATTCCCGGAGTCCTTCATTTGCACTGCTTCCTTGTAACATGAAGGCTCATTGCAATCAGTCAACATGAAATAGTTCATAGATGGAACAAACCTATCAGGAGGTCGCGTGATATGTCCAGATCTACTCACAATAGGTGGCTCGGGCTCAACCACAACATGTGGTTCCAATCTATAGTGTCCTTGCTCCTCTTGAGCCCTGACATTTTGTCTTGCATGTGCAGGTCCATCTTCTTGGAAGAAAACTCTTCTAATCTCCTCAACCCTCTCTGGTTTATAATGATATTTGGATTCATTAAAGTGAACATCATTGCTGCGGACAACCTTTCTGGATTCGGGATCCCAAAGTCTGTACCCCATCTCACCAGAATTACCATAGCCTAGAAAGATGCACTTTCTACTCTTTGGCTCAAGTTTGTTCCTAAATTCCTTTGGAACGTGAGTATATGCCTCATAGCCAAAGACTCTGAGATGCTTGTATGAGGGCATTTTGACTGACCATACCATCTCTGGCACTGAATCCTTTTGCAAAACCTTGCTAGGAGATCTATTTACAAGATGAACAGCTGTTGATAGAGCTTCAGCCCAAAACCCATTTGGCAGTTGTGAATTAGACAACATACTTCTGACCTTTTCTTGTATGGTCCTATTCATCCTCTCATCAACACCATTTTGAGGAGGATTGTAAGGAGCAGTAAGTTCACATTTTATACCTTTTGACTCACAAAAGTCCTGAAAGGCCTTCGAAACATACTCTCCACCATTGTCAGTGTGTAAGCATTTAAGCTTCTTGCCACTTTGATTCTCCACAAGTGTCACAAAAGTTTTGAAAACACTAAACGCTTCATCCTTGTGCTTGAGAAAGTAAACCCATACTTTTCTCGAGTAATCATCGATAAATGTCATAAAGTAAGAAGTTCCCCCTAGAGATAGGTTAGGCATAGGTCCACACAAATCACTATGAACAAGTGCCAATTGTGTATCTCTTCTAGTGCTTCTATGCTTATGTGGCTGCTGTGTTTGCTTACCATACAGACAATGTTCACAGAATTCAAAATCATTAAATGAAAAGCCAAGCAAATAACCAGAACGAGAGAAGATTTCCATTCCCTTCTTGGACATATGTCCTAACTGGCTATGCCACAAAGAAACGTTCGGCTGCTCGGTAACATTGATTACATTTTTAGAGACATTTGATACATAAATCATGTAAAGTCCTCCAGACTTTACTCCATGTGCTACTATCATAGAACCCTTGGATATCTTCCACATGTTCTGTCCAAAAGTGGTGACGTAGCCAGCATAATCAAGTAAACCTGTGCTGATCAAGCTCTGTAATTGCGGGAACATGTCTCACATTCTTCAACGTGAAAGAAGAGCCATTCTGAAACTTCAATTGAACATCTCCAACACCTAAGATCTCACATGTCTTCCCAATGCCTAGCCGAACATGATCTTTAGTGGTCACATAAGAGGTAAACCACTCCTTGTTTGGAGACACATGAATTGATGCCCCTGAGTCTATAATCCACTCACTCAGTTCATTTCCATCAGATGTTGTAAGAAGAGCTAAGTCCATTGTATTCTTCAAGAAGTAGATGTCTCCTGACACTAGATTGTCATCCTCTGCAACAGTGTTTGTCACATTTATTTCTTGAATCTTCACTGAGGACTTGTTCTTATCACCATGGTCTTTAGCTTTCTCTTTGCCTTTTTCTGCTTTCCATTCTCTGCAGTCTCTTTTCATGTGACCCTTCTTGCCACAATGGTAGCATTCTATGTCACTCTTGCCTTTAGCACTGTGGGACTTGCTACGAGACTGATTCCTCTTTCCACCTTTGTATTTTTCTTTGGTTCTTCCCCTGACAACTAAGGCTGTTCCTTTGCCTTTTTCCATTGTCTTTCTATTGGTTTCTTTAGTAAGCAGACTTCCTTCTACACTTGCTATGTTCAAACCATCTGGAGGTGCAGAATTACTCAAAGCTGTGCGAAAAGTGTCCCAACTTTCCGGCAATGTGATCAATAGGAACATAGCTCTAACAAGTTCATCAAACTTGACACCTTGAGCTGACAACTGACTATAGATTGTGTTGAATTCATTCAAATGATTGGACATAGGTGTCCCTTCTTTCATCTTCAAGTCAAAAAGCTTCTTAAGCCAGTATACCTGTGAAGCTGCACTCTGCTTCTCATAAAGATCACTCAACTTTAACCATGCTTGATAAGCCGACATCTCGTCTGCTACATTGAAATAAACGCTTTTTGCCAAAGTCAGCATAATGGTAGAAAGTGCCAATTCATCCATTTCGCTCCATTCATCTTCGTCCATATCTTCTGGTTTTATCCCCTTGAGCTTTATAGGTTTTATCTGATTCTTTTGTACCAACACGTGCCAAATTTGCTTCTTCCACAATGGGAAATTGGGTCCATCCAGTTTCTTGATATTGTAAAGAGCAGTGTCCTGTGATCCAGCCATAGCTACGCTTCACAGTAGTTTACTTTCCTGGGAAAAATTCGGCAGAGTTTCCCCTGTAAACTGACCTCTAAACCAATATCAACCTGTCAAATGAACCAAGAAAGCTTTAGATTCTGCAGAAAATTTTGGCAGAGTCTCCTTTATGAAATGGCTCTGGTGTACTCAAAAAACAGACCAAAAACAGCTCAAAAAACCACTATCTCTCTAACACTGTAAGCTCTGGGTAAACTTGTCCTGCACCTGTACTGTCTCTCACTGTCTTGTCAGTGTCTTGTAAGCATAGACTGCAACAATGCCTCAATGGCAGTAAAGCAAAGATGCAATCCCAACTGTCTAACTCACAGTCAATACATCCTAGCTGCCTATCTAAGGGTGCTCGAGGGATCGCTCCAAGACTTGTATCACCGAAAGGATCTCAACATTCGAGAATCCCCTAGCTCAATAAAACCTCACTCGACCCTCAACAAAGGCTGCAGTAAATCTGACAGTACATAGACTTCCCACAAAGTTATACATCCACAAATTTCCCAGTGTATCGTTGCGGCGGTTGTTTGCTGCGTGACTCACAGCCAGCAAACTCTCAACAGACATACATCATCTCTGACAATACATCCCATGTGGAAGTACCTGTAATGTCAGGATGAAATCTGGAATATCAAGCAGCAAACACAAGCTACCTGATGAACTAGTATGGATGTCGCCTACAATCTGTGTGTAGATGCGCCCGTGTTGTATGTGACACGCCTCCAAGAACTGTGATCCGTCCTTCGATGTGTAGACAGCCACAAATCAGCACTCTGGGAGTGCCGATATCCTCAGCACCTGTAGTTGTAGGCCGAAACCCCAAATTTGCAGAGTCGGATATGCACCCGCCGAGACCACGTAGTCGAAAATGTCCTGTGCAGAACTCTGTCGAAGCCGAACGGTGGTCGAGATGACCTCAGAATGAAATTCTCAGATTTGGGGCCATGTCTTCGCCTGTCGAATTTCACTCCAATCTGAGCAGGTGACTCTGGCTACCTGCAAATGCTACCCCGAGCCTCGATCTGAGCTCTGATACCAATTGAAGGAGTACGAGCGGAAGTGTGACGCGAGAGAGAGTGCGAGAAGAAGAGCACGATGATATGGTGAACTCGCTCTACTGTAATGTGTAGAGCATAGTGAGTTCTTATTAGGTTTTTACAAAAGAATATGTGTACATACTTGGCGGCCCGACCACTTACCTAGGCGACCACATTGGGCTTTATACCCCAACAAAACGTATAAGTTAGGGACAGGCCCCGAATACTTTATCTCCCAAGGTTAAAAATAAAGGAGGGGCTATCATATTTATGGGGGGGGGGGGGGGGGGGGGGGGGAGAAGTGAGAAAAGGGAGAAATGAGAGGAAGTTTGGTGTTTCAAAATCATGGATTACCAAAAGAGTCTGCCCTCAAAGTTGTGAGTCAATAGCTACAAAGATACATGCAAGAACTGACATTGCTTTGTATCAATTTCTTGTTTTGTGATTATAGTTTATTTGATAAGGGATGAAAGCTATAAATAAATTGTATAGATGCAAATTTACATGGAGAACCTAGCCCAACTTTATAACCATGTTTTTGTGTAGTTTAGATGGGTCATAATTGGACAAGTAGCTAGAGTGCAGGCTGAAATGGACACATAGTTTGAAAGTAAAACTAAGATGTATTGAGGGTACATCTAGTTATCAACAGAAGTGGTTTCTTAGTAAGTTGCTAGTCACTATGCTACACGCACTGTGAATAGTTTTACTCAGTTAGATCATGTGAGACCTAACTTTTATATGTAAGATAGGGGTATGATAGTTTTTTGCATTGATTGTCGTATAATCATAGAAAGGGGGGTCATATCCATAATATGAGTCGTATATAGGGGTTTTATCAAAGTTTTCCGCTCGCAGGTGGCGTCCTGTTTTGTATATATAGTGAATCCCCTGGGGGTTGGCCACTTCTTTGTTATTGGCTCATGTGCTTGTCAGGTCCTTACTCTTGGTACAAGACAAAAAGTAGGATCCTTTTGTAGGGCCACAGGTGCTCTTGTGAAGAGAATCAAATACCTTGGATTCTTGTTCAACCAGCTCAGCCTCCACTTTGGGTGGTCTTGATGTGCGCCTTCTACTTACATGTCTTTGTAAAGCCTCTCTTTTACTTGGAGAAACTCCACCTTTATCAAAGGATATGGCAGGGATTGCAGATGCTATTGTGCATTGATTAGATTGGGAGTGAGTTGTGTAACATTGACAGAGTGAAGAACTCTCAACTCCCAATCCATCGCTACTTTCCATTGCTCATCTACCTCCTATGTAATATTTTCTTTCAGGGCATCTTCCTCAGCTTTTGACAGTTGGACCATTGGCACTATATTAGTTTCTGTTATTTGTACCTGGAATTCATCCTCTCCACCTAGCCCTTCTGTTGGCTCTGTCTCCATCTCAGCGAAAGAAACTGAGGGGATCTCTATTTGTGGTTGCTCGAAAGTTCCCACCTCTTCTTGCGTTTCAGGCCGTCCATCTCTCAACAGCTGGTTGACTCTTTTAAGCTCAGCTACTTCTTTTAGAAGCTCTTCTTCTTGTTGAACCCACATTAAATCTAGGTCTCTGCAATGAGACTGCTCCAGTTTAAGCTCTAGCTCGAGGTCCTTGTTCTTTTTCTCTAATGCTTTGTAGACCTCGTATGTTCCTTTGATTGAGGCTACTGTGGGATTTTCTCGTATTTGCTGCAAGAAAGTTTCGTGGTCATTTATTCTTTGCTCTAAGTATTGTAGGGAAGTGTTCACTACATCTAGCTGTACCTGAATCTTCTGAACTGATAGGGTTGTAGTTAGAATTTCGTTGTTAACTTCTGTCAGCTGATCATCTTTTGCTTTGCAAGCATCTGACAATTTTGTAAGTAGGTCGTTGAGCTCTTCCATCTCCTTTTGCTGTTGTGGAATGACACCCATGGTTGAAATCACCATCCTGAGACCAAAAATCGCGTACTAAAAAATACACTAAAAAGCATTCAAAATTAGAGAATTTTCCCTCGAAAAAACTACGATATTTTTTTGTGTAGTATTGATCGGGAGACTTGAAAACATAGTTTGAAAAAATTTGGGATAGGCAAAAAAAAAGGCTTTTTTGTACGTGCAATTGCACACTAATTGCACGTGTTTTGAAAGTGTGAGCATACATGCAACATACACATTTAAAATAGTATTGAAACGAGGAGGCCACATACTAGAATGGGTTGTAAATGTGCTCGTGCGCATTTGCGAAGAGGCTTGTAAAGGTGCACATACACAATTTGATCATGGGATATGTGCATACCGTCGTTTTTTATGTCCCTTCAAAGACGTAAACATATCATATGGATTCACGGGACTAATTGGGACATGGTTTCAATATATAATCAATGGTTGTGGATACACCACATGGAATATGATCAATCAATGTGGATGCGCCACATGGCATATTGAGCGGCTCATACATACCCCCTTATGTTTTGGTGGGCTCTAGCTTTCTAAAATTACTATATATAGCACCCTATGGTGCAAAGTCCATATGATGCATATATAGCTTACCACAAAACACCAATAGATAGTATCATGTGGTCATAAATCCATAAGATCTATATATATTTAGCTAGAAACATCACCATATCGCATCCTATGGCCTTTTGTCCGGAGGATGTTCATATACTCATCATGAAACACCTACGTATAGGGCTCAATGGACCTAAGGCCATAGGATGTATATATATAATCATATCAAGACACCTACATATAGCATACTATGGACCTAAGTCCAAAGGATGTATACAAACTCATTGTGCCCGTAAGGCCACATGATGCTATATACCCATCATGAGACAACTACATATAGTGCCCTATGGCCCTCAAGCCATAGGATGTATATTTACTCAGCACCATATAGAGATAGTGGTTCACTCCCATTTTGTATATAGAGTGAATCCCCTAGGCATCCTATGGCCCTAAGGCCACATGATGTTATATACTCATTATAAGACAACTACATATAGTGCCCTAAGGGCCATAGGATGTGTACAGTTGCAAACACCTACATATAGCATCCTATGTCCCTAAGGCCACAGGATGTTATATACCCATCATGAGACAACTAAATATAGGGATTTATGGCCCTTAGTCCATAAAATGTATATTTACTCAACACAAAACACCTACATCATAAATCTATGGCCCTAAGGCCATAGGATGAATACATACTCATCATGAACCACCTACATATAGCATCCTATGGCCCTAAGTCCGTAGGATTTCGTATACCCATCATGAAACAACCACATATAGTGCCTTGTGTGTATGTATTAATCATGAAACACCTACATATATACTCACAATGAAATGACTTTGTGATGGTTTTCTTAACAAATATTTGTTGAAACCTTCTTGCTGGTATGGATTTTAATCAAGGTGATAAAGTATACATGTTTGTAGCCACACAAAAGGTTTCCCTTGGGAGTGTATGTGAGACAAACCCAAATGCATATTGCTAAGGCATGCTTATTGGGGAAGGAAATGTATCGGTGTCAATTGATTCGCCAAACACCTAGATATAGCATCCTATGGCCCTAAGGCCACAAGATGCTATATGCCCATCATGAGACAACTACATATAGTTCCCTATGGCCCTTAGGCCATAGGATGTGTACAGTTGCATCGCGAAACACATACATATAGCCTCCTATGGCCCTAAGGCCACAGGATGTTATATACCCATCATGAGACAACTACATATAGTACCCTATGGCCCTTAGGCCATAGGATGTGTACAGTTTCATTGTAAAACACCTACATATAGCATCCTATGTCCCTAAGGCCACATGATGTTATATGCCCATCATGAGACAACTACATATAGTGCCCTATGGCCCTCACGCCATAGGATTTGTAGAGTCTCATTTCTAAACACCTACATATAGCATCCTATGGCCATAAGGCCACAGGATGTTATATACCCATCATGAGACAACTACATATAGTGCCCTATGGCCCTCAAGCCATAGGATGTGTACAGTTGCAAACACCTACATATAGCATCCTATGGCCCTAAGGCCATAGGATGTTATATACACATCATGAGACAACTACATATAGGGCTCTATGGCCCTTAGTCCATAAAATGTATATTTACTCAACACAAAACACCTACATCATAAATCTATGGCCCTAAGGCCATAGGATGAATACATACTCATCATGAACCACCTACATATAGAATCCTATGGCCCTAAGTCCGTAGGATTTCGTATACCCATCATGAAACAACCACATATAGTGCCTTGTGTGTATGTATTAATCATGAAACACCTACATATATACTCACAATGAAATGACTTTGTGATGGTTTTCTTAACAAATATTTGTTGAAACCTTCTTGCTGGTATGGATTTTAATCAAGGTGATAAAGTATGCATTTGTGTAGCCACACAAAAGGTTGCCCTTGGGAGTGTATGTGTGACAAACCCAAATGCATATTGCTAAGGCATGCTTATTGGGGAAGGAAATGTATCGGTGTCAATTGATTTGTATTTTCAAAAGAAAGCACTTATTCCATTTCCGACAATGGAAGCATTGACAGTGGGAGATGTGTCATAAAATCTAATATCTAATATCTAACCAAACCAAATGATTTTCTCATATTAAATTGATCACTTAATGTGGGAGAATAAACGGGTACAAGTGTTAAGATATAGACATGTGCTTATAGATCTATTTCAACACGGGGCCAATGGTAAAGGGGCCCAAATGAGAGATGGTCTATCAAAGATCAAAGCTAACAAATGGAGAATAAGACCTTAGGGTTATCTTCATTGAAGACCTCCAATAATGTGTGTAAAAGTCCTTTGACCTTAGGTAAGCTAGGGCTGAGCTTGAGGCATGGAACCCGACCAAGCTCGAGGTGCTTGCCCTGCTTGTCATGCTTGATGACTAAGGTACTTGAGGTGCTTGAGATGCTTGAGGTGCTTGACATGCTTGAGATGCTAGGGTTGCACTTGAGGTGAGAACACAGCCCAAGATTAAAGTGCTTAAGAGCCAAGCTTGTGGTGGGAACTGGGCCTATGCATGAGGTGTCAAAAAGTCAAATATTCAATCCCTACAAGGAGGGGGCGAGCCCTACATGAGGGGGGATGAGAGAGAACACCCACACACTCACAGAAGGCATGCATGGTACAAAGAAAGCAAAAGGGACACTTGTCAAGTTCCTCCTCATGTTGCCCTCATGGTGTACCTGAAGTCTATTGGTTGGCCACCCAAGGGGTCCAATAATAATTTAGGAGATTTAATTGATTGATTTCTCATTTATCTAGCCCTATCTCTCAAAGGGGAAAGGGGCACACTTGTCTCAAGGCTACCCTTGCTGCTTGTAATGCCTCCTACTTATGATTAGCTAGGCCTGGAGGGGTCTAGTGAGCTTCAAGCATGAGCTACAAGGGGGGTCAACCCAAGCAATCTAGGGGGTTGCTTAGGGGGTATACTCACCCACACACACTCACAAACACTCTCATTGTGTGTTATGCAAAGTGCAAGAGCTCCCTCTCCTTCTCCAAGAAAGTAGAGGTTGAGAGCCTACACCAACACTCTTGGATATGGAGTGCAAATCCAACCAAGAGCCATGCTTCAATGCTTAAGCTTTCCATCTCCTTCTTCTTCATTACTATGATATTATGTATGCTAGCAACAAGAGTTATGATAAGTGAGG
This sequence comes from Adiantum capillus-veneris, assembly GCF_014529385.1. Taxonomy (NCBI): domain Eukaryota; kingdom Viridiplantae; phylum Streptophyta; class Polypodiopsida; order Polypodiales; family Pteridaceae; genus Adiantum; species Adiantum capillus-veneris. Next base: position 120,378,905 of record NC_140956.1, read on the forward strand.
AACTAATTCTTTCTCCTACGAAATGTTTCTTCTTCCTCTTCCCTACCCTCATTCCCTGCTAGCTCTCTCCACCTTCGAAGGTGTTTGAGGTCTTGGGACTGAGGCTTGGGATAGTTAAAGCTTTCTTCAAGTTTATGTTATGTTTGTGATGCATGAGGCTTTCCATCTTCATTGCATCACCTAGGTTACAAGGAACACAAAGATTGTATTGTAACAAGTCTCTCTTAATGGGAGAAATCATAATACAAATGCCTATTGCAGGGGGGACCGGCTCCACATAAATCCGGTCCTCAACTTTTTTCATGTTCTCTAAATTCTCTCTCTTGAAAAAGTATTGTTCATGCCAAGTTAACTAATTGCTATGATTATGTTGTTATCTTCAATTATCTTCACCCGCTATGCTCACAAAGTCATTTCTCAAAAGTACTCTCATTAATTTCCGCTACTCTCAAATTAAATAGGCCAATTCCATCACAAGATGCTTTTCACAGTATTGTGAAATGGAGTATTGGGTTGCTACAACATATGAATGAGATACAGTACAAAGGGGTTTCTATGTCTGAGACTCACAAAGGAATGGGAGCATTCGAGGCACAATCTGATGGAATGAGCTATAGGGAGGTTTGGAAGGATAAGAGGGTTCAACTTTGGGATGAAAGCAAAACACATGTAGTAGCCGAAGGGGTTGTCATGTATGTGTGTCCATTTGATTCCATGAACTTTGGTGAGCTAGGTGAAGATAACATCAATATTGGTATTGAAACATCCGATGCTTGTGAGGCTGCTATTTCTACACAATGTGATGTATGCAGCATCAGTCTGGTTTTTTGGCCTATCAAGAGAGTGACAAATATGGATGGAAAAGTGTTGTTACAATATGAGGATGTACATGCTAGCGACACATTATACAAGATACATGCATTGAATCAGCTCGTTTTGGTAGAGCTTATTTCAAAAAAATGAAAATATTGTTTTATGAATAGGAAGCCAAAAATGTCTGTGAAACCTTCTAAGAGATCCAATCAAGCATCCCTATCATCTGTCCAGCTTGTTTGAGCCATAGATTGTTGTTCTAAGAGGTGTTGTCAATAGACCAATAGAGATAAGGTCATGGCTATGCGCAATGAGTTTTGGTGACAAAGTTTGCAAAATAAAACCAACTATGTGTATGATACAATGTTGACTGCTTGGCATGAGAACAAAACAACTGCAAAGACTTGCTATGTACTTTCTTTTAATGGCAATGAGGTATGTAGTAGAGCTTGGTACGAAATTCGTGGAATTCCAAAAACTTCATTTTATCGTTACCGTGAACAATTTGAAAATGGGGTTCGACGCTCAGTGCATGGTAATGATGGTGTCATAAGAAAAGGAAGAGACCATACAAAAATGGGAAGGGCATTGATGCACTCTTTTGTAGATGAAAACTCAGGAAAAAATTCCACATAAGAGTATGGAAGATGGTACCAGAGAAACCTTCCTTGTAATACCAAACACGTACAAGCAAATAGACATCTTACATGATGTCAAAAAAACACTAGAGAGTTTGAGTCTCAAGCCAATGTCTAGCACTACATTCAATAGGGTTTGGAATCAGAGTTTGCTAATTTGACCTTGTCAAAAACAAGCGAGTTCTCCAAATGTGTTGTGTGTAGTTGGATAAAGTCTCAACTAGAGTCAACAAAGGATGATGAGCTGATTTCACGTTTGAAGGATGAACGTAAACTTCACATGATGCAACAACAAATCTATAGAAATGTGTATTGCACCTAGCGTAAGTTCTCGCAAATGCAAAAGGATAAGTACTTATGTATTATACATGAAAATGGACCAGAAAAAGACAGCAATGCCTAGATTGTGAGTGAACTCAAAAGACTATGCGATCCATATCAGTTGCAAATATCATTAACAGGTATGATAACATATGGGCATGGGCATGGGATGTATGGTCATTTCTCATTGAATGGTCTATGGCATTCAGATCCAAATTCTACAATTGGTTCCCTTGCATTATGCTTACAAAAATTGGAAAGAACAGAAAACCATGGGCTAGGAGATATATGCGATGATGGCATGCCACGTATCAATGTAACATTGTTCAATGCATTGAATTCAAGGGCATCTCTAGACCACCAAAACAGAATGATGAAAGAGTGTGAGAGGAATGCATCAGCAGCAATAACACCACCATTGGCTGTTGAAGGATGTAATGAAGAGATTTCTAACTTGAAATTAGCCTCCTCTCAATGTGTTGTGGATACCATGTCCACTCCTATGTTTCAAAAATTGCATGAGAATCTTCTGCTACAGCTAGATAATTATGCAAGAGAGAATAAGAATCGATATTTATTTGCATATGTATCCTTTCTAGTAGCAAAAGGTGTTTTCCAAACCCTGCATTTGGGATTCTTAATGGTGGGTCATACACATGAGGACATAGATGCAATGTTTAGCAGGTTCAGAGAGATTACGAACAGGAATGACCTACACTTTTCCACATTTGATGGAACATTTTCAAAAATGTGAAAGTTCATCTCCAACACCCTTTCTGATGACGCAAGTTCCTGACTTCAAATCCTTTGTTAAAGGCTACATGTGCGATGGACAAGATGCTCTTGTTGGACATTCTAAGCCACTTCAGTTTTGTTTCTTTATGCAAGGTGAAATCCCAATAATGCAATACAAAATTCACCCCAAATCACCTGAATGGATGTCGAGGGAGTCAAGAATTGAGTTGTGAAGAAAAGATGATCAAGGGAAACCAAAATTGCCAGTAGTCTATCCAGATGTCGTTCCTATAGCAGACTATGTGAGGGATATTCCGCTTGTTATTCAAGGGATTAAGACATATCTTGAATTCTGGAAAAGATGGACTCTACTAAAGGGAAAGGAGCATGATTCTACAAAATACATGGAGCCAATTATTATTTAAAATAATTAGTGAGCTTGAACAACCAACCAATAAACAAATTGGTGAATATACATCATTTTGTCCAAAGACTACAGGGAGTCATCAAATGCAACAGATAGAGGAAGACACACATGAGTTTCAAGGATATGAAGAATTAAATGATCACTAGGTTGGTCCTCAAAGTGCAAGGCCACATGAAGCTTTTAGGCCTCAAATTGATCTAAGGAAGGGGATTTTGTTCTTGGGAGACTCGCAGATCCAGAATATCTGATATGGCTAGGATTTGCAAAGTTAAATGTTGATGTAGACAGCTCATCTCCTAACTACATGAAAGTTTTCATTCAATATTGGGCACCAAAACATTAGAAAAAAATTCCCACAATCGAAGAACAATATGAGGATTGTTGGAAAAAGAATTGGTGCTGCAATCTTGCTGACCCAAAGCGTTAGGAGTGTGTTGATGTAGTTGTGTGGTCATGGACTTCAGGGGATGAAAGACTTGCAGAAGCAATTAAAATCCCATCCAATGTTGTAGACAAAGCACAAGCTAGCTTAATAGGAGAAACTGAATAGCATTTCATTTTCATATATTGTTTTTCTTGTTGTCCGTGTCTATGTATGTTATATACAGTATCAATTAACAGGGGGAAAAAGGTGTTTCTCAACACCACCATTTTGGATGAGACAAAAAAAGGTGTTTCTCAACACCCCCATTTTCTTGAGAATCGATCTCTTCATCTAATGTAACACAAGTCCTCAAGACAAGTCCCAAAACAAATGAAATTTTCCCAAATCAAATGGGAAATAGGAATCCAAAGGCATTGAAAATCAGTCCCAAAGTTGTGAAATTTTCCCATTTCATCTAAAAGAGTGTTCTCTATTCCATTGAGAGATCCTATGGCCCCAGGGACGTCATGGTGCATATGTAGGTTACCTTGAATGGCCTAAATTTTGTTAGAGAGATTTTACATTGACACTTAGGCCACCCTCTAGCCCTAGGTCCATAGGTTTCCCTCTAATCTCATGAGAGATCCAATGGCCATACGGCCATAGGGTGCCAATCTTAAGGGCCATAGGTTGACCTCTATTGTAATGAGAGATCCTTTGGCCCTAGGGACATAGGGCTACCATGGTGTCCATGTAGGTGTCCTTGAATGGCTTAAATGCTCTTTAAGATATTTTACATTGGCACCTAATCCATTTGCTAGCCGTAGGTCCATAGGCTTCCCTCATTTGTAATGAGCAATCCTACGGCCTTAGAGCCATCGGGTGAAAATGTATAAGCTCAAGGGCCATAGGTTGCTCTCTATTACAATCAAAAGTCCTATGGCCCTAGTCCCATAGGGCTGCCATGGTGCCCATGTTAGTGTCATGATAGCTAGAAACCTTATGGCCCTAAGACAACATGGTGCACTTTGTGCTAGCTAGAAACCCTATGGCCCTAAAGCCACATGGTGCTCTTTGTGTTAGCTAGAAACCCTATGGCCCTAAAGCCACATGGTTCTCTTTGTGTTAGCTAGAAACCCTATGGCCCTAAGACCACAGGGTGCTCTTTGTGCTAGCTAAAAAACCTATGGCCCTAAGGCCACAGGGTGCTCTTTGTGTTAGCTAAAACCCCTATGGCCCTAAGGCCACATGGTACTCTTTGTGATGGATAGAACCCCTATGGCCCTGAGGCCACAAGGTTCTCTTTTTTCTAGCTAGAAACACTATGGCCATTAAGCCACATGGTACTCTCTGTGTTTGCTAGAAACCCTATGGCTCTAAGGTCAGAAGGGGCTTTTTTGTTAGCTAAAAAGCCTATGTTCCTAAGGCCACATGGTGCTCTTTGTGTAAGCTAGAAACCCTATGGCCTTAAGGCCACCTGGTGCTCTTTGTGTTACCTAAACGCCGTATGGCCCTAAGACCACAGGGTGCTCTGAGGTGACTCTTTTCTCCTTCTTCTTCACCTTCCTCCTCTCCCAACAAATCTATGGCTTTTCTCCTAGATAATACAAGAGGAGAGGACATTGCAAATCACACCCTGCATGGCAAAGATTACAAAAGCTCAAGAAGTTCAAAGAGGGAGGAAAGAGTATCTCTTTTTTCACCTATGATGGAACCTTTGGCGCCACCGATAAAGTATTGGCCTTCATCCATCAATTTGATGCGGCCTTTGGAGATGAGGGCTTCAGGGAGTCCTCCAAGCTACACCATGCACTTCCAAAAATCAGCTCGTCAATGGTGGGCTAGCCTTTGTGGAAATGCCATGAAGCTCCAAAGACATGGAAAGCTCTACGAGTTTTCATCATGAAGCAATTCCTTGCAATCAATGCAAAGGACAAAGTACTTACCAAATGGCACAGTTTGAAGCTTCTCTAACGTGTGTCTATTCACAAATTTGTGGACAAGTTTTGGGGTTTACATCTCAAGGCTACTGTCTTCCAAAAGATAGACTTTGCTGAGCAAAAGCAACAATATTGTGTTGGATTACCTGAAGAAATGGCCGAGTATGTCAACTTCCAATGGCCTCGTTCTATCATTGAAGTAATCCACCACACCATGGTTGCTTCCTGCATCAATTTCCAACAAGGGGCTATACAAAATGTAAAACCCATGGAAAACAAAGACAAAAATGAAGCAAAGGGAAATACCAATGCTCAATATTCTTCCCAAGGCACTTCCAACAACAACAACAACAATAGGTCCAAGGAGAAGGGAGTTTACAAAGGTGAAAACAAAATCTCTCATGAAGAGCTTGAAGCTTATCGCAAGGACCATAAGTGTTTTAAGTGTGGGGAGCAAGGACAGGGCTATTGTTCTTGCCCCAAGAAAAATGCTCGCAATGATACTCCTAGGGCTTCCACCATTGAAGCTCCAAAAGAGTATGCTCATTGCAAAGGATCGTCTCTCTCCTATGCTTGGGGAAAGGTAAGGGAGCATGATGCCTTTATCTTGTTTGACCCTTGCTCTACTCACAACTTCATATCAATGGAGTTGGCCACCAATTTGGGCATTCAAGCTTTTGAGATGGGAGATATTGTAATGGATGACACAGATTCGAAGGGATAGCAAGTCTTCGTTACTCCCTTGATTGGGAAGTTGAGGCTTCATGTCCAAAGCTATGTCGACAAAGAAGACTTTTTCATCTCTCCTCTCCAACATGAGGATGTTATCCTAGGGGCACCATGGTTTGATCGCATGGCTACCAACATGAAGTTCCCAAAAAGGAGAATCTACTTCACCTACAGGGGAAAGAGCATGTATATAGATGATAATAAGTTTGGTCGTTCTATACCACTTGTAAATTCACCAGCTTCTGATAAGTCAATGAAAAGCTCGATTTTTTTGCGTACATGATTTTTGTCAAAAAATCCACTAATGATGCTAATGATGTATCAAAGGAAAATGGTAGGAATCAAGAAGAGTTAGACTTGTCTACTCTTCTAAATGGATTCCAAGATGTTTTCATTGATGATATCCCTATGGACTTACCTCCAAAACGAGAGGATGATGACCATCAAATTGAGCTCCTACCAGGAAGCTCGTCGCCTAATAAGACTCCTTATTGATTTTCCCAAGCTCAACAAGAGGAGATCATGAGGCAAGTACAAGAATTGATAGACAAAGTGATGGTGAGGCCTAGCTCCTCTCCCTTTTGTTCTCCAATTCTTTTAGTACAAAAGAAAGATGGTACATACCATTGATAGCCATTTTTTGGCTTTCCATAGTGGCCATAGTAAGCTACCTCACCCTATCAAATCACTCAAACACTATGGCTATCCTTACCATTTCACTATATATAGGCGTGTGTGAGTTAGGGAACTTTCCCCATATTTTCTTTAAAACCCTCAGCTAGCTAGTCACTGGGCTAGTTGAGCCAAAAAAATAAAATAAATAAAAAATATAAGTATATTATGGCCCATTTGTGTGTAAATATTTCATTGTATACAAGGCCTAAATAAAAGGATTTTTCATAATTTTTGTGGTATTTATTTAAATATTTCTACCTATGGTGTGTTATTTATGCTATGTACATTGACTCACGATTACCATATTTTTTCTTATTATTTTGCATACTCTTTATTCCATATAAAAATAATTTCATGCAAGCTTCTCTTATTTTTGGTGTAACTCCATCCCAACAAAAATCCAAAAAAACTAGTTCTATTTATGTGTGATTTTTTCCTTCCTACATATATTCTCTATTACTCTCATAAATTAGACCACCAAAGATATTCATCTTTTTATGGTAGACTTATAATGAGAGAGATTTATTTTGACCCCTCTATATTTTTCCACCTATATTATTTATATTTGACATGTACATATTTTTTAGACCCCTCAATATTTGATTTTCTTAGTTGTACTATTCACTTATATCATGATCTCAACAATATCTTCAATTATAGACCTACCAAATAAAGTCAAGGGTAGGTGGCATGCATACATGCACTATGGAGGGCTCACTCTTGGAGGTATTCAAAAGAATCATCCAAAGAAGGACCCCACAAGGACCTTGTGCAGTGGAAAAAAACGGTCGGTTTTGCTGAATTTTTAAAGTTCACTTGCTCTCCGAATTTGAAAAGGTGATACAAACAAACGTTGTAGCTCGTGGACTGAACTTTTGCCTCAAAATTTTTCATATTTTTTTGAGCTACGAGCTATGAGCTATGATTTTATTAGTGGACCCCAGTTTTCCCATGCTATGCAGCCACACTCTCTCTTCCACTTTATCATTTTCCTCTTTCACACACACTTCTCCACTCATCATCCCCACCTCTCTCACCACTCCTCTCTGCACCCTACTCACCTTCTCCTCAACCTTGAAGAATAAGAGAAACCATGGTGAACTCATACCTCCCACACACAATTCCATTCCAAAATTGACCACCTAGTCTCATTTTTCCTCCTCCAAATTACCCATATTTTTAAAAAAACCACAAAATTCAGCCTCTTCTCTTAAAAGACAGCATCATGGTGGTTGATTACTCAGCTTCAATTACCTTGTCTCTCAAGGAAGGTCAAGAGTGGAGAAAAAATGTACCGTCAAAGCTAGTGGACCGTCAACAAGCGTCAAAATTGGCCCTACTCAAGACACTTGGAGCATCAACCTTGTAAGAAATCCACCTTTTCTTACCTCTTAAGAGTTTCTTCCTTATTTGTATCTTACATGGATACTCCCATTGTAAATATCCAATTCCATTTGTAAATTAATACTAACTCTACTAACACTAACCCACTATGAAAAGTCCTATCACCTCCATTTCTCTCCTCTCTCTTTCCCCACCAACTTCTTGATAATTCCAAGCAAAAGAAATTAGATAAATTGCTGAAAATCTAACCCAACCATGGTTAGAGGAGTAACCCTAGCCTTCAAAATTTCTATAAAAGGAGGGTGTAGCTAGCACAAAAAGGGGAGCCATAAGCAAGAGCACTATGCTATAGCTTGAGAAGCCAAGCTCAACCTCTCTAGAAGGAGCTCTTGAGTGGAAGCTCATTGTCTTATGCATGTGCATGTGTTGTAATAGGGGATTAGCAAGGGAACTCTATGCCATTGTAAGAGAGAGAGTGATCATTCAATTGAGAGTAGGAAATCTATCATTTCTCCTACTAGTGTAAGCCCAGCATTTGTTGAATCAAGGAGGGTGGATTTGGACTAAGCTTGGATACTTTGTCTCCCTTCCAACGTGAAGTAATGGACAACAATGATGCGTAAGTGTCTTGGTGTTTTTTGTTAAGTTCTTGATAGCTTGTCTCTGGTGTTGTCATCAATCTAGCCATAAATCCCACATACTGTAAGAGGGCGACAGGGTGGAGAGGACTCCCCTGGCCGTAAGACAGTGATTGGGGTGGCTTTTCTTGTGATGTGTTGTGGTGAAATTTACGCAAGCTATGTTGAACAAATACTAATCTCACTTTGATTTGTCATGACAGATTTGTAAGAAGGTATTAATGCAACAAGCACCCCCTCCCCCTTTCTCTCTCTTTCTTAAATATATAGTTGTGTTTGCTTGATCATTGCCGATACGTTTCAAAGCAGCCCGAGCACTATCTCTCTCTCTCTCTCTCTCTCTCTCTTGTTTTAGTGTGTGAGAGTGTTCCATTGGTGTTAGGGTTAGTGTAAATTCCTTGCTTGTTTGTGCGTTGCTCTAACGATTCTCCTCTTTTGCATCCTAGTTCGCTCTTAAACTAGGTGGTGCCCCTTATGTAGTTGGGATTTGGTTGTGGGTTTGTTGTTTTGGTTTGTGTTGTGTTGTGCCCCAGCCCCATTGAGCAGCACGGGAGCCTTGAAGGGTGTCTAGAGGTTGCTCTTCTTGTTGCCCGCCCCGGACCGCCTCAAATTGGTGCCCCCACTGAGGACAAGCTTGTGTATGTTTTGTGAAGGCTCAACCTTTAGCATAATCAAGTAGCTTGCATGAATCACGAGAATTTGTATGATCCCTTCATTCCCATTGCAAGGCAAAAGGTACACATAATTGTTAGTACTAAGTTGCAATTTCAGCGAGTAATTCGTAGAATTTTAGGTCCTCTTAGGTTAGCCGAGATAAACACTTCGGTAAATCCTTTTATTTTGCCTCTCATTAGGTACGATATTAGCTTGGACGTCTATATTTTTGTGTTATTTTAAGCATTAGGACATGCATAGGCCATGGATAATGGCCCAGGAATAGAGGTTTTTCCCTTTCATTTTACTCCACACATTAGAATAAACGTTGCAATTAGTAGAAAGATCCATTTTCAACAACGAATGGTGTTCATGTTTGGTGCCCAAAGAGCAGGAGAAATTCTTGCATCACCAAACCCTGTCATTCTACCTCTCATCAACTACCACACTTCTTTTGATGTACATGTGTTCATTTTATTTTAAAATGAAGTGCAGCCCGGCAAAATAGTGTGTATGTTTGTTTTTTCTTTGTCCAAGTTCTTACAAGAAACAAAAAAACGATCATTTGTTCTAACTGGGAATGTGTGTGCAGTGAAAGTTCAATCCTTAGAGATCTAGCTCTATTACCAATTGAGTTGCAGGAGCAAGTAGTAAGGCGTCTCCCTCATAACAAGAGGGTGGTGAAGTTAAGACGGAAGGTCCTACGCGTGGATTCCATTTTCCTCTTGTTGTTGGGCACTAAGGAAGACCGCGCATTCATCCAACTAGTGTGTGCCCTAAGATTGGTAAATAGAGTGAAATTTGGTGTTTGGCGAGTGCATTTCACCATTGAGGAAGACTCTTCAGGAAACTTGCGGCCAGAGTTCATGCTTCATAGACTCACATTTGGTGAATTTTTCCCTCATTTGCGTCTTATTAATAGTCTTCCTTTCGCTTTCAACAAAGGAGATAGGGAGCTATTCAGAGCTTGTCTTAATACAGAGAGCATAGAGAAGATTGCAAACTTGTATAAATTCTCATCCTTCTCTACTTTCTATGACACTTTGTTCATAGAGACATTGTAAATCTCTTTATGCTTTTGAATGATTTAACCATAATCCTAAGGAGTTTTTGTCCAGGAATTTTGTAGCACAAGTGGAGTCTTTAAATCTTGCAAACTTGATTGGACTTGATGAGGATGTTCTTTATGAAATTGTGAGAAGGTTGCCTCACTCCGATTGTGTGGAACTCGAAGGAAAGGAGCTCCTAGTCAATTGTTACTTTCTCACGGCCTTCGACGAGCATGAAGATCTAGTTTTTATACAAACCGCTTGTGCGTTGCGAATTGTAGAGCAAGTGCAATTTATCACTTGGGACGTGGTTGCTCTTTTGGATCCAGAAAATGAAGTTCTAGAGATTTCTGTTTATCGCCTTAGCTTTGAAGAATTTCAACCATTCTTAGAGCTCATCAATAGTCTACCTTTTTGTTTTGATCAAACAAATCAAGACCTTATTGAAGCTTGGATAGCTGAAGAAGAAAACCTAGAGTGGTATTTTCTCACTTCTTCATTTGCAGGCGAGTGGTTCTAAATCTCTATTGTATCCCTTATTGTAACTCGTGTTATAATCTTTCATAATAATGGAGAGCCAACGCCAAATGTCTGGATATCCTCTTTTCTTTGGAGAGCCTGGAGAGGATGCAGAATTATTTTTAGCAAATTTCAAGATGTCTTGCCGTATCAAGAGGATAGTAACCGATCAAGAACGTGTAGAAATGTTTGAGGTGGTCCTTAGGAAAGATGCTAGTACTTGGTTTGACTCTTTGCCTGAGGAAGTTAAGGGGAATTACAAAGAAGTTTTGAATCGTTTTAAGAGATACTTCTTTGATCCCCAAAACACTCAAAAACTATGGCAAGACATTGTTTCTCATAAGCAAAAAGACTTAGACGACTACTACTTGTACAAGCAAGAGTTCCTACGTCTTTGGGCTCTATGGATACGAAATGTTGCTAACCCTGGTGATGGTGCAGAATTTCTAAAGAAGGAGAGGTTCATAGCCGGACTCTTTCCTGACCTTAAGGTAAAAGATGAGGCGGGTGCACCTGCTACTTTTGATGCATCTGAAACTAGGGCTGCTGAGAAGTATAGGAAACTCAAGTGCTTAAGGGGAGAGGTTCCAATAGAAGGTCTTAGACCCAAAGGTAAGTCACAAGCATCAACATCTAGGGAGCTTCCTGAGGTAACGGCTGAAGTGATTGAGAAGTTAAATGAATCTTTAAGCAGTCTGTCAATTCACCTTGCACAAGCTGTAGGTCCAAAGGGACAAGCAAAGAAGTCAGAAGAGAGAGAGCCACGAACTAGGAGAGTCTTGCAATGTTGGAATTGCGGAGAGTCTGGACATGGGATGTATAATTGTCCTTGGCCCCGTGGAGAGCTAGGGAGACCTAACTTGAATTACCCAGTGATGAATGTAGGAGAAGGAGCTAGTCAACAACCAAGGCTTCTACAAAGGCCAAATGGACCAAGACCACCTCCACAAGGGGTAGAAGGAGTTCCACCTTTGCCAGATCCAAATGTGCATGTGGTAGAGGTGAAAAATTCAAATGAGGTTGACATGGAAGCCAATGGCATTAAGCGTGGCCGAGGAAAAGGTAAAGAGAAAGAGGGTGTCCCATCACAGAGTGACCATGGACAAGGCAAGAAGGCAAAGGAGACCAAGGAAGCTAAGAGGACTCGACGTCGTATCAATCTCCAAGAGTTCCCTCTTGGACATGGTATGGCTCCATACAACCTGTTGGAAGACATGCGAGGTAAGGGTCCTGATATCTCATGGCCTCAGTTTCTTGCATTATGCCCACAAGTTAGGAGGGATTTAACAAAGGCAGTTAGCACTAGGAGAAAGGTAAAAGAGAGTTTTCCTGTTGTAAAAATTGCACATGCTGAAATGAACGAGGATATTACACCTGTGCTAGATTGTTACATAAAAGGAAGATTGGTTAGGAAAGGTCTAGTGGATGGGGGTGCACAAATTTGCATCATGACAGAAGGGATCATGCAAAGACTAGGCATGCACATCCATGAGACACCTGAAATCAAAGTGAAAATGGCAAACAATAGCAAGGCTAGGCGCGTAGGCATTTGTAAAAATGTCTTTGTAGAGGCCTTTGGCATTAAGAAAGCGGTGGATTTTTATGTTATGTCGACCAAGGGAAGTGGTTATCCATTTATCCTAGGAAGACCATGGCTAATGAAAATGCGAGCTTTGCAGGATTGGGAGAGTGGGAAATTAATTTGCACGAATGACAATCATAAGAAGGTTGTCTTTGACATGAAGGAGCAACGCCAAGAGGAGCTCCATGAAGAATCATCTCAAAGTGAGACGGAAGAAGGTTGGACCGATAGCACTTCAGAAGAAGAAAGTAGCGGCAGCATTACTGAAGAGGAGTCTTCCATCGAAGTCATGGGGTTAAGGTTTAAGCCAAGCAACCAAGAGACCTCTTGTCAAGGCTTGGAGGAGGTAGGTCCTCAAGAGAACGAAGGTGTTCAAGATGAAGGGATGCTGGAAGGTATTCTATCAACAACACTTACAAAGGATGAAAGAGAGGGGTTCAAATGTGTGCTAAGGAAATTTCCTAGGATTTTTGCTAAAGACTACACCGATGTGCGTGGAGTAGATGCTGTTCAACACAAAATTGAGTTGAAGCCAGAGGCCACACCTAAGGCTCAGAAGCTACGAAGGCTAGGAGTCATCAAGGAGCAGGCTTTACTCAAGGAGGTAAGAAAGCTTCTAGCAGCAGGTTTCATTTATCCAGTGGAGAATTCAGAGTGGGTCTCTCCCGTTGTTGTCACTCCTAAGAAAAACGGAAAGTGGAGGGTGTGTGTGGATTACCGTCCACTCAATGAGGCAACAAAAAGAGATCACTTTCCCCTCCCATTTCAGGATGAGATACTAAATGAGGTAGCTGGTCATGAGAAGTACACTGTGTGTGATGGTTACTCAGGCTACTTTCAAATAGGTATCGCATTGGAAGATCAGTTGAAAACAACCTTTATCACTCCTTGGGGTTGTTATGCTTTTAGAGTCATGCCATTTGGTCTGAAAAATGCTCCTGCAACATTCCAACGTTTCATGAACATGGTGTTTCAAGCATTCTTTGGAAAGTCAATTAGGGTGTTCATTGATGATTTCTGCATTTATAGCTCAAAATCATTGCATCTACAAAGGGTAGAAGAAGGTTTAAAGAAGCTCTACAACATGGGAGGTCAACTCAACCCCGACAAGTGTCACATAGCTGAGGATGAAGTGATCTTGCTTGGTCACAAGGTTTCCTATAAAGGCATTGACGTGGATCCTTCAAAGGCAAAGGGTCTTATTGAGCTCCCCTCACCCAAGAATCTCAAAGAGGTCATATCATTCATTCAAAAAGTGAAGTATATGTCACGCTTCATTCACTTAGCCTCGGAGTTGCTTCATCCTTTGCAAAAGTTGACACAACAAGTAGAATTTGCATGGTCTGATGAGCTTGAAGAGTATTTTTGTAACATTAAAGTCATTTTGTCAGAGCTACCAACACTCATGCCTCCTTGTTGGGAGTACACATTCTTTGTTAGCTCTAGTGTTGGAAGGGAAACAATTGGTGCCGTGTTGCTACAACAAGATCCCCACAGTACAAGGATGCGACCCATCTACTTTGCTAGTAGGGTCATGAATGCTTTGGAGAGAGACTACACAGAAGCAGAACTCATGATGCTTTCTCTCATGTTTGCGGTGAGAAAGTTTAGATCCTACTTGCTCCCAAAACCTTTTGTAATCCTCACCGCAGAGAATTTGTTCCCTTGGGTGTCATCTCAAATGAATCTTAGTACTGGGATCTCAAAGTGGATTATGGAGTTGCAAGAGTTTCAATACTCTTTCAAGGTAGAAGATAGTGTGCGTGCACAATTGGCAGGGATTCTCACTTATAGGGTACATGAGAAGGAAATTAAGGTGCCTCAAGTAAAGACCCTACCATTGCCACCACCAAAAAGTATTCCCAATGCTTTTATCTTGTTCTTTGATGGAGCTTTTCGTCGAGCCACAGGAAAAGCAGGGGGAGGGCTAGTGTTGCTCAACCCAAGTGGAGAAGTGGTCATGAAAGAGAAGGTCAATCTACCATGTTCAACTAGCAACAATGAAGCAGAATACGACACACTACTTCATGGTTTGAAGATGTGCATTGGCCAAGGGATAAAACGTCTCATGGTAAAGGGAGATGCACTTCTCATTGTTAAACAGATTTTAGGCATTTGGGCATGCAAGAATGAAATCTTAAGGACAAAAGTTCATGCCATTCGTAGGATGTTTAATCAGTTTGAAGAAGTGCAACTATATCATATTCCGAGGAAACAAAATGAAGATGCCGATTTACTTGCACAACAAGCAGTTACATGTGTTGAGAGAGAAGTGCAGGTCATCATGGTGGCAGCAGCTGTCAAGCAACCCAGATACTAGGGATTGGAGTCATTGGCTCCCATTATTTGCTACATTTTGGAGGGCGAGTTTCCACAAGACTTCACGAAGGCTCAAAAGAGGAGACTCATGAAGAAGGCAAGTTTCTATCTCTTCCTAGAAGGCTCCCTCTATCAAAGAGGGAAGGATCAAGTGTGCAGAAGAGTACCAACTATCGAGGAAATTCCAGCCATTCTAAAAGGTTTTCATGAAGAGGCATGTGGTGGGCATTTTGCCCAAGAATCAACTGTGAAGAAGATTTTGCTTGCAGGGTATGTTTCGCCAAGCTTGCATGTGGATGTTCAACATTGGTGTAAAAGCTGTCACAATTATCAGATAAATGGAAATAGAAGGTTGGTGCTGATAGCCGTTTTTCGGCTCTCCATAATTGCCATACTAGATTACTCCACCCTACCAAATTCACCCAAACACTATGGCTATCCCTACCATTTCACTGTACATAGGCGTGTGTGAGTTAGGGGGCTTTTCCCATATCTTCTTAAAAACCCTCAGCTAGCTAGTCACTGGGCTAGTTGAGCCAAAAAAATAAAAAATAATAAAAAATAAAAGTATATTATGGCCTCTTTGTGTGTAAATATTTCATTGTATATATGGCCTAAATATAGGGATTTTTTATAATTATTTTGGTATTTTATTTAAATATTCTACTTAGGTGTGTGCTTTATTAAACCTATGTACACCTTCTTTCATTCTCTTACACCATAATTATATTTTTTGCCAATATTGTACATACTCTAACCTCATATTTTTCCTTTATACAAATCACTCCCACATTTTCACCCTCACCCTCGTGAAAACAAAAAATTGATTTCTACTCATTGGTTACTTTTATTATATTATTTACTTGCATACCTTTTCCTCTTTCACCCAAAATAATTCAAGGAGGGACCATATCATATGATTCCAATATCTTTCCATATCCATAACTCCTCCATATTTTTATTATTATTTTTACTCATTATTCTAACACCATGTGCTCATTGAGCTAAAGTCCATGAATAGTCCATACACTAGTCCTACCATGTATATATTTCTTTATTCACCAATAATCCTCCTCCATGCATGGGTCAAGGGCAACTTGGATGCTTTGTATTATAATATGACAAAGGAGGGGCTCACTCTTGGATGCATTGTACAAATTCAACAAAGGAGGGGGCCACTAAAAGACTTTTGCAGGCATAAAAAACAGGCTTTTTGGTGAGAATTTTGGCACCTATTTCCACTCCGAATTTGGAGCGGTGGTCAAAAGAGAAAATGTAGCCCACGCTTTGAATAATCACCTCAAATTGTTTCATGATTTTTGGACCTACCAGCGGTGAGCTATGATTTTTTGAGTGGACCCCAGTCTGCCCACTTTTCTCACAAGTAGCCCTTAGTCTTCTCTCACCCTTCCACACACCTACTCACTCTTACACATCCCTCCCTCTCCTTCCCTCACTCAAACCTGCAATTTCCATGGCTTCTCCCACCCTCTTCACCATTACCCTTCTCTCTCATCCCTATAGTTCTTTTATGAACCTCTACATACATACACCCTCTCCATGTCTCTCTCTATTGCTTCTATGTTACAATTTCATTTACCTCTCCTAAAAATATCTAAAATTCAGCATCTTAACCATGATAACTTCTGAAAATTGAGGATTTTTCATCAACAAATCCTCTTTTCATCGTGGTGGTCAACCGTGGCAGCGGCGTAAAGAAGCGAAGAAGAAGAAGAAGACCAGCGGTCATTTTTTCCACAATCTACACAAGGGTGAGTTCAAGTTTCTTCAAAGCTTCACCATCTCAATGATTCTCTTTTAATTCACCCCTCTTCCTTCATCAAATCAACTCACTCTACCCATTGTAAATGTAACATTAACTTTTTAGTGATTACTAGCGACTACCATACTAACACAAAATAGCATTGACCTAACCATAAAAGACACCTCACCTCAAGACATGTATAGTAACTCTCTCTCTCTCTCTCTCTCTCTCTCTCTCTCTCTCTCTCCCCTTCCTTAAAACTTACTTTCACCTTATCTACCATCAATAATGCTCTCTTTTGAGCCCACACCCATGACTCAAGCAGACAAAGAAGGCCCGCAATGTTTTGATATTCAAAAAAATCATAATCCTGATTTGTTAGCTTGTAAATTAGGATTTTCAATAATCTTAATGAGGGGTCTCCAACCTATAAATAGGCCCCTCTCCTTCTTGTAAAACAACCTCCAATATCTCACATAGCACCCCAACACTCTATGCGTGAAGAGAGACTTAAGTGTAGCAACCACTTGTGAGCTTCACTCTTGGTGTGAGAGAAGCCTTCAAGCTACACATTGAAAGTGACAGAGCGTGAGTTCCACAAATCTCAAAACCACTATTGTATATGCTTCTTCATCATCAATAAATTGAGGTTTGGTGCATCAAAGGCGTGATTCGACGTTCAAATCTTCATCCTTCCATTTGTGCAATACGGTTCGGTGAATTCAAGGTGACTTGTGTATTTTGAGTTTTTATCGGTTGATCTTGATTTAGAAAGTGTTTTAGTGTGTTTTTTCATTGCCATTTTTTGTCCATTGTAAGAGGGTATTGTGGTGAGAGGTCTCCCACACCCTAAGACAGTGTGTGTGTTTTGGCAATGTTTAGCAATCACTAAGCATTGAGTGAGTTTTGTACAAGTTCTATGATAGCATCATAACGAACCATCTCCATTTGCAAGTCACAAATAAGGTATCACACAAGATCCTTTCCTCTCTCTCTTCCCTTTGTTCTAGCTCTCTCTGGTCCATTTCATGTGTGTCTCGATGTGAGGTTGCTTGTGTGTGTTGTGTAGTGCATCTTCTTGGTTGTGCCAAAATCTCTCTTGCGTCCTAGTTCGCATACCATAACTAGGTGGTGCCCCTATCTTGTTTGGGTTTGGCTGTGGGTTTGTTGTTGTGTTGTGCTTGTGGTTGCCCCAGCCTCAATTGAGCAGCACGGGAGCCTTGAGGGGTGTTTAGAGGTCGCCTCTCTTGTTGCCCGCCCCGGACCGCCTCAGTGCATGGCCCGAGGCAAATAGTGCTTGCAAATGGACCCTTTGAAAAGTGGGGCATTGATGCTATGGGTCCTCTGCCTAGGACAAAAAATGGTAAACTCTACATTCTAGTGGCTGTAGACTATATGACTAGGTGGGTGGAAGCTCAAAGTGTGGCAAGAGTGAATGAGAGGACAGTTAGCAAGTTTGTGTACAATCACATTTGTTGCAGATTTGGCACACCTTTGGAGATTGTTTCTGATAATGGTCCAGGGTTTAGGAAGGGCTTCACATTCTACATCGTCATAGCACACCATACTACCCACAGTCAAATGGTTTGGTGGAGAAGGCTAATGGTGTCATTGCAGGAATCACTAGAAAGATGGTGCAAAACAAGACAAAATTATGGGATGACTTCTTGGATGGTGCCTTGTGGGCATATCGAACCACATATAGGGAAGCCACGGAGTTCACACCATTTCACTTGGTCTATGTTCAAGAGGCTTTACAGCCAGTTGAGCTAAACATTCCAACAATGCGACTTCATGGCAAAGGAGCACAAGATGATCAAGAGGTATGGATGGATCGACTTCTTACGTTAGTGGAGCTTGAGTGGAAAAGAGAAGCAGCATATGAGTGCTACAAGAGGAAAGCCACACAAGAGAAAGAAACTCACGACAAGAAACTGAAGGACAAAGGCATCAAGGAAGGAGAGATTGTGCTAAGGTATGACAATCGACTTGACAATCGTTTTGATGCCAAGTTTGAAACTAGATGGCAAGGGCCATACATAGTCAAGAAGGCTTTCAATTCTAGTTACTATCAGCTTATGGACTTGAATGGTAAAGAGCACTCCAGGAAGGTAAACGCGTATCGCTTGAAGCCCTATTTGAGTCGCCTTCTACCAAGGATCTACCAAAGATCTGTCCAAAGGCCGCTTACATGAAGCATGAGTGTAACTCCAGCCAAAATTCTGAGGGGCCAAACAATCAAAATCTCGTCAAGGACTCTGAAGCACTCTCTTTGGAAAAGATGCTCTATGATGGTACATGAATATACCATCATCCTGGGGGAGGGCTAATGATAGCCGTTTTTTTGCTTTCCATAGTGGCCATAGTAAGCTACCTCACCATATCAAATCACTCAAACACTATGGCTATCCCTACCATTTCACTATATATAGGCGTGTGTGAGTTAGGGAATTTTCCCCATATTTTCTTTAAAACCCTCAGCTAGCTAGTCACTGGGCTAGTTGAGCCAAAAAAATAATAAAAAATAAAATTATAAGTATATTATGGCCCATTTGTGTGTAAATATTTCATTGTATACAAGGCCTAAATAAAAGGATTTTTCATAATTTTTGTGGTATTTATTTAAATATTTCTACCTATGGTGTGTTATTTATGCTATGTACATTGACTCACCATTACCATATTTTTTCTTATCATTTTGCATACTCTTTATTCCATATAAAAATAATTTCATGCAAGCTTCTCTTATTTTTGGTGTAACTCCATCCCAACAAAAATCCAAAAAAACTAGTTCTATTTATGTGTGATTTTTTCCTTCCTACATATATTCTCTATTACTCTCATAAATTAGACCACCAAAGATATTCATCTTTTTATGGTAGACTTATAATGAGAGAGATTTATTTTGACCCCTCTATATTTTTCCACCTATATTATTTATATTTGACATGTACATATTTTTTAGACCCCTCAATATTTGATTTTCTTAGTTGTACTATTCACTTATATCATGATCTCAACAATATCTTCAATTATAGACCTACCAAATAAGGTCAAGGGTAGGTGGCATGCATACATGCACTATGGAGGGCTCACTCTTGGAGGTATTCAAAAGAATCATCCAAAGAAGGACCCCACAAGGACCTTGTGCAGTGGAAAAAAACGGTCGGTTTTGCTGAATTTTTAAAGTTCACTTGCTCTCCATATTTGAAAAGGTGATACAAACAAAAGTTGTAGCTCGTGGACTGAACTTTTGCCTCAAAATTTTTCATATTTTTTTGAGCTACGAGCTGTGAGCTATGATTTTATTAGTGGACCCCAGTTTTCCCATGCTATGCAGCCACACTCTCTCTTCCACTTTATCATTTTCCTCTTTCACACACACTTCTCCACTCATCATCCCCACCTCTCTCACCACTCCTCTCTGCACCCTACTCACCTTCTCCTCAACCTTGAAGAATAAGAGAAACCATGGTGAACTCATACCTCCCACACACAATTCCATTCCAAAATTGACCACCTAGTCTCATTTTTCCTCCTCCAAATTACCCATATTTTTAAAAAAACCACAAAATTCAGCCTCTTCTCTTAAAAGACAGCATCATGGTGGTTGATTACTCAGCTTCAATTACCTTGTCTCTCAAGGAAGGTCAAGAGTGGAGAAAAAATGTACCGTCAAAGCTAGTGGACCGTCAACAAGCGTCAAAATTGGCCCTACTCAAGACACTTGGAGCATCAACCTTGTAAGAAATCCACCTTTTCTTACCTCTTAAGAGTTTCTTCCTTATTTGTATCCTACATGGATACTCCCATTGTAAATATCCAATTCCATTTGTAAATTAATACTAACTCTTTTAACACTAACCCACTATGAAAAGTCCTATCACCTCCATTTCTCTCCTCTCTCTTTCCCCACCAACATCTTGATAATTCCAAGCAACAGAAATTAGATAAATTGCTGAAAATCTAACCCAACCATGGTTAGAGGGGTAACCCTAGTCTTCAAAATTGCTATAAAAGGAGGGTGTAGCTAGCACAAAAAGGGGAGCCATAAGCAAGAGCACTATGCTATAGCTTGAGAAGCCAAGCTCAACCTCTCTAGAAGGAGCTCTTGAGTGGAAGCTCATTGTCTTATGCATGTGCATGTGTTGTAATAGGGGATTAGCAAGGGAACTCTATGCCATTGTAAGAGAGAGAGTGATCATTCAATTGAGAGTAGGATATCTATCATTTCTCCTACTAGTGTAAGCCCAATATTTGTTGAATCAAGGAGGGTGGATTTGGACTAAGCTGGGATACTTTGTCTCCCTTCCAACGTGAAGTAATGGACAACAATGATGCGTAAGTGTCTCGGTGTTTTTTGTTAAGTTCTTGATAGCTTGTCTCTAGTGTTGTCATCAATCTAGCCATAAATCCCACATACTGTAAGAGGGCGACAGGGTGGAGAGGACTCCCCTAGCCTTAAGACAGTGATTGGGGTGGCTTTTCTTGTGATGTGTTGTGGTAAAATTTACGCAAGCTATGTTGAACAAATACTAATCTCACGTTGATTTGTCATGACAGATTTGTAAGAAGGTATTAATGCAACAAGCACCCCCTCCCCCTTTCTCTCTCTTTCTTAAATATATAGTTGTGTTTGCTTGATCATTGCCGATACGTTTCAAAGTAGCCCGAGTACTATCTCTCTCTCTCTCTCTCTCTCTCTCTCTCTCTCTCTCTCTCTCTCTCTCTCTCTCTCTCTCTCTCTCTCTCTCTCTCGTGTTTTAGTGTGTGAGAGTGTTCCATTGGTGTTAGGGTTAGTGTAAATTCCTTGCTTGTTTGTGGGTTGCTCTAACGATTCTCCTCTTTTGCGTCCTAGTTCGCTCTTAAACTAGGTGGTGCCCCTTGTGTAGTTGGGATTTGGCTGTGGGTTTGTTGTTTTGGTTTGTGTTGTGTTGTGCCCCAGCCCCATTGAGCGGCACGGGAGCCTTGAAGGGTGTCTAGAGGTTGCTCTTCTTGTTGCCCGCCCCGGACCGCCTCACCATATGTGTGAGGACTATCGAGCACTAAACCATATCACTATAAAAAATACACTTCTCGTGTCTTAGGTAGAAGATCTATTCAATAAGCTACAAGAATCTACCTACTTTAGTAGGATTAACCTTAAAAGTGGCTATCATCAAATAAGGATAGTGGATGAAGATATCCTAAAGACCGCATTTCGTACAACATTTGGTCTGTATGAATATCTAGTTATGCCTTTTGGCTTGACCAATGCACCAGCCACATTCAATCGTTTGATGGAGAAAATATTTAGACCCTACTACAAGTTCCCAAGATTATTCTTTGATGATATCATCATCTACTCCAAGTCCTCGAAGGAACACAAGCAACATCTCCAAATGATTTTTCAGGCATTGAGAGAGAACAAGATTTTCTCAACCAAAAGAAAAGAAAATTATTCCTTCAAGAGATTCAATACTTAGGTCATATTATCTCTTAAGATGGTATCCATATGGATCCATCAAAGTTAGAGGTATTAAAAGCATGGCCTAATCTAAGGAGTCTACATTAGCTAAGAAGCTTTATTGGTATGTGTGCATACTATAGATGCTTCATAGTAAAATTTTCTCAAGTAGCAGAACCATTACATTACTTAACAAAGAAGAACGTTAAGTATTCATGGACTGCCAAGGAGAAAAATACTTTTGACAAGATCAAAGAGAAGCTTACCTCTCAACCAGTCCTCATACGTCCGGATATCTCAAAGCCATTTGAGATCCAATGTGATGCTTGTGGTGATTGCCTTGGAGTAGTCTTGCTTCAAGAAGGGCATGCCATAGCATATGAGAGCCGAAGGCTCAATACGGATGAAGGGTCTTGGGCATTTATGAGAAAGAGCCTTTAGCTATTCTACATGCCCTAGACACATGGAAGCACTATTTATTGGGGAGTCCATTCATTTTACAAATAGACCGCCAAAGTCTCAAGTACTTCATGATGCAAACCAAGCTTTCCGACAAACAAATGAGGTTGGAAAATTTTCTTTCTCAATTTTATTTTCATATTTCTCACATTACTGGTAAGAACATCAAGTGGCCAATGCACTTTCACGACGACCAAAAGTCAATGCGGTGTCTATAGCAACTCACAATGATCTATCTTCTATGATAGATGAGTATGCTAATGACCCTGACTTTAAAGATGTAATGGAAACCCTTGCTTTGGGGAAGAAAGAGGAATCATTCACCTTGCAGGATGGTTATCTTCTCCATGGCAATAGGCTATGTGCTACCCACTCCCTTCATGAGAAAGTCATGTATGAATCCCATTCTCCTCCCCATGCAGGGCATAGAGGCACCTACTCTTTGAGGAGTAGAGACATACTTCTATTGGCCTACCATGAAAGTGGACATACAAGAGTATGTTTCAAAATTTGTGGTATTCCAAAAGACTAAGTATGATAGAGGGAAGAAACCTGGATTACTCCAGCCATTGCCAATCCCTAATTCACCATGGGAGAGTATATCCATGGATTTTATCTTTGGATTACACAAGTCTATCCATGGGAATATGGGAATATGGACAATAGTCGACAGGTTTAGCAAGCAAGCACACTTTATTCTTATTAAAAAGACTGTTAAGGCACACCAATTGGCAACCATCTTCATATCTCAGATTTTCAAACACAATGGATTACCAACATCCATCGTGTCCTCTTTGAAAATCTAGGTACAAAATTGAATTTCTCTTTGGTCTATCACCCACAAACGGATGGCCAAATTGAGATAGTCAATCTTACAGTACTCGATCTACTAAAGACTTATGTTACAGAAGTAGATCAACGCTCACAATGGGAGAAGTACTTACCCCTTGTAGAGTATACGTACAATAATACTATCCATACTACTATGGGAAAAACACCATTTGAGATCATAGAGGGAAGACCTAAAAGTCCCTCACTACTTAAAGCACATGGGAAGATCTTCGTTGTTGCTACTGATGAGTATAGCCGTGACCTACAAGAATCTTTTCAAAAGGTTAAGGAGGCTATATCCATCCCTCAACAAAGGAAAAAACGACATAAGGGCCTAAACGTTCAAAGAAAATGATTGGGTCTTACTTAAGTTTCCCAAGGATTCATTGAGGCAAACGACAAGCAAAAATCCTACGGGCCATCAAAAGTATTATGCTAAATTAGAAAAAAGATACTATGGTCCTTTTCAAATCTTGAATCCAATAAATGATGTGGCTTATCAGCTCAAGTTTCCCAGCCATTGGCTCATACACAATGCTTTTTATGTGAGCCTACTTAAGCCCTATAAAGGAGAGCCACCAAGAGAATCAATTATTGAAGACCCTCAAAAAATCAAAGATGAAGAAGAGGTGCTAAAACCCAAAGCTCTCCTTCGGCATAAAGACAAGGTACTATGGCATGGTAAGATTATCGGAAAATATCTTATTAAGTTCAAAAACTATCCTTTTGAAGATGCTAGATGGATGCAAGGAATACAGCTTAAGGATAGTATGAACCTTGTCAATGCTTACAATGCTGCACTAGAGTAAGCAAATGTAAATGCTTTCTAAATGAACAATGTTTTTGTCTTATAAGAATAATATTCTTATATGCAAAAATTTAAATACTATGCATGCTTAGAATCATGTTTATGATGAAGCCGTCACTCAAACACCAAGTAGAATTTGTCACTCTACTTTGGGAGTATGATATGGACTAAAGAGAAGACATGCTTGCGGCAGCTACGTCTCCCCATCACAAATTTAAATACTATGCATGCTTAGAATCATGTTTGTGATGAAGACGTCACTCAAACACCAAGTAGAATTTGTCACTCTACTTTGGGAGTATGAAATGGACTAAAGAGAAGACATGCTTGCGGCAGCTACATCTCCCAAGCACCAAATGGACTAGTCATCCATTTTGGAATGATGTCGCAGGGTGAAAAGGGATCCTCTACCCGCTAAGAAACGTAGACTAATGACTAAGACTTCGTCTCTTTTACCTCATAGTCGAGGACGACTATGATTTCAAGAGAGAGGTAATGTCATAAAATTTAATATCTAACCAAGCCAAATGGTTTTCTCATATTAAATTGATCATTTAATGTGGGAGAATAAACGGGAACAAGGATTAGAATATAGACATGTGCTTATGGATATGTCTCAACACGGGGCCAAGGTTAAAGGGGTCCAAATGGGAGATGGTATGTTAAAGAGCAATGTTACCTAATGGAGCTTAAAGACCTTAGGGTGAGCTTCATTCAAGACCTCCAAAAGTTAGCGTTAAAAATTCATTTGACCTTAGGTAAGCTAGGGCTGACCTTCAGACAGGAATCCCACCCAATCATGAGGTGCTTGTCGGCTTGCTAACTAAACTGCTTAAAGTGTTCGTGGGAACCTTGCCCAAGCTTGAGGTGATTCTCTTGCTTAAATGACTAAGGTTCTTGAAGTGTTCAATTCAAAGATAAACTCTCAAGAGGCATAAACGGTTTCCATGATTAATTGGGAATGCAAATCCAACCAAGAGCCATGCTTCAATGCTTAAGCTTTCCATCTTCTTTATCTTCATTACTATGCTATTATGCCATGCTAAGCAAGAAGGGTGATGATAATGACGAACTATTTCTTTATCCTCTGGATGATTCTTCTTCCTCTTCCCTACCCTCATTCCCCGCTAGCTCTCTCCACTTTCGAAGGTGTTTGAGGCCTTGGGACTGAGGCTTGGGATATTTAATGTTTTTTGAAAAGTTTATGGTATGTTTGTGATGCATGAAGCTTTCCATCTTCATTGCATCACCTAGGTCACAAGGAACACAAATATTGTATTGTATCAAGTCTCTCTTGATGAGAGAATCTATAATACAAACACCTTTTGGAGGGGGGACTGGCTCCAAGTAAATCCAGTCTGCAACTCTTTCATGTTCTCTAATATTCTCTCTCTAACTATTGTTCATGCCAAGTTAAATTAAGTACTATGTTTATGTTGCTACTATTAATTAAGTTCACCCTCTATGTTCTCAAAGTAATCTCACAAAAATGCTAACTCTAATTCTCTTAATTTTGCTATTCTCAAAGTTCACAAGCCATTTTCATTACACACACACACACACACACACACACACACACACACACACACACACGTACTTTGTATATGTCTCTGTCTTGTTACCTCCACTCGATTGTCACTCTCTCTCAGCCACCATCACCATCACCAGCGTCACGCTCTCTGTAACATTTAATGGCCTAATAACTTATGTGTAGCGGAAATTAGCATGAACATAGTGGGCATTTCATTAGAATAGATTCCTAATGAGAATTATAAGAGTTCTTGGGTGGAGAGAGCAACAAAAAGCATAACACCTACTTAGATAGCATCGACAATACTTTCAAAAGAGAGAGAAATTAAGCTATTGACAACAGTTGAGGACCGGATTTGCATGGAGCCGGTCCCCCCTCCAAAAGGCTTTGTATTATGGTTTCTCCCATCAAGAGAGACATTGTACAATACAATTCTTTGTGTTCCTTCAAGACTAGCTAGTGCAATGAAGATGGAAGCTTCATGCACTAAGAAAAACACTTAATCAAACACAACTTGAATTATCCCCGTTCTCAGACCCAAGACCTCACACACCTTCGAAGATGGTGAGAGCTAGCAGGGTATGAGAGTAGATTGAGAGGAAGAAGGAGTATCTTACGAGAAATATGTACATCTCCTCACATAATCACTCATATTAGCATAGCTTAGCTTAGTAATTAGCTTGGTAGAGAAGATAAGCATGCATTGAAGCTTGGCTCTTGGTTGGATTTGCATCCACATGCCAAGAGAGTGTTGATGTAGGCTTCTATCTCACAAGCTTGGAGTAGGTGATGAGCTCTCCATTAAAGCTTGGGAGGAGATAGAGTATTCTTTCTTTACACATGGTCAAGTGTGAGTGTGTGTGTGTCAATGCCAAGCAAAAATCAGCCCCCTCTCTCTCTTGGGCGAGACCTTCCCAAGTCAAGCCAATGGGTGTTAAGCAGCATAAGTGATAGCCTTCTAACATGTGTCCCCCTTTCCCCTTTTGTGAGATCTTTAGGTAATTAAATAATTAAACTAAACTCTCATTGGACCCCTTTTCCTCCTAGCCAATAGGAATCAGGCAAGCCATTGGGCTCCTGAATGCTCATTGGACCCCTTGGGAGACTGCCCAATAGTCTTCTAGGAGACTTAATTCTCATTGGTTTCTTTTATTAAATGTTTTTAAATTAATTAAACTAGATTTACTCTAGCTTAATTCTCATTGGTCCACTTCAAGGGTCTTCCAATAGGAATTGGGCACACCTTGTGGGCATCTGGCCTAGGGAGCTGGCATGTGTCCCTAATTCCCTTTGTGTAAAGGGAGCCTATGTGTGTGTGTGTGGCTTTCTCTCTCATCCCCTACTAAATGGGCTTGCCCCCTCCTTTGTAGGCTTTGAATAAGACTTTTGTACACACACTAAGCATCCAATTTTCCCTAGGGTTGACCTTTGGACACAACCTTTGAATTTTGGAACCTTAGCATTTTGGAAGTCTTAATGGGCTGAACCTTAGGGTCTTTTTAGCCCATTGTTGCACATGGCTCTTTTGCAGATGGCCCCCCCTTTTTGATCCCTATTTTCCCTCCTTTGGATCCCTACTGTGGCCGGTCTGCTAGCTTAATCAATATTCTAGCTTTTTCTCCCCTGGTACCTCCCCACATTAAATGATCAGTTTAATATGAGAAAATCATTTAGGAGAATTAGATATTGATTATTATGACACTCTCTCCCACCTATCGCCGTAGACGGCTTGACCTGCACTCTACCTCTCAGTCCCCTATACACTCCCTCTCAGCCACCACTCCCTATTGGGCTGCACAATCCATATTAGCCACTACTCTCTCTTGGTCTGCACAATCTATCTCTACTGGCACTCTCTCTCAGCCCTCTACACACTTCCTCACCGCCCGCCGCCTGTCGCTCTTCCTATTTGCAGATTTGAGATTCGTGTTTCTCCTATGCCATCATGGTGCTGCCCCTTCCCCTCCATGCTACTCTTTAGGCAACAAGAAGGCGTTGTTTTTTCCCTCAAACGCAGGTGTGTTTTCAAAACATATATAAACAAATTATTTCAAACCTGTGTAATTAGGTTTTTATAGTGTAAGTAAATAGGTAAATAGAGTTTTTATTTTGTGTAAATAGTTTTCTCATGTAAACAGGTTTTTGTTTATGTGTAAAGAGGTTTCTCTGTGTAAACAAGTTTTTTTTTCAACCTTATTTAGTCTTTCTTTAATTCAAACCTTCTCTAGTTATTCCATGGAATGAAATGAAAACAAACAAAACCAAATAAGTATCTACTTGTGCATTGTTGTTATTGTGAGAGAAATTGAGGGAGGGGATATCATTGTAGTGAGAGGTGGTATGAGAGAGTTCAAGCAAGGGGACGATGTAGCACTAAGGGATGAGAATGTAGACGATGTCGTGGGAGGACAGATACACAAAAGACCTCTCAATCTGCATGCAAAATGAATGGAAAGAAAAAATTCAACATCAAAATACATTTTTTATGTATACCCATGGGAGCATAAGCTATGACATGGCTTATTAGGTGGCATAGGTCCTTATGTAGAGTCTCTTTGTTAATAATGCTCCTTATGACCATATGGCCTTAGAGTCATTGGCTAAGGCCATTGGGATTCTAAATGACAAAAAAAACACCCTATGGCCTTAGGACCATTGGATTTTGAATAACAAAAAAAGAGCATCTTGTGGCCTTAAATCCACACGATTTATAACTAGCAAAAGGAGCACCATGTGGCCTTAGGGCCACATGGTTTCTAACTAAGAAAAAGAGCACCCTATGGCCTTAAGTACATAGGGTTTATAGCTAACAAAAAGAGCACCATGTGGCCTTAAGGCCAAAGGGTTTATAGATAACACAAAAAGTGCACCATGTGGCCTTAAATCCATAGGGTTTATAAATTACACAAAGAGCACCTTATGGCCCTAAGGCCATAGGGTTTCTAGCTAACAAAAAGAGCAGCATGTGGCATTAGGGCTATAAGGTTTCTAGCTAACAAAAAGAGTACCTTGTGACCTTAGGGCCATAGGGTTTTTAGCTAACACAAAAAGCACTCTTTGGCCTTAGGACCGTAGGGTTTATAGCATATCAAAGTGTTTGAACAAATATGTGATTCTCTAGGAGAACACAATGACCTACATAAGAGTAATGCTTTCAGCCTAACCTTAAGTGGGAAGGCGGGGGATTGGTATAGAACCCTAAGGGTGGAAGAAAAACGATTTACCCTACTCTTAGGAGACTGTTCTTGAAAGAATACATACAAGAGGGAGTGCTTTGCGGTGTAATCTCTCAGCTCCAGAAATCCCAACGAGAGAAAGGCGAGTCGGTGAGAGACTTTATTAGTCGCTTAAAGCATTTGAATTCTCGTTGTAATCCAAATGAGCGCTTCAACAATAATCAATTGCTCAATAGATTCATTAGGAGATTATGACATGAGGATATCTACAATGGCCTAGTCATTAGAGGTATCACCACTTGGGAAGCAGTCACCACCAATGCGATCCAATTGGAGGATAATTTAATGATTCAAGGAGAAAGAGTGTCTGTTGAGCCTAAATCTATTAGCTCGCAAGAATCAGGGCATCAGCCAATGACCCTAAAGCCTATTGCTAAGGAGCCAAATATATCTGAGATGACTTTATCAGATCTCACCAAGGCTATTCAAGAGAGTCTTAGAGACAATAGTGCTCCACAAAACAATCATATGTATCCAAGAAGGGAGCAATAATGGTGCTTAGTATGTTATGGACCACATAGTACCAGTGAATGCCCTACTTTTAGAGTAAAACTCAATGGGAACTGCAATGCTTGTGGAAGGTATGGTCATCAAGCTAAGTATTGCATAATATTTAAGTGCGCGATGGCCAATAGACCAACCTTAGCATGGACAGACACACCTCAAGTGCCTGCATTGATGCCGGTCCCACCTCTTGAACAAACAGCACAACACATGGTCCCTAGGGCCCAACATATTGTTCAAACAACACCCTTACCACCTATAGTGCTAGGACCACAACCACCAAATTCGAGAATCACTTCTATGAATCAAGTGGGTTGTGAGTCATCTATTGCTTGTTTGGAAGGCTATGAGGAAGATATGGACCCTAATATTGCCTATGGGATGGATGTGCTTGAAGAAAGTCCACAATACTACATGGAGGACTATTGGGGACAAGTCAAATCTGTCTATCAAGTAGCTGCTCTTGTTGCAAGAGGCCAAAATATCAATTACATTGCTAAGAGACCACCTCTTCAATGCTATGAGTGCGGAGGTCCACATCGTGTGGCCGAGTGTCCTATTAGGCTACAAAAGAACGCCACACTAATGCAAACCAATCAAGCAAGCACATCTACAATGCCGATACTCATGTGTAATCAATGTGGCATAGATCATTTGATTGCCCAATGTCCAAATAATCCAAATGCACCGAAGATCACACCATTAAACTTGATTGAATTTACTGAGGAGCCATCACAAAGTACACATGTGGTACCAGTAAACGTACTCACATGATCGATGCTCCAAAAACAAAATTATATCCTTGAGGAAAGAGACACGGCATCAATTTCCCAATCTCAAAAAAACAAGAAAACACGAAGGAAGAGATCGCAAAAAGCAGCGAAGTCAGACCCGATTCAAAGACCAACATAAGGACTGGTGACAACCCTGTATATGTGAACGACGTTGAAGAGGATTCTGATTCAGGTGAAACCACGGAGATCAAAACAACCACTAAGATAGAAACCAACAATGAAGATCTTCATGAGCCACAATGGCCAGGATCGAAGAAGAAGATAGTAACTTATCCAAACCCTACAAAGGAGATCGAGCGAGTTAAGCAACTAAGGAGTTTGGTAGACGATACCAAAAGGGATCTAGAACCAGCACCTAGGTAGATCTAGCTTATAGACACCATGTTCCCTACGCAACAACAACCTCACCAAGTCCATAGACCCTTAGCCATACCTAGTGTCATCCAAGAAGAAAGTGATTAAAGTCATGGGAAACTGGGCATACTCACTTCTTGTTGGAAAGAATGTTTACAGAGGGACTACCTGATCCTATCAAAGAAATGGAGATCCCATCTTCCCCACGTCAAGGGACTGAAGCCCAAAAGGTGCCATTAAACATTGCCAAAATGATGGATTTCATGTCTTCAGAAGTTAGAACCATCATCATGTCCAAACTATATAAAGACCCTGAGCTAGTCTCAGCTCTTCGAGCCTTCCTCAATGGAGAACTAAAGTTTGGGCTACCACAATTTTCACAAATGGATGGAGCTGGGGAGCTGCCAATAGAGGAGGAACACTTAGATCTACAACCCAACCTAGATGAGAACCTTGTTATAGAAATACCTGTTAACAAGTTGGGACAATAATTTGAGGGTGATGAATCCAATGCGACCATATTAATCACTACTAAGGGATTAACTGTGAAGGGCATCCTTGATGGTGGCGCTGGGGTTAGCATTGTGATTAAAAATTGATGGGAAACTATGGGAAGACCTCACCTTGCGACCACAACCATAGTAGTGAAGATGGCCAATGGTTCTATTGTTAAACCTATTGGGATGCTAGAAGATCTCAAGATCAAGGTCTTTGAACATAGAATAAGAGTTACCTTCATTGTAGGACGTCCTTTCATGAAAACCATGACTGGTCTAAAAAACCATGTCTACTTGCAGTTGCAAGATTCTGTCATTTGAGTGGATCTTGTAACTAGTAGAGCACATCTCCTAGGAAACATGTTTATAATTGATCAAAGATCTGACACCATAGTTCACTCGGTCCCATTGCAGTATTGTTACACGTGTAAAGCGGACACTGATGTTGGGAAAGATTCTCCTTATATGGATGTACTACTTGGGATCACTGATCGGACAATGTGGATTGGGTCCACCTAGCAGCAACCATAGACACTTAGGGAAATAGGGGGACGACCTGGGTAACACCTGAGGGGGATGAAATGCCCGTACCCTTAAATATGCTAGAAGCAATGCATATAGATTCTTACAAGACTCATCCTCATATAACAAAGAAAACATACAAGTGGGTCCCTAAAGCTTCTTTCGCGACCATAGCTAGTGCTAAAAAACAGAAGCCTTGTAAGAAACGTCCCACTCGCTCCAAGAAATGTAAGGAAATGTGGCGGTGGATTCCTAAACAACTATTGGAAGCCCAAGGATACTATAAACAAATGATCAAATCTGGGTGCCAAAACATAGATTATGTTCTTACTTGTCACCTGACCCATGTGCACCCAATCCTATAGCTCCAAAATGAATCAATGATCGCGAAGAAAAAAATCACAAAATGCTACACAACCGCTCCAGAACTAGTTTGGGTACCGAAGAAAGAACGATTTGTTCCACCTAGCTCAAGAACAGGGAAATCAAATGAAGCTTCTTGCTCTTCATGTAATTCCTATACGGAAGTAGAAGCTTAGACACAACCTCCACCTACCATTGTACATATCCATACATGCAAGAAAGAGTTTGCACCTCCCGTTGTAAGTTCACGACCTACAACAAGGTTGTAAATAAAATCATGGGAGAGTACCTTACCACCCTTACAACTCAACGAGGCACCTAAGGTAATAGAAAACTATTGGAAAAAATTATCACCTAGTACTAATTGGAACAATTGGTTTCAAAGGGTGACGAGCACATTTCAAACGGTATGATCTACCCAGGAAGGGGGGAGTGTTTGCTGACAGTCATCATTCACTCACTCCCCTCTCAACCTTCCTCCCAGACCTCTCAATCTCCCAATCTTAGGGAATGTATATATAATGCCTTATACTCACAAAAAATAAAAAATAGTAAAGAGCAAGAGGATTTGACAAACGAGTGTGCACAATAAAAGTCAAAACATTGACCCAAACCTACACATTCACATCCTGTACACTGAAACAGAAACCTATGTCATAAAACACCTTTGATCCTCATCACTCGAGTGATGGAGGGTAGATAGGATTAGTACGATAGGAGTGTTTCTGTTTTAGAGTTTAGTGATTAGCAAAGTTCTTTTTTCCCATTGATGTGCCTCCTAGAGGTATTCTTTGTGTTTCCTAGTTTGTACAGGAACGTGTTGTTGTTGTTAATATTTGGACCTTCATGGAATCTTTCTCTCGTCCACTTTTCAAATCAAGCGCGATCATCAACACAAACATTTGTTTCTTGTCCATTAGCATTGCCCCTTATCTTTTTGCATCCATGTTTGTCTGCTTTAATTGCGATTGGTAGCATAATATTCAACACATTTTCTTAGTATCAAACATTAAATTCAATTTAATTTTTTGTCATAATCACTTGTCTAAGTTTCAAAATCAAGCAGTCCGACTAAGCTATTTTGACCAAGCTAGGCGTTAGGGATCTTCTCTTAATACCATGGGGAATGCCTTCCTAATAATCAATGGTTACTTAGTTTCTTAATCCAATTTACGCAGCATTGTGAGAAATGTACTAGGGCTTTCTAGTGGGCTTAGTCCCTATTGACCTTTAGCTTAAGTATTATAAAGGGAGTTTACTAGTGTGATGAGCCTAGGGAGGGTAACAACGTTATATGACCCCCCAAAGTTACAAAATTAAAATGCTGAAAACGAACAAAAAAAAAAATCAAAGTGACACAATTAAAATCTTAAGCTGGAAGAGAAATCTCAGCTTGATTTGGTACTCCACTCACATGTATCACCTATGGTACTATAGTGTGCACGTATGTTGCATGTGTCAATGCAAGGAACTTGCCGATACACCATGTGCGAGCCACAAATGGCTCCAGGCACACAACAAGCCTAAACTAGTAAGATCAGAGAAGGCGATGGTGTGTCACTCACCGCTCTACGCTTGCTTCGTGGACGATTCCTCGCCGCGAAGAAGAAGGAGACGCCGCTACGCCGCGCTCAACCGCTTCACCGCCGTCGTGCCTTCGTAATGCTCAATTGGCCCCACACACTCACCCTCTCTCTCTCTCACACATACACACACACACAAGGAGGTGAAGAAGAAGAAGATGGAGATGGAGATGGAGCAAGAGCACTCTTCTATTCCACAAATGAGAGAATGAGTGAATTTTAGGTTTAGTTGACTTTTATATGAGCTCGCCCCATTCACACTTGGGCGCCCATGCTTAGCCAACTAATCCCTTGAATGTTCCAGTTAGAGTGCGCCTCTCATCGGCGATCACTCTTACCCTTTTCCTATTGGACTGACAAGCCCGGTACCTGACTCTACCAAATAAATAATACAATGTCCGCCGTAGGTTACAACATCCGTCATAGGTGATAGGGTGTACGTGAACCGTGAGGGTTAACATGCCCCCCTTCCTGATGTAGATTCCGTCCTTGGAAGCTATTGAGTTGAAGCTCGTTCGTTGAGGTGGAAGAGCATTGGAGATGAATGTCCTTAGCTTTCTTCAGTCACTGCAAAATCAAACAACATTGGCACAGTAATTGCATTCTCATAAGCGATTAAAAAGAATATGCAGTTTTAGGCAGACAAATTGATTGGTAAGATAATTTTAAACAATTTGTCAGCAATAAACATTAAATTGCAATATAATCAAATGCATAAACAGATGTAAAGGTAAAAAATTAAACAAGTCTGGGGTCGCTAATTTAACGATCGAAAGGCACTAGAGATCGACTATTAATACCATGGGTAACATTCTTAATTTTCTCTGGTCAATTAAGTTGTTTAATCGCGAGAGCCAAGTATTTCATGTTCGAGGGCTGACTAGAGGCTATACCTAGAAGACCTTGTAGTTAAGCTATGATAAAAAGAATTTCTCATGAAATCATCGCCTAATTGATTACCTTTTCTTTGACTCCCCAAAGTCTTTTCACAGTGATTCAATTTTGATGTGTGTGCGTATTTTGTATGCCTTGGGTTTTTTGCTTTTCAAGGAAAAGCACCCACACTGGGAACCTCTAGGGCTCTAGTACCATAGGCGATACATGTGAGTGAAGTACCCAATCAAGCTGAGATTTCTCTTCCAGCTTAAGATTTTACATTGTGGCACATTGATTTGTTTTTTTTTGTTCGTTTTCAGCATTTTAATTTTGTAACTTTGGGGGGTCATATAACACTGATACACCTCCCCATGCTCATCACACTAGTAAAACTCCCTTTATAATACTTAAGCTAAAGGTCAATAGGGTCAAGCCCATTAGAAAGCCCTAGTACATTTCACACAATGCTGCCTAAAAATGTGCGCGTATGTCGCACGTGTCAATGCAAGGAACTTGCCGATACACCATGTGCGAGCCACAAATGGCTCCAGGCACACAACAAACCTAAACTAGTAAGCTCAAAGAAGGCGATGGTGTGTCACTCACCGCTCTACGCTTGCTTCATGGAGGATTCCTCGCCGCGAAGAAGAAGGAGACGTCGTTATGCCACGCTCAACCACTTCAACGCCTTCGTGCCTTCGTAATGCTCGATTGCCCACACACTCCCTCTCTCGCCCTCTCTCACTCTCTCTCTCTCTCACACACACAAAGAGATGAAGAAGAAGAAGAAGGAGATGGAGCAAGAGCACTCTTCAATTGCACAAATGAGAGAATGAGTGAATTTTAGGTTTAGTTGACTTTTATATGAGCTCGCCCCATTCACACTCGGGTGCCCATGCTTAGCCAACTAATCCCTTGAATGTTCCAGTTAGAGTGCGCCTCTCATCGGTGATCACTCTTACCCTTTTCCTATTGGACCGACAAGCCCGGTACCTAACTCTACCAAATAAATAATACAATGTCCGCCGTAGGTTAGAACGTCCATCGTAGGTGATAGGGTGTCCGTGAGCTGTGAGGGTTAACATGCCCCTCTTCCTGATGTAGATTCTGTCCTCGGAAGCTATTGAGTTGAAGCTCGTTCGTCGAGGTGGAAGAGCATTTGAGATGAATGTCCGTAGCCTTCTTCAGTCACTGCAAAATCAAACAACATTGGCACAGTAATTGCATTTGCATAAGCAATTAAAAAGCATATGCAGTTTTAGGCAGACAAATTGATTGGTAATAGAATTTTAAACAATTTGTGAGCAATAAACATTAATATAATCAAATGCATAAACAGATGTAAAGGTAAAAAATTAAACAAGTCTGGGGTCTCTAATTTAACGGTCGAACGGCACTAGAGATCGACTATTAATACCATGGGTAAGCTTCTTAATTTTCTCTGGTCAATTAATTTGTTTAATCGCGAGAGCCAAGTATTTCATGTTCGAGGGCTGACTAGAGGCTATACCTAGAAGACCCAGAGTTAAGCTACGATAAAAGGAATTTCTCATGAAATCATCGCCTGACTGATTACCTTTTCTTTGACCCCCCAAAGTCTTTTCACAGTGATTCAATTTTGATGTGTGTGCTTATTTTGTATGCCTTGGGTTTTTTGCTTTTCAAGGAAAAGCGCCCACACTGGGAACCTCTAGGGCTCTAGTACCATAGGCGATACATGTGAGTAAAGTACCAAATCAAGATGAGATTTCTCTTCCACCTGAAGATTTTACAATGTGGCACTTTGATTTTTTGTTTGTTCATTTTCAGCATTTTAATTTTGTAACTTTGGGGGGTCATATTATTCTGATACACCTCCCCAGGCTCATCACACAAGTTAACTCCCTTTATAATACTTAAGCTAAAGGTCAATAGGGTCTAAGCCCACTAGAAATCCCTATTACATTTCACACAATGATGCCTAAATCGGATTAAGAACCTAAGTAACCATTGATTATTAGGAAGGCATTCCCCATGGTATTAAGAGAAGATCTCTAACACCTAACTTGGTCAAACTAGCTGAGTCAGACTCCTTGATTTTTAAACCTAGACAAGTGATTATGACAAAAAATTACATTGAATTTAATGTTTGATACTAAAAAAATGTGTTGGATGTTATGCTACCAATCACAATCAAAGCAGACAATCATAGATGCAAAAAGATAAGGGGCAATGCTAATGGACAAGAAACACCTGTTTGTGTTGATGGTCGTGCTTGATTTGAAGTGTGAATGAGAGAAAAATTCCATGAAGGTCCAAATCCTAACCACAGCAACACGTTCCTCTACACACTATAAAACACAAAGAATACCTCTAGGAGGCACATCAATGGGAAAAAGGAACTTTGCTAATCACTAAACTCTCAAACAGAAACAGTCCTATCGTACTAATTCTACCTACCCTCCATCACTTGAGTGATGAGGATCAAAGGTGTTTAATGACATAGGTCTCTGTTTCAATGTACCGAATGTGAATGTGTAGGTCTGGTCAATGTTTTGACTTTTAGCATACTCGTTTGCTAATTGCTCTTGCTCTTTATTTTTTTTGTTTTTGGTGAGTATAAGCCTTTATATATACATTCCCTAAGATTGGGAGATTGAGAGGTCAGGGAAACAAGGTTGAGAGGGGAATGAGTGAATGATGGATGTCAGCAATTACTCCCCCATTCCTTAGGTAGATCATACCGTTTGAAATGAGCTCGTCACCCTTTGAAACCAATCGTTCCAGTTGATAATAGGTGAGGATTTTTTCCAGTAGTTTTCTCTTACCTTAGGTGCCTTGTCAAGTTGCAAAGGTGGTAAGGTACTCTCCCAGGATCGAACTTGAAGTGGTTCATCAAGTGATTCTTGAACACTGGGAAGTGTGGATTTCTTTGTAGCTTTATGGAGGTCCACTATTGTAGGTGGAGGCTGTGGAGAAGCTTTTACCTCTATGGATGCATTACATGAGGAGCTAGAAGCTTCATGGGACTCCCCCCTTCCTGAGCTAGGTGGAACACATCGTTCTTTCTTTGGTACCCAGACTAGCTCTGGAGCGGGTGTGTAGCATTCTGTGATTTTTTTCTTTCCTCCATCGTCGATTCGTTTTGGAGCTACAGGAGTGGGTTCATATGGATCAAGTGACAGGTAAGAACACAATCTACGTTTTGGCACCCAAATTTGATCATTTCCTATGCAACAACAACCTCACCAAGTCCATAGACCCTTAGACATACCTAGTGTCATCCAAGAAGAAAGTGACTTAAAGTCATGGGAAAGTGGGCATACTCACTTCTTGATGGAAAGAATGTTTAGAGGGGGACTACCTGATCTTATCGAAGAAATGGAGATCCCATCTTCCCCATGTCAAGGGACTCAAGGCCAGAAGGTACCGTTAAACATTGTCAAATTGATGGATTTCATGTCTTCAGAAGTTAGAACCACCATCATGTCCAAACTATATAAAGACCCCAAGCTAGTCTCAGCTCTTCGAGCCTTCCTCAATGTAGAACTAAAGTTTGGGCTACCACAATTTGCACAGATGGATGGAGCTGGGGAGATTCCAATAGAGGAGGAACACTTAGATCCACAACCCAACCTAGATGAGAACCTTGTTATAGAAATACCCGTTAACAAGTTGGGGCAATACTTTGAGGGTGATGAATCCAATGCGACCATACCAATCACTACTAAGGGATTAACTGTGAAGGGAATCCTTGATGGTGGCGCTGGGGTTAGCATTGTGACTAAAAATTGCTGTGAAACTATGGGAAGACCTCACCTTGCGACCACAACCATAGTAGTGAAGATGGCCAATGGGTCTATTGTTAAACCTATTGGGATGCTAGAAGATCTCAAGATCAAGGTCTTTGGACATAAAATAAGAGTTATCTTCATTGTTATGGGTTTCTCCAAGCACACTATGGCATCGGAGATGATCTTAGGACGTCCTTTCATGAGGGAGGCAAAAATGGTGCATGAATGGTCTAAAAACCATGTCTACTTGCAGTTCCAAGATTCTGTCATTCGAGTGGATCTTGTGACGGGTCGAGCACATCCTCTAGGAAACAGGTTTATAATTGATCATAGATCTGACACCACAGTTCACTCGGCCCCATTGCAGTATTGTTACACGTGTAAAGCGGACACTGATGTTGGGGAAGATTCTCCTTGTATGGATGTACTGCCTGGGATGACTGAGTCGGACAATGTGGATTGGGTCCACCTAGCAGCAACCATAGACACTTGGGGAAATATGGGGACAACCTGGGTAACATTTGAAGGGGATGAAATGCCCGTACCCTTAAATATGCTACAAGAAATGTATATAGATCTTGACAAGACTCATCCTAAAATAACAAAGAAAACATACAAGTGGGTCCGTAAAGCTTCTTTAGCGACCATGGCTAGTGCTAAAAAATAGAAGCCTTGTAAGAAACGTACCACTTGCCCCAAGAAATGTAAGAGAACGTGGCGTTGGATCCCTAAACGATTATTGGAAGACCAAGGCTACTATCGGGGAACACGGTGTCTGTAATTGGGATCTTCCTAGGTGCTGGTTCTAGATCCCTTTGGGTATCTTCTACCAAACTCCTTAATTGATTGACTCGCTCAATCTCCTCTGTAGGTTTGGGTAAGTTCCTATCTTCTTTTTGGATCCTGGCCATTGTGGCTCATGAAGATCTTCCTTGTTGGTTTCTATGTTAGTGGTCGTTTTGGTCTCCATGGTTTCACCTGAATCAGAATCTTCTTCAGCATCGTTCATATATACGGGGTCGTCACTAGTCCCTATGTTGGTCTTTGAACTGGGGTCTGACTTCGCTGCTTTTTGCGATCTCTTTCTTCGTGTTTTCTTCTTTTTATGAGATTGGGAAATTGATGCCGTGTCTCTTTCCTCAAGAATATAATTTTGTTTTTGGAGCATCGATCATGTGAGTATGTTTACTGGTACCATGGGTGTACTTGGTGATGGCTCCTCGGTAACTTCAATCAAGTTTAATGGCGTGATCTTCGGTGCATTTGGATTATTTGGACATTGGGCAATCAAATGATCTATGCCACATCGATTACACATTAGTATCGGCATTGTAGATGTGCTTGCTTGATTGGTTTGCATCAGTGTGGCGTTCTTTTGTAGCCTAATAGGACACTCAACTACACGATGTGGACCTCCACACTCATAGCATTGAAGAGGTGGTCTCTTAGGGGTGTAATAGATTTTTTTGGCCTCTTGCCGCAAGAGCATCTACTTGATATACAGGTTTGACTTGTCCCCAATAGTCCTCCATGTAGTATTGTGGACTTTCTTCAAGCACATCCATCCCATAGGCGATATTAGGATCTATATCTTCCTCATAGCCTTCCAAACAAGAAAAAGATGACTCACAACCCACTTGATTCACAAAAGTGATCCTCGGATCTGGTGGTTGCGTTCCTAGCACTGGAGGTGGTAAGGGTGTTGTTTGAACAAAATTTTGGGCCCTAGGGACCATGTGTTGTGTTGTTTGTTCAAGAGGTGGGGCCGGCATCAAGGCAGGCACTCGAGGTGTGCCTGTCCATGCTAAGGTTGGTCTATTGGCCATCGCACGCTTAAATACTATGCAATCCTTAGCTTGATGACCATACCTCCCACATGCATTGCAGTTCCCATTGAATTTTACTCTAAAAGTAGGGCATTCAATGGTACTATGCGGTCCATAGCATACTGAGCACCATTGCAGCTCCCTTCTTGGATACATATGATTGTTTTGCGGAGCACGATTGTCTCTAAGACTCTCTTGAATAGCCTTAGTGAGATATGCTAAAGTCATCTCAGATATCTTTGGATCCTTAGCAATAGGCTTTAGGGTCATTGGCTGATGCCCTGATGCTTGCAAGCTAATATATTTAGGCTCAACAGACACTCTTTCTCCTTGAATCATTAAATTATCCTCTAATTGGATCGCATTGGTGGTGACTGCTTCCCAAGTGGTGATACCTCTAATGACTAGGCCATTGTAGATATCCTCATGTCGTAATCCCCTAATGAATCTATCAAGAAATTGGTTATTGTTGAAGCGCTCATTTGGATTACAACGAGAATTCAAATGCTTCAAGCGACTTATAAAGTCTCTCACCGACTCTCCTTCCTCTCGTTGGGCTTTCTGGAGCTGAGAGGCTACACCCCAAAGCACTCCCTCTCGTATGTATTCTTTTAAGAACAGTCTCCTAAGAGTAGGGTAAATCATTTTTTCTTCCACCCTTAGGGTTCTATACCAATCCCCAGCCTTTCCACTTAAGGTTAGGCTTAAAGCATTGCTCTTATGTAGGTCATTGTGTTCTCCTAGAGAATCGCATATTTGTTCAAACATTTCGATATGCTTTCTCACATCCCGGTCTCCACTAAATTTTTGTGTGAGCTTGGCTATTTGAACTGCCTTACTTCTAGGCTCTATCAGGCGTGTTACGTATATTCTCAGCAATAGATCGACCAATAGCTTGAGCAAATGTTGCCAAGTCACCTAAGTGAGCAGGCACCGTGGGTGAAGGCGCTCCAGAGACTACATGTGGAGTAGGTATTGGCATTGGGCTTGGCGCATAGGAAGCCCTTGGGTTCCACGTTGGGTACGATGTTGTGCCATGTGGTGGTCCAAAGTTCATATGTGTGGCCCTAGGCATAGCAGACATCGGATGTGACATGCTAATGCTAGCCGGTATAGTCCCATGGAATAAGAACTTGGGTGTTGTGGTTGTGGGGCATAGGTAGTTGAAACAATGGGAGGGGTAGGGACTACATGAGTATGTGGACCCATAGGTGCATACGATTGGTACACACTTGTAGGTACTATTGCAGGCATGGAGCTACCATGTAGCGGTGCTTTACTAACAAACAAGGTCCATGGTGTGTTTCTTGGCATGCCCATCATTGGGGTAGGCATGGTATCTATGGTGTCATCAATGGAAAGATGAGCTAGACTTGGAAAATTAAAGCTATCACTTGTGGGCTCAGATTGCATTGAGACCCCTGGCGAAACAACATATGGGGGATCGATGGGACTCACTGGGGGAGTCTCCATTTGTGATAGAGTGGGTTGTTTCCCTTTTCCCGTGTCTAAAAATCGCATAGGACCCGTTGAAGTTATGTTTATTCCTCGATTTTGCCTCTCGGAATGGATAATCCTATGGATGACATTGCAGATCATGTGTTGTTGTTCCTCCAGACTAGTGGCACTAGATGTGGATTGTACAACTTCTAACCAACCCACATGGTATGTCTCCGTGTGTGGGGCATATTCCCAATTTTCATTGAGAAATACCCCGTCCAAACTTGGTGTACTAGAGGGTTGCCGTGAGGTGGATGCAATGTTGCTTCCCGTGTTTTGACTTTTAGTCACCGCTACCTTAGAGGTGACTTTGGAAGGTGGTAGCTCGGTAGGGCCCTCATTAAATGAGGTAGGTAGAATGTCCACGTGGACACTCTGAGGGAGTGTGGGGTCTACAGGAGATGTGAATGGTGATTCTACTTCCCCACCCCCTTCGTTTACTTCACTAGTCGTAGGTTCAGAGCGCGTAGCTCTACTAAAAATTTCCATCAAACGGCTAAAATCACTAGTTCCAGGTTGTTGGGCCCAACTAGGTACGGTTTCATTTGTTCCCCCGGGGCTTTGTGTAAGATGATCTTCCATAATATCGTAATCAGAGAAAGAGTCACTAGCCGCTATATTTGGGTCTGGGTTGCACTACCTTGGGTCCCCGCTGAGGGCGTAGACCCTAGCGTGGAAGGATAGTGAGTACCCCCGTAAATCGAAGCACTAGCTAGTTGTTCGGACTCTAGCACACGACCAAAGTGTAGATACATGTGCTTTGGGTGCCCTACAAGTGTCGGCAAGTACCCTCAAAGGTTACTTGCTTTGTTTTGTGGGTGTTTTGCACCCCGTTTTTTACTTGATTTTTTCTTGTTTTTGATGTTTTTTTAATGTTTTATTTTTTTTTATTGAAGTGTGTGATAGCTCAAAACAAGCGTATCACTTAAAGGGTCGCTGTGTGCTATACAACACAATTTTCAGGCATCTGACATTCTGTTGGTCCTCAAAAATCAATTTTTAGCTACGTGTGAAGCTAAAATTCGTTTTTTTAAAAGGCGACTGAGGCCTAAGCCTGAGCGTGAGCTTGGGCTTGGATCTGAGAGATATTCCCGATCCCGGTCCTACCTTTAAATTTTTTTATAAAAAAAATTAAATTCTTTTTTTTTTAATTTTTAATTTTTAATTTTTTTTTAAAAAAAGGATAAGGCCGCCACGGCCTGCGCGAGAGCACACACACACTCTCTCTACCTACTTCTAACTAATACACCTACTCTTACACACTAACACACTCTATTAACTCTCACTAATCTACTTCCTACTTACTGTACACAGAAAACTAACTACCTTAATACACAGAGAATAAACACAGAACCTTTGAAATCTCTATTAACAAAGAAAACTAACTACCTTAATACACAGAGAATAAACATAGAACCTTTGAAAACTCCATTAATAAAACAAACACACAGTATAACACCAAATCCCTCTTCTCAACACACACAAACTCCTTCCTTACCTTTCCTACAATAGAAATTGCACCACGGAGAAGCACAGAGTGCTACTCGAGCTTAATGCACGGCATTCCCCGGCAACGGCGCCAAAAATGTGCGTGTATGTCCCACGTGTCAATGCAAGGAACTTGCCGATACACCGTGTGCGAGCCACAAATGGCTC
Source organism: Adiantum capillus-veneris (assembly GCF_014529385.1). Taxonomy (NCBI): domain Eukaryota; kingdom Viridiplantae; phylum Streptophyta; class Polypodiopsida; order Polypodiales; family Pteridaceae; genus Adiantum; species Adiantum capillus-veneris. The sequence goes on from NC_140956.1 coordinate 120,421,976, forward strand.
CAGGCACACAACAAGCCTAAACTAGTAAGCTCAAAGAAGGCGATGGTGTGTCACTCACCGCTCTATGCTTGCTTCGTGGAGGATTCCTCGCCGCGAAGAAGAAGGAGACGCCGCTACGCCGTGCTCAACCGCTTCACTGCCATCGTGCCTTCGTAATGCTCGATCGCCCACACGCACTCTCTCTCTCTCTCACATACACACACACACAAGGAGGTGAAGAAGAAGAAGATGGAGATGGAGATGGAGCAAGAGCACTCTTCTATTGCACAAATGAGAGAATGAGTGAATTTTAGGTTTAGTTGACTTTTATATGAGCTCGCCCCATTCACACTTGGGCGCCCATGCTTAGCCAACTAATCCCTTGAATGTTCCAGTTAGAGTGCGCCTCTCATCGGCGATCACTCTTACCCTTTTCCTATTGGACCGACAAGCCTGGTACCTGACTCTACCAAATAAATAATACAATGTCCGCCGTAGGTTACAACATCCGTGATAGGTGATAGGGTGTCCGTGAGCCGTGAGGGTTAACATAGAGCCCTAGAGGTTCCCAGTGTGGGCGCTTTTCCTTGAAAAGCAAAAAAGCCAAGGCATACAAAATAAACACACACATCAAAATTGAATCACTATGAAAAGACTTTGGGGGGTCAAAGAAAAGGTAATCAGTCAGGTGATGATTTGATGAGAAATTCCTTTTATCGTAGCTTAACTACAAGGTATTCTAGGTATAGCCTCTAGTAACAGCCCTCGAACATGAAATGCTTGGCTCTCGCGATTAAACAACTTAATTGACCAGAGAAAATTGAGAAACTTGCCCATGGTATTAATAGTCGATCTTTAGTGCCTTTCGACCGTTAAATTAGCAACCCCAGACTTGTTTAATTTTTTACCTTTACAATTGTTTATGCGTTTGATCATATTGTAATTTAATGTTTATTACTGACAAATGGTTTAGAATTATGCTACCAATCAATTTGTCTGCCTAAAACTGCATATGATTTTTAATTGTATATGAGAATGCAATTACTGTGCCAATGTTATTTGATTTTGCAGTGTGACTGAAGAAGGCTAAGGGCATTCATCTCAAATGCTCTTCCACCTCAATGAACGAGCTTCAACTCTCGAGCTTCAACTCAATAGATTTCGAGGACGAAATCTACATCATGAAGGGGGGCATGTTAATCCTCACGCACATTCCTATCACCTACGACGGATGCTGTATTATTTATTTGGTAGAGTTAGGTATCGGGCTTGTCGGTCCAATAGGAAAAGGGTAAGAGTGATCGCCGATTAGAGCTGCACTCTAATTGGAACATTCAAGGGATTAGTTGGCTAAGCATGGGCGCCCAAGTGTGAATGCAGCGAGATCATATAAAAGTCAACTAAACCTAAAATTCACTCATTCTCTCGTTTGTGCAATTGAAGAGTGCTCTTGCTCCATCTCCATCTTCTTCTTCTTCATCTCCTTGTGTGTGTGTATGCGTGAGAGAGAGAGAGAGAGAGAGAGAGAGTGTGATTGAGCATTCCGACGGCACGACGGTGGCAGGGCGCTTGAGTGTGGTGTAGCGGCGTCTCCCTCCTCTTTGTGGCGAGGAATCCTCCACGATAGTAAGCGTAGAGCGGTGAGTGACACACCATCGTCTTCTTTGAGCTTACTAGTTTAGGCTAGTTACATGCTTGGAGCCATCTGTGGCTTGCACATAGTGTATAGGCAAGTTCCTTGCATTGACACGTGCGACATACGCGCACAGGTTTCTAGCTAACAAAAATAGCACCATGTGGCGTTTGAGCCATAGGGTTTCTATCTTACACAAAGAGCTCCTTGTGGGCCATATGGTTACTAGCCATCACAAACGGCACCGTATGGCCTTAAGGCCATAGGGTTTCTAGCCATCACAATGAGAACCATATGGCCTTAGGGCACCCTGTGGCCTTAGGGCCATAGGTTTTTTAGCTAACAAAAATAGGACCCTCTAGCCTTAGGGCCATAAAGTTACTAGCCATCACAAAGATCACCATGTGGCGTTAGGTCCATAGGGTTTCTAGCCATCATAAAGAGAACTCTATGCCCTTAGGGCCATAGGGTTTCTAGCTAACAAATAGAGCACCCTATGGCCTTAGGGCCATATGGTTTCTAGCTAACAAAATGAGCACCCTATGGAATTAGGGCCATAAGGTTTCCAACTTACACAAAGGGCACCAAGTGGACTTCGGACCATAGGGTTTCTATCTTAAAAAACAGCACCTTGTGGCCTTAGGGCCTTAATATTTCTAGAAAACACAAAGAGCTCCATGTGGCCTTATGGACATAGTGTTTTTTGATTGCAAAAAGAGAACCCTGAGGCCTTAGGGCCATAGGATTTGTATCCATCATAAAGATCAGTTTTGCTGGCCTTAGGGCCAGCAAAACTGGGCCATACAATTTCTAGCCATCACAAAGAGGAACATGTGGCCTTAGGGCTAGAGGGTGCTCTTTGTGATGGCTACCTAGGTTCTCTTTGTGATAGTTATATGTTCATCACACCTTGGGGTTGCTTTGCCTATAGAGTGATGCCATTTGGGCTCACAAATGCTCCTAGTACCTTTATAAGGTTTACAACTCTTGTCTTTCAGCCCTTCTTTGGAAAGTCAATTAGGGTTTTTATGGATGACTTTTGTATCTATAGTAGCCAAAGACTTCATTGCCAAAAAGTTGAGGAGGGGCTTAGGAGGCTTCATCAATTTGGGGGACAGCTTAATCCTGAGAAGTGTCACATTGCAGAGTCACAAGTGGTATTGCTAGGTCATGTGGTTTCTTTGCAAGGAATTCAAGTGGATCCATCAAAAGTAAATGCTCTCTTGTCACTACAACCACCAACGACAACCAAGGAGCTCATGACTTTCAACCACAAAGTAAGGTACATGTCTCGTTTCATTCAACTTCTAGCGGAAGCTATTGCACCTTTGCACAAGCTAGCAAACAAACCCACATTTGAATGGCGAGAGGAACACGAATTATGCTTTACTGAAGTAAAGGGTATTCTCAACTCTCTTCCAACAATAATGCCACCAGATCCAAAGGATACATATTACATCACGCCAAGTGTAGGAATGGAGGCCATCGGTGTAGTTCTCATGCAAAAAGACCCAAAAACATGCTACATGAGGCCAGGATACTTTGCAAGCAAAGTCATGACCGCTGCAGAGAAGGGCTACACCGATATGGAGAAGGTGGTATTCACAATTATGTTTGCGGTAAGAAAGTTTCGATCATATCTCTTACCTGCACCATTTGTCATTCTCACCATGGAAAAAAATTTACCATATGTTGTGCAACACATGAGCCTCTCATCTAGGATAGCCAAATGGGTTCTAGAACTTCAAGAGTTCGAATACACTTTTCTTGTGGAAGATAGCACAAGGGCAGGTCTTGCAGACATTCTCACATACAAAGTGAGAGAAAGGAAAGAGTCACCAAAGGCAGGAGACAAAGCTACACCACAAAATAATGAGGAGGAGATGGACAATGCACACATTTTGTGCTTTGATGGAGCTTACCAACGACAACACGATCAGGCAGCAGGGGGGGTTCTTATTCTAAGTCCACAAAGGGAAGTTCTTGTTAAGAAAGGTATCACCTTGGAAAATGTTCATTCTAATAATGAGGCTGAGTATGTCACCTTAAAGTTGGGGCTTGAAGAATGCAGAAAACTTGGCATTGAAAGACTTATAATAAGAGGTGATTCCTTACTAGTTATTAGGAAAATCCAAGGGATATGGAAGTGCAAGAACCCTACTCTAGTGGAGTGGCTTAGACAGGTGAAGTCTTTGATAAAGAACTTTGAAGCTACACAGGTACAACATGTTGTGAGAACCCTCAACAAGGAAGCAGATTATCTCGCCAATGAGAAACTTCAGATCATGGTGGGAGGTGTGAAGCTCTACGAACCAAAGTACCAAGGCCAAGAGGAATTGAAGGACATCATATTTTTCCTCCAAACTGGTGAGTGCCCTAAACACTTGGATAAAGTGCAAAGGCATAGGTTGGTAAAAAAGGCAACTCCTTACCAACTCATAGGAGATGATCTGTATCATAAAGGGAAAGATTGTGTGCTAAGAAGGGTATCCTCTATTCAAGAAATAGAGAGAATCTTCTTTTCATGCCATGATGATGCCTGTGGGGGTCATTTTTCTCATGATATTACAAACAGGAAGATTTTGCAAGCAGGGTTTGTTTGGCCAAGTCTACATCGTGATGTCCAGCATTGGTGTAAGTCATGCAAAGGTTGTCAGATTGCTGGAGATCGACGACTCACTTATGAGCCTCGAGTTCCAATAATTTAGTATGGTCTTTTGAGAAGTGGGGTGTGGATGCAATAGGCCCCTTACCTCGCACATCTACCGGGAAGGTCTTCATCATTATGGGAGTAGATTACATGACACGATGGGCGGAGGCAGCAAGTACAACACGAATTACAGCCGAGGAGGTATCAAAATTTATCTTTGATCACATATGCAGTAGATTTGGCACACCATTAGAGATTTTGTCAGATCGTGGTCCAGGGTTTAGAGCAGAGCTCCTAGATAATCTTTTGACAAAGTTAAAAGTCAGACATTTGCATTCTACACCTTACTACCCTCAGTGCAATGGGTTGGTTGAAAAGGTGAATGGAATGATATGTAAAATCATTTCTAAGCAGGTTGTAGATCGACCAAACAACTGGGATCGCCATTTGAACGTAGCTCTATGGGCATACAGAACATCTTTCAAGGTATCCACTCAATTCACTCCTTTTCATTTGGTATATGGACAGGAGGCATTCCTTCCTATTGAGGTGGAGATTGCAAGCCTACGCATTCTCTCACGGGGAGAAAAGAGGCCAAAAGAAGCTTTGCAGGAAAGAATTTTAGATCTTCAACGACTTGAGCTTGATAGAGAAGAGTCCATCGACTATTACATTGCCCAAGCCACAAGCCAAAGAGACAAAATCAACAAGAAGCTCAAGGGGAAAGGATTGAAGGAAGATATGTTGGTTCTTCGTTATGATAACCGACTTGATACTCGACTTGAAAAAAAGTTTTTGCAAAGATGGGAGGGACCTTTCATGATAAAAATAAAGTTTGGGAATGGTAGTTACAGATTAGCAGATTTATCAGGAAAACTCCACAAGACCAGAGTCAATGGATGGAGATTAAAGCCCTACTTTCAACGTATCAATCCGTTGATAGGAAGTCATCTACCTACATCGTCTAAGCTCCAAATGGGCATGGCTCCCTTCGGCTTGGCAAATGCTCCACCTATTTTTAAAGCTTTGATGTGCAAAGAAGAACCAGCCTTGGAATCTCAACATACCCAAGGCAACCCTCCCATCTCCGATTTATGGGATTGAGGTAATGAAAAGCAGGTCTAATGGAGTAAAAGAGTGTATATCGCTCCTCCTTTTTTTAGAAAAATAAGAAAAAAAAGAAAAAAAAAGAAGAAGAAAAAAAAGAAAAAAAGGAAAAGGAAAAAACTCTTTTGTTTCATCTAGGATCATGAATGATCCTAGATGAAGGGGGAGGGCTAATATGAGTAGCGTTAAATGGTAACTTTGCATTTGAACTACATTTCTACTCAAATGTACATATTTTTTATCAAAATTTTAACCTAGTGTTCATTCTCTCTTTCCGTAATAGCCTTTTTCCATACAAACACCTTACCCTTCTTAGATCTTTATGCATTTACATCATATTTCTCTCTTCATGCTAAATGTAAACAGTAAACTTAATTCTACTCTCCTAGTTTTTTACTGCATATTATTTTAACTAATTACCTTTACTAATTTAAATAACTATCTACATCCCATAATTTGTAAATAAATAATTTATGGGCACTTATCTTACCCATCTTCTCTCAACGGTAGGATTAACCTTGTAGGCCTTCCCTTCCCCACCACTATGTGACCCAACTCTTGGATCATTTACTTGTGTTGGTCAACAAATCTTAAATATAATGTATATCCCCAATAAATCAAACTTTATTGGAGCCTACCTCATTTGTTTAAGGTGGATTCTCTTTTGAAAAAGCATGCTACACCTTGGATGCATGCTAAAGGGCCCCCTACAAGGAGACTTGGTTCAAAAGGTGTTTTGGATGCATCTTGAACGCCTTAGCTCCTGGGTATACTTGAGGAACATTACAAAATCAACTTAAACACTTTGAGAAGGTCAACTTTGCCTTTTACAGCACCCAATTCTGAGTTACAGGCTGAAAGTTATGGTGAAAACAAGGTGTTGCGGACACTGTTACTGCAGGTCAAAGTTACAATCAGGTAAACCACAAAGGTGAAAAGTTTTCTTGACTTCTCCAACATTCTAAAATACCAATGGGGAGTTAAAAACCACTTGCATGTGGAGGGGTCGGCTCAAGATGCTTCCAGAGACACAACAAACAGGATGGGGACACTCTGCAGGAGCCACTGGAGGGACATCATGGTGGGGCCCACATACATTATCAACCCTTATGGAGCATCCACGACTTAAAAGTCTATTTTTAATGAAAAAATAAGTCCCTTATTTGCATAATTGAAGGAATGGTCAAAAGGGAACCTAACTATGGTTAATTACCTACCCTAGTCAAGTTTAACCTAACCCAAGGTCTTGTACAGCTATAAAAAGGCCCTTTGGCAAGCACAAAAATACACACACCTACTCCATTGCTGCAAATAAGCTCCTCTAATGTTAGGGAAGCCCTAATCTCTCTCTCCTCTTGTCTCCCTATCCGTTTCCTAAGCTCGCTATCATAAGCGGCACCATAGAGAGAGCATCAATATGCTATTGCTACCATTCTCTTGCAAACATTTCTCTTACCATACTCATCCCTAAATAAGGATTATAGATTCTATATGAGAGCAAGGATATCAAGTTCAATGATCTATCTCATGGTTTGATCAACAAATTGTTGCAATTGGGGTGTCGTCGTCACACTTTTGCTCTAAACGCATGTAAAATTGGTAAGCATATCTTGGCAGCTTCTCATATTTTGTGCTCATTGGGTTGCTTGTTTGTTGAGAAAGCTTTTGTGCACCATGGTGTCTATTTGCTTGGCTTCTCTCCTTATGTTGTGTGTAAGTAAGTCTTGGGGCTGCATAGATGGAGAAGAGCTCTCTATGCATGCCGCCTTATGTGTGTAAGTAGTCTCTTCTTTTGGGAAAGGAAAGGAGTTGTCAAGTATTTGTGCATTATTGTGTTTTGAGTTTTTGAGGTTTTGTGCTTGCTTTTCTTAGAAGTATATGAGCACTAATATGGTGAAGGTCAATCTTTGCATGTGAGTTTGTGCAGTGTTCAAAGGGATTGCTTAAGGAGTGTGTGTTGAATGGTTGAAGGGCATTTTGTGTTGAAGCACATATGGAAAGTGTGTGTGTGTGTGTGTGTGTGTGTGTGTGTGTTGTATATGGTTTTTTTTTGGTTTCCTTCTTTCTCCATAAAAGAGGGTGGTGCCCCTAAGAAATATGCGTGTGTAGGGTCTCACGGAGTGGTTGTCTAGTGGGAGCCTTGAGTTGAGCCCCATCTCAAAAAATCCGCTCTCAATGGCTATAAACCCTATGGCCCTAAGGCCACATAGTGATCTTTGTGATGGCTAGGGTTTGGCCAAAGAGTGCTCTTTATGATGGCTAGAAACCCTAGCCATCACAAAGAGCAGCATGTGGCCTTAGGGCCATAGGGTTTCTAGCTAACAAAAATAGCACCCTGCATAGGGTGGTCTTTTTGCTAGTTAGAAACCATATGGCCCTTTTTTTCCATAGGGTGCTCTTTGTGATGGCTAGGGTTTGTAGACATGACAAAGAGCACCCTATGACCTAAGGTCATAGGGTTTCTAGCTAACACAAAGAGATTCCTGTGAGCTTAGGGCCATAGGGTTTCTAATTAACAAAAAGAGCACCATGTGGCCTTAGGGCCATAGGATTTCTAACTTACATAAAGATCTTCTTGTGACCTTACGAACATAGGGTTACTAGCCATCACAAAGAGAACCCTTTGGCCTTAGGGTGATAGGGTTTCTATCCATCACAAAGAGCACCCAATGGCCTAAGGGCAACCTGTGGCCTTATGAAACCCTGTGGCATTAGGGCATCATGTGGCCTAAGGACCATAGGGTTTCTATCTAAAAAAAAGAGCATCCTTAGGCCTTACGGCCATAGGATTTCTAGCTAACAAAAAGAGCACCGTGTGCCCTTAGGACCATAGGGTTTCTAGCTTACACAAAGAGCACTTTGTGGTATTAGAACCATAGGGTTTTTATCTAACAAAAACAACACCCTATGGACTTAGGGCCTTAGGGTTTCTAGCTAATACAAAGAGCATACTATGGCCTTATGGCCATAGTGTTTCTAGCCAACAAAAAGAGCACTGTGTGACTTTAGGGCCATGGGGTTTCTAGCCATCACAAAGAGAACCATGTGGCATTAGGGCCATAGGGTGTACTTTGTGATGGTTAGAAACCCTATGGTCCTAAGGCCACATGGGGCTCTTTGTGATGGGGTTAGGGTTTCACAAAGATCATCCTATGGCCTTAGGGCCATATTTAGCTAGCACAAAGAGCACACTATGGCCTTACGACCATAGGGTTTCTAGCCATCACAAAGAGAACCATGTGGAATTAGGGCCATAGGGTGCTCTTTGTGATGGCTAGAAACCCTATGGGCCTAAGGCCACAAGATTCTATTTGTCATGGCTAGGGTTTCTAGCCATCACAAAGAGCACCATATGGTCTTAGATCCATAATGTTTCTAGCTAACACAAAGAGAAATTTTTGTGGCCTAAGGGCCATAGGGTTTCTAACTAACACAAAGAAAACATTGTGGACTTAGGGCCATAGGGTTTCTAGCCATCACAAAAATCACCATATGGCCTTATGGCCATAGGTTGCTCTTTGTGATGGTTAGAAACCATATGGCCCTAAGACCACAGGATTCTCTTTGTGATGGCTAGGGTCCATCACAAAGAGCACCATATGGCCTTAGGGACATAGGGTTTCCAGCTACACAAAGAGCACCTTGTGGTCTTCGCGCCATAGGGTTTTTAGCTAACTCAAAGAGAACCATGTGGCCTTAGGGCCATAGGGTTTCTAGCTTACACAAAGAGAACCTTATGGATTTAGGGCCATATGGTTTTTATCTAGCAAAAAGATCCCCTTCTAGCCTTAGGGCCATAGGATTTCTATCTAATACAAAGAGCACCCTGAGGCTTGATGTCCATAGTGTTTCTATCTAGCAAAAAGATCACCATGTGGCCTTAGGTACATAGGTTTTCTAGCCATCACAAAGAGCACCATGTTGCTTTAGGGAAAAAGGGTGCTCTTTGTGATGGCTAGAAACCCTATGGCCCTAAGGTCACAGGATGTTATTTGTGATGGCTAGAAACCAAGTATCCCATGGACTTAGGGCCATAAGTCTTTTTGCTAACACAAAAAACATCATGTGGCCTTAGGCTCATAGGGTTTCTAGCTTGCACAAAAGATCACCATGTGGTCTTAGAGCCATAGGGTTTCTAGCTATAACAAAAAGAGCATCATGTGGCCTTAGGGACATAGGGCTTATAGCCATCACAAAGAGCACTCTATGGCCTTAGGGCTATAGTGTTTATAGCTTGAAAAAAAGAGCACCCTATGGCCATTGGGCCATAGGGTTTCTAGCCATCACAAAGAGCACTCTATGGCCTTAATGCCATAGGGTTTCTAACTAACAAAAATATCACTCTAGGGGTTCTAGCTTACACAGAGAGCACCTTGTGGCCTAAGGGCCATATGGTCTCTAAACATCACAAGAGCACCATGTGGTCTTAGGGCTAGAGGGTGCTCTTTGTGAAGGTTAAGGCTTTTAGCCATTATAAAATCATCCTATTGCCTTAGGGCCATTAAATTTCTAGCTAACACAAATATCACCCTGTGGTCTTAGGGCCATAGGGTTTCTAGCTAACACAAAGAGCACCATGTGGATTTAAAACCATATTTTTCTCTTTGTGATGGCTAAAAACCCCATGGCCCTAAAGCCAGAGAATTCTCTTTGTGATGGCTAGAAACCCTATGGCCCTAAAGCCAGAGAATGCTCTTTGTGATGGCTAGGGTTTTTAGCCATCACAACCAACACCCTGTGGCACTAGCGCTATATGGATTCTAGCTAACACAAAGAGCACTATGTGGCCTTAGGGACATAGTATTTCTAGCTTACACAAAGATCACCCTATGGTCTTAGGGCCATAGGGTTTTTAGTTAACAAAAAAAGAACCATGTGGCCTTAGGACCATAGGATAGGGTTTTTATCTAACACAAAGATCACCCTATGGCCTTATGGACATAGTGTTTCTAGCTATTAAAAAGAGAAATGTGTGGTCTTAGGGCCATAGGGTGTCTAGCCATCACAAAGAGCACCCTATGGCCCTAAGGCCATAGGGTGCGCTTTGTGATGGTTAGAAACCCTATGGCCCTAAGGCCACAAGAGGGTGCTCTTTGTGATGTTTAAGATTTCTACCCATTACAAAGAGCATCATATGGCCATTAGGGCCATAGGGTTTTTATGTAACACAAAGAGCACACTATGGCCACAGGGTTTCTAGTCATCACAAAGAGCACCATGTGGCATTAGGACCATAGGTTGATCTTTGTGATGGCTAGAAACCCTATGTCCATAAGGCCACATATGATGCTCTTTGTGACCATCACAAAGAGCACCATGTGGCCTTAAATCTATAAGGTTTCTACCTAAGACAACGAGAACTTTATGGCCTAAGGGAGATAGGTTTTTGGCTAACACAAAGAGAACCTTGTGGCCTTAGGGCCATATGGCTTCTAGCCATCACAAAGAGGACCTTGTGTCCTTAGGGTTTCTAGCCATCACAAAGAGCACCATGTAGCCTTAGGGCCATAGGGTGCTCTTTCTGATGGCTAAAAATTTAATGGCCCTAATGCCACATGATTCTCTATGTGATGGCTAGGGCTTCTAGCCATCACAAAGAGCACCATGTGGCCTTAGGGCCATAGGGTTTCTTTCTATAAACATGGGGGCATCATCATTAGCACCTTCATGTGAAAAATCAAAGTTATCAATGTTCATTCTACTCTCTTGGTTATGGTTTTCCATGCTAATTATACTTATATGTTTACTTAGTGTATTCTTTGGTAATTCAAAAACTTAGTTGCTACTCCTCTTAGCTTTTGAAAATAAGCACTTAAGTATCTACACCCACGGCTTGAATTGGTTAATTATAGAGATTAGTGGGGTGGATCTAACATAGAAAAATTGCCAAGAGATAGCGCCTTTTCGACTTCTTATGGATCAATAATGGTAAAGCCATAGGAAAGTCTAAAAAGACCCCATTATTAAAACCAAAGCTCTCGAGGTGTGCACCATATCCCACATAGTGGGCTCAAAAAAACCGATAATAGATCCCAGTCCCACTTACCCTAATATAATTAACAAAATCATCCATTAATAGGCTACTTAATGACCTCTCTTCTTAAGCAAGAAAAGAGAAACCAAATGCTCTAATACCAACGTAATGGAAATGGCCTATGAACTTTGAAAAATAGTGGAATTAAGAGAATTAGAGTGAGCATTTTTGTGAGATTACTTTGAGAACATAGAGGGTGAGCTTAATTGATGGTAGTAACATAAACATAGTACTTAATTAACTTGGCATGAACAATGTTTTTTCAAGAGAGAGGGTATTAGAGAACATGACAATAGTTGAGGACCAAATTTACTTGGAGCCGGTGGTCTCCCCTCCAAAAGGCATTTGTATTATAGATTCTCCCATCAAGAGAGACTTGATACAATACAATCTTTGAGCTTCTTGTGACCTAGATGATGCAATGAATATGCAAAGATTCATGCATCGTAAGCATACCATAAACTTTGCAAAACTCATTAACTATCCCAGGCCTCAATCCCAAGGCCTCAAACACCTTTGAAGGTGGAGAGAGCTAGCGGGGAATGAGGGTAGGGAAGAAGAGGAAGAATCATCCATAGGAGAAAAAAATAGTTCCTCACTTATCATCACTCTTCTTGCTTATCATAGCATAATAGCATAGTAATGAAGATGAAGAAGATGGAAAGCTAAAGCATTGAACCGTGGCTCTTGGTTGGATTTACATTCCATATCCAAGAGTATTGGTGTAGGCTCTCCACTTCTGAACAAGCTTGGAGAAGGAGATGGAGCTCTTGCACTTTGCACTCCACACAATGAGAGAATGTGTGTGTGTGTGTGTGTGTGTGGGAGAGTATACCCCCCTCTCATGCTTGGTCCACCTCTCTCTCTCTCTCTCTCTCTCTCTCTCTCTCTCTCTCGCGTATTATTTAATTATTTCATTTGGACATGTGTCCTCTTTTTCCTCTTTGAGAGAAAGAACTTGATTATTTATTTTTATGCATCTAAATTCTCATTGGACCCCTTTAAAGCCTATCCAATAGTATTCAAGAATATTATGAGGGCCACATGTGGAGGATTTTGACGTGTCTTTTATGCTTCTTAACTCATTTGGTTTGAATTGAACACTTCAAGCACTTAGTCAATTAAGCATGGAAACCGTTATGCCTCTTGAGAGTTTATCTTTGAATTGAGCATGGAAACCTTTGAATTGAGCATGGAAACCATTATGCCTCTTGATAACCTTAGCCATTTAAGCATGAGAATCACCTCAAACTTGGGCAAGGTTCCCACAAACACTTAAAGCACTTTCGCTAGCAAGCCGACAAGCACCTCATGCTTGGGTAGGATTTCCACCTCAAGGTCAACCCTAGCTTGCCTAAGGTCAAAGGACTTTTTTAACACTAACTTTTGGAGGTCTTTAATGAAGCTAACCCTAAGATCTTTAATCTCCATTAGGTAGAATTTCTCTTTAATAGACCATCACCCATTTGGACCCCTTTAACCTTGGCCCTGTGTTGCGAAAAATCCATAAGCACATGTCTATATTTTGACCCTTGTTCTTGTTTATTCTCCCACATTAAATGATCATTTTATTACGAGAAAATCATTTGGGTTGGTTAGATATTAGAGTTTATGACAATGTGTGTGGTAGAGAGAGAAAGAAAGAGATAAGACCTAAACTCTAAAAATTTAATTAGAAGAACTTAAGTTTGAATTTCAAATTGAGTTTTTGAGGCGCTCAAGGGGTTTCACACGGCAAGACCTATATCATGGCTTCCAAAATCACGAGACGATTGTTAGAATACATGCAATATACACATATTTTTAAAAATAGTATTTGAACGAGTGGACATATACTAGAATGGGTTGAAAAGGTGCTGGTATGCATTTGCGGAATGGGTTACAATGTGGTTACACATTCGATCATGCGATACGTACGTACCATCGTTTTTTTTGTCCCTTCAAAGATGTAAACATATTAGATGGATGTACATCCCGGGACTACTTGAGATGGGGGCCCTAGATAGGATCAATGGTTGTGGATGTGCCACATGGCATAGGGTCAATGGTTTTGGATGCACCACATGGCACATCGTGTGGCTCTTATGTACCCCTTACGTGATGGTGGAATCTTGTAAGAATCTGGCAAAGCATCAAGAACAGTCTGTACAAGGGAACTGTCATAAGTGACGTCAGTTGCACAAATAAGTTGCTCATTGATATCTTTGACACCAGCAAGGAAAGTGTCCATCTCATTTTCCTCATGCATAATCTTTGACTCCAACTCTCTACGTAGTAGTGCAATTTTAGCCTCATTGAGACTTGCATAAAGAAGAGCTAGAATATCCCAAGCCTGGTTTGCAAATTTTGTTGAGCGAATATGAGGAGTAATAGTGCACTTCACAGAAGACAACGCAATCAAAGGATGAGCCTGTGCATCTTTTACATCCCAATGAGCTGCTGACGCTCACAAAAGCTCACAAAAATTGGAGAAAGTGATCAAGCATGTGCTGGAGCTTCTTGTGACTAAGCCCGGGAGGATGCAACTTGCTCTGATACCAACTATTGAAATTAGGGTTGCAAGAAAACACACATAGCTTGGAGAGATAAAGGAAGCTTAAGGACAATATAGAGTGTATTACTTAGAGTGCAATGGAAAGATAAGATAGTCCTATAGTGATGAATGGGTGTATATACAATGCACAGAGGGAAAAAACTCCTAGTGAGGGAAAAATGCCACCGTGTTCTTAAGTGTGTTCACACACTTAAGAACATAGGGTAGTCATGTGTGTTCACACACTTAAGAACACACGGTAGTCATGTGTGTCCACACACATGACTACCACATGTATATGGTAACAATTGATACCAAGGCCCATTATTATAAGAGTTAATTTATTCCCTCTACAATAGCCACTCAAAAGCCAACACAGTTCACCTACCTTAGACTGTATTGCGCACAATGGTCACCTAAAATACAGCTAGAACCTTGCGACTCTCCAAGATTTGAAATTATTATCTATTAACAACCATCAAAAGGATAGGAATTTAAATATTTCTTAGTTCATGCAAAGACAAGCCACCGACAAAAAGGCGACCCTCCTTGTTGAAGATGATCAAATATCTTACAGAATGGTTCTGAGACTATAAATGAAATATTGATTCATTCTTATGTGGATCCCTTGGCCAATTACCACCCAAATTTGGGAAGGGATCTTCACCTTGCTCTTGTAATGCAAACGTGGATTGGGTATCATCAAACGATCATACTTCTAAATACTCTTTTTTTTATTTCTTTTATCTTTTTTAGCTTGCATACCAAATTTATCCACATATATATAGCAAGTTAAAAAAATACAATAAAAAAAAAAGAGAAGAGAAGCACGCCATCATGGCTCATCTTTCATAGCTACCAACAATCTGAGAAACTCACAAATTTACAATAATCTGCTCCATATGGACACATGTGAATACAAGAATTGGAAGATAGCTTATTGCACACTGCATGTGTAGAAACTGTGCCTACTCCAAAGCAAAATAAAATTAGTAGAAAGGATTTCACTTTCAAAGATTTTAATAGCAATAAATAGGCTAGCACTGTTCTAGCATGGTAAGTCAATTAGATGACTACTTTCATGACAAATACTTTCTTGAATATAACATGCTTAAATGTGTATCAAATCACCTTATCAATAGCATTGCACTATGGTGGAATGCCACCAAACAACACGGTAGATGACCACGTATTCATCATGCATTTAAAAAGTTATTTCTACCCACATATTACAAAGCTAAATCATGCAGATAGTGGAAGTTAATTTTTCAAGGTATAAATAAAGATGTGTAGGCCTACACTGATTGTTTCTAAAACTGTCTCATTCAACTACAAGCCATTGAACATGTTAGCCACTGCAAAAACTAAAGCGTAAATAGATATCAGGATTAACACTTCAAATTGGTACCGAGGTAGATATATTTAAACCAAATTCATTGTCTTAAGCTATAAACTTGACTCTTAATGTAGAGAAGAAGAAAGGTGGTACAGGAATCAAAGCCGGACTTTCTTCAAGAGATGCAAATTTGACAATTTTGCTACTATACCTTCTTAGCCCCATGGCAACAACAATAGCAACATGCAACAAGGCAATCACAATCATTCAACAAACCAACCTCCTCCTCAACCTTCCAACGATATCAAAAAGGTAAAATTATTTAAATGTTTTCAGTTTGGTGACTATGCAGATAAGTGTCCAAACAATACTGCTAGGAGCAATGACCATTCCAATGGACAACCGAATGGAGTAACATGTAATTCCAACCAAAGACCCTTCAACAATAATTTCCCAAATGGTGCAGCAATTAACCTCATTGAAAATTCTCTCCCCAACGACAATGAAGTTGAAGCCAATTATGGTAAGGTCTATGATCCCAAATACGATGCCAATGACAACCCTTCTTTAGGTATTCCTATATCTCCATACACCTTGCTCAAAGTGAAGGGAACAATTAAGGATGCAGATATGACAATTCTCTTAGATGATGGCAGTAGCCATGATTTTATTTTTGCATGACTGTCACAACAACTCTCTCTTTCTGGATTATCTTCACCCCACAAAGTCAAGATTAATTTTAAAAATTAACATTTCAACTTTAAAACTCAAGTAGCCCTTGAAGTTTTCATTGGTGAATTTTCATAGTCTCACACATTTTTGTTAGCACCATTGTATGATGATAAGATTTTGGGAATGCTTTGTCACGAGTTTAACCCACCGATTTACTATAAAACATGCACATTTTCTCTCACCCATGAAAACAACACTTTCTCCATCCAAGAAACCCTTGAACATAAAAGATTCCACTTCTTTCTCACACTCAAGCAAAAAAAGCCATTAGAAAGAAAGGGACAACATACTTAGTGCTTGTAAATTAACTATGAGGAGACTTGGAATTGACACATGCAACTATCCACCCAACCATCCTATATATAGGCCCTGGGCCTACCAAATATAGCCCCCTAAACAGCATGAGCATCCCAAACCCTGGCCTACTACCCAGACCCACCTTAGGTTTGACATTACTTCCCCCTTGGAGAAGCATTTTTGTCCTAAAAAAGAAAGTGGTGATACCTTCATAAGAACACTAATGTTTTCCATAGTGGCATCCTTCATGGATCCAACTGTCCATTTTAATGGAACAGGGTTCAGTAAGATGTTCAATGAAATCAAGAAGAATATCTTAATTTTCCACATTGTTGTCCTTTTTCAACCATCTTGTGTAACCGGGAGAGAGAGCATACACCCCACCTGCTTTCCTCCCTCCTCCATGGCTGCCTCCTCTCCCACATGAGCTCTAATACCAATATGAGGAGACTGGGAACTGATGCATGCAACTCTCCACCCAACTATGCTATACATAGGACCTTGACCTACCAAATATAGCCCATTGAACCGCAAGAGTGTTGTGGCCATTGGCCTACTATCTAGACCCACCTTAGGCTTAAAATCAACTCTTTGCTAAAAGTGAAATTTCACACCACTTTTCACATGATGACTTTCTCTCAGAGTTTAAGGATTGTTTTATGCATGATTGACTCATGGAATTCCATCTTCACATCCTAAAGACCATAAAATTGACATTATCCTAGGTAGTGAGCGTCTTTGTAGAGCACCTTATTGTGTA
The DNA here is from genome assembly GCF_014529385.1 of Adiantum capillus-veneris. NCBI lineage: Eukaryota > Viridiplantae > Streptophyta > Polypodiopsida > Polypodiales > Pteridaceae > Adiantum > Adiantum capillus-veneris. Next base: position 120,439,037 of record NC_140956.1, read on the forward strand.
AACCCAATTGTACATAGGGAAATATAAAACCAAATCATTGACTTACTTGATCGAGGACTTATAAGACCTAGTAGTTCACCATACAGAGCTTGAATACTTCTTGTTAAGAAGGAAATTGGAACCTTTTGTATGTGTATCGACTACAGGGCTTTAAAAAACATCGCCATTAAGAATAGGTTTCCTATTCCCAAAGTCTATGATCTGCTAGAGAAATCAAAAGAGGAGAACATTTTTAGTAGAATTGACCTTGAACCGGGTATCATCAAGTCAAAATGTTTGAGGAAGATGTTTACAAAACTGCATTTAGGATACAAACTGAGCACTATGAATTTCTTGTCATGCCATTTAGTCTGACAAATGCACTAGCTACTTAACACATGATCTTTATTGACCATCAGGATTTTTTCATAGTTTTCTTTGACAATATTATGGTACTTTGTAAATCTAAACAAGAGCATGAAGAACGTTTAACACGTGTATTTGATCCGCTTTCACAAAACTACTTGTATTTGAATTCTAAAAAGAGTTGATTGTTCCAATCCAAAATTGAATATTTGGGATAAATTGTATCAAAAAAGGGAATTCATGTTGACCTGAAGAAGATTAAAGCTATTTAATCATGGCCTAGACTCAAAAAACTACATGAACTATGTTCTTTTATTGGTCTTTGCAATTATTACAGGAAGTTTGTTCATAATGTTGCTTATAAATCTCATTATTTGACTCTGAAATTGAAGAAAAACACTCTTTATGCATGGAATAATTTGTTGGGATTTTCAAGCCCATGGGAACATACCCTATAGCATCCACATGCAGTCAAGTTATTGGTGGAGTCTACATAATAAGATTTTTGTACTTTTTATATGTAAAGAATTTTGATAATCAACATACAATAGCGTTTCTTTTTTATTTTTGTGTCGATCTCTGCTCTCTCTCTCTCTCTCTCTCTCTCTCTCTCTCTCTCTCTCTCTCTCTCTCTCTCTCTCTCTCTCTCTCTCTCTCTCTCTCTCTCTCTCTCTCTCTCTCTGCATGCTCACCCCCACCTCGTCATGGTCACACCTCGTTGGCACCCCCCCTATTGCAGATCCCTTCATGTGGTATCAGAGTATAGGAGAGCATTGGCATCGCTTGGAGGAGCTTCTCAAAATGTTGTGGTTTTTTGGCATTGACAAGGCCTAGGCGCAGTTGTAGGTGGTCAACTAGGGTGTTGTCAGCGTCTCAAGACGATGCCATTTGCAAGCTTTTGTGAGTGGCAAAGTGTTTCAAAATGCTATCTGGTTGACAAGGTGGTGGCATTGTAAGCAAGAAACACTTGCAATCAAGTCAAAGTATAGACATTTTAAAACATTGTAAGCTACAGCTATTGGCATTTTTTGACAATATCCCCCCATAGTGGCCAACAATTGAGTTTTCGACAAGCCTGTCAAAATGCTGCCAAGCCTCTTGACGATATAGCAAAGAAAAGTTTTGCTAAGAATACCAAAACAACGATTATAGAGTTTTGAACCAACAAAAGGTGTCCTTGGTATCACCCTAGATGGTCTTCCTCCAGGTTCCTCCAGGCCAAAGATTGAATATTCATGACCTTGTGGCTCTATTACCGACAAATTGAAGTAAATTTATTGAATTGCGGCAAAAACTTTAAACTATTCGCAAGGAGCCCACCATTCAGAATCATCATCAATCTTTACCGATTCCTCAATAAAGGACAAATCATGTTTGAAGGTTATCAACAACATTGATTATAGCAGAGAATTATATCAAACATGGCATTGAAAGTCGACAAATTCAACGGATCTAGATTTCACACTTGGAAAATAAAGATAGAGGATTATCCGACGTGTAGAAATCTTTGGAATGTTGTAAATCCCCTATCAACTAATGAACCAAGTACATCGGTTGTGGTCACCAGAGCCTTTTCTACTACCAAGCAACAACGGAAGGATGAGCAAGCTTTGGGTATTATTCTAACTTCTCTGGAAGATGATTTTGTTCATTACTTGGATGATATTCCATCTGCTAGTGCTGCCTAGCTAGAGCTAGAGACTCTTTTTGGTGCTAAAGCCAAATATTCCATGATGAGTCTTAAAATGGAATCATATTCTCTTGCTCTGTATGCTGATAAAAACATAGCTGCATTAGCCAATAGAATAAAGAGCCTAAGAATGCAACTAGTCTTTGTTGAAGTCACATTGCCAGATCAAGATCTTATAGTTGTTTGGTTAAATAGCTTGTTTGGTGAACTTCATCAAATTATCATTGTTTCAAAATAAAAATATCCATTGTCCTCTTTGGATGGTATCATTAATTCCTTGTAGGAAGAAGAAAAAAGAGTATCCCTTGCCAATTCTTTCACTATACCCAATGCATATGCAATCAATAATTGTGCTTCTACCTCAACTTCAACCAGACTATCCGGTGGTACCAGATCTTGTGCCATTTTTGGGCATTAGAATCATCAAAAAAGGATTGCTTCAAAGGAAATCCTTATACTCACTGCGGTAAGACAAACCATCCCTCCAATAAGTGCTTCAATGAATGAAAATCGGATCCATATAGTTGATGGTGATACAAAATCTCAAGTACGTTTAGTTGCAAGTGATGTTCTTTAGGTCATCCTTTTTATGTCATTCATAGTCAAATAAATTTGTATGGGTTATAAACACTATCCCATATAAGTGTTAAGACCTCCCATCAGTTTGGATCAAGTCCTTATTGTAAACCACTTCTCATGAAGTTATTGGGTAAACCTAAACCCAAGGTTTGGAAGTAAACCAAAAACTCCATATGCTGGTAGCTACTTTGACCTACACCCTATGTGGTTGAGGGGGGGTTCATTGTGTTAGCACAAGGTTATGGTATACCAAAACCCTTGGTTGTGAGAAACCTTAAAACTCACTGTTGAGGAGTACACCCAAAACTCAAAGTGTCATGAGAGTGGCGAGTCTAGCTAGGCTTGAAGGGAGGATTGTTGGGTTTTTTAAGCCCATCGGAACATACCCTATAGCATGTAGACACAATCAAGTTATTGGTGGAGTTTGCATGGAAAGTTGTTTACTTTATATATGTAAATCTTTTTGATAATCAACATACAATAGATTTGCTTTTTTATTTTTGTGTTGACCTTTGTTCTCTCTCTCTCTCTCTCTCTCTCTCTCTCTCTCTCTCTCTCTCTCTCTCTCTCTCTCTCTCTTTCTCTACACGCTCACCCAATCTTTCCATGGCCACATCTCGTTGGCACCCTCCCTAGCCACAACTCCCTTCATGATTTACAAAAAAGATCATTCATTGTACTTAAGAATGCTTTTACTAATAAACATGTGTTACAATTGCCTAATTTTGATAGACCATTCTTTGTTGTAGTCATCAATGACACTAGTAGAAAAAGTATTGGTGCAATTCTTATGCAAGATAACCATTCATTTGCATTTGAGAGCCATAAATTTAACCTTTTGAATCAAAATTCGATACATATGACATAAAATGATTTGTTGTAGTGCATGCTTTAAAGATTTTAAAGCATAATTTAATGGGTGTTGATTTTATAATCAAAACTGATCAGCAAAGTATCAAGTATTTACTATCTCAACCTTTAATGTATGATAGACATATTAAGTGGGTTGTCTTCAATCAAAGTTTTCAACTCAATATTCAATACCAACCTGATTAAAAAAATGTTATATATGATGTTTTGAATAGAAGACCCTCTCTTCAACTATTGTGGGTACCTCATTGGACTCTATCTCTGATACTTATGCACAAAATGATGATTTCAAAACAACATGATTGCATATGCTTGATAATGGTGTGCACGCATCTTTGGAATACACTATTCAAGAATACTCTCTTTATTTTAAACAAAAATTATGTCACATATGTTTTTGTCTTTTACTCATTGAAGAGTTGCACAAACCCTATGCTGGCCATAGAGGGTTTGCTGCTACATTTCAAAACTTATGTCTTGATTTTTATTGGCCTACTATTAAAAGTGATGTTAAACAATATGTTTCATTTTGTTTGATTTTCCAAAAGATTAAATCCATAACAAGTAAGAAATTGGTCATTTTACACCATCTCCTATTTTTTTAAAATCTTGTTTTTTCACACACTCTTCATAAGTATGATATTATATGGGCTATCATTGATCAAATTTCTAAACAAGCATATTTCATTCCTTTTGCAAAAAAATATCATAGCATATCAAGTTGTACTTCTCTTTCTTAGAGCTATCTCTCCACATCATGGTTTGCCAAAGGTCATACTCTTCCTACTCTTGTTGTATGTCTCTCTAATGTTGTGTTTGTTGTTGATAGTTTTACAACAATTTTTCATGAAGTTTATGAAAGTATTCATTCTGCTATAAAGTATTCACAAGAACTTTACACTAAGCATGCTAATACATATCGCAAGGCACATGAGTTCAAGGAAGGTGATTATGTTATGGTTTGAATTAAAAAGCGTAGGATTAAAAGTATTGACACCAATGTTTTTGTAAAGCTTGCTCCCCATTTTTGTGGTCCATTCAATATTTTTGTTGTTATTAATGATGTTTCATTTTGTTTAGATCTACCCTCATGCTGACACATTTACAATGCCTTCCATATTAGTCTTTTTACAACCCTTTCGATGATCCCTACCTCACGTTTATCAGGATATACCTTCACTTGTAGATCAAGAAGGATAACTCATTCTTGCATAAATAGTTGATCATGAGTCCACCACCAGACGTAGTGACATGGTTTACAACCGCTATCTTTTGAATTTTAAAGGCTACCCTGGGGAAGATCCTGAATGGATAGCTGACCTTTTTTTCAAAACTTCTCAGATCTTCTCCACACTTTTGATCACTTACGGTCCAGTTGATTCTCTATGAAGAAATTGAGGACACTTGCTATCCATAGTGGGAGGGATGTTACGATATGTGACACCCTCTTATTGCATGTGGTTAGCATTAGAATCGGGATAGCTAACCTATAATGGTTAATTACTATATTGTCTTGAGTTTTCACTAGTAGTGAGTTAATGTTGTTTGGGGTACTCTCACCCATTTATTTTTTCATAGTGTTGTAGCTATTTTTTCAATAAGCCGATATACTTCCATTATACAAATTTAGTGAGACTAGTTTATAAAGGGGTCATGAAATAATTGATAGGTATCACACATGAACTAAAGTGTAAAGAGATGCCTCTAATTTTTTGGCACCAACTAAGTCAATACTAAAATTAAATTCTCAACTCTACAAGATATGTGGTGGAGTATGGGGCTACAATTTTAAGCCATTCTCTTGCAAGATTCTTTCTCTCTTCTCTTATGCTAAGATGTGTGTAGTAATTGTGTCACCATCTTCCTCTCTTATAAGCTATCCCCATCAGATTTATTTTTTGGCTGCATGTGTGTGTATATATGGTGTGTCCTTGTCTACTTATGTCTGTACTTGGTTGAGGGAGAGATGGTGAGAGGTTTGATGGGTGTGTGTGTGTGTGTGTGTGTGTGTGTGTGTGTGTGTGTGTGTGTGTGTGTGTGTGAGAGAGAGAGAGAGAGAGAGAGAGAGAGAGAGAGAGAAAGAGAAATTTGAAGAATTTTAGCACCCATTCTCATGTTCTCCCAACAACCTCATTCTAGTTTTAGGGCCTCTGTTGCTGGAGGTAGAGTTCTCCATAAGCATCATCACCTTCTGATCTGGCAATCTACATCTTAGCCAAGAGTGCATGCATCTCAACTATGATATTGTTCATACATTTATAAGAAGGTCAATTTCCTAATAACATTTCCAACTATAAACCCAAGCTTTGAACATTCATTGTAGTAAGTTGACAAGCTTGAGGGTTGAGTAGCATCTCATCCTTATTCAATGCAGCTCTAAAACCCTATCTAGAACTTGGATGGTATTGGGGTGTGGAGGTAGCTTGCATGTTGCCTATTCATGATAGCTGATTATTTTTCATTGTTCAATCAGTTTCTTGGCTTCCAAATATAGCATCTGAAATCTCTCTAGATCCAAATTTGCATCGTCATCATGTAAGAAGTTCTCGATTTGAAGGGCCTTCTCCCGATGTAAACTTTTATTCGGACTCACATATTCATTATAATAATCTAGGTCCTCCTTTGGAACTAGTTAAATCAGCATAACTTTGCCTTTGTCTACCTTGGTGAGTGCCCTACTCTATTGCTGACTTGGTGCTGACTGATCTGGTGTTGACTCTATCTAAACCCCTTGGGTTTGATTACCTTAATTTTGGCCTTGCTTATCACATAGGTCCTTTGACCCTGATAGTTTCCTTATGTTGGACCAGCCTGATTACCGCATGTTACTAACTCTAGAGCTGGAGGAGGTGGAGGGGGTTGGTCGTTGTCATCATCCTTTTTTATCAAAAAGCCCCTCCCAAGTCTCCTTATTGTGATCTTGCTCATAATCATTTTCATATTCATCGATAACAAACTCAGAGACACAAGATCAATATCATATCAACCGCACCAGCCATAATAGAGTATACCAGACCGTAAGTTTACCCCTCACAAAAAGGTAAACCCTATCATATAGGGCCATTCACCAAGAACTTATGTCATTACATTTTAGCTAAAACAGCAATACAAGGAAACATTTTACCAGTGTTTGCAAGACGATACCACCTTTTTAAGTTATTCTTAAACCATGCCTATGAAAAGGATACGCATTGCCACGTATCCCTAACCTCAAAAGTAATTTCAAAACCAAAGCCGCAGACAAAGGATGCACAGATATATGCCAATGATAAGTTAATCATAAACTAAAAGACTTTCCTAAACTCGTAAGGTGAAAAAAAAACCAGTGCCGTAAATGTTACTGTAGAAGTTGACTTATATGTGTATTTTGGCATATTCAAGAAGAATATAACCATAACAACAAGTGAATTATATCACATCCAAACAGATCGGAAATTATTCCATATCAATGCCATAGGTCACCTGAGATTGAGTCGGAGAAACCAGCTCCACAATAGCCTGCTTATCCTTGCCTTTTTCCATAGAGCCAACAACTTTAACACTACACCTCTTGCGGGTAACACCCTCACAATCCCAATGTACAGACAACAACTCTGAAGTACACACATATATACACCACGGAAGCATACAGTACCAATGCTAAGTGAGCATGGGAGCTCACCTTTTACAACGTTTGGAGCTAGTGCCACATTCCTCCAACACAGTATGGCGGGACCATCATCAAGAGGTAGAGGTATACAATAGCACCGCCTAGTACACACACACGCACACACACACGCGCGTGCAGAGAGAGAGAGACACACACACACACACACACACACACAGAGAGAGAGAGAGAGAGAGAGAGAGAGATTACTTAGAGGGCGTTGTAGCGTAGGCCCGTCAAGAGCGAGCCATCGTGAAGTTAAGCAAAAGATAACAGGGTTTAGAGAGCCAGGAAACCCGCCAAATGATCATAACCCCTTTCAGCTACAATGTTAGGTACCATTAAGGTACCACCCTCTAATATCCTTTTTGAATTATCCAATAAATTCAAGCCAATAAAATTCACCCAAGGTTCCCAAACCTAGTCAATTATACCAAGGATATAGAAAGGCAATGTGTCCACCCGACTTAACTCAATTAACAACCAAGGTTCATATACCATTAAGGTACCACCTTAAAAAAAATTTACCTAGTGAATTCAAGCCGGTTATACACCAAGGGTACCCCCGGCCAACAGTCCCAACAACTTATACCAAGGAAATAGAAACATACCAGAACTAGCCATATGTATGTGAGTGTGTGTGTGTGTGTGTGTGTGAGAGAGAGAGAGAGAGAGAGAGAGAGAGAGAGTGTGTGTGTAGCGACACACAACACTTTCTTGCTTTGAGTTGCTGCTCGCACTTCTACCCAAGCTTTAGAGGATTCCAAAGCTCAACACCCCTTCTCGATTTCCCCTTACTCAAGCTTTTGATTTGTTGCAAGCCTTGTTGATTTGCTGTCTTACAAAACACTACTCGGCCAACCTTTGCAATTGAAATTCCTTCTCGACTCAAGCCGAAAATGCCTGGCTCGATTTCTTGCTTGCACTACTCATGGCTCTCCCTTAATGCCACCAAGATTGACTTCCTTGCATTGCTTTCAAATGTGCTACTGGATGCCACTCAATTCTGAGTGTGTGTGTGTGTAACCACACACAATTCCCAAGCTTTGTTTCCTGAAAAGCTTCTAGCTCTTCTAAACTTTGTGTGTGTAACCACACACAATTGTGTGTGTAACCACACACAATTCCCAAGCTTTGTTTCCTGCAAAGCTTCTAGCTCTTCTAAACTTTTCATGCTCCAACCTCTGCTCTATGCCTATAGCAGCCTTTTGCTTGCTTGACTTCAAGCATTTGAAATTCACCCTACAAGCTTCCATTGCAAGCTCCTCTGCTCTCGAGTCTCTTGCCTTGGTTCACATGCTCATGAGCCTTGCAACTCGAATTTTCTCGACCACCCGAAATCCCCCTTGCTCACATGCTCTCATGTCTTGCTTGTGTCTCATTTCTCCAAGCCTTGTAGAACTAGAAAAATTCCCCCTATCAATGGAAAGCTTGATTGTCTGCAGATTTATGTTTCTACAGAGATGCCCATTGATTCTCTCTCAAGTTGACCCAAATCCCAAGAAGGGCTTCACACGTTGGGGGGTCTGAGATCCATCGGATCTACTCCTATCTGGTTCCACTGTGTGGGCTTCTACCGTACGCATTGAAGCAAAGGGATTTGCCTAACACTGTGTGAGAGCCACACATGGCTCCAAGCACCCAACTAGCCTAAACTAGTAAGCTCAAAGATGACAATGGTGTGTCACTCACCGCTCTACACTTGCTGTCGTGGAGGATTCCTTGCAGTGAAGAAGAGGGAGCCGCCGCTATGCCGTGCTCAAACGCCTCGTCGTCGGCGTGCCGCCACAATTCTCAATCTCTCTCTCTCTCTCTCTCTCTCTCTCTCTCTCTCTCTCTCTCTCTCTCTCTCTCTCTCTCAAGCACACACACCCACTAGTGCACAAAGGAGACGAAGAAGGGGATGGAGCAAGAGCAGTCTTTTTGCATTCATAAAAGAGTGTTGAGCGAGCCAGCAGAGGATCACACCCACATTTTTGCTCACACTCATCATTTTTGTAACCATTGATTGTAATAAATGTCTTTCCGACATTGATTTTGAATTGAGCCATTCATTAATTAATGGGACTCAATTGAGTTTCCAGCTTGTAATCCCGAAGTAATTTCACTTGCTGATGTAATTAGTTAGAGATGTTCTCACCTCCAAGGCTGAGGTATAAAAGCCAAAGTTTTTGTAACCTAAGGGAATTCAGATTATTAATCAAAGTGAGTTTTTGAGCGCGGTGACTGTGTCTGAGAGAGAGTGAGAGAGAGAGAGAGTCTTATCTACTTGCTACACGAGCTACGGAGCCGCCATTGGAGAAGCGACACCGCCATTGTGTTAGCAACGGCGAGAGCTACGCACTGATACCAAGAGTGCGCGCTATCGGCTTCTATGTGTGGTAAGTTCCTACGAGCTTCGGTGTGAGTTTTCTTCCAACTCGTGTGTGGGAATAGAGTGTGCAGCATATCTATAGAACCACAACGAGTAGAGCTACACATTAGTACCATCGGGGTCAAGTTTCGGTCACCTGTATTTTTCGGCCTCTCTTCATACGCGTTTACCGCACGGAGTGATTATAGGTTGATTTTGCAGTTCAAGTCTTAAGGGTGTTGTTCTTACCTAGTGTATAGACTTCCCCTTGAGTTTGAGATCGATTCAATGATTCTAGATCCTGTTTCGTATAGCATTCGTTCGTAGTACGGATTTCAGTCACTTGCGTATTTTAGAACTTAGATTTGATTTCCTTAGTAGTGATTGTCATTAGAAGGTCGAGTAGGTGATTTGACACCCACCTAGTTGTTTCCATGCACCTGCGGGTCAAGCTCCGTCCTCGTCTGACAAATTCTGTTGTTGGTTGAGTTCTCGCTATTTAGCTTCTGCTAGCGGCGTAACCGCCTTAACATTTGGCGCCGCTGCCGGGGACGAGATCCCTAAGTAGGTGACCTTAGACTAATCCTACGAGGTGAGTCGTATAAACTACTTTGTATACTTTAGTTAGAAAAGATCTAGGAGTGGTGGACTCCGGAGATCTCGAGAGATACTAGGAAGTGGGGTATTCCTGGGTCTTCCGTGTTGACAGTATTTTTAGTTTAGCTTAGATTTGTTTGTTGTTTTGTTGGTGTTGAGTAGTTGTTGATAGAAGAAGAATTTGCTAGTCCGTGAGTGACAGTGGATATCTTTAAAGTCACAATTACCAAACCCATTTTATGATTAGGAATAGCTTAGGTAGGACTTCATTTGATCCTGATCTAGAGCTAATAATCATTGGAGTATTTGCTTGATATGGTTGATTGCATGTTAGATCACTAAACCGTTGAGTTAGTAGTGAAACTTGCAATAAACAAAAGTCAGAGAAATTTTCTGTGTATCTGGGAGTTGCTGAGCACTTGAGAAAGCTTTAGGAAGGATTCTGTGCCAAAAAACTGGAAATCTGCAACTTTAGACATCATACGCGTATGATGTCTAAATGACCAAACAGAGACCAAAACAGAAATTTTGACTTTACCAGAGTGTTCAAAAGGGGGGTTATACCCTAATTTCAACTTAAAACAAGAGCATTAACACTCAAAGAAACCCGAAAAGACAAGTCGGAGTCCAAGAAATGCAAAGAATAGGAAATTTTGGATTCAGATCTTGTTTTTACATTCAAACCTGACAAAAACACTTGAAACTCAATTATAAACATTGGAGAAGGCTTAAAACCAAGAATAGTCCAAATCTGTGAAAAAAGACATCATACGCGTATAATGTCTTTTGGCACATCCACTGCTTATTTTTGATATTTGACCTGACAAGATTGTTACAAGCACTGTAGGAAGCATAAATATCAAGTTTTGACCCAAATTGATGAAAAAGACATCATACGCGTATGATGTCTTTGACCTAATTTTGGACATATTTTGATACTTTGCTAACACAGATCCATTGTAATAGCTGTCTAGAGGTTATATTTCAAGTTTCATCCCATTTGGATCACAACTGACCCAAAAAACAAGTCAAAAGCGGAAAATTGCCAAGAAAAGCCTAAATTAGCCATAACTTGCTCAAAGAGAGTTCAAACTGAATTTTGTGAGTGGAAAGAGCATAAGGGGGCTACTGAGAGTGAGCATAACCAAAATAGTCTAAATCTGTGAAAAAAGACATCATACGCGTATAATGTCTTTTTCAGCATAACTGCAGCAAAATTCTCACTTGATGAAACAGAAGTTGTCCAACTGACAAGATTAAACAATTGACCAAGTATCAGTCAGTTTGGATCAATTCTGACCACAAAAACTTGGGGAAAACAAATTGCCGAGACGGAAAAGTTAAAGTCCTTTAGGGGAATTGATGAATTTGAGATCGGGCAGGAACCTCCAGAATAACCAACCAAAACAAGGGGAACCAGCAAGTGTCATATCAACCGAGGGAAGTGTAAACCAAAGTTGGGTGCAACCATTAGAGCCGATCTTTGAAGGAAGTGTCTCTGATACTTCTTCGGAGAGATCTTACGAGATTTTCACCGAACACTTGGAACACTTGAACGTGAACAACAGAGAAAATATGGCAGCAGGATCATCAAACCCTTCCGCCACAATGAAGCTATTGTTCATAAAATATCAGTACGACAATGAGCAAGGTGCCAAGATCTACAAAGATGGAATGGACCGCTATTGTGTAAAGATAGAGGAGAGACCTAGTGAGTTCAAGGACTTAGTGCCGAGGGTAACATGTACTTGGTAGTCCAAGGAGATAGATATCTAGATGACGAGGGTAACATGTACTTGGTAGTCCTAAACCCTAACATTGTGGACAAGTGGGGATTGATGGGCACCAAAGCCAAAGTAGATGAAGAACTTGAGGAGAAAGCACCAATAATGAACTTACCTGATGCGAGGTTAAGAAGAGAGAATGAAACTACAAGGATCAACACTGATTGATGGGCACCAAAGCCAAAGTAGATGAAGAACTTGAGGAGAAAGCACCAATAATGAACTTACCTGATGCGAGGTTAAGAAGAGAGAATGAAACTACAAGGATCAACACTGATAACATCTATGTGGGGCTATACAAATATAATAATGGGGAGCAAGATCTCTATTATAGATGTGAAGAACCCTACACCAGAGAGTTGACAGACCAAAAAAGACTTTATGTCTTTACCTACACAGAGGGATCGGAAGTGAAAATTGCTGCTTACGACAAGTATGGGAGACAATACTCAACAATGGGCAAGAAAGAATTAGAAGGATATACATACTTTGGGGGACCACTACATCAGTATTATGTTACTTCTAGCTCACAAAGACCAGCACCAACAAATGGAGTGCAAAACCCAATGACAACAGGAGGACAAAGAACTCAGGTTGCTGACTCTTTCAGTCAACCTCAGTACTCGAAGCCCGGACCAATGGGATCATTACATTCCAGAGAGTCAATGGATACGAATCGAGGTAGTGCAGTTCCAATCTCCACATATACCACTCCAGGTCCAAGGTTCGAAGGGGAACCATCACATTTACCTCCTAGTAGTAGATTCAGGGCAGGGGAACCGACAAGGGTAACCCATGAAGTCCATGATGCTAGAGAAAGCTTTAGCCAGGACACAGGATCAATGAGACTAGTAGCAGACCATAGACGTATGAGACCATCTCAAGTAGCGAAGTGTATGCCAAAGAAGTATGGTGGTTCAGGAGATCCGTATGCACATGTGTCACTCTTTAAGCAAGTCTTAAGAGCTGAGCAGATAACAGATTTCCATACACAATACGAGGGATTTGGTCTTACTCTAGAAGGTACGGCATTGACATGGTTTCAACCACTGAACATAGGGGGATTCCATGACATTGACCATTTGCTAAGAGAGTTTGCGGAGGAATTCTCAAAACGAGGGATTAAGCACAATACGGTCTCACAAATATATGCTTTTAAACAGAGAGAACACGAAAAAGTGAAGGAAGCTTCACTTCGCTTCAAACAATACATTGAGAGATGTCCAGTACGTGAACGACCACAAGATGACAGACTATCTGTTCTCTTTATTGAGGGACTGAGAAACGACACTCTCAAGAAGGACTTGCACTTGAAACCTTGTACAAGTTTCGAGCAAGTGACGAGAGAAGCATTGTACTTAGTGGATAACTGTACGGTTTATGGAGAGGTGTCAGCGGATACAGATTTCGCATCTAGTAGCTCTTCCTCCGTAGCGAGCGAGACTACCACTAAAAAGAATGTTCAAACAACAACCATGCCAAATGTAGAGCAAATGATAGAAGATGCTCTAAAAAGGATGGCAGCATACCAAAAACCATTGCCAAAAACACTGAAATGGTGTGCTATTGAACAAAAATGGACAAACCATCCAACAGAGGAGTGCTATTACAACAAAGGGTATGTAAGGGAGCGTCAGTATGCACCTCCTGCTCAATTAGCACCACCTCAAGTACATCCAGTACCTCGATACCCAACGGGAAATGTACCAGGACCTATGGGGATAGAAAGACCGCAACCAGTATTGGGACAATAATCACCTTTACCAAGAGCAAGACCAGTGGGCATTAGATATGCACCAACCTTAGAGAATCAGGAAGAACAAGCCTTAGTGCCTGTTCAAGCCTATTATGAAGAATCTGGTGCACACATGTCTCCAACTGTGTATTACCCACCAGAAGAACCCAAACAACCAGAACCATGGGGCATGATTGGGAATGTTGGAATACCAACAGTTACAAGTGCTTCTGATGAAGAGAGATACAATTTGGACGCAAGAACATTGATGTTCATAGCTCATGGAGGGTTAACAGGACAAAGACCATCCTATCCACAAAGGACGAATCAAATGGGACCAAGACCAGCACTAGGACCCTGTTACAAGTGTGGAGGTGACCATTTGATGAATGTTTGCCCACATACGGAAATCATTAGAATTAACGCTTATTGCACTGAGTGTGGAGTTACTCACTTCATTGAGGATTGTTCAAAGAATCCAAACAAAGTGCAAAAGACGACATTGAATATGCTAGAAACTATTCCTACCAGCAGTGGGTATGAAAATGAAACTCTGATACCAACGCAAGTTGTTACTAGAACTCAAGCTAAGAAAACCACTAGAGAACCTGAGAATGGAAAGTTAGCGACTGAAATGGTTAGTCAAGGACCGCGGAGTCAGAAAAACACATGGAAAGCTAGAAAAGCACGCATGAAGTTGAGAAAAGAACGTGAAGACGCTATTCTAGCTGAGGAACTAAAGCGAACTAAAGATAGATTAGAAAAACTTGAGAGTCAAAACGGGAAATGAGAGATGAGCTCGGAAAGAACGAAACAAAAGAGTATCAAAGAAACAACGAGCTTAAGCTCAGGGGGATCAGTGCTAGTCGACAAAGTACACGAACCATTGGACGCACTGATGAGAGCTTACGAAGCTAGGTTAAAGAACAACCAAACACAAGAACAGAGGTGGATGACATACCCAAACGCGGAATTGGAAAAGCAGAGACTTGAAATGTGCCAGAGAATGATCGAGACTGCACAAGCCTTATTAGAACCACCAAAAGAAACAATGAATTGTGGAACGGAAAACCCAATTCAGGAAGAGACTATTGTTTCACGGGTAGCTGAAAAGACTCCCAGTGCACAAAAGCCTGAAAATACACACAAGGATGACCGCATAGTGTTGAACACAACCGATCAGGAGATAGAGAGTTTTCATCCAGTCATACAGAGGTCTTACGGAAGAGATGATGGTTACAATGAATTTTGGAAACAAGTGAGAGAGGCAAACTTTGCAAACGAGCTAAGTTGCCAAGCTAATCAAACAAATTGGGAAAAGGACATCAGGAACCCTCCCATAGTGGAATTTGAGGCAGGATCTCAAGTGGACTTGGATCTGCAATCTTACTGGGGAGATGGGGGCTCTGTTAGAACAATGGAGAGCAAACCTCACTCACTGAATACCTTACCTTCATACTTAGGAGAGTATGAAGCAAAATCCGAGATTAGAGCACTTCCCACACGAAGAATCTCATCAGAAAAAGTCATGGACTCGCAAGGATTGATAGAGATCTTGTCAACACCAGTGACATGCACTATCTCTCTAGCTGAGCTTTTGAGGTTAAGACCACATATGTGGACCACTGTAGGAAAATGCTTGGAGAAATTTGGGGTAAAAGACCCAACATCGAGACTGCAAGAGGGTATATAAGAGCTGAGTAAACCACAAAAGAACGCTAAGCATGTACCCTTAAACAAGGTCGGAGAGTATTGCGAAGGTGAAGAGGGGAATACAACCTTATCAGTTGAATTCCAAGGAGTGAAGAAGATGGCAATACTAGAGAGCGGAGCTGGGGTAGCCATTGCTACAAAAGAAATCTGGAAAAAATGGGGGAAACCAGCAATAAGGAAGACTAGGTTGAAACTCCAATTAGCAGATGGATACATGGAGAAACCTATGGGGTTATTAGAGAAAGTTGTAGTGACTTCTTGCGGCATTGAATACGAACATACTTTTGCTATTGTCGATTTTGGCAAGGAGAACAACTATGATATCATACTGGGACGACCATTCATGAGACAGTTGAAAATGGTCCAGGATTGGGGCTACGATCACATATACCTGAGAAATATGGAAACCACTACACGTGTGAACCTGAAAGACCATAGCTACAAAGATGTGAACCGAACACCGGTGGAGGAGTTTGATTCAGCTACTTTGGCGGGATCCGAATTTCCAGCTTGGTTAGGTAAACCCAAGGAGTTATGGATGTGTGGAGCTTCGAAATGTGGAAGTCTGAGGCGAGAAGAATATGTTTTAGAAAGGGCCATCGAAGACGAAACTTATATAGGAGAACCCTTTCCAGAGGACACACTTGAACCATTAGAATGGACACACATTCTAGCAACCCTAGATGTTTGTGCAATTTCGGATGGTCCCACAACAAAATTTTGCGACAAGGACGGGTACGACGTGGTTCCGTACTTCATGTTGAGAACTGTACTCGAAAAAGAAACTGAAAAGAACGATACACTGGAAAAGAAAGATGAAGAGGAGGTGTTTCACGACATTCCCGATCATCCTGAGTGGGGAAATGAAGCAGACAACGAGTCAACGGACAATTCAAGCGGAAACGAAGAAACTATAACGGATGTCCGATTTATGATTTTCCGAACCAAACTAAACAATGCCAGAAATGCTATAGAGCAAAGAAAAAAACAAAGGGGGTTAGAACCAATCAGATGCCTAGAATAAGAGGAAAAAATCAATTCCTAATGCTAGTAAAGGCAGAAGATTGTGTTAAGGACAATATTTCTGGAAGAATGAGAGGCAATGATCAAAAGAGCTTACGAAAAGACAAAAGAGGCTCAAGAAATCAAGTTCAAAGGAATGGAACGAAAACAGAAACAGAAAAATCAGAAAAGAGCAAGCGCAACAGAGAACACACGGAGTCCAAGTTAGAACGTAGAAACAAGTACAGAGAGCTCAAGAAAACTCTGAAAGAAGTTTGGACGACAGAAATTGAGAGTGGAGAGGACGAAAACGCCAAAATCAAGGAAAACATGGATGTTCCCTCTCACTATAGGAAATTCACAATAGAGGATAGGAAGGTGGTATTAACCCCACCTATTCGAGAGAGGAAGGAGAACGAATCTTATGACGGACCGGAGGATGCAAAAAAAGTTGATTTAGTAGCTCCAAGTGAGCCACCTAGACCGGTGTACATAGCCACAGATTTGTCTCCAGGCGAGGAAGAGAGACTTTTGAGTCTTCTCAGAGAGTATAGGGATGTGTTTGCATGGTCTTATAAGGACTTAAAGGGAGTTGACCCATCGATATGCCAACACACAATCCCACTGAAACAAGACGCAAAGCCTAGCAGACAGAGACCATACACATATAATGATACATTTGCTAAGCGAGTCAAAGAAGAGATAGATAAGCTAATGGAAGCTGAATTCATATACGAGATTGAACACACCGATTGGGTATCTCCGATTGTGGTAGTACCCAAGAAGAATGGAAAACTCCGAGTGTGTGTCAACTTAAAGAAAGTGAATGCTGCAACAATCAGGGACAATTATCCCCTGCCGATAACTGATCATGTTCTAGAGCGTGTATCAGGGAAAACAGCCTACTCCTTTCTTGATGGTTTTTCAGGATATAACCAGCTAGCCATAGCACTGGGAGATCAACATAAAACAGCTTTTGCAACTGAGTGGGGAATCTATGCTTATAGGGTTATGCCTTTTGGTCTAACCAATGCTCCCGCAACCTTCCAGAGGCTGATGACGCATGCTTTCAAAGAATACTTAAGGTTGTTTCTAGAAATATACATGGATGACTTATGTCTACATTCTCTTCTGAGAGATGAGCATCTAGAACACCTAAGAAAAGTATTTGAGAAATGTAGGACATATCGCATTTGTCTCAATCCTGAGAAATGTGTGTTTATGGTCCAACAAGGCAGAATTCTGGGACATATTGTCTCACAAAATGGAATATCCACGGATTTAGAGAAGATAAAAGTTATAGTGGATATGCCTAGACCAACCAATGCGAAACAAGTACAGAGCTTTATGGCACATTGCGGATATTATAGACGATTCATTTACATGTACGCTATAATAGGCCAACCACTTTACAGGCTAATAGTGAACTTTGAGTGGACATAGGAGTGTGAGGAATCGTTCAAGAAATTGAAAGAGGCACTCATTACTGCTCCAGTCTTGAAATCACCAGATTGGGAGAAGATATTCCATGTGCATATAGATGCTTCGGCATATGCAATAGGATGCATTCTGGCTCAGCCAGACGAAGGAAACATGGATTTTCCTATCTGTTACGCCAGTCGACAGCTCAACAATGCAGAGAAGAATTACACCACAATAGAGCGAGAAGGATTAGGAATGATATATGCTGTGAAGAAATTTCGGCATTATCTTCTAGCCAACAAGTTTGTGTTTTTTACGGATCACCAAGCCTTGCTCTACCTAGTGAATAAACCATGCAATACCGGGAGAATAGTGAGATGGTTCATTATCTTACTGGAATTCGACTTCACGGTAGTAGTAAAGAAAGGAAAAACACATCTTAGAGCTGATCATCTTTTGCGATTGACGAATGGAGAAGACCCTATAGGAGTAGATGACAACATGCCAGGCGCGTACTTGTTCAACATAGAAATAATACCGAAGTGGTCTCAAAATGTCGTTAACCTATGGAGGAGAGCTCGATAGAAGAGAATACAACCAGAAACATATTGCTATTCAGCAATCCAAGAATCTTCAATTGGTTGCAGGAAGGTTGTATCAATTGGGAAATGATCATGTTTTACGACTATGCATTAATCCTGAGGAATATAATATATATCTGCGCGAAGCACATGTTCAGGAATGTGCATTTCATTGTTCAAGAAGGAACACATATAGGAATTTGTTACAATTGGGAGTCTATTGGCCAGGAATGAAAGAAAGCGTACATGAATATGTCACTGTATGTATTGTATGTTCATCAAAACCGCCAGCAGAGTATTCGACATTATATCAGATAATGATCGCTCCAGAATGGAGTCAGTATATTGTTGAATATCTCACAAATAGAACTTTCCCAGAAGGAACGTCAAAAGCTCGTCAGAAATCTGTAGAGACAGAAGCTAGAGATTACACTTTCATAGGAGATCAACTCTATAAGAGAGGTAAAGACAACCAGCTTAGGATTTGCGCATCAGAGTCTGAGTATGTGATAATCCTGGAGCAAGCTCATGGAGGAGTAGGTGGAGGCCATTTCTCAGGTGATAAGACAACAAAACTTGTCTTAGCCGCAGGAATATGGTGGCCAACATTACATATGGACGCTGAGGAATACGTTAAACGGTGTGATGACTGTGAGCGGACCAAAGTACCACTTCAAAGAGATGATATGCTGCTTAGACCAATGATGGGGGCGAGAGCTTTTGCAAAATGGGGGATTGATTATGTCGGACCCATTTCACCTCCTGCATATAAGACTCATGCACAATACATCATTGTGGCTACAGACTATCTAACAAAGTGGGTCGAAGCAAAGGCAACTCAAAAAGCAGATGCCAGGACCACGGCACAATTTCTGTATGAATACGTCTTTGTACGATATGGATTGCCAATAGAAATTGTGAGTGATCGAGGCACACATTTTATAAATGAAGTGATAAAGATCCTTCTAGATGAATTCATGGTAATCCATAGGAAATCAGCCCCGTATCATCCACAAGCAAACGGACAAGCTGAAGCAACAAACAAAACCATATGCACGGTCCTTACGAAGATTGTATCTGAGTCGAGAATTGACTGGGACCAGAAGTTGCATTCAACATTATGGGCATATAGGGTAGCATATAAAACATCAATAGGAACGACCCCATATAACATGGTTTTTGGGCTAAATGCTATCTTACCAATAGAATTCTTGATTTCAACCTTAAGGGTGGCTAAGGATCTAGAGTGGACAGGGCACAAGCTTTCTGATAGAATAGATGACCTGGAAAAGCTAGATGAGCTTCGCCTAAAAGCAGTAGCTTCTATCTACGCTCAAAAAAGGCGACAAAAAGAATTTTTTGATAAGCATGTGCGGACTAAAGAGTTTAAGGTTGGGGACTATGTCCTAGTTTACACTCTGAAACAGCATGCTAAGAAGCTTAAAAAGCGAGGGATGGGACCTCTGGTAATTAAAGATCTATCACCAAGTGGAGCCGTCAAGCTTGCTACATTAGACGGAGAAGAAATGCCCAATTGGATTAGTGGATGCAGAGTGAAAAAGTATCTTTTGCCGCTAACCCAAGACATGCTTCTCAAAATACATCAAGAAAAGTTGCGTGTCCAGAAAAAGAAAAAGATTGTGGAGGAAGCGCAAGCGGAGGCAAAGGAAAGAATGGAGAAAAGAAGACTACTGCGTCAGAAACAGTGCAATGAAGGAGCAATACGAATAAACGCAGTCAGTATAACAGAAATGGATAATGACAAAGAAGAACCCATCATTGAATGCAAAGTAGGAACCAACCAAATCAAAGCCAGAGCACTATTGGATTCAGGAGCTCAAGCTAACCTACTTTCACTCAGTTTGTATAGACAATTGACAAATGACACTAAACTACAAACTGCCAAGCAAGAGTTAAAGAGTTACTCTGAGAATTCAATCAAAACTGTCGGATACACAGTTTTACATATACAGATTAACCAGTATGTGTATCTGCATATGTTTTACGTGGTTGAAGACCAAGCTACACAACAACCAGTATTGCTAGGACAACCATGGCAGAAGCAATACAATGCAATGATTGACTGGAGTTCTAAATCAGTGCTTATCAAATACGAAGGTGAAAGTCAATCAGTTAAGTTCACCAAAGGAGCAGAGCCAACTCCAAAGGACGAATCCAAAGACAAAGGTAAACAACAACCAGAGAAAAAGAAGAAGCAATGGCAACCGAAAGTTTCTATACAACCGGATTACTCTTCGACGAGGAACTCTCAACAGTGGATAAGGAAGACAAGCAATAATATAACAGCTCAACCTTGGGTAAAAACGAAGTCAACGTTGGTATGGAGACCAAAAAAGGTTGTGCCAGAAAACACAAACGTGGAAAACAGAGTCTTCAATACCAGACGACAGAGTGATTCCAGACAATCAAGGACAGTGAAACAGATCTGGATTCCAAAGAAGTTCATGACGGCACAAAGCTATAGCAAGCAAATTTGGATCCCAAAGATTTGTAAACAGGAACTCCCTTCAATACAAGCCACGGAAACTCCTAGGTATTTCAAGCCAAGGAAATCAACACACAGAACAAAGCAGGTTTGGGTCGCAAAGAGTTTGTGGCAAGCACAAGAAAAGCGGAAGCAGATTTGGATTTTGAAAAAAGACAACAAGGTAACGAAGAATCCATCTACTGATTCTACTACCAAATTGCCAAAACCAACCCAAAACCCGACCACCAATCCTTCAATCAAACAAAGAGCAGCTTTATTGGAAAGACTGTTGTATCATCGCTCTGAAATTGCATTGGGAACTTATGACCAAAACAACTACAATGCTTCGCCCACAGACACTTCATAGTCGTCCGGGAGGACTCAGACTAGGAGGGGGGGAGATATACAGGTATACAGGAGTTTCAAAGCAGCTACAAGCGCCAAAAACAAAAAAAAAACAAAAATTATATTACAAGGGCAATGTCTTACATGATTTTGCAATTTTTATGTTTGATTGCGGATATTGATAATATTTATGCCCTTATATACCTTTTTTTGCAACAAGAAGAGATCAAATGATGAATTTGGGTCTCTAGACGTGTAAATATCACTAAATAAGAGTGTTTTTGGAGCAAAAAAGTGGTAATCCAAGTCCAGAAATCACAAATAAGTGTATATTCATATACACAGGGTTACCAGCTATTTATCATGTATGTTTGGAATTTTTTGGCTTCAATTTGCTATTTTCCTTTATTTTTTATGATTTTCTTAATAAAAGTAAAAGAAAAATAAAAAAGCAGGTGAAATGAGATCGGAAAAAAGAAAAGAATAGACGGTGATGGTCCTAATGACAAGGGCAACCCATGATAAAAATTGGGTACAATTCTGAAAAAGTTGCGGAAAGCCCCAAAATGATAGAATTTTGGCAAAGTGGACAGATTTCTCAGAAACAGGTCAAATGGAGTCCAAATTGAGAAATTTCAAATCCTAAAGTGCATTTCACGATGAGATAGGAGCACATGTCAAATTTGGTAACAAGTGATCCGGGAAGCCCGAAGTTAAGTATTTTTCACTTCACTATCAAGCTCATTTCCACTATTACCTTCTTGGAGAGAGCAAAGAGCACACAGGAGCATCCGACCTTCTACCGCCTTCTACGACTGCTACGAGAGCTCAGAGGACACCAGACATGAGAGGTAGACTCGTTGCCATAAGCTTTTGATGCTTTTCGTTAACTTTTGTCGCGAAAACTCACCAAAACCAAGAAACAAGAGCAGACGGGGAATGGGGAGGAACGCTAGGTAGGGGCACAACCGCCTAACCAAACCTTGCAAGAACTTAGAGGTGGGTTACCCTAGTATAGGAGATGAGTTTCTAGCACTCAAAGCTCGAGAAAGAACGACTGGAAAAACCCTAGGTCAACAGAGCCTGCAAGAGGCAAACAGAAAAAAGTTGTCGGAACGACACAAAACTTCTCAGGAAGCTTAACAACATCGAGGGCAATGCAACCATGGAGTATCTCCGGGTTTGGATCACCAAAAGTAGGTCGGAACAACTAATTCGGTGGCGGACACACAAAGCGTCATTTTGGCATAACGGCTAAAATTGACGACCAAATGACATGAAACTTCACAAGCAGCTTCAAATATACATGGATGACTTATGTTTGCAAGCAAAACCCAAAGAAAGCTGATTCACTTATCGATGGTGAAAAAGACGCTTTCGGGCAACCAAATGGAGAAAGATGGAGAACGGGGAGCCAAAGTCAAGTTCAACCAAATAGGTGGCTTCACAACATATCCAATGAGCTGGAAATGCAACTCTCGAGAAGAAAAGTTAAAGAAATTCAACTCCAAGGCAAAAAGACGACTTCGGAGACTGAAATGCCTATAAGGGGGCTTTTTAGCTAAACTGATGACTTTTTAAGTTGAAAACTAGTTAGCAGGGCTTAGGGCACTAGCACAAAGCATTCTTTGCACAAAAAGACCAACATTTCAAGAAAAGACATCATACGCGTATGATGTCTCACAGCATGATTTTCACATCCTTTTCAACAATTGAGTGCATAGCCTCATTCCACATGTTAATCACATCCTATGAACCAAGTATCATGAGAATTGGAGTTAGAAAACCCAAGGAAAACCAAAAAGACGCAAAGTAGGCCATAAAATTAATTTTTGGTCCTAATTTTGTCAAAATAACTCCAAACTCATTGAAACTTTGTAGGATTGTTGATTAACACATCTACAAGCTATCTGGAACCAAAAAGCACCATTTTGACACAAAAGACATCATACGCGTATGATGTCTATTTGCACTTACAGAGCCAAAACTGCTCATTTGGCATCATACATCCATTATATATATCTAATACATGCTACATATGAAGTTTGGAACCATTTGGTCAAGTGGATCACCCCATTAGCCCAATTGAGGGAAAATCCTTCATCCAAAGCCTATTTTAGCCCAAATTCAACATACTCAAGTCCAAACCAAGATTTGAATAGGGACAGTCCTTCACTAGTACATGGGGAGTCCACAGAATCAATCCCATGAAAAATTGATGAAAAAGACATCATACGCGTATGATGTCTCCAGAGCTATTTTTAGCCCAAAATCTATCCAAAATTCATAAATCCACTGAATAAGCCTATCTAAACCCATATCCAAGCTTATAGAGAAATTTGGTCCAAAAATACACTAAAAGACATCATACGCGTATGATGTCTCACTATGTGATTTTGGCACCTCAGGGCTTCAACCACCAAACAGAAGTGATCTACATGCCATTTGAAGGTGAACCACCAAGTTTTATCCAATTTGGATTATAAAATCCAATTCCCTTTCAAAATTTTGCCAAGAGCCTGATCTGGACTAAACTGGCCAAAACTTGACCAAATGGGATCCAAACTCAAATCCAAGCATATGATACTCATGTATACACTATCAGCTACAAGCACAACCAATATGAAGTCATTTTGACACAAAAGACATCATACGCGTATGATGTCTCCAGCATGATTCTGAGCCCAGTTTGCATATTTTTTCACCTACCCTGCATCCTTAGGCCCTGAATAGCTCATGTTTCAATTTTCAAGTCATTTGAATAGTTAAAAGCTTCATTTCGGCTTTCAGTACTAAAAAGACGCTAACTTCTGAAATTGGAGTTACAGGATCCATGGATTCCGCCAAGTTATCGGCAACGAAGAGAAAAAGACCGACAATCAAAGGTGCTCTTGCAGAAGCGGAACCCTTTGACATTCCAGTAGAAACCCTCAAGCCAACCAAAACTTGGGTGGAGAAAGCAGTACTGGAACAAGAGGGAATAAAGATCTACCAGGGGACTTTCAGAGATCCTCAAGGGCAAGCAGTGGATATACCGATGATCCCACAAGAATTGGTGGATTATTGCAGGTCAGAGAACATCAGCAGGTACCTGGAAAGGGCAGACTTGCACAGATTCTTCACCTCGAGACCATCAGGTGTAGATACAGGAAGAGTGTATGAGTTGGCAACCTCCATTCAGAAGGATGGGAAAGCCACATTGACAGCAATAGATGGAGAGAAAGTAGAGGTACAGATCACTCCACAGCTCATTGCAGATGCATTGAAGCTGAACAACAAAGGGAGCTCTGTCAGGGAAAGAAGGGAGGCTATAGAGGTTTATGGGTCCAAGAAACAAAATGCAACTTATGGAGATATGGCAGACCAAAGAGCGGCAACCCTTTGCCGATTGTACAACCAATTTCTCCATATTTGCAGTAAAAGACCGCAAAAGTATACGACACCGCCCCATGCCATTGCAACTACCATCACATGGGCATTGAAGAGCAATATGCCAAAAGAGGTGAATTACGCTCAACACATCCACGAGCAAGTAATTGCCATGCACAACGAGAAGCCAAAGTATATAGGAGGAGCTGAAGTTCTGACAAGAATAGCTTATGAAGCTATTGGAGCCAGAGATCAATGGCCAAAGGTTCCCTCCCAGAATGAGTGGCTTAGAGAAGCCGATGAGGAGGAAGAACAGCCTGAAGTAGCCAAGAGGGCGTCCACAAGAGCACGCAGGAAACTAGAAATAGTTTCAGAACCTGAAGAGAATGTGGATGAGCCGATTATGAAGAAAGCAAAGAAGAAGGTTGCTCCCAAGCAAACCAAAAGTCAGAAAGCGGCAAGAATGGAAAGACTGGTGGAGCAGTTTAGATCGGAAAGAGCTCTAAAGGGGGACTTTGAAGAAAAGTGGGTGCCAGACCCCACTAAAGTCGGAACTAGCTCAGCCAGGCCACATGTTGATCAATATGATCAATATATTAGAGCTTATGAGGAGTCCGAGGCCATACTAGAGCAGCAACCTGCCGAGCCTTATACTGAAGAGGAAGTACAGCTTTTAAAAGCTGAGCTGAAAAAGGACGACAAGGAGAAGAAGGAAGTAGATGAGTCTACTGAACTTCGAGAGAAAGACGGGTAAGCAAACAAAGGGAAAGCCAAGATGACTGAGGACAATCAGCCCTCCTTTACTGATGTACCAAGCCCGAAGAAGACGGAAATTATTGTGGAGGAGACCACAATAGAAATAGAAACAGAAGTTATGGAAAAGCCGGAGGCCGGGACCAAGGAAAAGGAGTTAAAGATTTACTCTGAGAATTCAATCAAAACTGTTGGATGCACAGTTTTACATATACAGGTTAACCAATATGTGTATCCTCATATGTTTTACGTGGTTGAAGACCAAGCTACACAACATCCATTATTGCTAGGACAACCATGGAAGAAGCAATATAATGCAATGATTGAGTGGAGTTCTAATTCAGTGCTTATCAAATACGAAGGTGAAAGTCAATCAGTTAAGTTCACCAAAGGAGAAGAGCCAACTCCAAAGGACGAATCCAAAGACAAAGATAAACAACAACCAGAGAAAAAGAAGAAGCAATGGCAACCAAAAGTTTCTATATAACCGGATTACTCTTCGACGAGGAATTCTCAAAAGTGGATAAGGAAGACAAGCGATAATATAACAACTCAACCTTGGAAAAAAAAGGAGTCAAAGTTGGTATGGAGACCAAAAAAGGCTGTGCCAGAGAACACAAAGGTGGAAAACAGAGTCTTCAATACCAGACAACAGAGTGATTCCAGACAATCAAGGACAGTGAAACAGATCTGGATTCCAAAGAAGTTCATGACGGCACAAAGCTATAGCAAGCAAATTTGGATCCCAAAGATTTGTAAACAGGAACTCCCTTCAATACAAGCCACGGAAACTCCTAGGTATTTCAAGCCAAGGAAATCAACACACAGAACAAAGCAGGTTTGGGTCGCAAAGAGTTTGTGGCAAGCACAAGAAAAGCGGAAGCAGATTTGGATTTTGAAAAAAGACAACAAGGTAACGAAGAATCCATCTACTGATTCTACTACCAAATTGCCAAAACCAACCCAAAACCCGACCACCAATCCTTCAATCAAACAAAGAGCAGCTTTATTGGAAAGACTGTTGTATCATCGCTCTGAAATTGCATTGGGAACTTATGACCAAAACAACTACAATGCTTCGCCCACAGACACTTCATAGTCGTCCGGGAGGACTCAGACTAGGAGGGGGGGAGATATACAGGTATACAGGAGTTTCAAAGCAGCTACAAGCGCCAAAAACAAAAAAAAAACAAAAATTATATTACAAGGGCAATGTCTTACATGATTTTGCAATTTTTATGTTTGATTGCGGATCTTGATAAAATTTATGCCCTTATATACCTTTTTTTGCAACAAGAAGAGATCAAATGATCAATTTGGGTCTCTAGACGTGTAAATATCACTAAATAAGAGTGTTTTTGGAGCAAAAAAGTGAAAAAAAGTGGTAATCCAAGTCCAGAAATCACAAAGAAGTGTATATTCATATACACAGGGTTACCAGCTATTTATCGTGTATGTTTGGAATTTTTTGGCTTCAATTTGCTATTTTCCTTTATTTTTTATGATTTTCTTAATAAAAATAAAAGAAAAATAAAAAAGCAGGTGAAATGAGATCGGAAAAAAGAAAAGAATAGACGGTGACGATCCTAATGACAAGGGCAACCCATGGTAAAAATGGGGTACAATTCTGAAAAAGTTGCGGAAAGCCCCAAAATGACAGAATTTTGGCAAAGTGGACAGATTTCTCAGAAACAGGTCAAATGGAGTCCAAATTGAGAAATTTCAAATCCTAAAGTGCATTTCACGACGAGATAGGAGCACATGTCAAATTTGGTAACAAGTGATCCGGGAAGCCCGAAGTTAAGTATTTTTCACTTCACTATCAAGCTCATTTCCACTATTACCTTCTTGGAGAGAGCAAAGAGCACACAGGAGCATCCGACCTTCTACCGCCTTCTACGACTGCTACGAGAGCTCAGAGGACACCAGACATGAGAGGTAGACTCGTTGCCATAAGCTTTTGATGCTTTTCGTTAACTTTTGTCGCGAAAACTCACCAAAACCAAGAAACAAGAGCAGACGGGGAATGGGGAGGAACGCTAGGTAGGGGCACAACCGCCTAACCAAACCTTGCAAGAACTTAGAGGTGGGTTACCCTAGTATAGGAGATGAGTTTCTAGCACTCAAAGCTCGAGAAAGAACGACTGGAAAAACCCTAGGTCAACAGAGCCTGCAAGAGGCAAACAGAAAAAAGTTGTCGGAACGACACAAAACTTCTCAGGAAGCTTAACAACATCGAGGGCAATGCAACCATGGAGTATCTCCGGGTTTGGATCACCAAAAGTAGGTCGGAACAACTAATTCGGTGGCGGACACACAAAGCGTCATTTTGGCATAACGGCTAAAATTGACGACCAAATGACATGAAACTTCACAAGCAGCTTCAAATATACATGGATGACTTATGTTTGCAAGCAAAACCCAAAAGAAAGCTGATTCACTTACCGATGGTGAAAAAGACGCTTTCGGGCAACCAAATGGAGAAAGATGGAGAACGGGGAGCCAAAGTCAAGTTCAACCAAATAGGTGGCTTCACAACATATCCAATGAGCTGGAAATGCAACTCTCGAGAAGAAAAGTTGAAGAAATTCAACTCCAAGGTAAAAAGACGACTTCGGAGACTGAAATGCCTATAAGGGGGCTTTTTAGCTAAACTGATGACTTTTTAAGTTGAAAACTAGTTAGCAGGGCTTAGGGCACTAGCACAAAGCATTCTTTGCACAAAAAGACCAACATTTCAAGAAAAGACATCATACGCGTATGATGTCTCACAGCATGATTTTCACATCCATTTCAACATTTGAGTGCATAGCCTGATTCCACATGTTAATCACATCCTATGAACCAAGTATCATGAGAATTGGAGTTAGAAAACCCAAGGAAAACAAAAAATACGCAAAGTAGGCCATAAAATTGATTTTTGGTCCTAATTTTGTCAAAATAACTCCAAACTCATTGAAACTTTGTAGGATTGTTGATTAACACATCTACAAGCTATCTGGAACCAAAAAGCACCATTTTGACACAAAAGACATCATACGCGTATGATGTCTATTTGCACTTACAGAGCCAAAACTGCTCATTTGTCATCATACATCCATTATATATATCTAATACATGCTACATATGAAGTTTGGAACCATTTAGTCAAGTGGATCACCCCATTAGCCCAATTAAGAGAAAATCCTTCATACAAAGCCTATTTTTGTCCCAAATCCAACATATTCAAGTCCAAACCAAGATTTGAGTATAAACAATCCTTCACTAGCACATGGAGAGTCCACAGAACCAATCCCATGAAAAATTGATGAAAAAGACATCATACGCGTATGATGTCTCCAGAGCCATTTTTAGTCCAAATTCTATCCAAACTTGATAAATCCACTGAATAAGCCTATCTAAAGCCAAAACGAAGCTTATAGAGAAAATTGGTCCAAAAATGCACTAAAAGATATCATACGCGTATGATGTCTTTTAGTGCATTTTTGGACCAATTTTCTCTATAAGCCAAAACGAAGCTTATAGAGAAAATTGGTCCAAAAATGCACTAAAAGACATCATACGCGTATGATGTCTCACTATGTGATTTTGGCACCTCAGGGCTTCAACCACCAAACAGAAGTGATCTACATGCCATTTGAAGGTGAACCACCAAGTTTTATCCAATGTGGATCATAAAATCCATTTCCCTTTCAAAATTTTGCCAAGAGCCTTAACTGGACTAAACTGGCCAAAACTTGACCAAATGGGATCCAAACTCAAATCCAAGCATATGATACTCATGTATACACTATCAGCTACAAGCACAACCAATATGAAGTCATTTTGACACAAAAGACATCATACGCGTATGACGTCTCCAGCATGATTTTGAGCCCAGTTTGCATATTCTTTCACCTACTCTGCATCCTTAGGCCCTGAATAGCTCATTTTTCAATTTTCAAGTCATTTGAATAGTTAAAAGCTTCATTTCGGCTTTCAGTACTAAAAAGACGCTAACTTCTGAAATTGGAGTTACAGGATCCATGGATTCCGCCAAGTTATCGGCAATGAAGAGAAAAAGACCGACAATCAAAGGTGCTCTTGCAGAAGCGGAACCCTTTGACATTCCAGCAGAAACCCTCAAGCCAACCAAAACTTGGGTGGAGAAAGCAGTACTGGAACAAGAGGGAATAAATATCTACCAGGGGACTTTCAGAGATCCTCAAGGGCAAGCGGTGGATATACCGATGATCCCACAAGAATTGGTGGATTATAGCAGGTCAGAGAACATCAGCAGGTACCTGGAAAGGGCAGACTTGCACAGATTCTTCACCTCGAGACCATCAGGTGTAGATACAAGAAGAGTGTATGAGTTGGCAACCTCCATTCAGAAGGATGGGAAAGCCACATTGACAGCAATAGATGGAGAGAAAGTAGAGGTACAGATCACTCCACAGCTCATTGCAGATGCATTGAAGCTGAACAACAAAGGGAGCTCTGTCAGGGAAAGAAGGGAGGCTATAGAGGTTTATGGGTCCAAGAAACAGAATGCAACTTATGGAGATATGGCAGACCAAAGAGCGGCAACCCTTTGCCGACTGTACAACCAATTTCTCCATATTTGCAGTAAAAGACCGCAAAAGTATACGACACCGCCCCATGCCATTGCAACTACCATCACATGGGCATTGAAGAGCAATATGCCAAAAGAGGTGAATTACGCTCAACACATCCACGAGCAAGTAATTGCCATGCACAACGAGAAGCCAAAGTATATAGGAGGAGCTGAAGTTCTGACAAGAATAGCTTATGAAGCTATTGGAGCCAGAGATCAATGGCCAAAGGTTCCCTCCCAGAATGAGTGGCTTAGAGAAGCCGATGAGGAGGAAGAACAGCCTGAAGTATCCAAGAGGGCGTCCACAAGAGCACACAGGAAACTAGAAATAGTTTCAGAACCTGAAGAGAATGTGGATGAGCCGATTATGAAGAAAGCAAAGAAGAAGGTTGCTCCCAAGCAAACCAAAAGTCAGAAAGCGGCAAGAATGGAAAGACTGGTGGAGCAGTTTAGATCGGAAAGAGCTCTAAAGGGGGACTTTGAAGAAAAGTGGGTGCCAGACCCCACTAAAGTCGGAACTAGCTCAGCCAGGCCACATGTTGATCAATATGATCAATATATTAGAGCTTATGAGGAGTCAGAGGCTATACTGGAGCAGCAACCTTTCGAGCCATACACTGAAGAGGAATTAAAGCTTTTAAAAGCTGAGCTGAAAAAGGACAACAAGGGGAAGAAGAAAGTAGATGAGTCTATTGAACCTCAAGAGAAAGGCGGGCAAGCAAACAAAGGGAAAGCCAAGATGACTGAGGAAAATCAGCCCTCCTTTACTGATGTACCCAGCCCGAAGAAGACGGAAATCATTGTGGAAGAGACCACAGTAGAGATGGACACGGCTGGTATGGAAAAGCCGGAGGCCGGGACCAAGGAAAAGGAGATAGATCCAATTCAGCAAAAGAAAAACGATTATGAGGATCTGGTAGCGATAGGGTACAATGAAGAAGAGGCCCTTGAGGCGGTTTATGGGATCACCCTACAAAAACACGATGATCGGAGAGGGACAGAGGAAAATACAAAGAGTACAAAAGAAAGCGATGAAAAACTGGAAGAGCAGAACGTACTAGAAGAGCCGAAGCCAGTGGAGGTGGTGGCCAAAAAAGCTTTAGAGTTGACAGATGAAGATGAAAAAGACATGCACATGGTGCATGAACTGCTCAACAAGATCAAAGAAAGATCCAAGGCAAAGGAAGTGGAGATTGAGACAGCCAAACAAAGGGAAGCAGAGTTGCAGAGAAAATTAGAGGATGCTATGACTGAATCTGAAAGTCATAAAGCATCACTCTATGATGCGGAAAACGAGAGAGATGGCTTGATACTCCAGCTAGACGAGGCTTCAAGAGAAGTAACAAGTGCACAGGAAGCAAGGGAGCGGATGGAAGACGACTTGGAGGCGGCTAAAGATGAGCTCATGGAGCTAAGGGAAAGAGTCGAGCTCCAAGAAAGAACAATCACTAGACTCAGGACTACCCCTAGAGCCAGCAGAGCAGGAACCGAACAAGAGGGAGCTCTTGTGCCAGCTCTGGAAGACCAGGTCCGAAGCTTACAAAGAGAGCTAAGATTAGAGCAAGTGCAAAGGTTGCACATTGCGGAGGGATCATTGGCGGCAGAGGAGAGGCTCACTTTAGAAAATCAAACACTAAGAACAGAGAATGAGACCCTCCGCAAACAGCTCCAAGATCTACAAGAGCAACAAAGAAGAGAGACAGAGATACCACAAGAAGGATCAGGTGGAGCAGCCATAGAGCTACCAGAAACTGGAGAGGCAACCACAATTGAAGATCCAGCCCCAGTTCAAGAGGTGGCCTCAACTTCAGGAATCTCTGAAGAAGAAGAACAAAGGCTCCATGACCAAATAGAAAAGTCAGCAGAGGAGAGTGCTAAGGCGGAAATGGAATGGGAGAGGAGACTCCTCATCTCCATTAGACTTCAGGGACTAGACACAAAAGTGCTCCATGAAGAGTGGATGCAACCCAGCCTGCCTTTCCCTTTGATGAAGTTTGAAGTGATAAAAACAAAAAAGAGAATAGAGGAGGAGCAGTATGTCGCTCTTTACGAAGGCGACATCACAAAAGAGGAACAATCAAAGAAGATTGTAGATTCGCAGCCTAGATGGAGGAAAGGTTGGCTGAACAAATACCCAGCCTACCTCATCTACTTGGTAGAGGCACCAAAGGAGATTCGGGAGGATGCAACCTTCTGCCCGGTGCCAAGAGTCAGAAGCTGGAAAGAGCATGGCAGGATTGCAGAAAAGAAGCCAAATTGGCTTAATTACCCAAGGATGCCAGGACCAAAGGCAGGAGAGAGAATAGGTAAATCCTACATGGTGAAAACCCTAACAGGCACCATCAAGCTCTTTACTGGCTCTCCTGATCTTTCGTGTCAGATGCTCAAGAAAATTTACAGGACTCTCTTAGCTTGCATTGAAGTGTTCGCGCCAGATAAAGCCACGACCTCGAGTCTAATATCGACGGCCGACACAGTGACTGATATGATGTATGACCTTTCATTGCAGCCTTCTCCAAAAGTGTTGCACCTCCTATACCAGAGGATTATGTTTTTGCCTAGCTTCCACATGCAAACATTCGAAGAAGCTTTCTACACCGGTTTTTTCACCCACGAGAGTAAAATATTCGGCCCAACCTTGACCATCGGCAACCTGCGATACGAATCACATTTGCAGATGCTCAAGACGACAGGACTTTATTGACCACGCATAAAGGTCATGTCAGGGACGACATGAACGCGGAGGGGGGGAGTGTTGAGCGAGCCAGCAGAGGATCACACCCACATTTTTGCTCACACTCATCATTTTTGTAACCATTGATTGTAATAAATGTCTTTCCGACATTGATTTTGAATTGAGCCATTCATTAAGTAACGGGACTCAATTGAGTTTCCAGCTTGTAATCCCAAAGTAATTTCACTTGCTGATGTAATTAGTTAGAGATGTTCTCACCTCCAAGGTTGAGGTATAAAAGCCAAAGTTTTTGTAACCTAAGGGAATTCAGATTATTAATCAAAGTGAGTTTTTGAGCGCGGTGACTATGTCTGAGAGAGAGTGAGACAGAGAGAGAGTCTTATCTACTTGCTATGCGAGCTACGGAGCCGCCATTGGAGAAGCGACACATCCATTGTGTTAGCAACGGCGAGAGCTACGCACTGATACCAAAAGTGCGCGCTATCGGCTTCTATGTGTGGTAAGTTCCTATGAGCTTCGGTGTGAGTTTTCTTCCAACTCGTGTGTCGGAATAGAGTGTGCATCATATCTATAGAACCACAACGAGTAGAGCTACACATTAGTCCCATCGGGGTCAAGTTTCGGTCACCTGTATTTTTTGGCCTATCTTCATACGCGTTTACCGCACGGAGTGATTATAGGTTGATTTTGCAGTTCAAGTCTTAAGGGTGTTGTTCTTACCTAGTGTATAGACTTTCCCTTGAGTTTGAGATCGATTCAATGATTCTAGATCCTGTTTCGTATAGCATTCGTTCGTAGTACGGATTTCAGTCACTTGCGTATTTTAGAACTTAGATTTGATTTCCTTAGTAGTGATTGTCATTAGAAGGTCGAGTAGGTGATTTGACACCCACCTAGTTGTTTCCATGCGCCTGCGGGTCAAGCTCCGTCCTCGTCTGACAAATTCTGTTGTTGGTTGAATTCTCGCTATTTAGCTTCCGCTACCGGCGTAACCGCCTTAACAAAGAGAGAATGTGGTAGTTTAGGTTTAGATTGACTTTTATATGGGCTTACCCGTTCACATTTGGGTGCCCACACTTAGCCAATCTTACCCAAACATTATAGGTTCCAGTTTTAGAGTGCACCTCTCATTGGCGATCACTCTTAACCATTCCTACCTGACCAACAAGCCCGGCCAATAACATAATACACTACTAGCGAGTCCGATAAGCCCGGCCCATGGCTACATAAAAGGTGTTCGCTTGGTAGTACATGCCCCCCTTCCTGATGTAGATTCCATCCTCGGAATATAACAGTGCTGTTAGGAAATAAGACGTAGCTAAATAGATAATTGAGTAGATTACTTAATGGAGAGAGACAGATTTACATACACGAGATTATAGAGTAGAGAGAGAGAGAGAGAGAGAGAGAGAGAGAGAGAGAGAGAGAGAGAGAGAGAGAGAGAGTACACACGATATACGTGGTTCACCCAATGTGGGCTACGTCCACGGGAAAGCAGCCACTCAATGGCTTTAGTACTTCAAAACAAGAAGTAGTTCACAAAGCGATTATACCCTTAATGGAGCTCCCGACTTGCTTCACTCTCACCACCTCACACTCACCTTGTTGCATCAACTTCACACTCTTAAATGTGTGTATAAATGGCCTCCTTTTATAGGCCAAAAGGGCTGCCCTCTCTCATGAGAGGCAGCTATGTGTAGCCGCCCTTGTGAAGATAAGTCCAAATCGGACCCTCCAATCCGCCCATGTGTGGCCGCCCTTGAGAAGACAAGTACGCTTTTGAATTCGGCCACCGGCCATTGAATTCGGCCACCGGCCACCGGCCATTGACTTCCGACCACCGGCCACCGGCCAACCAACGGTTGTTTTTTGATCACTTTCCGGCCGCCGTCAGGCCATAATATTCCAGCGAGGGAAAATTTGTCTGTGAAAATTTTTGTTTTCGGTGAGTGATTTACCTTTATGCACGATGGCTTCTCCTCATAATGGGGGCCTTACAAATGTGCGCTTTTACCACAGAAAATTACAAGGGTAAATCAGGCTCCATACTTAACAATCTCCCACTTGGAGACTGATCTCCAAACTAAACTTGTGACTGTTTTCCATTCTGGCTTCTTATCCTTGAATGCCGATTGAAGATGAGCAAAAGCTCAACTTCTCCTTGTTGACCAGCTTTGTAAACATGTCTGCAGGATTTTCACTTGTATGCACCTTTCCTAGCTTTAGTTGTCCGTCTTCCACAAGAGTGCGTATGAAGTGATATCGCACCTCAATGTGCTTTGTCCTTGAATGAAAGGCTGAGTTCTTTGCAAGATGGATAGCGCTTTGGCTATCACTGTACAAGACACAATTGTCTTGTTTGAATCCAAGATCTTCTAAGAATCTGTGAAGCCACAGAATTTCTTTGCTTGCCTCCGTCATTGCTACATACTCTGCTTCCGTGGTAGAAAGTGAGACCACTTTCTGCAACTTTGAAGCCCAGCTTACTGCTGTGCCTCCAACCGTGAACACATAGTTAGTAGTGCTCCTTCGAGTATCTTTGTCACCAGCCATATCTGCATCAGCATACCCTTCTAGAAAAATATCAGTTCCTTCAAAATACAAAGCATTTGTTGTTGTCCCTTTTAGATACCTAAGTATCCACTTCAGAGCTTGCCAATGCTCTTTACCTGGGTTGTCCATGAACCTACTCACAACTCCCACTGCATGTGCAATGTCTGGCCTTGTCCAGACCATAGCATACATTAGAGAACCTACCGCTGCAGCATATGGAACTTTAGACATACAGGCTATCTCTTCTTGTGTCTTTGGACACATATCCTTCGTTAGTTTAAAGTGACTAGCCAAAGGTGTAGAAACTGGTTTTGCATTTTGCATTCCAAACCTTTCTAGTACCTTCTTGATGTAATCTTCTTGAGATAGCTTTATTGTCTTCTTCATCCTGTCCCTTGATATTTTCATACCAAGTATCCTCTTTGCAGCACCTAAATCTTTCATTGAAAAAGATTTAGACAGCTCCTCTTTTAGGTCTTTGATGTCCTACATGTTAGCACTTGCAATCAACTTATCATCAACATACAACATTAGGATGATGAATTTCCCATCTCCCAAATTCTTCGTGTGACGCAGTGATCCGAGTTGCATCTTGTGAATCCATGATCCAACATCCATCGATCAAAATTCAAGTACCATTGTCTTGATGCTTGCTTTAAACCATACAAGCTCTTCTTTAATCTGCAAACCATTTTCTCCTTAACTTTTACTTCATACCCCTTTGGTTGAAGCATGTAGATTTCCTCCTCTAAGTCACCGTGAGGGAATGCTGAATTTACATCCATTTGCTCGAGATTTAGATCATGAGCAGCCATAAGGCTTAAGACAAGCCTAAATGAGTTCATTTTTACAACAGGAGAAAATATTTCATTGAAGTCAATACCACAAGCCTAGACTTGTACCTTTTCTTCCCACCTTCTTCTTCCTTCAGCTTGTACACCCATTTGTTTTGAAGTGCCCGCTTACCTTTAGTCAACTCAACCAACTCCCATGTTTGGTTGCGATGTAGTGAGTCCATCTCCACTTGCATGCTCTTCGTCCATTCTTCTTTGGATTCATGTTGCATAGCTTCTTCGTATGATTCAGGCTCTCCAGAATCTGAGATCAAGAGATGGTTGAAGAAAGGAACAAACCTTTTTGGAGGTCTACTTGCTCTTGTAGATCTTCGGGGAATAGGTTGAGCCTCCTCATTTGGTTGACGTTGTTGCACATTGTCAACGTTTGGAGTCCTTGAGTCTTCACCGTCCTCAAGCTCCATGTACTCATCACCTGTTTCTTTTGTTTGTTTTCTTTCCAAGTAATCTTTGTACATATTTTTTTCGTTAAAAATTACATCCCTACTCCTTAAGATTTTACCATCTTCAGGATTCCATAGGCGATACCCAAAGTCACCTTCTCCATAGCCAATGAAGAAACACTTTTTGGACTTTGCATCTAGCTTTGATCTTAGGCTTCTATCTATGTGCATGAAAGCCTCACACCCAAACACTTTGAGAAATGCATAATTCACCGATTTACCTGTCCATGCCTCTTCTGGGACTCTCCCATCCAATGCCGTTGAGGGTGACCGATTGATTAAGTACAAATGTACTTATAGCTTCCGCCCAAAGCTCAAGCGGTAGGCCTGCATGTAGCCGCATGCTTCGTGCTCGCTCCATGATTGTCCTGTTCATCCTTTCGAAAATCCCATTTTGTTGAGGTGTCCTTGGGGTTGTCCTTTGCCTCCAAATTCAGTTGCTAGCACAAAAGATTTCAAAAGCTTGGCTGCAATATTCGCCTCCATTGTCGGATCTAAGGCATTTAACCTTGGTACCTGTTTCATTCTCCACAAAGGCTTTCCACTTTTGAAATATGGAAAATACATCGGATTTATTCTTCATGACATAAACCCATGTTTTTCTAGTCGCATCGTCTATGAATGTTACATAGTACAATGAGCCACCAAGTGATGGTGTACTTGCAGGACCCCAAACATCAGAATGAACCAACTCAAGTTTTTTATTTTTTCTTTCATTTCCTGATTTTTGAAATTTTACCCTCTTTTGTTTACCATAAACACAATCTTCACAGAACTCTAAGTCCACTTCTTTCAAACCTGGTAGAAGCTTCTTTGTTAGAAGGATTTGCATTCCTTTGGCACTCATATGCCCAAGCCGGTAGTGCCACACCGCACTGTCAACTTCTATAGTTGCTGCAGAAGCTGAAGGTTGCGTGCTCATAGTACACAAGGTAAGTGTACCAACCTTTTCTCCCTTGGAAACCACCAAAGATCCCTTTGAGATCTTCCACCGTTTATTTCCGAATGCAATGTTGTGACCTTCATCGTCCAATTGTCCTATAGAGATCAAAATTTTCCGAAGAGAAGGAACATGCCTAACATCTTTAAGCTTCCATTCATTTCCGTTAGCAGTTTTGACAGAAACTGTACCTTTGCCAACAATCTCACAAGTTTCATCATCTCCCAAGTATACATACCCAAAATTACCTTTGGTGTAATCTTGGAAATGTTGCTTGTGTGGTGTCGCATGGAATGAAACCCCGGAATCTACTATCCAGAAATTAGACACATTGTCTAATGAGAGAATTAGAGCATCTTGCTCTACTTTACCTGCCACATTGGCCTTCGATGTTGGCTTGTTGTCTTGAGAATCAGTCTCCTTCTTCTTCTTGGACCAGAAATCCTTCTTGACGTGGCCCTTCTTGCCGCAGTTCCAACATTCAAGAACTGACTTTGTGTGTGACTTGCTTCGTCTTGAGCGATCACGACCCTTCTGGTTTTTAAACCTCTCCTTAGGCCTTCCTCTTGTTTCCACTGACAATGCAGCACTTGATGATTCTCTTGTGCTTCTCCTTCGTATTTTCTCACTTAGGAGAACACCCACAACATCATCAAACTTAAGAGTATTTGTACCAGAGATAGAATTACTTACAGCCATCACAAGGCTGTCCCAACTATCCGGTAGAGATGATAGTATAAGGAGAGCTCGCACTTCATCATCGAAATTGATTTTCACCGATCTAAGTTGACTTATGTTTGTGTTAAATTCATTTAGGTGTTCTGCAACTGAACCATTCTCTGCCATCTTTAGATTGAATAAGCGCTTCATAAGAAATACCTTATTGGATGCCGATGGTTTCTCGTAGAAGTCGTCAAGTGACTTCATCAAGTCCTCCGTGGTCTTCATCTCCGAAACATTGAAGGCCACCGTTGACGCCAAGCTTAACCGGATTGTTCCCAGTGCCTTTCGATCAAGGACAATCTATGCTTCATCTACCATTGTTACGGACTTCTTCGCAAGACCACCTAGTGGCAAATAGAGGTCCTTCTGGTAGAGATAGTCTTCAATCTGCATCTTCCAATGTTGGTAGTTTTTGCCATTGAACTTCTCAATCTTGAGCTTCCCTTCCTCCACCATAACTCCCACTCAATTCAAGGAATCCTTTCCTTGAGATAATTTATCTACGAGCAAACCTTGCTCTGATACCAGTTATTAGGAAATAAGACGTAGCTAAATAGATAATTGAGTAGATTACTTAATGGAGACAGACAGATTTACATACACGAGATTATAGAGTAGAGAGAGAGAGAGAGAGAGAGAGAGAGAGAGAGAGTACACACGATATACGTGGTTCACCCAATGTGGGCTACGTCCACGGGAAAGCAGCCACTCAATGGCTTTAGTACTTCAAAACAAGAAGTAGTTTACAAAGGGATTATACCCTTAATGGAGCTCCCGCCTTGCTTCACTCTCACCACCTCACACTCACCTTGTTGCATCAACTTCACACTCTTAAATGTGTGTAGAAAGGGCCTCCTTTTATAGGCCAAAAGGGCTGCCCTCTCTCATGAGAGGTAGCCATGTGTAGCCGCCCTTGTGTAGATAAGTCCAAATCGGACCCTCCAATCCGCCCATGTGTGGCCGCCCTTGAGAAGACAAGTACGCTTTTGAATTTGGCCACCGGCCATTGAATTCGGCCACCGACCACCGGCCATTGACTTCCGACCACCGGCCACCGGCCAACCGACGGTTGTTTTCCGACCACTTTCCGGCCACTTT
The DNA here is from genome assembly GCF_014529385.1 of Adiantum capillus-veneris. Taxonomy (NCBI): domain Eukaryota; kingdom Viridiplantae; phylum Streptophyta; class Polypodiopsida; order Polypodiales; family Pteridaceae; genus Adiantum; species Adiantum capillus-veneris. The sequence goes on from NC_140956.1 coordinate 120,478,212, forward strand.
CCGGCGAGCGAAAATTTGACTGTGAAAACTTTTGTTTCCGGTGAGTGATTTACCTTTATGCACGATGGCTTCTCCTCATAATGGGGGCCTTACAAATGTGCGCTTTTACCACAGAAAATTACAAGGGTAAATCAGGCTCCATACTTAACAAGTGCAACATCGGGGTCCACGATAGGAGTACATGTAGCAGAAGAAAAACAACATTATGAAAGCTCAAAGGCATCAAGTGCAGGCGTATAATAAGTGAGATGCATACATGATATTCTAGGAAATGCAAAAAAAATAAATTGAATTGTAACATTGCCAACTAGAACAAGTGTAGTACCTGAATAAAATGCAATTGAGTTAAGGTCTATTAGGTTGACTCTAAGAGAAGTACACAAGAGCTAGGGATAAAGTAAGTACTAGATTGTCCAACCTTAATTAAAAAATATCGACTAAAGAGTAGTTAACCCTTGGAATGCTTGTCGGGGTCTAAAAACTAGTAATCTTGTCACTAATACCACCTAAGTGTAATCAACATATAATACAAGGAAGTTTGTTCTATTTGCTTTCTATTTTCTCTTTTTTTTCTTTTTCTTTTCTTTTTTGTTGTTGTTGTCATAGTTGCTATAAGTCGCTGGGGGACTCGAGGTCTCAAATACCAGCAGCTAGGAGACTCAAGGTCTCAAATACCAGCTTAACACATGGACTTCCACAACACAAGTCACACTTAGGTGGAATAGGCTGGAGAGAACTATATCCTCATAGCCTAAAACATTACTAAAGTTACTACAACTAATAGACTATTTAGGAATTAAAGTCGGTAATTAAGTGGTCTAGTTTAGCGTAAGGTCTTGATACCTACTTAAAGCCAACTAATAGACCAAACTCAAAGAGAAGAACAAGGTACTAGAATTTTTGAAAAAATTATAGCATCTAAATTGGCAATGTCACAACTCCATAAATTTTATGCATCATTAGAATTCAAATGGCAAGATACAAATATGTAATTGTGAAAAGCATAGATAAAAGGAAGTAGTACACCTAATATAATAAAGAACATCTGTTCTAGCATGTAAACATCCATTGTTGTTGTCCTTCGAAGGAATCCTTATGTAGTCACAAACTGCACAATAGTCACCACCAAACATCCACCTTTCAGAGGCACATAAGTGGAAAAAGGTACCAACCCTTATTGAACACAATTAAAAAAAATAAGGAACCCTAACCTAATTATTTGTACTCCCCCTAGAGAGTCAAGGGAATAGGGTATTGTAGAGATTGGGGGGGAACCCTAAGGCTAAACCCCTATCCTCGTCATTGAGAAAAACAAAGTCATCATCCGTGGGAGCATATGTGCCATTCGTGTAATCATGTAAATAGTCTTCATCATTAGAGGCACCAATGTTTACTAAGAAGGTCACTAGAAGCCTATAGTCATCTTGGTCAAGAGGGTAGTCTTGTGCAATGGAGAGACGCTCTCTACTAAGTATGGATTAGTCGTGGTCAAGAGACGTAGCAGCCATTCATGGTCACTAGACGCCTATAGTCATCTTGGTCAAGAGGGTAGTCTTGTGCAATGGAGAGACGCTCTCTACTAAGTATGGATTAGTCGTGGTCAAAGAGACGTAGCAGCCATTCTAACTCCTCAAAATTCCTCTCACATGCTAACGTACATACCAAATCCCATTCACAGGAAAGCACCAAAAAGACCATGTGAAACACTTGTGAAAAGTAACGAGGGTACCTCTCACCCAAGGCAGGAGTGGATGACTCTAGCGTACTAGCCATATCTCTACACACAGATAGATGATGGTTAGAGTGCAAATATTACAAGGGTCACATCAAATGGTGGTGTCCTTGTCCATACTGTGTTTTTATGATTTTGTGCTATGTATAGAACTCGTAGGTTTCCAGATTTTTTGTTTGGGGACTCTTACTCGTTTACTTTTTTATTTTTGTCTTTTGTGAGTATAAGGCTTTATATATACATTCCCTAAGGTTGGAGATTGAGAACTCAGGGAGGAAGGTTGAGAGGGAAGTGAATGAATGATGAATGTGAGAAAACACTCCCCCCTTCCTTGGGTAGGTCATACCTTTTGGAATGATGTCGTCACCTTCTGAAACCAATTGCTTCAAGTTGTTATGGGTGAAGACTTTGACCAATATTTTTTGTCCGCCCTAGGCATTTCATCTAGTTGCAAGGGCGGTAAGGTACTCTCCCATGATTTTATTTGCAACGTTGTTGTAGGTTGTGAACTTATAACAATTGGAGGTGAAAATTCTTCCTTGTTTGTATGGATATGTACAATGGTAGGCGGAGGTTGTGTTGAAGCTTCTATTTCCGTATAGGAACTATATGAAGAGCAAGAAGCTTCATTTGACTTCCTTGTTGTTGAGCTAGGTGGAGCAAATCATTATTTCTTTGGTACCCAAACTAGCTCTGGAGCATGTGTGTAGCATTCTGTGATTTTTTCCTTTCCGCAATTGTCAATTTGTTTTGGAGCTACAGGATTGGGCTCACCTGAGCCAAGCGACAAGTAAGAGCACAATTTACATTTTGGCACCCAGATTTGATCATTTCCTTCATAGTAGCCTTGGGCTTCCAATAGTTTTTTAGGAATCAAACGCAACGTTTCTTTACATTTCTTGGGGCGAGTGGAATGTCTCTTACCAGGCTCCTGTCTTTTAGCACTAGATATGGTCGCTAAAGAATCTTTAGGGACCCACTTGTATGTTTTCTTTGTTATATTAGGATGGGTCGTGTGTGTCTCAAGCTTTATTTCAACTAAGCAGTTGAACCTCTAGAGAGCTGGGCTATGGGGACATATGGTTCAATTTCTTGGACATGCAATGTTTTGGGTTTTATTTCCTTAAGAGGCAATATCATCTCAAGGACTATGTCTTGAGTGGCAGGGCTAAGAGTTGGTTTCTGCGTTGTGACACCCCCAGTTCCCCAATCAATAGCGCATTTGGCGGTTATAATCTACGTGTGTCCTAGGTTTATATTACCCTCCATAGTTCCAGTAGGCATGACAAAAAAGTCTTGAGCTAGAACCCCATTGTCAATGCCAAAAACCGCAGTTTTTTTCTTGTTGACACCCTTGACTTGGATAATACTCTCAGATAGATGTGGCTTTCCCAATTGATACCACACTCCATATGACAACAGACTATACTTAGCACCCGTGTCCAATAAGGTGTTATATAGCACTTTTTCATAGGTGCTGTTTAGCTCAATAGGGTATCGTAGAGGTGTGTCAGATTCCAACCAATCCTCGTCATTTTCAACATGGAATGCATGTGTAACTCCATGGTTAGCCTCTCATTGGCATCTTATGCGTTGTTGTCGCTCCTTAGCCTCAGCTTAAGCTTGTATCTTGTTCAATTATCTTTGTGCCTTGGCTGTCTTTTTTTTATGGATGGCACGTAGTTCCTCTTGGCGTAAAGGATCATAGTATCTTTTAAATTTGCTCTCATTGAGGAATCCAATGGTTTCAACTCCATCAAGAGTATCCACACGAATGGTCCTTTGTGGGGTGATTTCATATACTCTATATGGTCTTTTTCCCGTATATTTCAACTTTTTCTTTTTGTTATGCAATCCATACATAAGGACTTTATCACCAACATTGATATCCTTGTTCTTTAGATGACGGTCAAACCATTTCTTCCTCCTATCTTTCTTTAAAAGTGCATTTTGCACAGCCAATTTCCTTTCTTCATCTAACCTTTCAAGGATATACAAGTGCTCAACTAAAGGGTTACCATCCCAACCTTCTTGTGAAGCTACACGCAGAGTAGGAATTACAAACTCCCATGGCATAACTGCTTCTTGGCCATATACCATTTTGAATGGTGTACAATTAATAGCCACTTTGTAAGAAGTATGATAAGCCCATAGGGCTGAAGTCAGCTTCAATCCCAATCTATGTGATGAGCTTCCATCATTTTGGCCAAGATAGAGATTAAGGTCTTGTCGGTGCTCGCAGCTTGGCCATTTGCTTGTGGATAATAAGGTGTGGACTTATGGTGAGCTATCATGAAGTTGGTAGTGAGTTCTTTTATCACTCCATTTATAAAATGAGTGCCATTGTCACTCACAATCTCAAAGGGACAACCAAATATTGTAATAATGTTCTCAAAGAGAAACTTGGCAGTTGACCTTGCATCAGCCTTACATGTCACCCTGGCTTCCGTCTACTTTGTCACATAGTTAGTGGAAACGATAATATACAGAGATTGAGTGCTACGAGCTGCCAGACTAATTGGGCCTACAAAGTCCAACCCCCATTTTTCAAATGCTTGAGTCACTTTAATAGGATGTAAGGGCATCTTATCCTTTCGTTGTGTGATCTTGTAACACTGGCATTCATCACATCCTTTTGCAAAAAGTGATGCATCTTTGAATAAAATAGGCTACCAATACCCTGATTGCAACACCTTTCTAGCTGTTGGTTCCCCTTAGAAATGTCCCCTGGCTATACCCATGTGGGCATCCTGCAGTATGTATAAATACTCATGCTCACGGGCACAACATCTAAGAATATCATCCTTCCCGAGTTCTTGAGACTTGCAATGATAGAATAAGGTTCACATTCTTTTAACAATTTTTGACCTATGTCCTTACGAAGCTCTTTGGGTGGAAACCCATTAACTAGAAAGTTCACAATCTTCTCACTCCATTCAGGTATGGTTTCAACTAGGAATAGAGAAGTATCATGCAATTCATCATCGAATCCAGTAGGGGGCTTCACCATTGGGTATGCAAGACAAATGATCTACCATGGCATGTCTTTTACCAGGTCTCACCACAATGGTTAAATCAAACTCAAGGAGAATTAACAACCATCGTGTAATTCTTCTTGTGAAACAAGGTCTATTTACTAGATACAACAAGGCTTGATGATCCACATAGAAAACAAACTTGTTGGCAAGAAGGTACTAGCAGAATTACTTCACTGCATAAATCATAGCTAAACCTTCTTGCTCTATACTGGTGTAGTTTCTCTTGGCATCATTCAATTGATGACTTGCAAAGCTAATGGGGTAGTCCAGTTTATGTTCTCTTGATTGAGCTAGAATACACCCAATAGAAAAGTTGGATGCATCAATATGCACATGGAAAATTATATTTAAATCGAGCACTCATACAATAGGAGCGCTTGTCAAGGTCTTTTTTAATGTTTCATAAGCATGGTCACACTCTGCGGTCCAGTGGAACTCAATAAGAATCTTGTACAAAGAACGAGCTATCTCGGTAAAGTTTAGAATAAACCATCGGTAATAACCAACATGGCCCATGAACCTTTGAGCTCTTTTATAGTTTGTAGGTGGTGGCAATTCAGCAATGGCTTTAATTTTGCTTTCATCAGTGGAAATCCCATTTCTGGACACTATATGCCCTAAAATGGCTCCATGTTTAATCCAAAATTGGCATTTGAAAGGGTTTAAGGAGATGCGATACAATCTACACTTCTAAAACACTTTTTGTGAGCATGATAGATGTTCTTTCCAAGAGGAATAAACACAAAGGTTATCTAAGAAAGCTTTGCAAAACTCCCTCAAATATTCTTTAAAAGCAGTCTTTATTAATCTTTGAAAGGTAGCAGGGGCATTGGTTAAGCCAAAAACCATAACACAAAATGGGAACACTCCAAATTTGGTTATAAAAGTCGTTTTAGCTTGGTCCTCTAGTGTAATTGTGATTTGCTTGTAGCTAGAGTACCCATCTAAAAAGCTATAAGCTTCCTTTCCTACAAGTCTTTCAAACACATGATCTAAATATGGCAAGGGGTAATGGTTCCTCCTAGTGGCGGCATTGACTTCTTGAGATCGACGCATACTCTAAGTTTCCCATTCTTTTTTGGAACAATCACTATTGGAGACACCCATTCTAAGTGCTGAATAGGGTATATGAATTTGCATTTCACAAGATTTTCAATCTCTTCTTGAACAATCTTTGCATATTTAGGATTCATTGGGTAGGGTTGTTGGGCTGAACTGGTTTAGCCATGCTATTTATGGGGATTGTGTGTTGCACCACGGAAAGTGAAACACCTTTCATATCATCATATATCCAAGCAAATATATCCTTGAATTCTTTAACTCCATTGCTTCCATCAATAAGTTTTCTTTGAACCTTTGTATACAATATACCTTACGTTCCTCTGTGGTGTAGGATTTGAGATGTTTAGGTACAGGGTGTAATTCTGTGGGGTTCTGTTTTTTTGTGGATTGTGATTTCACTTCCGATTCCTTTTGTTGTTGATCTATGTTAGCAGCAAGCTAACGTGGACACCATTTTTCGGAGTTCTCCTTGTAAAAACAATTATTATTTTGATAAATGGGGAATATTGTAACTCTTGTTTTCTTGATAAACCTTGTAATTAATGAGCCGGCACTACAAGCTTCCAGATTGTATCAGCCATTCAATTCTCAGCTTTGGTAGAACTCCAGATTATTACTTTTGACCACCCAAAAACCTTGGCTAAGATATAAAAGCCAATTTTGGTGAGTTTTTTACAAGTTTTTGGATAAGAAATACACAGCATGAGCTAACGGCGCTCACTTCTCTCCTTCTCACGCTTCCTACTCCCTCTCCAGTTGTCACATTGCGAATGTGTTTGTTGCATTGCAACCGCGGGTAAGAGCTCTACGCATTGACGTAAGCCAATCACAGTATTTCGTAGCTTTTGGCGTCGCCGACCAGCGGCCTAATTTCATCATAACTAGGAATTCACACTTTTAAATCAAAAACTAAGCATAGGCGGGGTATTGGGACATCATTGCTAAGCATTTAGATGCATTATGGGTCGAAAACAACTAGGTCAAAAATCCACTACTGTTAATAATCACGATTTTGGAACTTGACCTAAAGTGGGGTTTGAGACCATATGCATGTGTGCTTAGGCCTTATAAACTTGTCCTAGAAGTTTTGTTACTTTTAGATGTCGTTTGATGCTGTAACGGATGTGATTTTCTTGCCAATGAGCGATCGGCTTTTGGCGATTTCAGTCACTTGAGTGTAGCTTGAGTTAGATGCAAGTTGTTAGATGTTTTCCAAGAGATTGACAATCTCTTGTAGCCTCTATGCACTAGTCGAGTTAGCTTTGTCCCATGGTTTGACAAATTAATCGTGGTTCTTGCTAATACTGCAATAAGATAGGATGGTGAGGTTAGACATGCGTCCCACATTTGGCGCCGTTGCCGGGGAACGAAGAGACCTAAACTAGGGAAAAACATGAGCATCTTGTGTAATTGTCCTTTAACTTCCTCTAGGTTCGCTTAGAGTTCAAAACTCTCTTTTTGAAACCGCATAGCTTAAGATTGTCGTCTTTTTCTGTGTATAGGTAGCTTGGAAGTAATCGTACTTGCTAAGTACCTTTAGGATTATAGATTTAGATTAGGATTTGGAGAATGATTGGTAGACAAAACAAGTCTTAAGATCAAGACTCTAAAAAACATAAAAAACACAAGAAAACGAATGTTTGTAGATACTTTCCACAACCCCATTGCATGAGAAACTGGGAGTAGGGTAAGTAGGATCCGAGGTGGATTTCATAGCATTGCTCTCTCTGAAAGAATCAAGTGTGAGTTTTATGTAAGGTTGCAGAATTTCAGGTCTACGCCTAGAAATAGCACGAAAAGAATCGAATTTACTCAATCCAACTGGGGAGTAAGCCTAAGAGTTGTCTGAACCAGTGGGTAAGTTCAAGGACACTTCGAGGTAAAAATTTCAAGAAGTTGACCAAAACTCAAATTATTTACTTTTTCTTGACTTTTTAGGCCAAACTAAGTTTTGACTTGATTCATAGGCTTAACACATCATAAAAGGACTGTCCTTGAGAAAATTTCAAAAAAGTGCTCATTTCAAGCCTCAAGTTAATAATCGTGATTATTAACTTTTTGCTTTAATTTGGCCAAGGCTCATACCATTGAATCATTGCATGTGTACAAACAACTTTTGTAAAGGCCCAAGAGATTTGGATCACTAAACTGGCAAAAAACTGGGTGAAAACTAAAGTTTGTATTGACTTTTTGAATCTTGAGTATGAATAGAGGAAAACTTTATTCAAACTTGGTGAAAATTTATTCATAGGCTTATATTGACGTGATAAACATGTGTATATGCTCATTTGACCAAAAACTTACAAAAATTTGACAAAAGTAAATAATCGCGATTATTTACATCTGTCCTATTTTTGAACTTTTTTGACCAAGTTGACATACCACTAGCTTTACCATGTTGTAATAAGCCCAAAAACCAAATTTGGTATGATTTGGATCACTGGAGTGAAAACTGTGACAAAAATTGCAAAGTTAGTCTGCGACGGACAGATAATTGATGACCATTTGACCAAAAATTGTCCAAACTTGATGAAAATGGGCTAGTGACCTTAACATAAGGTGCTTAATAGATCTGTGTCAAAGTTGGGACAAAAATTTGCAAAAATTTATCAAAAGTAAATAATGCGATTATTTATATTTGCTTCAAAACTTGGTGATTTTGCAAATTTGAATATACCACAAGGTCAAGCACATCAATTGAACCCCACAAATCAATTTTGGTGAAATTTGGACCACAAAAGTGAGACTTAAGCCAAATTCTTGAAATCAGAGTCTGCGGACATGGAACAGTGGGTAAACTTGATGAAATTTTGTCCAAACTTGTTGAAAGCCCAAGGGCTTTAACAAGTTGTATACTTGCCAAACCAATCCAGAAAGTGTTAAAAAATGACAAAAGTAAATAATCGCGATTATTTACTTCTGCTATCCAGAGACTTCAAATTTGAGTTTTGGGCTTATACACTCTTAGACCAGCATAAAATAAGGCCACTGAAAATTTTGGGTTCAATTGGATCAAAATTGGTACAGATACACTCACTTGTTGCAGATTAAACCTTTGATTTTGCTAAGTTGAATATGAAAGTTAAAATTTCGACTTCCATAGCACGAATTGAAATGAAATACAGAGACTAATCACTGGAGTTCTCAAGAGCTCTACTATCCTTATAGAAAAATAGCTAATTTGACAAATTTTGTACAGGAATCAAGTTGCAGACGAGGAATCAATGGCTTGAAAGAAAGTTGCAATTGAGTCAAGTGAAAATTGACTACAAGTCAATCTAAGGTGAGTACTCTATCCAGAGCTTCATAAGTCTATATGAACCTTAGATCCGGTCGTGTAATAGGAAATCAAGGCCTATTTGGAGAAAACACCAGTAGAGTATCTACTGAAGAAAGCGTAAATCAAGGCAATTCCTTGCACAATTCCTGAAGAAGTCTCAGACACTTTTTCAGATTCAACATCCAAAATGTCTTCTTACTCGACTCACTCGAAAACCCGAACGACAATGCGCTACAAGCATATACTCTCTTTTTAGAAGACTAATCATCATGGAGCCCAGGTTTACTTGGATCCTAACGAAGAGTATGCTATTCGCATTGATGATCATGGTATTGAGTTCGAAGAAGAAGTTAGGGCCAACAAACAAGGAAAAATGTACATGGATCAAAACGGCACTCAATATGTACAGGTTGAAAATCCTCATATGGTAGACAAATGGGGCTTAGAAGTGAACACTATAATCCCGAATATGTCAGCAAAAGAAGGACCACCAACTTTGGAATTTGAGGGATACAATCAAGTAGACTTGAAGCCCTTGAAACGGCTTAGTACCGATAATCTTAGGATCGGAGTCTATTGTTGGGAAGATAGAAACATAAAAGATCTTTTATGGGCTTCTCATGCTAGACCAGGACAATTAATGGCCATGAAGATCATCTATATCTTCAAAATCAAAGATAAGGGATCTGCGGATCTACCAACTTACTTGTTTAGGGATTTTTATAAAAACAACTTTGTTATGATGAATCCTGAGGAGGTAGAACAAACCAAATACTAAGAGTATTCCATACGGGATTGGATATTGGGTCAAGGACCAGAAACCACTCCAAGAGACGAAGATCGTGAGAGATCATTTGAAAGTAATGTGAAGAAACCAGAAACCACCTCATCACGTAGAAAAACGGGTGACACTAAGGCCAGCCCAGGGCTACATGAGTCACTATTTCCGACAAACTGGTTTGAAGGACTCGAAACAGGACCAACTCCTAGAAGACCTGGAGTTGAACCAAATAGACGTGTCAGACCAGCTGATTTCCAAAAATGGGTCAGAAAATACAGTGGATCAAGGGATCCATATGACCACTTAGCAAGCTTCAAGCAAGTGCTAAGAGCGGAGCATATATTCGATTTCCATACTCAATTCGAAGGGTTTGGAATGACATTAGAAGGAAAATCTATAACATGGTTCCAAAACATTCCACCAAGGTCAATAATGGATTTGAATACATTAGCTCAAGGATTTGTAGCTGCTTGTTCTAAAACGGGGAATAAACATAATACGGTAGCTCAAATCTACAGGTTTAAACAGAAACATGGTAGGGAATATGCAACTCAAATGAAACAATACATTGATAGATGCCTAGAGATGGAGATACCTGCAGAGGAGCGACTTATTTCATTGTTTCTGGAGGGACTACTAGACAAAGAACTTCATGCTATACTCTATAGTAAAAAGCATACAACCCTAAAGGCATGTGTGTCTGATGCTATCAACCTAGGAGACAATTGTGAGATCTTTAATGAAGAGGATGTCCCTAAGGATAACCAAAGCAAGAAGAATGCATCCACAAAACCAACACAAGTGGGAATGGCTGCTGCAGCACCACTCTCAGCCATAGAAGATATGCTAAAAAGGATGAATGACATGATGAAAAATATACAAAAATCTCCTATGAGAGGACCAGGACAGAGGATATCCCCACAGGGACAACCAATTAGGCCATAAAAATGGTGTGCAATTGAGGGGAAATGGACCAACCACGAGACCCATGAGTGCTACTTCAGACCAAAGTATGATGGGAATATTTAGTACGTGCCCATGAGTCCACAAGGACAACCCATGTACAGATATCTGCCTAATATGGCTCAAGTTCAAAGACCACCAATGGATATGGAGAGACCTCAACCTGTGTTGGGACAACAACCTCCTTATCTAGGACATAATGCTGTGCCTGTAAAGTACATGCACTCGGAAGGAGTCATAGATAAACAAGCATTAGTGCCTGTTACACCCTATGCAGAGCCTAGTCCATCTATAGTAATGGTAGAGGGAGATTGGTATAGTCCACACCCACCACCAATGGAGGAAACCATGACTTATGCTCCACCAGAGCTCGCACCAATGTATTATGTAGCGAATCAAGGTGTCAGACCTCCTATGGGAAGACCCATGATGAAGCCCAGAATAGGAAACTGGCATAGCATAACCATTGGAAGAACGAATGTCCAGAGCCTGAGAAAAACCTCAAACCAATTGAAGCCTATTGCATACAATGTTGCAAAAAGGGAGGACACTTTCCGGAAGATCGTCCTAAGAATCTTTTGAACAAGGGAAAAACTGTAGTCAACGTAGTCCAAGTAATGCCTAGTAGCTCATCAGAGAGAGAACCGATTGTTCCAATCAAGGTAATCACTAGAGCCTAGGCAAGGAAAAAGAAACACAATTCCTCTGATGATTCGGGGAACACGAAAGTTTCTTCTCAAAGAATCAATAGGCCCGCATAAGCAAAAGATATGAGATGAGAAAACAAAAACAACGGGTTGAAAACAAAGAGAAATCAAAAATTCTAGCCCAGGACAAGTTGAAAGAAACTGGCAGTGAATTTAAGGAAACAACCATGAAATCTGGAGGATCCACTCTGGTTGATACAATTTTTGAGCCTATCAATGCCGCCTTGGAAGCCTACCAAGCAGGACTTAGAGCAGGCCAAAACATGGAAAACAAATGGAAAAACTATCCATCTCCAGACATGGAAGCAGGTAAGCTGGAATCTTATCAAAATTTGGTAAGAATCACGCAGAAAATGCTGGATAAACAGAAACCCAAGCTTGAAAGTATTGCAAAACCAGAAGAGCTTGCGGTAGAATAAATGAAAGCAAAATCCGATGTGGTGGTAGAACCCCACCTTGAAACAAATGCATCAGAGCTCATAGTGCCGGACAGTGAACATGCCTTAAGGGAGATCAATGATGGGAGCCTAACTTTAAAGTCAGCTCCTATAGAGGAAGTCTAGTTAGATAACCTACCATCTGATATGAACATGGATTTATAGTCCTTGTATGGGGATTGCGGATCAGAGGCTTCAAGAATATCTAAACCTTTGAAATTAAAAACATTACCTTCTTACTTGGGAGATAACGAAGATGAATCCATCATTTGCAAGACCACTCAAGTAAAAAGAGCCAAACAAACCCTAGAAGTGGACAACATTTACTCAATCATGTCTACACCTATCCAATGCACTCTTACATTGGGAGAACTGTTGAAACTCAGGCCATACTTATGGAATGATTTACAGAAAACCCTAGAGAAGGTGGATATAATGGGGTTAATCTCTAAGAATCTGAGAAACTTGAAAAATGGAACGGAATACAAAGAGATACGATCAGTTCCTATGAACAAGGTCGGAGAATATTATGAAGGGGAAGAAGGAAACACTACCCTCCCAGTGAAATATAAGGACATTGAAACCATGGAAATATTGGATAGTGGAGCGGGCATAGCCATAGCCACTAAAGTAGTATGGGATTCCTGGGGATAGCCATCCATTAGACAAACGCGATTGAAATTACAGTTGGTTGACGGACACATTGAAAGACCGCTAGGGCTACTAGAAAAAGTGATAGTCAACTCTTGTGGAATTAAATATCAACACACTTTTGCCATAGTAGACTTTGGGAAAAAACTCAACTATGAAATCATATTGGGAAGACCTTTCATGCGACAAGTATAGCTTATCCAAGATTGGAAAAACGACTATCTATACTTAAAGCTGGTGGGATCTATAACAAGGGTCAATCTAAAGGACCACATCTATAGAGACGTCTTGAAAACACCCATCGAAGATTTTGATTCAGTCTCTTTGGCTGAAACTAAACTTCCATCTTGGCTAAACAAAGACACTCCTATTTGGATGTGCGGAGCTTCAGAAAACGGAAGCTTAAGACTAGAGGAATGTATCCTAGAAAGAGACTGTACAGATGAAGCCTACATACCTAAACCCTTTCCAAAGCATTTATTTGAACCATTCCAATGGACTCAAATCTTAGCGACAATGAATGTATGTGTGAATACGTCTATGCCTACTCAATTTTTCAATGAGCATGGCTACGACATAATTTCCATTCAAATGATGTCAGTCCTTAACATTGAAAATAAGGATGAGGAAACAAAGGACTTGATGAAAGCTCAACAAGTCTTTTTTGACCTCTATTAGGATGCAACTGATGAGTTGGATGAACACTTAGCTACCTTCGAAGATTCGGGATTTGAAAAAGAATATACGAGAGCTCAACTACTCTTAAGGGGAAGGGAGGAAAAGTTTTTTTGACTTTCCAAACCAGAAATCAAGAAGACAAAAATGGTATAGAAGAAAGAGGGACACTAAAATTATGAAAGCACAACATATTCCATCAATATCTAGTAAAATATAATTCCTGATGCATATAGATGCTAAAGATTGTGTCAAGGACAAAATAATTGGCAGATATCCTTCGAACGGAAACTCAAAAATGTCTCAGACATCGAGAAAAACAAGGAAGGGTACTCAAGAAGAACATCAGGATAAAAAACCACTCATGACCAGAGTCGAGCGGAAAAAGAAATATCAAGAGTTGAAAAAAGCTCTAAAGGAGATATACACCACCGAAATGGAAACCATGGAAGAGGATGGGAAGGATGTAATGCATGCTCCATCCCATTACAAAAAGTATACTCTCCAAGATCGGAAAATCATAATCGAACAACCTGTTAGGGAACTACGAAAACAAGGCGAGTCTTACGAAGGACCTGAAAACACTAAAAGGGTAGACTTGGCTGAACCAAGAGAAGAGCCTAGGCCGGCTTACATTGCAAATGACCTAACAGAAGAAGAAGAAAATCTTTTGCTAAGTTTGCTAAAGGAATATCGGGATATCTTTGCTTGGTCTTACAAGGATCTCAAGGGTGTTGATCCAGAAATCTGCCAACATATCATACCCATAAGAGATGATGCGAAACCAAGAAGATAGAGACCATACACTTATAACGAAACATTTGCCAAAAAGATCAAAGAAGAGATTGAAAAACTAAAGGAAGCTGAATTCATTTACGAAATTGAACACACTGATTGGGTGTCCCCAATTGTGGTAGTACCTAAGAAGAATGGGAAATTACGAGTGTGCGTTAATCTCAAAAAAGTGAATGCAGCTACCATTAGAGACAACTTTTCTCTTCCGATAACTGAGCACGTTCTAGAACGAGTGGCAGAAAAAGAAGCTTACAGCTTCTTAGATGGCTTTTCGGGATACAATCAACTTTTGGTTGACCCAAAAGATCAGCACAAAACTACTTTTGCAATAGAATGGGATATATTTTCCTATCGGGTTATGCCGTTTGGGTTAACTAATGCTCCAGCCACATTTCAGAGATTGATGATCCATGCTTTCAAAGAGTATCTTTGGAAATTCTTGGAAGTATACATGGATGATTTATGCGTACATTCGTCAATCCGAGCTTATCATTTTGAACACCTCAAAAAGGTATTCGAGAAATGTAGAATTTACAGGATTTTCTTAAACTCGAAAAAGTGCACATTCATGGGAAGACAAGGGAAAGTTCTTAGACACATAGTGTCTAAAAATGGCATAGCTACCGATATTGAAAAGATTCATGTCATTGCTGATTTGCCTAGACCAGCAACAGTCAAAGGGGTACAAGCCTTCATGGGACATTGTGGATATTACCGACGGTTCATCTACATGTATGCTATAATTTCAAAACCCATGTATAGCTTGATTATGCACTTTGAATGGACCGAGGCATGTGAAGAATCCTTCATGAAGCTTAAGCAAGCTCTCACCTCAGCTCCAATATTGAAAGCACCCGATTGGGATAAGGTATTCCACGTACATGTAGATACTTCAAACTTTGCTATTGGTTGTATACTAGCCCAACCAGGAGATGGGAAAATTGACTTTTCTATTTCTTATGCTAGCCGACTAAGTGGAGTAACTATCTAGTTACTTACTTATCGAGCGGAACATTTCCTGAGGATATGAGTAAATGCCGTCAAAGAGCAATTGAAACAGAAGCAAGACACTATGCTCTTATTGGGAACCAATTGTATCGAGGAGGTAAGGATCACCATTTGCGTCTTTGTGCAAATGAAAACGAGTATATTCCGATTAAACAAGCACATGCTTGATAAGCTGGAGGTCACTTTTCTAGTGAGACCACCACATATGGTGACCAACACTTTTTGGAGATGCCAAAGAATATGTTCGAAGGTGTGATGCTTGTCAACGAGCAAAAATGCCAACACGGGTAGACAGCATGATGGGGGCTAGAGCCTGCACAAAATGGGGTATAGATTTTGTTGGACCGATACAACCACCTGCTTATAGAACCCAAGCTCAATATATCATTGTGGCTACGGACTATTTGACCAAATGGGCCGAGGCTAAAGCGACTCAAAAGAATGATGCCAGAACCACTGTTGCATTCTTATATGAGTATGTATTCGTAAGGTATGGACTGCCAATAGAGATTGTCAGTGATCGGGGAACTTATTTCCTCAATGAGGTAATAGAGTATTTGCTTAATGAGTTTATGGTTATCCATAACAAATCAGCTCCCTATCACCCACAAGCAAACGGAGAAGCTGAGCATATGAATAAAATTCTTAGCTCGGTACTGACCAAAGTGGTTAGTTCAGGAAGGACCGACTAGGAAATGAATCTCCATGCAGCTCTATGGGCTTATCGAGTTTCATTCAAAACAGCTTTAAATGCTACACCCTTTAACCTTGTTTATGGTCTTCATGCCATACTGCCAATAGAATTTCTATTGCCAATCTTAAGGGTAGCACAGACTCTTGAGTGGACTGGACATGAATTGTCAGAAAGACTTGAAGATTTGGAAAAGCTAGACGAGAAAAGGCTAACTGTTGTAGCTCATATCTATGCACAAAAATGGAAACAAAAACAGTTTTTTGATTTCCACTTAATCACCAAAATTTTCAAGAAAGGGGACTTAGTTCTAGTCTATTCCCTTAAGCAACACATTCCCAAGTTTAAGAAAAAGGGAAATGTACCATTTATCGTTGAAGATGTATCTCCAAGTGGAGTAGTAAAATTGTCAACCATAGATGGTGAACCGATGGCTAGTTGGATTAGTGGATGTCATTTAACGAAATACAATTTTCCACTAACAAATGAATTGCTAGAGAGAATGCATGCATCCAAACAAAGGAAGATGAAGTGACAGCAGGTTATTGACGAAGCCCAAGAGGAAGCTAGACTTTGGGTGCTCAAGCGTAAAGCTGCTCTCAAGAATCAACAGATATCGATGCCCATCAACACTTTAAGACTAGATGATCGACAATGGGAATTACCTAAAGTTGCAGTTTCAACAGATGACGACTGGCTAGATGGAATGGATCTCCGCATCAAAGTACAACTCAACAATCATAGCACCAATGCTTTGGTAGACACAGGAGCTAGAGTGAATGCAGTTAGTTATTCCACATACAAGAAAGAAACAAGTCAAGCATTGACCGTATGAATAACAACAATCAAAGGATGCAGTAAGAACCCAACTCAAACATTGGGAGTAGTCAACTTGAACGTGGTAGTACATGGATGCTCATGTCCGCATCAGTTTGTATGCTTGCCCGATGAACACATGAATGAGAAGATGATTCTTGGCATTCCTTGGATGCGTACATACAAAGCAGTACCAGATTGGGATACAAATCAGCTAAAGCTATCACTTAAGGGAGGGCAACTCATTGTTCCTATTGCACCTAGCAAAGAGGAATGAAAAAGATGAAATCAGAGTACCAATCCACGAAGTAAATCTTCTCCATTCCCTCGACAAACAAATGCTACAAGTAGCATGCAAGGAGTCAGGCAAATTTGGGTACCAAAGGCACAACTTGTAGATAAACCAAATCAGATATGGGTGCCTAAAATTTCACCAAATAAACTGAAGAGGTTCCAAGGATTCAAGCACAGAATCGAGCATCTATGAACAAGGAACCTACCATGAAAAAGGTTTGGAAGAAAAAGGAGCACTTATCTTCTCCACACAACGTGAAACCAATCAAACAGTGGCCAGTTAAGTTTAAACAGACTCTGAAGAACCATGCACCAAGCAGACCGAGCTACCAGTGGCGAGAAAAAGCTCGACAACCGTCTAAAATGCTCCCCATAGCTCATGCAATCAGCGTGCTTAAACACCTTGATGGTACTATCAAACAAAGAGCACAAAGGCTACATGATTTGCTCTTTGGAAGACATCAACAACAAACCTCGACAACGGAAACCCTTGAGTTAATTACTCAAGACCCAGCTCTTGCACAGCATATTCAGTTGAATTGCATTGATGGGGGAATCTGGGGAAATTTGGTTTGGGAAGTCCGGGTATAGATAGCCAGAGTAGGCTAAAACCACCTCATTTCCACTTGGAGCTTCGTAGAGAGAGCATTTCGGCTTCTTCGTGCGTCATTTCCGGAGCCTACAGTTGACCTTTTTCAGTGTTGTCTCACACGAGACATGAGGGGTAAGTTCCTTACTAATCAACGATCCATTTTGTACGGCCGGTAGCTAGTCTAAAGCCCTAGAAAAAACCCTAGAAGCGGAGCAGTGCACGAAGACCTACGACCTAAAAGTGACCATAGCGTCTTGCCAGCTTGACCAAATCGGATGGGATTTGAACCATAGCATACCCTAACATGATAGAACCCTTCCATACATCAGATGATCATTCGACTGGGGTCAAGGGGGTCCTTAGTAGAGAATTAGGGTTTTTTGGGAAAGGCCAGAATTCCGACATGACTCCACAGATGTCTTGCTAATGAGGTTCATATACAATGTATATGATTGGTTTGGAGAAATCCATCAAGTAAAGCCCTCAAAAAGCGGAAAACGGCTCGAAGGTTACAAAGCGTCAAATTCGACACATGAAGCCAAAGTGACTCCAAATGAGCCAGAATTGGACAGGTAGCTTCACGATGATGTTACGGACAAGTCCAAAGCCTCAAAGTTGACAGACCAACCCAACAAACAGAGTAGTCACAAAAGACGGTGATTTCAGAGTCAACAGAGCACAAAGTGATGCCGGCATGACCAAACTTGACCAAATTCAATTTAGGACTTGTATTAGGTGAATGAAACATGTTTAGGTCAAAATTTATGTGAAATGCAAAGTTTTTGTATTGTTGTAAATAATCGCGATTATTTACTTTTGCAACATTTTTGCATGGAAATTGTCAATTCACCTCACCTATCATGTGTACACACCTATTACATGCCAAAGATCAAGTATGAGCTAAAATGACCACCCTTTACTTGCAAAATTGCCAAAAAAAACGCAACGAAGTCTGTGAGAGCTAAAATTTGGGTTATGAACAACTTTTCTTGATCCAAATCACCTCATAATTCATACCCAAGGTCTATACCATGGCTAGAACCAGTCTATGCCAAAAAATATCATTTTGGGAAGAAAAGTTAATAATCGCGATTATTTACTTTTTGGCCAAAATGGGGCAATTTTGAAAATTTGTCATCATACATCCAGAGTACATGATGTGATAAGCCCACTAGCCAATTTTGAGTCAATTTGGATTTCAAAATCTCAAATTTCCTTTATATCTACTGTTTCAGACCCCTAAAGCCAAAATCTAGTACCATTTTCACCCTGTACATCCAAATGAGCCCAAATTTCCCTCAGAGCATGTAATTGGCACATACTTCAAGCCTATAAAGCCAAAATTGCAAAAAAGTTGAAAATTTTTCCAGCTGTAAATAATCGCGATTATTTACTTTGGTTACAAATTTTTGTTTTGACCATACAGTTTTGTTCCTTGCATGATTTTATGCATCGTTGCTTGTTCAAAAATTGATTTGAAGCAATTTGGACCAGATTATCAGCATTTCAGTCTAAAAGGGCATTCTGGAGAAAAAGCTGACAACTCCGCTAAGTTTGCACTCTATTCACACTGAAAAGGAGCAATGCAAGCCGCAGAGAAGGCCAAGAAGAAGTTAAACCAAAAGGAGAAACTGCAAGAGCTGCCCTCGTATCAACTAGACCCCAAGTCAGTAAAGGCAGCAAAGGCATCTTATCTTTCTAAAGAGCATTTAGAAGAACACTACACCCGGTCTTCACGGGCACATTTAAGAGTGAAGAAGGGCATTCGGTGGAGTTGCAGCTCTTACCCAAAGAGGTTTATGATGTCGCAGCAAAGCCAAAAATCAAAGAGGCTAACCGCAGGTTGGGACTCCGACACTTGTATAAATAAGAGCCCTGCGGAGTAGACTTTCAGAAGGCTTACGAGCTTCTGTCCACCATCAAGGAAGATGGAACTGCCCAAATCTCAGACAACCAAGGAAACAAGGTAGAGGTTGTGATTACAAAGGAAATAGTGCCAGAGGCACTCAGATTGCCCACTGAAGGGATGACCATGCGGACAAGAGATAGGAAAACAGCGGGCACGTTTACAAAGGAAACAGCTGCGGCTACATTTGCCAATCTCATACATTTGCCAATCTCATCCACAAGCAGGTGGAAGAGCCAGCCCGTCTATACCATCGACATTTCCATTTCCTAGCAAAACGGCCACCAAGGTACACGACACCAAATCACGCAGTGGCCACAACGTTTACACAAGTTCCGAAGTCAACCACCAGACAACCTGTGGACCACGCGCAATATGTGTTAACAACATTAAAGGCCACCAAGAAGGAGGGAAAGATAACCTACTTGGGCGCACCTGAGGTCTTGACCAGAATAGTCTATCATGTCATCGGCATGGCTGACAACATACCACCTACCCCGGATCAGAACACATAGATCTTGGAAGCTCCACCCTCTCCAAGATCTAGTAAGCGATCATTTAAATCAGGTGATGAATCCGGTGACAGTTCATTCGAGCAGCATTGCAGTGAAAGCTCTGACAACAAAGAAAAAAGAGCTAGGAGGGAAGAGATGAAGAGGAAAGCAGTGGCAGCCCACCAAGAGAAGACAGCTCAAAAGCAAGCAAGATTTGAAAGAGAAAAACAGGCATATTAGTGCACTAGGAAAGCATAGGGAAAAGACCCAGAAAACTGGGTACCTACCAGCTTGAAGGGACTTCGAACGAAACATCATTCGAGGAAAGAGGCCGAGGATACCAAGGATCATTTAGAAAGAATGTACCAAGAGGCAGAGGCCTTGAAGCTGAAAGAGGCGGAAGAAGCGGCCAAGAAAGCTGAGGAAGCAGCAACTCAAGAGCAAGGCTAGGCATCTCCCCAACCCACCTCACCGCCGTCGGAACAACAGGACCAGCCCATGCCCACTCCACCATCATCACCGCCATGCCAAGAGACCACTAAAGAGGTCAAGATTGACAAGTAAAAAGAGTCTGAGTTCACCCACCAAAAGAAAGTTGAACCGACACAGAACAGAGAACCAAGGACACTCACAAAGAGGCGGATGAAACTGACAAAGAGCAAGTTACAGAAAAAGAACAAACCACTACACATGAGGAAGTAACCGAAACTGAGAAGGTGGAAAAGCCTGCAACCGTGGAAACGGAAAGGGTTGAGACCACACAAGTTGTTTCCACTCAGCCAAAAACTGCCGAGGTTTCAAAACCTCAGGATGGCAAAGGAGAAGCAACCACCTCTATAGAAACACTAGCAATAACAACACAACAAGAAGAAACACAAGAGGCTGTCGGCATATCTGAACTAGCAAGACAAGAGGAGTGGCAGTCCAATGATGAAGTCATTCTACAAGTGAACGAGTATGCAAGGCAGATGCAAATCATGACAGAGAAACTCCGCTCAGCAGCCTTTAACCGCAGTACTAAAGCCAAAGAATTAGAAATGGTCATCGATGCTCTTCAAGGCAAGCTCGACGACAAAATGGCTACTATTACAGATCTCCAAAGGCAAGTACAAGAGATCAAGACTCAAGCAGAACAGCATCAAATAGCACGAGATAGCCAACAGAAGGAGATGGAGGAGTTGGGTGACCTCCTGACTAAGCTATCTGATGGCTGCAAAGTGAAATATGAGTAGTTGACAGAAGTGACAAATGAACTTCTCACCACCTCTCTGTCCGCTCAAAAGATTCAAGTACAATTAGATGTAGCAAACGCATCACTGCAGTATTCGAAACAAAGGATTAATGATTAGGCCACTTTCTTACGGCAATTAAGAGAAAATCCAGCCGTGGCCTCGATCAAGGGAATAGATGAGGTGTATAAGGCACTTGAAAATAAAAACAGAGATTTAGAGCTGGAGTTGAAGCTAGAGCAGTCACAACGCAGAGACCTGGCGCTCATGCGGGTCCAAAGAGAGGAGGAGCTCCTTAAAGAGATCGCAGAATTGAAAAGAGTAAACCAACTCCTCAGAGATGGAAAGCCAGATATACAGGAGGAGGTAGGCACTTCAAAGCCGCCCGAAATGAAAATCCCCTCAGTCTCATTTGCGGACTTTGAGACACAGTCTACAGAAGAGCCGAGTGGGGGAGAAGATTTTCAAATCCAAGTCACAGAGGAAGACAGAGTGCCGATGGTCCAGTTGTCAAAGACTGAAGAAGATGCACTAAAGGAGAAGATTTCCTTGGAGGTAGATGAACAGAGGAAGGCAGCTATGGATTGGAAGTTGAGAGTCTCACTCTGTCAACGTCACACAACTCACTCCCAATCAAATCAATGCTCAATGGCACCAACAATCCCTACCATACCCTCTCATCAAGGTTGAACTCTTATAGGTAAAGGAAAGATTATACCGAGATATGCAAGAAGATGGCGCAGATCAAGACCACCCGAAGTGGCGGCTAAGCTGGTTGAACAAGAAACCAAGATACTTGATTCTGTTCACGAGAGCACCTACGGCCATATAGAAAGATCCAACTTTTTTTCTTGTACCTCAAGTAAGGACATGGCAAGCACACGAAGCACTGCAGAAGAAGACGCCAAAATGGCTAAACTTTCCCAGGTTGCTAGCTCCCGAGAGAGGTCAAGCAACAGAAGAATACATGGTGAAAACCCTAACGGGCGCCATGAAATTCTTCAAAAATCTGCCAGATCTCTCCTGTGCAATGCTTTACAAAATCTGCAGGATGCTACTTACTTGCATACAAGTCTTCAATGATCCTGAGCAGACATGAGCCCCATGGCTCTCATTTTTGGAAGGAACGAAAGGATTCTGCTATATCTAAGTGGGCAGCCCTCAGAGGAAGTTCTTTATGGCTTTTACACCCGATGCATGTTTCTACTCTTGCACAATATGCTAGCTTTTGAGAAGGCCTTCTACACTGGCTTTTTCACCTGGCAAAAGAATATATTTGCGCTGGTGATAAGCAACCTCACAGCCAGATTTGTAGGCTACTCGACAGTAGAGCTCAAAAACAAAGTCACCATCCAGTTTTTGCAAGTGCTAGACAAAGAACGCAAAATCAGATATGTAAAAGCACTGGAATCACTGAAGGACTGCCTTGCCCGCCATCAACCCGAAGATTACTTCAGCCCATAAAGTTGTGTCAAGGGACGACACAGGTGAGGAGGGGGGGAGTGTTAGCAGCAAGCTAACGTGGACACCATTTTTTGGAGTTCTCCTTGTAAAAACAATTATTATTTTGATAAATCGGGAATATTGTAACTCCTATTTTCTTGATAAACCTTGTAATTAATGATCTGGGGCTACAAGCTTGCAGATTGTATCAGCCATTCAATTCCCAGCTTTGGTAGAACTCCAGATTATTACTTTTGACCACCTAAAAACCTTGGCTAAGATATAAAAGCCAATTTTTGTAAGTTTTTTACAAGTTTTTGGATAAGAAATACACAGCGTGAGCTAGCGACGCTCACTTCTCTCCTTCTCGCGCTTCCTACTCCCTCTCTGGTTGTCACATTGCAAATGCGTTTGTTGCATTGCAACCGCAGGTAAGAGCTCTACGCATTGACGTAAGCCATTCACAGTATTTTGTAGCTTTTGGCGTCGCCGAACCGCGGATAATTTCATCATAACTAGGAATTCACATTTTTAAATTGAAAACTAAGCATAGACGGGATATTGGGACATCATTGCTAAGCATTTAGATGCATTCTGGATCGAAAACGACTAGGTCAAAAATCCATTGTTGTTAATAATCGTGATTTTGGAACTTGACCTAAAGTGGGTTTGAGACCATAGGCATGTGTACTTAGGCCTTATAAACTTGTCCTAGAAGTTTCATTGCGTTTGGATGTCATTTGATGCTGTAACGGATGTGATTTGCTTGTCGATGAGCGATTGGCTTTTGGTGATTTCAGTCACTTGAGTGTAGCTTGAGTTAGATGCGAGTTGTTAGATGTTTTCCAAGATATTGACAACCTCTTGTAGCCTCTATTCACTAGTCGAGTCAGCTTCATCCCATGGTTTGACAAATTAATCATGGTTCTCGCTAATACCGCAATAAGATAGGATAGTGAGGTTAGACATGCATCCCACAAGCTAACTCTCGATTTTTCATCTCCTTATGGTACGGCTCAACTTGGGCTTCTCTGTAGCCTCTAGTTGTGCAATGTCAATGGGTTGTGGACTACACCACATAACACTTTGAAGGTGTTCACCCCAATTATCTACCAACTTCCGATGAGCATCACATGTCCCTATATAATTAAGCCATTCTGCGATAGATTTCTTTTCATTTATTCTACACACACATTTTCTCAGTATCGTCACCTCTCTTATATCTCTTACTCTTCTTGTTTAATTTTTTATTACGGCCGATCTCTAGTGAAGAGTCACTAAATGAATCTCTACTTGTGTCTTCTGCTCCCTTGGATAGATTGTCATCTAGGGTACCACTGGGCCCTGAATGGTTTGTCCCCACATTTGCACTAAGATTTAACTCAGATTCCTCGTCCTTAAAGTCAATTTCAATTGATGATTCCGACCTCAAATCGTGTGGGCTATAGTCTAATGAGATGCTATTAGTTCCAATGCTAGTCAGACCTTCATCTTGTAGGTCATCAGAAGCTATGTGCATTGCTTCTAGCATATTTAAGGGGTACGAGTGGTGGAATTTCATCCCCCTCGAGTGTTACCCAGGTCCTTGTCAGGGGATATGTGTTCGAAACTTGAGCCGGGCAGGCGCTAGGCTTCTGGTTGTGGGAGGCGTCAAGAGAACAAGAACAACAGGTGAAAAAGGCTTTGTCAATCACCTAACCTTCAATTAATCGATTTAAGCTCTGAATACATTCTGCTGGCAATAGCCAAGTCGGGCTGTTAACAACACCACACTTAGGTTCATTGAAATCAAGCCTGTTTAGACTCCCATTACAATAACCCGGGCCGTTAACGGCTCTGTGGTTTAACAAAAAGGATTAACCAAGTTTACGATGCCGTCGATGATCAAAATTTTTCTCCACATCGTATTTCCATGCTTTGGATGTCGTTGAACCTTATATATCTGCATTGCTTTATATTACTGAGCTCGAGAGAACTCCTTGACCTCGTCTCGAGTTTCTCGCCTTTGATTGCTTTGGTAGCTTGTTTAATCTCGACCTTGCTTGGAATATCCTCTTGCTTCGGCTTGCTCAAGCTTCGAGAGCTTCTTGCCCCTTCGACCCAAGTTCAAGGCTCCTCCTTGTTCGCTCGCTTGCTTGCCTCGACAAGCCTCCTTTGCTTGCCTTATGCTTTTATTTCTTTGGCTTGCTCAAGCCTCATCAACCTTGATCTTCCTGTCTTGACCAAGCTCGTCCGGTGAATTCCCTTACTCTTCTCCTTTGCCAAGCATTGCTTCGCCCTTGAGTCCTCCTCCTTCTCCTCTTGCTTGCTTGCCAAGAACAAGAGAGAGAGGCTTTGTTTTTTTTTTTATGACGATCAGAGAGCTTCCTCTTCCTCCCTTTCCGTGCTTGCCAACCTAAAACTTCCCCTTCTTGCTCTCATTGGCTTGTCTTGCCGAGACCTAGAGAGAGAGAGAGAGAGAGAGAGAGAGAGAGAGAGAGAGAGAGAGAGAAAATCCCTCCTTCCTTGACCAAGCTTTCCCTCCTTCTTGCAATCCCCTACAATTCCCTTCTTACTTTTTCTTTACGCTATTCCTTTGTCCTATTTCCACACACCTTGATTTCCCCCCTCCCCCCCCCCCCCCCCCCCCCCCCACCACCACATAGTCACAGCACCGTGACTGACGTGGCACGGGAAAGGCGGCTCACTCACGTGGCAGGTGCGACTTTTTACCAGCGCCGTTCGCGGAAAAATAGGGCCTAAAAACATGCACCATTCCAAGCTGAGACTCTTTCTTCCTCGCTGCGAGCTCGTCCGATCCTCATACACGTCAGCGCGACCTCTTTCCTTGCGCACTTGCTGCCTACGCCCTCGCCATTTCCCCTTATTTTCGTTTTTCCACTCAAAAAAATCTCCCTTTTAATTTCTGGGGTGGCCTTTGGGCGGACACTGGCTCACCTGCCTTGGGTGGCCTAACTACTTCGTTAAGGGCACCACATTTGGTATACAAATCGTCCAAACAATGCGAAGCACTCGACAACCTTCCTCTAGTAACCATTGACTAGGAATATCATCATGAATTTGATGCCCATATCGTCTTGCATGGTGATGCTTTCCTTCAAGATATAAGCGTACCTGATTGCATTTGTCCAGCTTTCTGGCCCTGCCTCTGTTGGAGTTATCCCGCAATCATTGCATTCCAAGAGATGACATTCCGAACACGAAGCTCTTCAAGCACTTTTTGTACTTTATGAGACGTACACCACATTTGACTTACATGTAGACTATCATAGTGAGGCGGTCCGGGGCGGGCAACAAGAAGAGCAACCTCTAGACACCCTTCAAGGCTCCCGTGCTGCTCAATGGGGCTGGGGCACAACACAACACAAACCAAAACAACAAACCCACAGCCAAATCCCAACTACACAAGGGGCACCACCTAGTTTAAGAGCGAACTAGGACGCAAAAGAGGAGAATCGTTAGAGCAACACACAAACAAGCAAGGAATTTACACTAACCCTAACACCAATGAAACACTCTCACACACTAAAACACAAGAGAGAGAGAGAGAGAGAGAGAGAGAGAGAGAGAGAGATGGTGCTCGGGCTGCTTTGAAGTGTATCGTTAATGATCAAGCAAACATATATATATATATGTAAGAAAGAGAGAAAAAGGGGGAGAGGGTGCTTGTTGCATTAATACCTTCTTACAAATCTGTCATGACAAATCAAAGTGAGATTAGTATTTGTTCAACATAGCTTGCGTAAATTTCACCACAACGCATCACAAGACAAAAACCACCCCAATCACTGTCTTAAGGCCAGGGGAGTCCTCTCCACCCTGTCGCCCTCTTACAGTATGTGGGATTTCTGGCTAGATTGATGACAACACCAGAGACAAGCTATCAAGAACTTAACAAAAAACACCAAGACACTTACCCATCATTGTTTTCCATTACTTCACGTTGGAAGGGAGACAAAGTATCCAAGCTTAGTCCAAATCCACCCTCCTTGATTCAGCAAATGTTGGGCTTACACTAGTAGGAGAAATGATAGATTTCCTACTCTCAATTGAATGATCACTCTCTCTCTTACAATGGCATAGAGTTCCCTTGCTAATCCCCTATTACAACACATGCACATGCATAAGACAATGAGCTTCCACTCAAGAGCTCCTTCTAGAGAGGTTGAGCTTGGCTTCTCAAGCTATAGCATAGTGCTCTTGCTTATGGCTCTCCTTTTTGTGCTAGCTACATCCTCCTTTTATAGCAATTTTGAAGGCTAGGGTTACTCCTCTAACCATGGTTGGGTTAGATTTTCAGCAATTTATCTAATTTCTTTTGCTTGGAATTATCAAGAAGTTGGTGGGAAAAGAGAGAGGAGAGAAATGGAGGTGATAGGACTTTTCATAGTGGGTTAGTGTTAGTAGAGTTAGTATTAATTTACAAATGGAATTGGATATTTACAATGGGAGTATCCATGTAGGATACAAATAAGGAAGAAAAAGTCTTAAGAGGTAAGAAAAGGTGGATTTCTTACAAGGTTGATGCTCCAAGTGTCTTGATTAGAGCCAATTTTGACGCTTGTTGACGGTCCACTAGCTTTGACGGTACATTTTTTCTCGACTCTTGACCTTTCTTGAGAGACAAGGTAATTGAAGCTGAGTAATCAACCACCATGATGCTGTCTTTTAAGAGAAGAGGCTGAATTTTGTGGTTTTTTTGAAAGATATGGGTAATTTGGAGGAGGAAAAATGAGACTAGGTGTTCAATTTTGGAATGGAATTGTGTGTGGGAGGTATGAGTTCACCATGGTTTCTCTTATTCTTCAAGGTTGAGGAGAAGGTGAGTAGGGTGCAGAGAGGAGGGGTGAGAGATGTGGAGATGATGAGTGGAGAAGTGTGTGTGAAAGAGGAAAATGATAAAGTGGAAGAGAGAGTGTGGCTGCATAACATGGGAAAACTGGGGTCCACTAATAAAATCATAGCTCACAGCTCGTAGCTCAAAAAAATATAAAAAAATTTGAGGCAAAAGTTCAGCCCACGAGCTACAACTTTTGTTTGTATCACCTTTTCAAATTCGGAGAGCAAGTGAACTTTAAAAATTCAGCAAAACCGACCGTTTTTTTCCACTGCACAAGGTCCTTGTGGGGTCCTTCTTTGGATGATTCTTTTGAATACCTCCAAGAGTGAGCCCTCCATAGTGCATGTATGCATGCCACCTACCCTTGACCTTATTTGGTAGGTCTATAATTGAAGATATTGTTGAGATCATGATATAAGTGAATAGTACAACTAAGAAAATAAAATATTGAGGGGTCTAAAAAATATGTACATGTCAAATATAAATAATATAGGTGGAAAAATATAAAGGGGTCAAAATAAATCTCTCTCATTATAAGTCTACCATAAAAAGATGAATATTTTTGGTGGTCTAATTTATGAGAGTAATAGAGAATATATGTAGGAAGGAAAAAATCACAATAGTAAAAAACATATACACATAAATAGAACTAGTTTTTTTGGATTTTTTTTGGGATGGAGTTACACCAAAAATAAGAGAAGCTTGCATGAAATTATTTTTATATGGAATAAAGAGTATGCAAAATGATAAGAAAAAATATGGTAATGGTGAGTCAATGTACATAGCATAAATAACACACCATAGGTAGAAATATTTAAATAAATACCACAATATTTATGAAAAATCCTTTTATTTAGGCCCTATATACAATGAAATATTTACACACAAATGGGCCATAATATACTTATAATTTTTATTTTTTTGGCTCAACTAGCCCAGTGACTAGCTAGCTGAGGGTTTTGAAGAAAATATGGGGAAAGTTCCCTAACTCACATACTCCTATATATATAGTGAAATGGTAGGGATAGCCATAGTGTTTGAGTGATTTGATAGGGTGAGGTAACTTACTATGGACACTATGGAAAGCCAAAAAACGGCTATCATTA
This sequence comes from Adiantum capillus-veneris, assembly GCF_014529385.1. Lineage (NCBI taxonomy): Eukaryota > Viridiplantae > Streptophyta > Polypodiopsida > Polypodiales > Pteridaceae > Adiantum > Adiantum capillus-veneris. The sequence continues at coordinate 120,506,752 of NC_140956.1, forward strand.
GCCCTCCCCCAGGATGATGGTATATTCATGTACCATCATAGAGCATCTTTTCCAAAGAGAGTGCTTCAGAGTCCTTGACGAGATTTTCATTATTTGGCCCCTCAGAATTTTGGCTGGAGTTACACTCATGCTTCATGTAACAATAATTGCATGAGACAGCGGCCTTTGGACAGATCTTTGGTAGATCCTTTGGTAGAAGGCGACTTAAGTAAGGCTTCAAGCGATAGTCGTTTACCTTCCTGGAGTGCTCTTTACCATTCAATTCCATAAGCTGATAGTAACTAGAATTGAAAGCCTTCTTGACTATGTATGGCCCTTGCCATCTACTTTCAAACTTGGCATCAAAACGATTGTCAAGTCGATTGTCATACCTTAGCACAAGCTCTCCTTCCTTGATGCCTTTGTCCTTCAGTTTCTTATCGTGCATTTCTTTCGCTTGTGTGGCTTTCCTCTTGTAGCACTCATATGCTGCTTCTCTTTTCCACTCAAGCTCAGCTAAGGTAAGCAGTCGATCCATCCATACCTCTTGATCATCTTGTGCTCCTTTGCCATGAAGTCGCATTGTTGGAATGTTGAGCTCGATAGGCTGCAAAGCCTCTTGACCATAGACCAAGTGAAATGGTGTGAACTCCGTGGCTTCCCTATATGTGGTTCGATATGCCCACAAGGCACCATCCAAGAAGTCATCCCACAACTTTGTCTTGGTTTTCACCATCTTTCTAATGATGCCTGCAATGACACCATTAGCTTTTTCTACCAAACCATTTGATTGGGGATAGTAGGGTGTACTGTGATGATGTAGAATGTGAAGTTCTTCACAGACTTCTGTGAGCAATCCCTTTCTAAACCCTGAACCATTATCAGAAACAATCTCCAAAGGTGTGCCAAATCTACAACAAATGTGAGTGTAGACGAATTTGCTCACTGTCTTCTCATTTACCTTTGCCACACTTTGTGCTTCCACCCACCTAGTCATATAGTCTACAGCCACTAGAATGTAGAGTTTACCATTTTTTGTCCTAGGCAGAGGACCCATAGCATCAATGCCCCACTTTTCAAATGGTCCATTTGCAAGCATGATTTTCCTTGGACCATAAACCAATCTTCTATTCCCATTTACCTGACAATTGTGACAAGTTTTACACCAATGTTGGACATCCACATGCAGACTTGGCCAAACATACCCCGCAAGCAAAATCTTCTTCACAGTTAATTCTTGGGCAAAATGAACACCACATGCTTCTTCATGCAAACCTTTTAGAATGGCTGGAATTTCCTCAATAGTTGGTACTCTTCTGCATACTTGATCCCTCCCTCTTTGATAGAGGGAGCCTTCTAGGAAGAGATATGCGCTTGCCTTCTTCATGAGTCTCCTCTTCTGAGCCTTCGTGAAGTCTTGTGGAAACTCGCCCTCCAAAATGTAGCTAATAATGGGAGTCAATGACTCCAATCCCTGGTATCTCGGTTGCTTGACAGTTGCTGCCACCATGATGACCTGCACTTCCTTCTCAACACTTGTAACTACTTGTTGTGCAAGTAAATCGGCATCTTCATTTTGTTTCCTAGGAATATGATATAGTTGCACTTCTTCAAATTGATTAAACAATCTACGAATGGCATGAACTTTTGTCCGTAAGCTTTCATTCTTGCATGCCCAAATGCCTAAAATCTGTTTAACAATGAGAAGTGCATCTCCCTTTACCATGAGGCGTTGTATCCCTTGGCCAATGCACATCTTCAAACCATGAATTAGTGTGTCGTATTCTGCTTCATTGTTGCTAGCTGAACTTGGTAGATTGAACTTCTCTTTCATGACCACCTCTCCACTTGGGTTGAGCAACACTAGCCCTCCCCCTACTTTCCCTGTGGCTCGTCGAAAAGCTCCATCAAAGCACAAGGTAAAAGCATTGGGAATACTTTTTGGTGGTGGCAATGGTAGGGTCTTTACTTGAGGCACCTTAATTTCCTTCTCATGTACCCTATAAGTGAGAATCCCTGCCAATTGTGCACGCACACTATCTTCTACCTTGAAAGAGTATTGAAACTCTTGCAACTCCATAATCCACTTTGAGATCCTAGTACTAAGATTCATTTGAGATGACACCCAAGGGAACAAATTCTCTGCGGTGAGGATTACAAAAGGTTTTGGGAGCAAGTAGGATCTAAACTTTCTCACCGCAAACATGAGAGAAAGCATCATGAGTTCTGCTTCTGTGTAGTCTCTCTCCAAAGCATTCATGACCCTACTAGCAAAGTAGATGGGTCGCATCCTTGTACTGTGGGGATCTTGTTGTAGCAACACGGCACCAATTGTTTCCCTTCCAACACTAGAGCTAACAAAGAATGTGTACTCCCCACAAGGAGGCATGAGTGTTGGTAGCTCTGACAAAATGACTTTAATGTTACAAAAATACTCTTCAAGCTCATCAGACCATGCAAATTCTACTTGTTGTGTCAAATTTTGCAAAGGATGAAGCAACTCCGAGGCTAAGTGAATGAAGCGTGACATATACTTCACCTTCTGAATAAAAGAGATGACCTCCTTAAGACTCTTCGGTGATGGGAGCTCAATAAGAGCCTTGCCTTTGAAGGATCCACCTCAATGCCTTTATAGGAAACCTTGTGACCGATCAAGATCACTTCATCCTCACCTATGTGGCACTTGTCGGGGTTGAGTTGACCTCCCATGTCGTAGAGCTTCTTTAAACCTTCTTCTACCCTTTGTAGATGCAATGATTTTGAGCTATAAATGCAGAAATCATCAATGAACACCCTAATTGACTTTCCAAAGAATGCTTGAAACACCATGTTCATGAAACGTTGGAATGTTGCAGGAGCATTTGTCAGTCCAAATGGCATGACTCTAAAAGCATAACAACCCCAAGGAGTGATAAAGGTTGTTTTCAATTGATCTTCCAATGCGATACCTATTTGAAAGTAGCCTGAGTAGCCATCACACACAGTGTACTTCTCATGACCAGCTACCTCATTTAGTATCTCATCCTGAAATGGGAGGGGAAAGTGATCTCTTTTTGTTGCCTCATTGAGTGGACGGTAATCCACACACACCCTCCACTTTCCGTTTTTCTTAGGAGTGACAACAACGGGAGAGACCCACTCTGAATTCTCCACTGGATAAATGAAACCTGCTGCTAGAAGCTTTCTTACCTCCTTGAGTAAAGCCTGCTCCTTGATGACTCCTAGCCTTCGTAGCTTCTGAGCCTTAGGTGTGGCCTCTGGCTTCAACTCAATTTTGTGTTGAACAGGATCTACTCCACGCACATCGGTGTAGTCATTAGCAAAAATCCTAGGAAATTTCCTTAGCACACATTTGAACTCCTCTCTTTCATCCTTTGTAAGTGTTGTTGATAGAATACCTTCCAGCATCCCTTCATCTTCCACCTTTTGGTTCTCTTGGGAACCTACCTCTTCCAAACCTCGACAAGAGGTCTCTTGGTTGCTTGGCTTAAACCTTACCCCCATGACTTCGATGGAAGACTCCTCTTCAGTAATGTTGCTGCTACTTTCTTCTTCTGAAGTGCTATCGGTCCAACCTTCTTCCGTCTCACTTTGAGATGATTCTTCATGGAGCTCCTCTTGGCGTTGCTCCTTCATGTCAAAGAAAACCTTCTTATGATTGTCATTCCTGCAAATTAGTTTCCCACTCTCCCAATCCTGCAAAGCTCGCATTTTCATTAGCCATGGTCTTCCTAGGATAAATGGATAACCACTTCCCTTGGTCGACATAACATAAAAATCCACCGCTTTCTTAATGCCAAAGGCCTCTACAAAGACATTTTTACAAATGCCTACACACCTAGCCTTGCTATTGTTTGCCATCTTGACTTTGATTTCAGGTGTCTCATGGATGTGCATGCCTAGTCTTTGCATGAGTCCCTCTGTCATGATGCAAATTTGTGCACCCCCATCCACTAGACCTTTCCTAACCAATCTTCCTTTGATGTAACAGTCTAGCACCGGTGTAATGTCCTCATTCATTTCAGCTTGTGCAATTTTTACAACAGGCACACTCTCTTTTACCTTTCTCCTAGTGCTAACTGCCCTTGTTAAATCCCTCCTAACTTGTGGACATAATGCAAGAAATTGAGGCCATGAAATATCAGGACCCTTACCTCTCATGTCTTCCAACAAGTTGTACGAAGCCATACCATGTCCAAAAGGGAAGTCTTGGAGGTTGATACGACGTCGAGTCCTCTTGGTTTCCTTGGTTTCCTTTGCCTTCTTGCCTTGTCCATGGTCACTCTGTGATGTGACTCCTTCTTTCTCTTTACCTTTTCCTCGGCCACGCTTAATTCCATTGGCTTCCATGTCAACCTCATTTGAATTTGTCACCTCTACCACATGCACATTTGGATCTGGCAAAGGTGGAACTCCTTCTACCCCTTGTGGAGGTGGTCTTGGTCCATTTGGCCTTTGTAGAAGCCTTGGTTGTTGACCAGTTCCTTCACCTGCATTCATCACTGGGTAATTCAAGTTAGGTCTCCCTGGCTCCCCACGGGGCCAAGGACAATTATACATCCCATGTCCAGACTCTCCGCAATTCCAACATTGCAAGACTCTCCTAGTTCGTGGCTCTCTCTCTTCTGACTTCTTTGCTTGTCCCTTTGGACCTACAGCTTGTGCAAGGTGAATTGACAGGCTGCTTAAAGATTCGTTTAACTTCTCAATTACTTCCGTCGTTACCTCAGGAAGCTCCCTCAATGTTGATGCTTGTGACTTACCTTTGGGTCTAAGACCTTCTATTGGAACCTCTCCCCTTAAGCACTTGAGTTTCCTATATTTCTCAGCAGCCCTAGTTTCAGCTGCATCAAAGGTAGCAGGTGCACCCGCCTCAACTTTTACCTTAAGGTCAGGAAAGAGTCCGGCTATGAACCTCTCCTTCTTTAGAAATTCTGCACCATCACCAGGGTTAGCAACATTTCGTATCCATAGAGCCCAAAGACGTAGAAACTCTTGCTTGTACAAGTAGTAATCATCTAAGTCTTTTTGCTTATGAGAAACAATGTCTTGCCATAGTTTTTGAGTGTTTTGGGGATCAAAGAAGTATCTCTTAAAACGATTCAAAACTTCTGTGTAATTCCCCTTAACTTCCTTAGGCAAAGAGTCAAACCAAGTGCTAGCATCTTTCCTAAGGACCACCTCAAACATTTCTACACGTTCTTGATCAGTTATTATCCTCTTGATACGGCAAGACATCTTGAAATTCGCTAAAAATAATTCAGCATCCTCTCCAGGCTCTCCAAAGAAAAGAGGATACCCAGACATTTGGCGTTGGCTTTCCATTGAATTGATTTCAAAGTGACACCCGTTTTTGTTTTTCTTTCTTAAAAAGATTTACACAATAATGTATCTAGCTTGCAATCTATTCTACAACAAAATAAAGATATTCACATCAAACGACCTATGATAATCAATAAGAGGTAGGATGACAGGGTTTGGTGATGCGAGAATTTCTCCTACTCTTTGGGCACCAAACATGAACACCATACGTTGTTGAAAATGGATTTTCCTACTAATTGCAATGTTTATTCTAATGTGTGGAGTGAAATGGAAGGGGAAAACCTCTATTCCTGGGCCATTATCCATGGTCTATGCATGACCTAATGCTTAAAACAAAACAAAAATATAGACGTACAAACTAAGGTCGTACCTAATGAGAGGCAAAATAAAAGGATTTACTGAAGCGTTTATCTCGGCCAACCTAAGAGGACCTAAAATTCTACGAATGACACGTTGAAATTGCAACTTAGTACTAACAATTATGTGTACCTTTTGCCTTGCAATGGGAATGAAGGGATCATACAAATTTTCGTGATTCATGCAAACTACTTGACTATGCTAAAGGTTGATTCTACACAAAAATACACAAGCCGTCCTCAGTGGCGGCACCAATTTGAGGCGGTCCGGGGCGGGCAACAAGAAGAGCAACCTCTAGACACCCTTCAAGGCTCCCGTGCTGCTCAATGGGGCTGGGGCACAACACAACACAAACCAAAACAACAAACCCACAGCCAAAACCCAACTACACAAGGGGCACCACCTAGTTTAAGAGCGAACTAGGACGCAAAAGAGGAGAATCGTTAGAGCAACCCACAAACAAGCAAGGAATTTACACTAACCCTAACACCAATGGAACACTCTCACACACTAAAACACAAGAGAGAGAGAGAGAGAGAGAGAGAGAGAGAGAGAGAGAGAGAGAGAGAGAGAGAGAGAGATGGTGCTCGGGCTGCTTTGAAGTGTATCGTTAATGATCAAGCAAACATATATATATATATATATATATATATATATATATGTAAGAAAGAGAGAAAAAGGGGGAGCGGGTGCTTGTTGCATTAATACCTTCTTACAAATCTATCATGACAAATCAAAGTGAGATTAGTATTTGTTCAACATAGCTTGCGTAAATTTCACCACAACGCATCACAAGAAAAAAACCACCCCAATCACTGTCTTAAGGCCAGGGGAGTCCTCTCCACCCTGTCGCCCTCTTACAGTATGTGGGATTTATGGCTAGATTGATGACAACACAAGAGACAAGCTATCAAGAACTAACAAAAAACACCAAGACACTTACGCATCATTGTTGTCCATTACTTCACGTTGGAAGGGAGACAAAGTATCCAAGCTTAGTCCAAATCCACCCTCCTTGATTCAGCAAATGTTGGGCTTACACTAGTAGGAGAAATGATAGATTTCCTACTCTCAATTGAATGATCACTCTCTCTCTTACAATGGCATAGAGTTCCCTTGCTAATCCCCTATTACAACACATGCACATGCATAAGACAATGAGCTTCCACTCAAGAGCTCCTTCTAGAGAGGTTGAGCTTGGCTTCTCAAGCTATAGCATAGTGCTCTTGCTTATGGCTCTCCTTTTTGTGCTAGCTACATCCTCCTTTTATAGCAATTTTGAAGGCTAGGGTTACTCCTCTAACCATGGTTGGGTTAGATTTTCAGCAATTTATCTAATTTCTTTTGCTTGGAATTATCAAGAAGTTGGTGGGGAAAGAGAGAGGAGAGAAATGGAGGTGATAGGACTTTTCATAGTGGGTTAGTGTTAGTAGAGTTAGTATTAATTTACAAATGGAATTGGATATTTACAATGGGAGTATCCATGTAGGATACAAATAAGGAAGAAAAACTCTTAAGAGGTAAGAAAAGGTGGATTTCTTACAAGGTTGATGCTCCAAGTGTCTTGAGTAGGGCCAATTTTGACGCTTGTTGACGGTCCACTAGCTTTGACGGTACATTTTTTCTCCACTCTTGACCTTCCTTGAGAGACAAGGTAATTGAAGCTGAGTAATCAACCACCATGATGCTGTCTTTTAAGAGAAGATGCTGAATTTTGTGGTTTTTTTGAAAGATATGGGTAATTTGGAGGAGGAAAAATGAGACTAGGTGGTCAATTTTGGAATGGAATTGTGTGTGGGAGGTATGAGTTCACCATGGTTTCTCTTATTCTTCAAGGTTGAGGAGAAGGTGAGTAGGGTGAAGAGAGGAGGGGTGAGAGATGTGGGGATGATGAGTGGAGAAGTGTGTGTGAAAGAGGAAAATGATAAAGTGGAAGAGAGAGTGTGGCTGCATAACATGGGAAAACTGGGGTCCACTAATAAAATCATAGCTCACAGCTCGTAGCTCAAAAAAATATGAAAAAATTTGAGGCAAAAGTTCAGCCCACGAGCTACAACTTTTGTTTGTATCACCTTTTCAAATTCGGAGAGCAAGTGAACTTTAAAAATTCAGCAAAACCGACCGTTTTTTTCCACTGCACAAGGTCCTTGTGGGGTCCTTCTTTGGATGATTCTTTTGAATACCTCCAAGAGTGAGCCCTCCATAGTGCATGTATGCATGCCACCTACCCTTGACCTTATTTGGTAGGTCTATAATTGAAGATATTGTTGAGATCATGATATAAGTGAATAGTACAACTAAGAAAATAAAATATTGAGGGGTCTAAAAAATATGTACATGTCAAATATAAATAATATAGGTGGAAAAATATAAAGGGGTCAAAATAAATCTCTCTCATTATAAGTCTACCATAAAAAGATGAATATTTTTGGTGGTCTAATTTATAAGAGTAATAGAGAATATATGTAGGAAGGAAAAAATCACAATAGTAAAAAACATATACACATAAATAGAACTAGTTTTTTTGGATTTTTTTTTGGATGGAGTTACACCAAAAATAAGAGAAGCTTGCATGAAATTATTTTTATATGGAATAAAGAGTATGCAAAATGATAAGAAAAAATATGGTAATGGTGAGTCAATGTACATAGCATAAATAACACACCATAGGTAGAAATATTTAAATAAATACCACAATATTTATGAAAAATCCTTTTATTTAGGCCCTATATACAATGAAATATTTACACACAAATGGGCCATAATATACTTATAATTTTTATTTTTTTGGCTCAACTAGCCCAGTGACTAGCTAGCTGAGGGTTTTAAAGAAAATATGGGGAAAGTTCCCTAACTCACATACGCCTATATATATAGTGAAATGGTAGGGATAGCCATAGTGTTTGAGTGATTTGATAGGGTGAGGTAGCTTACTATGGCCACTATGGAAAGCCAAAACACGATTATAAACCTGTTTCCTAGAGGATGTGCTCAACCAGTTACCAGATTCACTCAAATGACAAAATCTTGGAACTGCAAGTAGACATGGTTTTTAGATCGGTCATGTACCATTTTTGCTTCCCTCAAGAAAGGACTACCTAAGATCATCTCAGATGCCATTGTGTGCTTGGAGAAATCCATAACAATGAAGGTAATTTTTATTTTATGTCCAAAGACCTTGATTTTGAGATCTTCTAGCATTCCAATAGGTTTCACAATAGACCCATTGGCCATCTTTATTACTATGGTTGTGGTTCCAAGGTGGGGTCTTGTCATAGTTTCCCAGCAATTTTTAGTCACAATGCTAACCCCAGGACCACCATCAAGGATTCCCTTCATAGTTAATCCCTTGGTAGTGATTGGTATGGTTGCATTGGATTCATCTCCCTCAAAGTATGTCCCAACTTGTTAACAGGTATTTCTACAACAAGGTTCTCATCTAGGTTGGGTTGTGGATCTAAGTGTTCCTCCTCTATTGGCATCTCCCTAGCTCCATCCATCTGTGAAAATTGTGGTAGCACAACCTTCAGTTCTCCATTGAGGAAAGCTCAAAGAGCTAAGACTAGCTCAAGGTCTTTATATAGTTTGGACATGATGGTGGTTCTAACTTCTGAAGACATGAAATCCATCAATTTGGTAATGTTTAACGGAACCTTTTGGGCTTCAGTCCTTTGATGTGGGGAAGATGGGATCTCCATTTCTTCGATACGGTCAGGTAGTCCCTCTGTAAACATTCTTTCCAACAAGAAGTGAGTACGCCCAGTTTCCCATGACTTTAATCACTTTATTCTTGGATGACACTAGGTATGGCTAAGGGTCTATGGACTTGGTGAGGTTGTTGTTGTGTAGGGAACACTGTGTCTGTAATATGGATCTTCCTAGGTGCTGGTTCTAGATCCCTTTGGGTATCTTCTACCAAACTCCTTAATTGCTTGACTCACTTGATCTCCTCTGTAGGATTTGGATAAGTTCCTATCTTCTTCTTGGATCCTCGCCATTGTGGCTCATGAAGATCTTCCTTGTTGGCTTTTATCTTAGTGGTGGTCGTTTTAATCTCCATGGTTTCACGTGAATCAGAATCCTCTTCAACGTCGTTCATATATACGGGGTCATCACCAGTCCCTATTTGGTCTTTGAACTGGGGTCTGACTTTGCTGCTTTTTGCAATCTCTTCCTTTGTGTTTTCTTCTTCTTCTGAGATTGGTAAATGGATGTTGTGTCTCTTTCCTCAATAATATAATCTTGTTTTTGGAGCATCGATCGTGTGAATACATTTACTGGTACCATAGGTGTACTTTGTGATGGCTCCTTTGTAACCTCAATCAAGTTTAATGGTGTGATTTTTGGCGCATTTGGATTATTCGGACATTGGCCAATCAAATGATCTATGCCACATCGATTACACATGTGTATTGGCATTGCAATTCCCATTGAATTTCACTCTAAAAGTAGGGCATTCACTGGTACTATGTGGATATAGCATACTGAGCACCATTGTTGCTCCCTTCTTGGATACATATGATTGTTTTGTGGAGCACGATTGTCTCTAAGACTCTCTTGAATGGCCTTGGTGAGATCTGCTAAAGTCATCTCAGATATCTTTGGCTCCTTAGCAATAGTCTTTAGGGTCATTGGCTAATGCCCCGTTGCGAGCTAATAGATTTAGTCTCAACAGACACTCTTTCTCCGTGAACCATTAAATTATTCTCCATTTGGATCGCATTGGTGGTGACTGCTTCCCAAGTGGTGATACCTTTAATGACTAGGCCATTGTAGATATCCTCATATCGTAATCCCCTAATGAATCTATCAAGCAATTGATTATTATTGAAGCACTCATTTGGATCACAATGAGAATTCAAATGCTCCAAGCGACTAATAAAGTCTGTCACAGAATCTCCTTCCTCTCGTTGGGCTTTCTGGAGCTAAGAGGCTACACCCCAAAGCACTCCCTCTTGTATGTGCTCTTTCAAGAACAATCTCCTAAGAGTAGGGTAAATCGTTTTTTCTTCCACCCTTAGGGTTCTATACCAATCCCCAGCCTTTCCACTTAAGGCTAGTCTTAAAGCATTACTCTTATGTAGGTCATTGTGTTCTCACATATTTGTTCAAACACTTTGATATGCTTTCTCACATCCCCAACCCCACTAAATTTTTGTGTGAGCTTGGATATTTGTACTGTCTTACTTCTAGGTTCTCTATCAGGCATGTTGCGCATATTCTTAGCAATAGATCGATCGATAGCTTGAGAAAATGTTGCCAAGTCACCTAAGTGAGCAGGCACCGTGGGCGAAGGTGCTCTAGAGACTACATGTGTAGTAGGTATTGGCATTGGGCTTGGTGCATAGGAAGCCCTTGGGTTCCAAGTTTGGTACAGTGTTGTGCCATGTGGTGGCCCAAAGTTCATGTGTGTGGCCCTAGGCATAGTAGATGTCAGATGTGACATGCTAATGCTAGCCGGTATGGTCCCATGGAAATAAGAGTTTGGGTGTTGTAGTTGTGGAGCAGAGGTTGTTGAAACAATGGGAGGGGTAGGAACTACATGAGTACGAGGACCCATAGGTGTATACGATTGGTACACACTTGTAGGTATCATTGCAAGCATTGAGCTACCATGTAGTGGTGCTTTACTAACAAATGAGGTCGTGGCGTGTTTCTTGGAATGCCCATTATTGGGGTAGGCATGGTAGCCGTGGTGTCATCAAGGGAAAGATGAGCTAGACTTGGAAAGGTAAAGCTATTACTTGTGGGCTCAGATTGCACTGAGACCCATACCGAGGGAGTCTCCATTTGTGATAAAGTTGGTTGTTTAGCCTTCCCTATATTCAAGAATATCGCGAGACCCGTTGAAGGCATGTGGATCCCCTTGTTCTGCCTCTCTAGCTCAATAACCCTATGGATGACCTCACAAACTCTTTGTTGTTGATCCTCTACACTAGTAGCACCCGTTGTGGATTGTAGGACGTCTAACCAACCCACGTGATAGGTGTGACATGTGTATAGGTCGGTTAGAGTTTCCATTTGTAGTTCGTACTCCGAGTTCTCATTTAGAAACGCTCCATCTAGGATTGAGGTGCTAGGGGTGTCCTTTGAGCTAGATGCAATGTGGCTCTCTATGGGTTGACCCTTAGTGGTCGCTAATTCAGGAGCACTTGATTGCTCTCCTAGCAATGATATTGACATAGGGGCTTTCGCTTTTAACTCTCTTTGTTGCTCCCCCTTGCATAAGCTCTCGATTTCCTTTTCCCTAGCCACAATGATATACTGCTCAACTTCTTGTACTTCGGCAAGGCTTCTACCATCAGGTAATATAACCTCGGAGGGGAATAGCTCTGACGAGTTAGGGGGAGCAATGAATGGAGTATTCACGTGCACACTCTCTAAGGGCATAGGGTCTAAGTTGGTCATGAATGGAAAATTTACTTCCTCACCCCCCTCATTTACATCCTTAGCTCCATGTTCGGAGCGAGTGGCTCTACTACAGGTTTCCTTCAAGCGGCTAAGCATGCTCGGTCTGAACCATGGGTCCATGGCATGCATGTCTTGTCTTAAGATATCAGGATTAGGAATTGGGTAACCCTCCATGACGTCGTAGTCAGAGGAAGAGTCACTGGACGCAATATGCGGGTCCTGAGTGGTACTACCTTGGGTTCCCGCTGAGGGCCTAGAGACTAAGGTAGAGGAATAATGAGCGACTGCGTAAACAGAGACACTCTCGATGTGCTCGTCCTCTAGCACATGACCAGAGCGTAGGTGCATGTGACCTCAACACTCTAGAGGTGTTGGTGAGTGCCCGTGAAGGACGCTCACCTAGGTTTTTAGGTGTTTACAACCCAATTTTTTGTATTTTTGGTCCCTCTTTTTAACCGAGCCACAGAATATGGCGTGCGATAGCTCAAAATGAGCATCTTAGCTAGAGGGATGTGTCATGCTTTACAACCCCTGATTCGGTTGCGTACAGCCCTCAGAATCCTAAAACTAGTCTTTTCCTAGGTGGGGAGAGGACTAGAATTAGAAAGTCCAAAGGGTGAGTGTGAAGGGGATGGTGCAGGACTTGAGGAACTTGTCCCACATGCCCTCATTCCTTCTTGTCGGGTAGGGTATATATATAAGAGTGAGTCTAGTATATATCATAAGAGTGAGTCTAGTGAGTCTAGGCTTGGGCTTGGGCTTGGGGGAATGATCCCGATCCTGAATATAATTTTTTTTCCCAGTCGCCGCGCGCGCGGTTTCAGTGGCCTTTTTGGGCCACACACACACTACACCTTTACCTACTCTCCTAACAAACCTAACCTTATCTCCTCTACTGTTAACTACTCTGCTAACTAAGCTTAAATGCTATGCTAACTACTCTACTAACTACTAACTTACAATGAAGCTACCTACTCTGCTAACTGCTTACTCATTCACTAGCTAACACACTAACTACTAACTGTGCAAATTAAAAAAACTGTGTAAAAGCAGACATTAACTACTAACTGTGCAAAAGATTATGTGCAAGCAGACATTGGCAGAAAACAGAGATTATGTAGAAAATAAAAACTTGCAGAAAATAACTTCTTCTTCTTCCTCTTTCTTCCTAACACAAACACTCACAGAAGAAGCACAGACTGCCTCTTGAGCTTAGTGCAGGGTGATTCCCTAGCAGCGGTGCCAAAAATGTAGGCTTCTACCGCACGTATCGAAGCAAGGGACTTGCGTAACACTGTGTGCGAACCACAGATGGCTCCAAGCATGCAAATAGCCTAAACTAGTAAGCTCAAAGATGACAATGGTGTTTCACTCACCACTCTACGCTTGCTATCGTGGAGTATTCCTTGTCACGAAGAAGAGGAAGCCGCCATTGCGCCGCGCTCAACCACCTCACCGCCATCGTGCCGTCGCAATGCTCGATCACTCTCTCTCTCTCTCTCTCTCTCTCTCTCTCTCTCTCTCTCTCTCTTTCTCTCTTCTCTCTCTCTCTCTCTCTCTCTCTCTCTCTCTCTCTCTCTCTCTCTCAAGCACACACACCCACTAGTACACAAAGGAGACGGACAAGGAGATGGAGCAAGAGTACTCTTCTTGCATTTCACAAAAGAGAGAATGACGTATTTTAGGTTTAGATTGACTTTTATATGGGCTTGCCCGTTCACATTTGGGCGCCCACACTTAGCCAATCTTACCCAAACATTATAGGTTCTAGTTTTAGAGTGCGCCTCTCATTGGCGATCACTCTTAACCATTCCTACCTAACCAACAAGCCCAACCAATAACATAATACGCTACTAGCGGATCCCACAAGCCCGGCCCATGGCTACATAAAAGGTCACTACCAGCGGGTCTGACAAGCGCGCCCCATGGCTACATAAAAGGTCACTACCAGCGGGTCTGACAAGCGCGCCCCATGGCTATATAAAAAGTGGTCGCTTGGTGGTAACACGATGCTGCTTTATGTAGAGTGCGCAGGTGATGGAGAAGGTAGGAAAGAAGACTACGCACACACACCAACACACATCGAGACACACACACACAATCGTTACCTTGCAACAACAACCATTCAACGTGTCTCTCCTCTTCTTCTCTTTTTTAACTATTATCCAAAGTATATTTACAACATAGTATAGTCAATGTCCGGCCGCCCATAGCACAATGGACATATTCTTTTAACACTCCCCCTCAAGCTCAGAGTGAGCTTGCATGTCATAAAATCTAATATCTAATATCTAACCAACCCAAATGATTTTCTCATATTAAATTGATTACTTAATGTGGGAGAATAAACGGGAACAAGTGTTAAGATATAGACATGTGCTTATAGATCTATCTCAACACGGGGCCAATGGTAAAGGGGCCCAAATGAGAGATGGTCTATCAAAGAGCAAGGCTAACAAATGGAGCATAAGACCTTAGGGTTAGCTTCATTGAAGACCTCCAATAATGTGTGTAAAAGGCCTTTGACCTTAGGTAAGCTAGGGCTGATGAGCTTGAGGCGCGGGAACCCGACCCAGCTCGAGGTGCTTGTCCTGCTTTTCATGCTTGATGACTAAGGTGCTTGAGGTGTTTGATGATTGAGGTGCTTAATTATTGAGATGCTTGAGGTGCTTGACATGCTTGAGATGCTAGGGTTGCACTTGAGGTGAGAACCTAGACCAAGCTTAAAGTGCTTATGAGCCAAGCTTGTGGTGGGAACTGGGCCTATGCATGAGGGGCTTGAGGTGTCAAAAAGTCAAAGATTCAATCCCTACAAGGAGGGGGCGAGCCCTACATGAGGGGGGATGAGAGAGAACACCCACACACTCACACAAGGCATGCATGGTACAAAGAAAGCAAAAGGGACACTTGTCAAGTTCCTCCTCATGTTGCCCTCATGGTGTGCCTAAAGCCTATTGGTTGGCCACCCAAGGGGTCCAATAATAATTTAGGAGATTTAATTAATTGATTTAGCATTTATCTAGCCCTCTCTCTCAAAGATGAAAGGGGGACACTTGTCTCAAGGCTACCCTTGCTGCTTGTAATGCCTCCTGCTTGTGATTGGCTAGGCCTGGAGGGGTCCAATGAGCTTCAAGCATGAGCTACAAGGGGGGGTCGACCCAAGCAAGCTAGGGGGTTTCTTAGGGGGTATAGTCGCCCACAGACACTCACAAACACTCTCATTGTGTGCTATGCAAAGTGCAAGAGCTCCCTCTCCTTCTCCAAGCAAGTAGAGGTTGAGAGCCAACACCAACACTCTTGGATATGGAGTGCAAATCCAACCAAGAGCCATGATTCAATGCTTAAGCTTGCCATCTCCTTCTTTTTCATTACTATGCTATTATGTATGCTAGCAACAAGATCTATGATAAGTGAGGAAATAATTATTTCTCCTACGAAATGTTTCTTCTTCCTCTTCCCTACCCTCATTCCCTGCTAGCTCTCTCCACCTTCGAAGGTGTTTGAGGTCTTGGGACTGAGGCTTGGGATAGTTAAATATTTCTTCAATTTTATGTTATGTTTGTGATGCATGAAGCTTTCCATCTTCATTGCATCACCTAGGTCACAAGGAACACAAAGATTGTATTGTAACAAGTCTCTCTTAATGGAAGAAATCATAATACAAATGCCTATTGGAGGGGGGACCGGCTCCACATAAATCCGGTCCTCAACTGTTGTCATGTTCTCTAAATTCTCTCTCTTTCAAAAGTATTGTTCATGCCAAGTTAACTAATTGCTATGATTATGTTGCTATCTTCAATTATGTTCACCCACTATGCTCACAAAGTCATTTCTCAAAAGTACTCTCATTAATTTCCGCTACTCTCAAATTAAATAGGCCAATTTCATTACATTGCATATGATGGATTCCCAATGCTTCACGAAAGTAGAAAAACTTCTCCTTTCCAAGAGCTTTTGTGAATATATCCGCAACTTGATCATTTGTCTTCACATACACCAAATCAATCTCACCTGCCAAAACGTTTTCTCTAATGAAGTGATAATGTACTTCAATGTGTTTAGTGCGAGCATGGTAAACTGGATTCTTTGCCAACATGATGCTGCTAATATTGTCACAATATATAATGACATTGTCAAGATAGTCAAAACCAAAGTCTACCATAAGTACTCTCAACCATGACTCTTCACATGCTGCCAAAGCTGCTCCATGATATTCAGCTTCTATACTTAATAATGCTACAGTTGATTGCTTCTTTCTACTCCAACTTATCATACCATTGCCAATGGAAAATGCATAACCACTTGTAGATCTTCTATCCATAAAATCTCCTGCCCAATCTGCATCTGTATAACCATAAAGACAAGGCTTCCCATTCTTTTCATAAAACATTCCATAACTGACAGTGGCTTTAACATATCTCATAATCCATCTCGCTGCATCAAGATGGCTTTTACATGGCTTTTGCATGAATTGACTCACGACACCGACTGCATAACTCAAATCTGGCCTTGTTATTTTCAAGGAAATAAGGCTTCCAACCATCTTGCGATACATAGTGACATCCTCAATGTAATGTCCATCATCAAACAACTTCACATTTTGATCAAGAGGTGTATCAACCGGTTTGCACGTTGTCATTCCATACTTCTCAAGCATATCCAACGCGTATTGTCTTTATATCATCCAAATTCCTGATAAAGTGTCGACAATTTCAATTCCCAAAAAATATCTCAACCCACCAAGGTCCTTCATGTTGAATTCTCTCAACAAACTCTTCTTGACATAAAAAATTTTCTCATCATGACTTCAAGTGAGAATCAAGTCATCAACATAGATAACAATAACGACGATCTCTCCATCAACATGCTTCGAAAACAATGAGTGATCAGCAGTAGACTGTTTAAATCCAATCTTCTTCAAGAATCTGGTTATCTTTTCACACCAAGCTCTAGATGCTTGCTTCAAACCATACAATGCTTTCTTCAACTTACACACATAATATTGAAACTCTGGATGTTGATAACCCTCTGGCTGTATCATATAAACTTCTTCTTCCAAGTCACCATTCAAAAATGCATTATCGACATCCATTTGTCGTAACTTCCAACCGAACATACTTGCCATTGCTATCACCAATCTGACTGTTGTCATCTTTGCAACTAGACTAAATGTCTCATCATAATCAAGACCTTTTGTTTGTGCATAACCTTTAGCAACAAGCCTCTCTTTGTATCTTTCCACAGTACCATCTGACTTGCACTTGACTTTGTATACCCATTTTGAACCAATTGCTTTCTTTCCACTTGGCAAGCGAACCAAATCCCAAGTGTCATTCTCCACAAGAGCATCCATCTCATCATCCATAGCTGACTCCCATTCTAATTTTCCAATTGCCTCTTGAAAACATGTAGTCTCTTTATGTTGCACACGTGAAACCATGTATGCATAATGTGTACGCATGTAACCGTTGTATGTCAATCTATCAACTGGATAACGCACCCTCTTTGATCTTCTCAACTGTGGTGCACTCTTCTCTTCAACTCTTGCATATGGGGGTACATATTTCTCAATATGCTTACTACCAGGTCTCCTCAAATGTGGTAAACCATTCTCTTCATCAAAGATTTCATCTCCAGAGCTCTCTTCAACCACTTTCTTCTTGCCTTTCTTATCTTGCTTCTTATCTCGCAAATGACCACTCCATGGGTTGACACTTCCTGTACTCTCCTCTGCCATATGTGGTCCTGAAATAGTTCTTGTTGATGGTCCTGGATTATCAACAACATGACGCACATTCTCTTGCTCTTTATACTCATCTTCTATCATCACTGGCTTTGGTTTATACCATGGTTCATGCTCACAAAATCTGACATCTCTACTGACATAAACTTGTCTTGTTTTAGGATCATAGCACTTGTAACCTTTCTTTTCAACTGGGTAGCCCAAGAATATACACTTCACTACCTTTGGCTCCATCTTCTTTCTTACTTCATTTGGCACATGAACATAGAAAACACATCCAAAAACTTTCAGGTAGAAAACTGTTGGCTTGATCCCATAAAGTCTCTCATAAGGTGAAATTTCATGAATGGCAGCTGTTGGTGTTCGATTCATAATGTGTACTGCTGTATGAACTGCTTCAGCCCAATATGTTAATGGCATATTAATCTCATTCATCATGGCTCTTGCAATCTCTGCTATGACTCTATTCTTTCTCTCAGCAACTCCATTTTGTTGTGGTGTGTATCTACAAGTAATCTGTCTTCTTATGCCTTGTTCACGTAAGTAATCATCAAAATTGTGTGACATGTACTCTCCCCCTCCATCTATACGTAGGCATTTAATTTGACAACCATTCTCTTTCTCAACCATAACTTTGAACTCCAAGAATACCTCAAATGCCTCTGACTTTGCCTTTAGAAAGTAAACCCATGTCATTTTGCCGTAATCATCCGTGAATGTGATAAAATATCGACAACCATTTGGCGTAGCATGATCACAAGGTCCCCAAATATCTGAATGAACAATTTCCAAAGGACTTTGTCTAATACTCCCCTCTTTGGAAATGGTAAACGAGATTACTTTCCAAATTGACAAGCTTCACAAACATGATCAAAATTCAATCTGCAAAACTTTGGTAATCCACATACAATTTGATTTGATTGCATATGCTTTAGTCTTCTAAAATTGACATGACCAATCATCTTATGCCATAACTCTGTCCAATCATCTTGAGTGACTGATTTGTTTGCATATATACCACTGTGTAAACATGGATCTCCAGCTTCCAATGAGAACAAGCGAAATTTCTTTCTTCCACGTGCCAATATCTTGCCTGGTCTGCCTTTGTGAAACTCCTCTATGAAGCAGCCATAACGATTAAAATGGACTTGAAACCCTTGATCTATCATTTGTCCAGCTGATGCTAAATTCTTTGTAATTGAAGGTACATTTAGAACATCTCCCAATGTGTTGTATGTCCCGTCTTTTTCTAGCAATGGAACTGAACCAACATGTGTAATCCGATGCAAAGTATCATCACCTGTAGCGACAAACTCATCCTCTTCTAATTTCTCTTTTCTGTCAAACCATTCACCATGATATGTCATATGATTTGTGGCACCACTATCTAAATACCAATCATCTATATGATGTGGCTCCACCATGCTTCCAACAACATGCTCCATAAGAAATAAATGTCCACTTGATCTATTGTCATATATATTTTGATCATGAGGATTGTATCCAACAAAGTTTCCTCCATGTCTGCAATAACCTCGGCCTCTTCCACCACGATCACGATTTTGATTTAGCCTTGTGTAACATTCTCTTTCAAAGTGACCATAAATGCCACATCTATTACAATATCCATCTCTTTGAGGATGTACAAATCGTCCACCTCCACGTCTACGAGGTCGGGCTCTCCCCTGGCCTCTTTGGTTATAATCATTGTAACTTTGACTTTGTTGGTTTTGCCATTGACCTCTTCCAACATTGTTTCCTACGACCATAGTTTCCTCTTCCACCTCTATTGTTTCCACGACCTCTAGAGTAGAAAATATGATCTCTGGAATTGTTATTTGATGTAGAAGGACCTGACTTGCCTAACTTCACCTCTTCTTGCAAACAAAGGTTTACTAATTCTTCAAAATCAGGCATGTGTCCTCGAACAGACATAGATGTATCCAATGACTTGTATTCCGGTCCCAAACCATTCAATGTCACTGAAACTAAGTCATCATCTGGAACTTCAACATTAATGCTTGCAAGATCTTCCTATATTTGCTTTATCTCTGTCACATAATCTGATATGGATCTATTTCCTTGCCATACACAATGTAATCTTTGCTTCAAGTGAACTTTTCGTGGTTTTGTATTGGAGTTGTTCATTCTTGCTAGTATCTCCCATGCTTCCTTTGGAGATTGAGCCTTCTTCACATGTGGAATAAAGAAGTCACTAATGCATAGTGAAATCCAATGCATCACTTTCCTTGAATTCTCGATCCACTTCTTGTAAGCTTCTACTATGCTTGCCATGTTTTATGTGCTTCAACATTCTCTCTATTTGGTTCCAAACCAACCTCGGGACACTCTTGTTCACTTGTAATGTAATCCCATAAACCTTTGCCCATGATAAAGTTCTCCACCCTGTAAGACCATATGCCCTAGTTCTCTCTGGTCAGCTTCTCTCCAACAATCTGTGTGACTTGAGTTGAATTTTCTGCCATCTTCACTCTCTCAATTGCTTCCAAAGGATTTTGACAAAATTTCGGCAGAGTTTCGTTTGTATTTGGACAATATATCAAGTGACAATCTCAACCAAAGTGCTTATAACACTGACAGAAAATCTCTCACTGCCAAGGGAAAATCCACTGACTCACTTTGCCACAGACTGACTCAATACTATGCATAAATACTCTAAAACAATGTCCACATGGACCTGTATGCAAATGCAATCCATACGTTGTCATGTACCACATATCCATACATCCACCTTCATCCCATAGTGGTAAACAACATATGAGGTCTTTCGCGGGGCCAATCGGGGGTTCGCTCCAGTACCTAATCCACCTTGACAAGGTACCAAATCTCCCAAGGCAAGGCTTCAAAAAACCTCCCTCGACCCTCACAAAGGCTGCAGTTTTTCAAAATACATTAACCACATATCCATACGTAACCACAAAGTACTCAATCTAACAATATAACCGCCTCAACTTCTTCCCACAACCTTTCTTACATAGGCGGCTGTCCATAACAAACCCACAACAACCAAACATAATCTTTGATAACACAATATCATGATGTAAAAGCTCTATGTCGCTCTCCAAAACCTGTGTAAATGCTGAATTCTTCACCTGTAACCTGTAAATCTACTGCCGAGTGCAAAACTGGAAATCTCCTATGCTTGTGTGAGCTGGCTGTTTGCTGTAGAAAATTACAGATTTTGGCAAATCTGAGTATGCCAATGTGTCCGGAATGCCCAAAAACATAGAGATATACTCCTGGATCATTGTATTCCGAGTTCAAGTGAGGGAGTCATGACCAAAAAACCTCTCTTTTTTGCTGTTTTCCAGAGCTGTGGAAATCTGTTTATTGACTGTAGCTCCTTAAGCTGAGCTCTGATACCACTTTGTAGAGTGTGCAAGTGATGGAGAAGGTGGAAAGAAGACTACGCACACACATCGAGACACACACACACAATCGTTACTCTGCACAGCAGCAACCATTTCAACGTGCTGCTCTCCTCTTCTTCTCTTTTTTAACTATTATCCAAAGTATATTTACAACATAGTATAGTCAGTGTCCGGCCACCCATAGCACAATGGACATATTCTTTAACACTTTATGCTCCGTCGCCAAGCTCAAGATCGAGCTTCGTGGTTTCGACTCGTTGGGAAGCCGTTGCATGTGCCGTTCGTCTCCGTCGTGCTTGAATACCACTTGTGCGTGCACGTGTGCATGGATGCGTGCGTGTGTACGTGGTGCGGTGCGTACGGGGAAGGGAAAGAGCATGAGACTGTGTGTGGGTGGAGCAGCCTCAAGAAGTAGTGACGAGGAGCTTCGTATTCTCATGTATATGAATAATAAGGGTATGTACACATGTGGGCAGGCGGCCGGCAAACATCGAACGTCCGGCCCGGGCAAAAGGTGCTCCTACCCCAACAAGCACAAGGAGTAGTTGGAGCAACAGGCCATCTACAGGCTCATCCAAGAGGAGAATGTCAGCTTTAGTGCTCAAGGAACGGGTCAACCTGGGATACTCCATTTCCTACCCTAGACTATTTAGAAGATAACACTGAAGAAGGCTCCAAATAAACGAAAATGGAAGTGCTAACATCATATTGATTTGTGGAATTTTGAATTTTAAATTTACCAGTTGTAATTATTATGATAGTTGTAACATTGTACAGTCAATCAGAACCCAATTTAGGTAGCTATAAATAGGAACCTCAATTCTCATTTTAAGGGTCTTTGACATCACTCAGTCTTGAGTCATTGTACTTGTTGAGTTGTTTCTCTTACTATTATTTAGTTGTATTGTTAATTAGCACCTAGTGCCAGTTGTACTTTTCTTCATCATCTAAACATATTAGGTCCAATACTTTGCATCCAATGTGTAGCTTTGTACTTTCAATTCAGTTCATATCTAATTTCATATGCTTTTTGTCTGAAGTTTGGAATATGATTCTCCTTCTGGTCTGACATCTAACTCAAAATCTTCAACATGAAATAGTTGCCAGAAGAAACCAACTCATTCCAACAAAAAACTCATAACGTACGAGGTTAGAAAACCCGTTTTGTTGAACTCATGTGATACATCACCTATTTTCTGAGTGAACCCATCCACTCCCTCACAAAATGTTTTTGTATTTTATATAGCATAAGTTTAAACAAGTGAAAGCGTCACGGTGGCTTTCTAAAATAATAAGAAAAATATAAAATCATTAAGTTGAGCTTACCTAGAAATATAAGGTTTGGGAATATCTCTTTTATTAAAAGACCAAGTTTCCTCCTCAGAGGAGCTGATGAGTAAGTGCAAAAGTGCTGCTGAGGCTTTGGAATGGGGGGAAGTAACCAGATACTTTAAGAACTCCATATTTCATTGGTCCCCTTGGCTCTCTAAAATATTGGGGGCGTTGCAAAGCCCTTACTGGATAGAAATGGCCAGGAAGGGGAATAATAAGGGGCTCGTTCGACTAGAGCAATTCTGGGATGGCAACAGGAAGTGCTGGAAAACTGCTAACTCTTTAGCCATCCAATTTTAACTGGATGGCTTTGAGATCTTACTAGTCTATAGGGTTATTAAAGAGCTTGATAAGGTGGTGATGCCAATTTGTGAATCCAACTTTGAATGGGATGCTTGGAGATGACCCGAGAGCCTCTTTTGGAAACCACACTCTAAAGGCATTTACCATGCATTAATGCACGAGGCTAATTGGTGTAGCCCCCTCAACAAATTATGGAAGAGGCACTGGATGGAAAAACGGTGAGAGGGAGTCATGGAGAACATCTGGAAGCCAAGATGGCCTAAGTATATGAAGATATTTCTGTGGAAAGTGATGTGGGGTGCTTTGCCGACGGGCAAAAAGATACAAGAAAGAGGCATCGGGTCCGATTGTTGCTCGGGGTGTAGAATAGCCAGTGAACACCTAGACGACCTTTTCATGGGATGCCAGGCAATCAGGGGCATGGTTGGGAAAATATTCAAGTGGATTCAAAGGACATGGCAAATTAAGTTCTTCAAGAATGATCTGTTCTTTGGTAGTAACAGGATGGGAAGTCCTGCTCTTTTTGTCTGCACTCAAATAATCAGGTACTACTTCTTGCATCAGATTTGGCAAGCAAGGAACCGCCACGTGTTTAAGGGGGGTCTAGCTATGGCAAGCTTTTGTGAAATCATGCAAGAGAGCAGAGTGATGATCCACATGATCGGAGGCAAACAAGCCTTAGAAGACTGGTCTAGAACAATACATAACATCTTGTTATAAGTAAAGCCGAGGAGTAGGAGTGGTTTCTCTGCCAAGCAAATAACTTGTAATCCTTTGACCCCTTAAGGCTCGATCTGAGCTCGAGGATTGGTGTATATTTCTCTCCTTAATACTATCCACTCACAATTGTTTTGCAACAAAAAAAAAAGACCAAGTTTCCTCCTCGCAAAGAAGTAAACCAAAAATACTAGTAGAAATTTTAAAATTTGTAGGATTTTTGAACTAAGCTCTCACATATTTCACCGGTTTTACTTCTCTTTACCAATGTTTGCTCATTAATATAGTATTGTCCAAGGTGAAGTTTCACTTTAGCATTATAAAAGAAAAGAATGCACGAGAACTCAAGCCATGTGAGGATGCGAAATGAAAGCTGAAATAAAAAAATCCATTTAATATTTTAAAATTGAAATAACATTTAAAGTAAATCTCAATCATCAGTAATCATCATTGAAAACATTGAAAGTATGCCTAACCCAACTCTCCTCTAAAGCTTCTTTTAGAAAGCCAAAAAGTCACATGTGACATGGCCTAGGGAAAAAGAAAGTCTAGCTATGTATATCTGTTTCCTAAATAACACATGACAAAATTGACATTGAACTCATCCTATGATTTATATATCTGTTTCTTTGGATCCTAGCATTGCCGTGAATGGCCTTAAATTGTTCTACTTGTCAGCATATGCAATCCTAATTTCTAAATCTTGATCTATTAATTGATTTGGGAAAGTATTTTTTCCTAGACGGCGAGGTTTCCTCCTTGCCAAGATGCAAACTGAAAACAGTAGTAGAATTTTCTAAATTTGTAGGATTTTTGAACTATTTTCTTGTATATTTTACCGGTTTTCCTTCCCTTTGCCTTGGTTTCAAGGCCTAAAATTGCAACCCTTCCCGAGGCGTTTTGCCCTGCACATGCATGGCAAAAATTTGTAAGCCCTTCACTCAGAAGAGCATGTTGGTCAAGTATCCCTTCCTCAATGAAGGGTCCTTGCATAGTAAACCTTCCCTAGGAAGGGCAAGCTCCCAAATTGCCCTGCAGGGGTTACTTCATGCTAGCCACTATCCAACATGTACAACTAGGTGCCCACTTTGGAAATTGAGTGTCGACTCTAGAGTCGAGAGTGGAGAGTCCCTTATTGAGACTTGGTTTTAGGAGGTTTATGATAATTGCCTAAAATTTCATTTGCTCTCGAGTCTACTGTGCTTTTGCAAACCTGAGATTTTTCACTAATGCACTGTTGTGCGCTCAACTCGAAGCGATTGGAGATACTCATTGGGAGCCACTATTTAGTATAAAGCGTGATAGCCAATCTGCCTTCTCTGCATGCAATCAACGGATGGTGCGTTTTTGTCCTTAGCGGACAACCACTATTGCCAAATAGCCCATTTAAATCTTCGCACAAGTTTTACCTCTTTGATGCCTGGCATATGAATTGGCATTGCGTTTTTTGTTTCAAGAATGGTTTGCCTGTATTTAAATTGATTGGTCCGACTTCCCAATGAAACAACATCAGCCCACCGTCTACATCTCATTTTATATGTTTGATTGTACTAAGACAACACATTTATGCTTAAGGTTAAGCTAATCGCAACTTGACTTTCTATAATGCCAAGATTCGCAATCACAACTTTATTGTGTTTAGATTGGAAGGGGAAAATTTTTAACACTGCATCGTGAAGGTTGGACCACAAGATTACCCTTCCCATGGGACTGGCAACCATAAAAGTTCCCCTTCCCTAGGAAGAGCAAGGGTGCCATGCAATTTCCAGCCCTGCTTGGTTTGCAATCGGCTAATCTTGATTTTCAAGTGGCTCAAGGCAAATCTTTCCCCAATATCTGCCACATGTATTTTATTCACATTTTATTGTTTCTTATACTGATTGGACCTACCATTTCATGCGAAGCGTTGAATATTTTAATTTATTTTTAATATGTCAAACTGTCCGTTCATTGCATAGCCTTTCATGATTTTCCTTCTTTTGCAGTGTCATTTTCTAGTATGGACCTTTTCACGTGAAGCTTTAAATTTTTATTTATCTTTTTGTTTGTCAAAACATTTCAGCCTTTGCATTTTAATGCTTTAGAGTGCCAAAGGGAACCTTCACCTTCTTTATTGATAACGATTTGTAAATCTGGACAAAAAATGATTCGTTTAGGAGTGCGATTGCTTTGTACGGAGAGGCCAAAATTTGTTCTCCTTGTCAGCATCTTTAAAACTAATATTTTTGTTTGTTTGTGATCTATACTGGCCTAAAGGCTAAAACTAGTCTTTACAACACGATTGTTG
The DNA here is from genome assembly GCF_014529385.1 of Adiantum capillus-veneris. Taxonomy (NCBI): domain Eukaryota; kingdom Viridiplantae; phylum Streptophyta; class Polypodiopsida; order Polypodiales; family Pteridaceae; genus Adiantum; species Adiantum capillus-veneris. The sequence goes on from NC_140956.1 coordinate 120,532,595, forward strand.
TTTTTCAATGTTAAATGTCCATTGACAACACTTTGCAAATGTGGATGATTTGTTTAATACTTAGGATCGCTTCGTACATCGGCTGATAAAGGGACTAGGGAGTCACCCTTTTTTTTTTTCCAAAGGAAGTTTTAAGACTTAGTATTTTAATGGATGTGTAAATGAATAGAAATTTCTGTAATTGATTCTCCAATCCAGCTCCAAATTGCACATTGCCATTCATAATCATCAAATAAACCAAACTCCACCCTCATCCTAAAAATGACGACTTTCTCTTACATATAGCTTGCACATGCACCATTTTTCTGCTCTAACCTGCAGGTGTTGAAATAGGCTTACACTGGATGATCCTTGAAGGAGCGAACGGGCAAGACAAGACTTGCATGTTCCATACGATTGCACGTCGTGCCCCTGCGTCCCTTTCCCCTCCCAGCTTGTGCTTGTCTAGGCCTGCTGACAGTCCCTCCCTCACTCCCCACGGGGGTAGAACGATGGTAATCCACGAAGCCCTGCTCAACAAAATGTCCACCCAACCCAAGCTGAGTACAATGGCAAACTCGAACCCCTCTTCTCCCGTGCGGCCTAGCACTTCTCCAATGGTTGGGCACATATCAACTAGCCCCAAAACTCAGACACAGCTGCTGCATGTTGGGGAGTGCCCTCTTCATCACATGGAGAGTGGCAGTGGACCAAGGCCATCGGCTTCACCTCTGCAACAATAGAGGACAATCTCTCAAATGCACAATGGGATGCATCCAATTCCTCCATCTCTGTCCTATGCGTATGCCACTCAAGGGCAGGTTCTTTCCCCAACATGGGGCTTCAAGGCTTGCCAGGTGTGGGCTCTTTCTCTCATGGATTCCAAAATAGTTTTTGAAACATACATGAAGGTTTACCAATGGATGAATTTGACATGGTTAAAGGGCATTCATTTTCCCATATAGCGCCTTTGCATCAAAGCTATAATACTAGCATGCATGCAGACCCGGTCACTAACCCCCCTCACATGCAAAATAGTAACCCCATAGCAGATTGTACAACGGCCCCAACTGAACCAAATTGTATACCAAAAGAGGATAATAGCATTGTAATCAAGCAGCATGACTTGCATGCTTGGCATAATCAATTGTCTGAGAGAGTTCTGATAGGACCGTGTAGTCACTAATTGGGAGGATAGGAACATGTTCCCCCAGCACATTATTACCTTTTTTTTTATATAAATGCTAACAGTGCATTGCAAGTCAATTATGAAGGGCAGTGGTTGATAAAAAACACACCAATCTCCTTTTGCAAATGGTACAAGGGCTTTAACCTCAAAGGTGAAAAACCTACAAAAGTCCCAGTGTGGGTGGATTTCCCAAATTTACCTGTAGAATTCTACCCCTGGTTAAGAAATCTTGGACATGTGCTTGGCAAAGTGCTGGGTCGGAAATCAAGAGGAGGAATCAACCCCAAGTGGGACCCCCAACTATTAATTGAGGTGGACATTAGCAAGTCCCCCAAAACCAAAGTTCCTATTAGGGATTCTGCAAGCACACTTATGCATGAACAGAAAGTCTTGTACAAAAATCTACCCAATTCATGCGTTCATTGTTATCAACAAGGGCACCTCATAAAGGAATGTCCAATACTGCAGCATGAGAAGCAGCCGGGAAGTACCCTATCCAAGTAGGAAAAGATGCGAAGATGCAGCAACCTAAACAAACCCCAACCACCAGCAAAAAGACTTACCCAAAGAGCTTGAAAAAGAAGTCTAGTTTCAACTCAACACTAACTACATTGAAGTGTTGCCTAAAGATGTTTTTGAACCCTATACTTCAATTGAAGCCCGACCACAGAGGAAAAAGGCAAAGAAATATCAGAAAACTTGACAGGTTTAGATAACCAGAAGGTACAACCCAATGTCTCAATGGAGCCACTAGCCATTCCAATGGACAAGATCACAGAGTCATCGAATGAAGACAATGAAGGGGAATTTGTGTAGAGCTCTCAAATTTTTCAAAAATATTTTGCACTGGAAGCTATGTAATTTTCCCAAGAGCTTGAAGAAAATTACCTAAAGAAAAAACTAGAATTGGACAGTTCTCCCATCCCATCCCATCAGTGGACATCCTGATGACCCAAGCTGAAAAAGAGAGTTTACCTAACCCCTTGGCCCTAAAGTTCAAAAGAAAAGTGGAAAAATCGACAGACCCAAACAGAGCATCAGTGTCACTGGTAAAACCTAACAAAAGTTCTAAAAAATGAAGTGCCCTAATCTCCAAGGCATTACTTTGAATTGCAAGGGTTTACCTGATCCAGCTAGAGCTATGGTCATAAAAAAATGGTTGACTGATCATTCTATGCATCCAGATTTTTTGTGCTTACAGGAGCTCAAAATGTTATAGAATTGATATTTTATTATCTATTGCAGCTGACAGGTGGCAAAAGCATCAGCAGATAATGGATTATGCAGAAGGATGTTACATTTTATGTATATTTGGTTATTCAACTGCTCCTTATGAGCTTTGGCCAATTATGTCCGACCGGCCAGTTTGTACTCACTTTGAGCATTCAAGAAATCTATAAATTAAATACGTGCAAGAGGGAAATGCTCACTCTTTCACGGGGGGAGACTGCACCCAGTGTTTGTGTTGTTCTTCTCTCCTCTTCCCTCTTCTCTCTCGCCATGCCGGCGTAGAACTCCGGTCTAGGAGGTGCGCCTGCACGCGCTCTCCCGCTCTCAATCTCTCTCTTTGTTCGCGTATGGCTTTGATTCTGTGTTATGAGGTTCGTCAGGTATGGGGATTTGCCGATTTATGTGTTGTATGGTGTTATCTTGGATGATTTGCAGGGCAGCCACGCTCCGACAGTAGCACAAAATGTCTCGCAAAGCCCTGGAGATGAATTCCAACATAATCAACTCAGGGTACAACTGGTTATATACCAGCCATGTAAATGGGAAAGGTGACAATGTGGAATTTATGATTGTTCAAAGATGTAAATATTTGCAGATCCCCGGCCAACAGGGCAAGCGGGGACAAGTAGCCAAAGTTGGAGTAAGGGGACAAATGTGAAGTGCCCAAGCTGTGAAGCATGGTGATCTTTTCAGATCATCAGTCAAAGTCCGAATGGTCAAGTTATGGCCGGTTGAAAGTTTGTCGAGGGCCACTTGTGTGTTCACTGAGTCGTGTTGGTAGGCATGCCAACAAGAGTTTTTTTTAACTTGCCAAGGTTCTAGATAATTTCATGCAATGTGGGAAATGAGCTAAAATTTGTGGCTCGTTTATCGGAGTCATGGGCATTGGAATACGTCCAAGCCAAGTTAGCAAACGACCTTGGCAGAGGCAAATCGGGTTTTTTTCTAGCATTATGGATCGCCATTCGATGTGAGACGGCTGAAATGCGGTAAACTTCTTGGGACATGGAATCAGCAAGATGAAATTCAATATGGCAGGGCTGAATGGAAACCTGGTAAATATGTGCGATTGTAAGCATCGACGCCGTGTGAAACGATGCTTGAAAAGTCCTTCGTTGTAAATTCGAAAGTAAAAGGGTGGCTGGACTTGGGGTAAAAGGAAGAGGTGAGCTTCAAAGGCTAAAAGAAGGAAAGAATGTTTGGATGAGCGCTAAAAAAGAGCAGTACCCCCCGGGTGCCATTGCTAAGAAGGATTTTTTAGAAAGTTTTTGGGAAAAGGAAAAAAGGGGGCAAGGGCTCCCCCCCCCCCCCCCGCTCTCTGCCGGGGTAGGAGGAAGAGGTGGATTGAGAAGCAGGAAAAGAGGAGAGGAGCTTTGTGCACGTGGTGTTCGAAGCCGCACTAGAGGGAAAATCGCAAATCGTGAAGCAACCTAGAAAAGTTGGGGAAAATTGCCAAGGTGCCTCCATGCATGGGCGAATGGAGAAGGGCGATAGCACTTGAGGAGACGGTTGGTGGCTTTTGGACAAAGAGAAGTGTTTATCGAGCAGCGAAAAGCATTTTTGGAGCCTCCTGCATAGATGGTTGTGCTTGTGGAGTGAAACTGTTATGAGCGCGTATAGAGCTAGAAGAGAGCAAGAGGAGGCGCTCACAATGTACAAGAACTTGGATTTGATGATAAGCTTACTATTGATTACAAGACTTAATACTTTATTAACAGAGCTAGATACAAGACTTGAACTACATGACTTGAGTACAAGACAAGGCTTGATTGCAAGGACAAGACTTGAACATAAGAACTAGAAGAGGGATTTCCTCATAGGAGGCTCACAACTGGTGTTGGCAAGACTGAGGGGCTTGTGGCCCAAGACCCCTATTTATACTAGTGCTTGAGGAGGTTAGGACTTTCTAGGTTCTTCTTGAGGAGGTTAGAATCTTCTAGAACCTTCTTGATCCTTCTAGTTCTTCTAGAACCTTCTGGATCCTTCTTCAACTTTCTAGAGCTTTCCAGAAACTTCTAGATTCTTTCGGAATCTTCTCCAAGCTTCTAGAAACTTCTTGATCCTTCTAGTTCTTCTAGAACCTTCTAGATCCTTCTTCAAATTCCTAGAGTTTTCCAGAAACTTCTAGATTCTTACGGAATCTTCTCCATGCTTCTAGAAACTTCTAGGGCTTTCTAGAAACTTCTAGATTCTTTCGAAATCTTCTCCATGCTTCTAGAAACTTCTAGAATCTCCTTGATGCTTTTAGAATCTTCTAGATCCTTCTAGATTCTTCTAGAGCCTTCTAGTGATGATGTAGGTGATGACATAGGCGATGATGTAGGCAACGATGACTGACTCTCAAGCATCCATGACATTACCCCCTCCTCTAGCGACGAGTTCCATGAGGAGCAGTGATGTTATTTGAGTTGGGCTTCCATGGATGTTGTTGATGGAACTCTTGGACTTTGAGAGATGCATGTTCTAGATTGTGTGCTGGTTCCCAGGTTCGTTCACTAACATCGTAGCCTTTCCAATGCACCAAGTATTGTAACCTGCCACGCGAAACTCGAGAATCTAGGACTTTCTCAATCTCATATTCGTCATGTCCTTGAATCTCAACCGGAGGAGATGGTTGTAGGGATCTTCCTGGGATCTTAGATGTGTGACAAGGTTCTAGGACTGAGACATGAAAGACCGGATGGATTTTCATGGATGAGGGCAATCGGAGTTGATAGGTGACAGGATTGACTTGACAGATAATTTTCAACGGGCCAAGCCTTCGATAATCAAGCTTTTGACAAGGACGAGATGAACGCATATCACGTCGGAGGAGCCACACTTTATCCACTTCTTTGTATTTTAGATGCTGCATGCAATGGAGATCTGCACTTTTCTTATACTTGGATTGAGCTTCTTTGGTATGAATTGTAATTTGTTTGTGAATTGCAAATAATTGTTGTGTAAGATGAATAGCAACTGGATTCTTGACTTGATAGTATTTGAGACTATCCTGTTTGGGATGTTGACCATAATTAGCAAAGAATGGAGTGTGACGGGTGGAGGCATGAAAACTGTTATTATAGGAGAATTCTGCTAGCGGTACGAGCTCGACCCAATTATCCTAGTGATAATTGATAGTATAGCGGAGATATTGTTCCAAAACTTGATTTACTCTCTCTATTTGTCCATCACTTTGTGGGTGATTGGCTGAGGAGAGGTTGATTTGTACTCCGGGTAGCTTGAATAAGCTTTTCCAAAAGCTAGAGATGAATTGTGGGCCTTGATCAGAAACTATGTCATCTAGTAATCCGTGATAACGATAGATATGTTGTAGAAAGAGTTTGGTCGTACCTTCGCTGGTGATGGTTTGAGTGGTTGGAATGAAGTGTGCCATTTTTGTAAACGGATCTACGACTACTAAAATGGAGTCGATTCCTTGTGACAAGGGTAGCTCTACAATGAAATCCATGGAGATGGATGACCATGGTTTGGTTGGAATGGGCAATGGGTGGAGCAACCCATGAGGACGATGACGAGGGGCCTTTGATCTATTGCAAGTGTCACAAGTGCCTACATACTCCTTGACAAGCTTCCACATTTGAGGCCACCAAAAGTCACGGGAGAGAAGCTCAATTGTCTTATTAACCCCAAAATGCCCTGTTGTTGATGGAAGATCATGCCGTTGCTGAAGTACCTCCAAGCGTGTTGGTCCTGGCGGAATATAGAGAAGACCCTTATAGTATATTAGTCCATCAATTTCTTGAAAGTCCTCATTAACCTCTTGTCCTTGTAGTTGTTGTCTAATATTTTGAGCAAGTGGGTCTTTGGCAATTTGCGTCTTCACCTTAGAAAGAAAAGTATAATCTTCAGGAGCTTGGCTCATGGTGGCGTTTAGCTTAAGCTGCTTAGGTTTCAAAATCACCGACTCTTGTTGATCAAATGCTGCGTCGCCTTCTCTAGGTGCAAGGTAGGATCTTCTTGATAAGGCATGTGGCTTAGCTTGTTGACTGCTAGGTCTATAAGAGATAAGAAAATCAAACCTTGATAGGATACCACTCCACCTGGCTTGGCGACGATTCAAGACACGGGATTTCATGAAGTATTCCAAATTCTTGTGATCTGTATAGACAGTGATCTTATGGGGAGCTCCTTCAAGTAGTCGATGATTGCTAAGAGCTCTTTGTCATGGATTTCGTAATTGATTTCTGTAGCTGAGAACTTCCGGGAATGAAAAGCCATTGGATGTACTCGACCATCCTCTCCTACTTGGGATAGAATAGCGCCAAGGGCAAAATCTGAAGCGTCTGTTTCTAGGATGAAAGGCTTTGTAGGATCTACGTGAATTAGAATGGGTGCAATCGTGAAAGCTTGCTTGAGAGTTTGAAATGCTTTGGCGGCCTCTAAGTCCCAGACAAACTTATTATGGCCTGTCAACCTTGTGAGTGCTGTAACCACCTTGGAGTATCCCTGTATAAAGATACGATAAAAAATTGCAAATCCGAGGAAACATTGAACATCTCTTACCAAGGTGGGTTTCTCCCAATCAAGGATGGTTTGAACCTTCTTTGGATCCATGGAGATTCCCTTTTCAGAAATTACATGACCAAGAAATTCCACCTTAGATTGATGAAAAGAGAACTTCTCCAACTTTGCATATAACCCTGATGCACGAAGCTTTTCAAGCACTAGTCGTACATGGTGCTCATGCTCTTCTTGATCCTTGGAAAATATCAAGATATCATCCAAATATATCACCACAAAATAATCCAAATACTCTCGAAAGATATCGTTCATTAAATGTTGAAAAATAGCTGGGGCATTTGTGAGACCAAATGGCATGACGGTATATTCAAAGTGGCCATACCTTGTCCGAAAGGCTGTTTTCCATTCATCGCCTTCTTTGATTCTGACTAGATCATAAGCACCACGAAGATCTATTTTTGTAAATATTCTTGCCTTGCCAAGGCGCTCAAGAAGCTTTGGGATCAAGGGAAGGGGATAGCGATTCTTGACGGTGATCTTGTTTAGGCCCCTATAATCCACGCACATCCGGAGAGTTCCGTCCTTCTTTTTTACAAAGAGTATTGGAGCTCCTGCTGGGGACTTTGAATGCCGTATGAACCCCTTAGTAATATTCTCATGATTATTTTTCTATAATTCTACCAATTCGTCTTGAGATAGCTTGTATATTGGGCCAAAAGGGGGTTGGGCTCCCTCCGGAAGCTCTATAGCACAATCATAGGGTCGATGCTCCGGTAAGAGGTCTGCATTCTTCTTCTCAAAAACATCATTGTAATCTTGATATTGACGTGGCATTTCCTTCATGAGTTTTGTTGTCGATGTGTCGGTTGGTGTTGCAAATATCAGGAAAGTTGGATACTTTTTGGCTACACGCATGAAGACCTTGGCTCCAAGATATATAGGCCTATTATGCCTTCCCTTCTTCTTTTAGACTTTTCGTGGTTCAATTCTCCGAGCCCTCCAATCAATGTCAGGATTATGTAATTCAAGCCACGGTAGCCCAATAACAATTGGACTGCTTGGGCTTTGTATAATACTGAACTCTATTCTTGAAACATGCTCCTGCAATGTTACTTCTATGGGGCAGAGTTTCATACCTGACATCCCCTGAAGCGAGGGGACGACCATCAATGACTTCTACAGTTGCTGGATTAGACTTCTCCACAAGTGGTATGCCTTGTTTTTTTGCAAATTCTTTGTCCATGAAGCACGTCGTTGCACCTAAATCTAGTAATGCTTCACAATCCATGTGCCTACCCGGCATATGGATCTTGACTGGTAGCATAAAAATTGAAGTGGAATCATCGAGAAGAAAGAGACCTTTTTTTCTTGTCTTTTGTCCAACCGGTCGGTCTCTATTGGGATTGGACGTCCATTTTTTCTGAACACGTTGAGGCCATTGCACCATGAACCTTCATCCTTCGCTTCCTTGGACACTGGCGAACTATGTGCCCCTGCTCTCCGGCGCAATACATACATAAGACATTAATGCGTCGCCTTTGCTTCTCCTGGGCTGAGAGAGGTTGAAACCGTGCTGAATCAATTTGCATGGGCTCAATGCTTGATTCATGGCCCTGTTAAGATGTGTAGCCATTATGTGTCACTTCTGTTTGGGGTCGCAATGTTTCCCCAAGATGCCTCTCTTGTCTCCTCTCAAATAGTCGATTATCACATTCTATTGCTTGAGAGATGAACTCGCTTAGTGTGTGAACCTTTGGCATAGTCAATAAAAGATCTTTTACGTCATCCTTTAATTCCCACCGAAATTGGCTAATGAAATATTCCTCATGCCAAGTCAGATCACAAGTGAGCTGTTGAAATTAGGATGCATAGACAGGTGCAGGTCTTGATCCTTGGTGGATATTTCTAAGTTTGGTTTCAGCAACCCTTGCTCTATCAGTATCCCCAAAGGTTGCAGAGAACTCCCACACAAAAGCTTCAAAGTCATGAAGGAGAGGAGATTCTTTTTCAAGTAAGGGAGCAAGCCAAGAGAGAGCCGTACCTGAGAGGAGGGTCCCAATAAGTCCTACTTGAGAGGCATCATCTGGATAACACTCTCGTTGCATTCGAATGAAGAGACGCACTTGTTGGAGAAAACCTCTAAACTTTGATCTATTAGTCCCGTCAAATTTTTCAGGCGTGCTGACCTTCGGCTCATTTATATGTTGTTGAGAATAGCTGGATCTTGCAGCTTGTGCTTGATGTGTGCTTGTCTCTTGAAGATCTTCAATTTGACGTTGAAGATCTTGCAACGCCGGTCTCAAGATTAGGGGTTGCCCTGCTTGAAGTTGAGCGTTACTCCCGCGGATTTCTTGTAACAGAGCTTGAATGCTATTCAATGAGTTGATGAGACCTTCCATCGTCGGCTCCATGATGGCTTGAGAAGATAAAGAGATGGTAGTCTTGCCAAGCGAGGCCCTACTAGGGTGAATTGTTATTTTTGAAGGTGTTTTCGAGACGGCAGGTGTGTTGTGAATGCCTTGAGCTATAGAGAGGAAATTGTGTGTGTTCCGGGTGTGTTCTCCATTCCCCCTCTCCAATGTAGTTTATTAAGACCACACAAGGGCTATATTCTTGATAGTCCTACTACAAATAATCCCCCCTCCCCAACCCGAGGATGATGAAGAAACTCTGATTCCCAAACAAATCTTGACCATGAACTAATTGCTACCTGTTCAAAAAATCAATACAAAAAGTATTTAGTGAATTATAAAAATCACTCTTTGGAAGAATGCCAACGGATACCAGAAGCATCAGTATGTGTGCACTACCATCACTTAATACTTGCTTATTATCACGCACTTAGAGTCATAGATTTTCCAATTTCGGTAGTGATTCTCTTTTAGTAAAAATTTGTTGGTTTAGGCATCACTATTACAGTATATCGAGCAACACAACCATCGGGCCAATTTGTTGATTTAGATAGCATGACTATAGTGCAAATTGATCGGGTTAAGTAACACACTCATTGGTGTAAGGAAGCACCAATCAAAAAGTCATTTTGTGAGTTGCTAGCCACCATAGTCATTAGTTTGGTTTTGGATCAAGGACTTGGACTTAAATTTGTGCTACTTTCAGAGCATTACGATCCTCAACATGCTTGATGTTATTTAATCTTCACAAAGATAATATGCGTTAGATAATATGTGCTAGACATGCTTTCCAAAGTATGGTATGGTTGGTTGTAAGCCTTTTTTTGAAGAAGCTGGCAATGGTATTAAAAAAAGAGGGGTAAGTTACAACGATTGTACCTCAGTGGTATTAAAAAAAGAGGGGTAAGTTACAATGATTGTACCTCAGTGGAGGGAGAGAGGTATCCCAATCAAAAAAGAGTCTAACAATAGGTAATCATACATAGCCTTTCTCTAGAGTACATGGAGAGCAAAACATGAATCCAGGCTTGCCATCTAATGTTTTTCTGAATAGCACAAATAGGGAGCCAAGAGGCATCTCTCATGTATTTTGCAGTGATCTCTGCAACTCTTTTGAGATCCAAAATGAAGAGTGTTGAGTTATCACTAATGTGTCCTTGGAAAATAACTTCATTTCTTTGAACCCAGCAGGACCACAAGTACTCCATCCGCCACAAGTGTTATAGGGAAATGTCTAGCCTGTAGCATTCTCCCAACATGGTTTCTTTAGGGGTAAAAGGTTGGGATAAAGGCCCTTGCAGCAAATATGGAGGGCATGTAGCTTCTTGACATTAGTTGGACATTCCCAAAAGATGTGTTGCAGGTCCTCATTGCCATTACACCTTTCACAACAGCCATTCCCAATATTGGCCTTCAAGGCCTTCTCCCTGGTCCAAATTCCTTGATCAGTTATGGTCCAAGCCAAGAAACTATGCTTTATGGGGAAGGCAAAACTCCATATACACTTAAATCTATAGCTCCATTGCTTGGAGTTCCATTAAAGCTTCCACTTCCTATTGAGTTTTTTTCTTAGAATTTCATCAAAGTCTTGAATTTTGTTGAAGTTAGTGTAAGCTTTCCAAGCCCAGTCCTGCATCTTCAGTTGCTTCCTAGAGACATGGCTTTGTGATGCTTGAATTTGCATGACCTCAGCTATCTTGCACATCAACTCAGAAATGCAACCAATAGATAGATTAGTGCTAGCAATTAAATAGTCTTGTGCCATCCAGCTCCCAGTGATACTGAGGTCCTTCCATGATCTAAAGCCAGCATCCCTTGTGAACTACCTCCTAAATGAGGCAATGATGACCATTCAATTGAACTTCTTCCAGGAAGTTTACCGCCTAATAAACCTCCTTATAGAGTTTCTCAAGCTCAACAAGAGGAGATCATGCGGCAAGTGCATGAGTTAGTTGAAAAGGGCATAGTTAGGCCTAGCTCATCTCCATTTTGTTCACCCGTGTTATTAGTGCAAAATAAAGACGGCACATATCGTATGTGTGTCAACTATAGAGCACTAAATAGGATCACTATCAAGAATAGGTTTCCATTCCACGCGTAGAAGACCTATTTGATAAGCTACAACAGTCCACCTACTTCAGTAGGATAAAGTGGCTACCATCAAATAAGGATAATTGATCAAGATATTGTAAAGACCGCATTTTGCACTAAGTTTGGTCTTTACAAATACATTGTCATGCCTTTTAGCTTGAGCAGTGCACCAGCCACATTTAACTACTTGATGGAGAAACTATTCAGGCCTCATCGAACCTTTATTGGAGTGTTCTTTGATGATATTATCATCTACTCAAATTCACTAGACGGACACAAGCAACACCTTCAGGTAATATTTCAAGTCTTAAGAGAGAATAAACTTTATGTTAACCGAAAGAAAAGTGAGTTTTTCTTACAAGAGATTCAATATTTAGGTCACAGTATCTCTCAAGATAGCATCCAAATGGATCCATCAAAGTTAGAGGTAATAAAAGGATGGCCTAAACCAAGGAATCTTCATGAACTAAGAAGCTTTTATAGGTATGTGTGCATACCATAGACGCTTCATAGAAAAGTTCTCACAAATTGCGGGACCATTACATGACCTAACAAAGAAAAACGTTAGGTATAGATGGTCTACCAAGGAGAACAATGCTTTTGAAAAGCTTAAAGAAAAGCTTATCTCTCAACCTGTCCTTACACTGTCAGATCTCTCAAAGCCATTTCAGGTCCAATGTGACGCTTGTGGTGATTGCCTTGGAGCTGTTTTGCTCCAAGAAACACACCATAGCCTATGAAAGTCGAAGGCTCGACCCTCTTGAGAAAGCTCTAGGAATATATGAAAAGGAACTCCTCGCAGTTCTACATGCCTTAGACTCATGGAAGCACTATCTATTGGGGACTCCTTTTATTATGCAGACGGATCACCAAAATCTTAAGTACTTCATCACGCAGACCAAGCTCTCCAACAAACAAATTAGGTGGGCAAAATTCATTTCACAATTTCATTTTCATATTGCTCACATACTGGCAAGCATAATCAAGTAGCCAATGCACTCTCAAGACGGCCGAGAGTGAATGTGGTTTCCATAGCAACTCACAATGATCTATCTTCTATGATAGATGAGTATGCTATTGATCCTGATTTTAGAGATGTGATTTCAGCCCTTGCACTAGGGAAGAAAGAGGAACAATTTACTTTACAAGATGGTTATCTTCTCTATGGCAATAGACTATGTGTTACTAACTCACAACGTGAGAAAGTAATGTATGAATCTCATGCTCCTCCTTATGCGGGGCATAGAGGGATTCAGTCTACCCTAAAAGGGATTGAAACATATTTCTATTGGCCTACCATGAAAGAAAACATACAAGAGTATGTTTCTAAATGTGTGGTATGCCAAAAGACGAAGTTTGATAGAGGGAAGCAACCTGGATTACTTCAACCTTTGCCAGTCCCTAATTTACCATGGGAGAGCATATCCATGGATTTTATCTTTGGATTGCCTAAGTCTATCCATGGGAATACGGGAATATGGACGATAGTAGACAGGTTCAACAAACAAGCTCATTTTATACCTGTCAAAAAGACTATCAAAGCCCATCAAATGGCAACCCTCTTCATTTAACAGATCTTCAAGTACCATGGCTTGCCAATGTCCATAGTGTCGGATAGAGATCCGAGAATGACCAATAATTTCTGGAAGGGTATCTTTGAGAATTTAGGGACAAGGATAAACTTCTCTTTGGTTTATCACCCGCAAACGGATGGCCAAAGTGAAATAGCTAACCTAACAATTCTTGATCTACTAAAATCTTATGTAACGGAATTACATCAAAGGTCCAAATCGGAGAAGTACTTACCCTTAGTGGAGTATGCCTACAATAACACTGTACATACTTCCACGGGAAAAGCACCTTTTGAGGTAATTGAGGGAAGATCAAAAAGTCCCCTGCTACTTAAGGTACACGGGAAGATCTTTGTTGCAGATGAGTATAGTCGAGACCTACAAGAATCTTTCCAAAATATTAAGGATGCTATCCCTATCTCACAGCAAAGGCAAAAGACTGCTACTGATAAGCACAGAAGGGCCCAAGTCTTTAAAGAAAATGATTGGGTCTTACTTAAATTTCCCAAGGTTCAATTAAGGCACATGACAGGCAAGAATCCTACGGGACACCAAAAGAAGATCTCTAGAAGACTATTGGACAGTCTCCCAAGGGTCCAATGAGCATTCAGCAGTCCAATGGCTTGCCTGATTCCTATTGGCCAGGAGACAAAGGGGTCCAATGAGAGTTTAGTTGCATTAATTAATTACCTAAAGCTCTCACAAAAGGGAAAAGGGGGACATATTTCAAAAGGCTATCACTTATGCTTCTTAAATCCTATTGGCTAAGCCTGGAGAGGTCCAATGAGGTGCCAGCAACAGGATTTAGCAAGAGGGGTCGACCAAGAGAGAGAGGGGGGGGGTTCATTTTTCAAAGGAATTACTCCACACACACTCACACTAGCTCATGTGTGAAGCAAGAAGACTCTCTCTCTACTTCTCAAGCTTTAATGGAAAGCTTATCACCTACTCCAAGCTTGTGAGAAGGGAGCCTACACCAACAACTTTTGGCTTTGTGATGCAAATCCAACCAAGATCCAAGCTTCAATGCATGCTCATCTCCTCTATCATGCTAATTCCTAAGTTATGCTATGCTAATATGAGTGATTATGTGAGGAAATGTACTTCTTTCTCGTAAGACTACTCCTTCTTCCTCTCAATCTACTCTCATATCCGGCTAGCTCTCACCATCTTCGAAGGTGGTCTTGGGTCTGAGACCGTGAGGGAATTAATGTTGTGTTTTATAAGTGTTTGCTTAGAGCTTGAAGCTTCCATCTTCATTGTAGTAGCTAGTTTTGAAGGAACACAACGAATTGTATTGTAATGTCTCTCTTAATGGGGGAAACCTATACTACAAAGCCTTTTGGAGGGGGGACCGGCTCCATGTAAATCCGGTCCTCAACTGTGTCAATAGTTTAATTTCTCTCTCTTTCTAAGTATTGTTCATGCCTATCTAACTAGGTGTTATGATTTTTGTTGCTCTCTCCACCCAAGCACTCTTATATGCTCATTAGGAAGATATTCTAATTAAATGCTCACTATGTTCATGCTATTTTCTGCTACACACAAGTCACTAGGCCATTAAATGTTACATAAAGTCTTTGTCTTTTTTCCTTTTTAAGCGATTGAAACTTTTTATTGGTAGGTCTGTCAACTTTTCCAGCCCAATACTCTCTTGTGAAAGCAAGGGAACTATTGGCTTCAAGAAGCTCTTCCTGTCTAAGGGACTATCTAAGCTCAATGAGATTTTTAGAGGGGTGGTCACCTCTAGCAGTATCTTTCTCAAACGAAGAAATTTCTCTTGCTATCATCATCCTTCTCTTGGTCCTTATTTCCTTGGATATTCTTTTGTAGTTTGTTAGGGTCTTTTGGATCTAATGCACAAATAACTCCCATACATTAGCTAGTGATTTATATAATGTGAAGGTTTCATGCAGGATGCATTTGACTTTTTCTTTAATGCAGTCAATACTCAAAAGTGACTGATCTAGGTGAGGCCAACAAGCTTTATATAATTAGACTCATACCTTAACATATCAAAATTGAATGGTTTATGATTAGAGAAAACCAGGGAAGCATCAACTTTGCATTTCACCAACTAGTGTTCCTGTAAAACATTTACTGCCATATATACTATGTCAAGCCTCGCAGCTCTATAACATTCACCAGACTGGTTATTGCACCAGGTAAAACCACAATCCTCTGATACATCAACAACATTAAGTGCATCCACCATATCATTCCATTGCACTTTTTTTGAAACTAAAATTACTTGCCCAAGAGATCTAGACCTGTCTAACATGCTTTCAACCATATTAATATCTCCAGAAAAAAAAATGCTTTTAGGCAGACTGGCAATTCATTCCAGCATTGAGCTCTCTCAGAAATGGAGTTAGGAGCATAGATACTTACCAATGTGTAGTTGATAGGCTCAGATAAAGTAACAACTACCCAAAAATCCCTTTGCTGAGGTCTTGGTCGTTGAAATGAGGTTAGCCCATTTGTAAGCAACACCTAGGACCCCGTTTGAAGAGCCGTCTGGACCCATTTCTAGAGCATCTCAAACCCTACATTCTAGGGCACCGACATTTCCCTTTGAACACTCAAACCTACCACCCCAATTGGCCTATTTGAGAGCCTTCTTGGCCTATAAAACCACTTTAAACATATATTTCCACTATCCTTTTCTTGCTCAGAACATTTGTAGATGCTTTAACCCTTTGCCATGCACCTATGTACCCCTTTGGCCAGCGCATTTACGTCCTTCACAGTTTTGGCCTCGACCCACCTGGTGTGGTAGTCGATGGCTACCACAACATACTTCTTACCACTTGTAGACTTAGGGAGTGGACCGATGGCATCCAAACCCCACTTCTTGAAAGAATTATGAGCAACAATGGCTCTCTGTGACTCGGCTACTAAACGCCTCTCTCAACCAAAAGCACTCACATAACAACAACCATATGTATAGATAATGTACAAAGCTTCATCTCCTCCACACACTACATGATTTTAAGTGGATTGCCCACCCACCTTGGTCCCAATTTGATACACATCGGGCACCACTCCCCTATCAAAGTATCGCATGAGTTGTACACCGTTTACCATGTGCCAAGGAAGCTTACCATTAGCTCTCACCAGTTGATAGGTCCCATTTAAAAGGCCTTTTTCACTTTGTATGGACCCGTCCACTTCTTCTTGTACTTCTGCTGGAAGGTGAAGTCAAAGTAGATCTCGTATTTCATTACCAGGTCTCCATCTTCTATCTTCCTTTCTGGCACACTCTCATTGAATTTGGCCACTCATTTTACCCATTGCTTCACATAGTAGTCTGCTGCTGCTTCACTATCCATCCACGATGCCTCAAGGCCGACAATCCATAAATGGGCTACAACCTGTGCATTTACCTCCTTCACAGCTTTGGCCTCGATTCACCTAGTGAGGTAGTCGATGGCTACCATAACATTTTTCTTACCACTTGTATATTTAGGGAGTGGACCGATGGCATCCAAACCCCAGTTCTCAAAAGAATTATGAGCAAAAATGGCTCCCTACGACTTGGCTACCAAATGCCTCTCTCCTATAGTTTGGCATTCATGGCAGGTATTGCACCAATAGTGCACTTTCTTCACTACTTAAGGCCACCAAAAATCAGCTTTTAACACTTGAAGTAGTACTTGATCTTTCCCTAGATGTCCGCTCTCCTCATGACATTGCTCCGGCACCAAGCTAGTATCTTCTTTATAGAGCACTCTCCTTAGCACCTGTCTCTGCTGTAGGTCATTAGGTCTTGACCTACTAATGTAAAATTGCAAGCTTTTTGGACTATCCTCCTGCTCTGCAGTTTGGACAAACCTTGAGGACACTGCCCTATACTTAAAATATCTTCCACCTCCTTCCATGACTCCCTACCAGGATAATGTACCTACACCTTGCTGCTTGCTAGCTGGTCCGCCTCTTGGTTATGCTCTCTCTTCACATGCTTGAACTGGATCTCCCTACATAATTTCAGCAGCGTTTTGATAGCAAAGAACCAATTCTTTAAGGAAACACGCTTTACTTGCCATTGGCCTAACAATTGCTTGATGGCCAATAACACATCACCTTTGAACACCAACCTGGAAATGGTGAACTTGACACATTGTTTCAAACCTAGATGGAGGGTAATATATTCTGCTTCATTGTTGGTATGGACCGAAACCTCTACCTGCTTCTGTATCACCCTCCTATATGCACCATCAAACCACATGGTAAAAGCTCCCACCAAATCTGGCTCCTCTCAGGCTTCATCTCGTACCACTCTTGGATAAATTCGGTAAATCAATGACTTATTGACCAAAATTTCTGCCAAATGGGATCAACTCATATGGTCGATCTTGAACTCAAACTCAAACTCTTGGAACTCTATCACCCACTTCATGATCCTCTTCCATGACTTCAAGTGTAAGATCACTTCACGCAATAGATTGTTAATTGCCGTCAACACATAAAACTTACACACAATGAGGTGCACTTTGAACTTCCTACAGGCAAAAACTAATGCCATGACCCACTGCTCCTCTTCAGTGGAAGTTGCCTCACAAGGACATATCACCATGCTTTCAAAGTAGATAGGCATATAGTTCCTTCAGCTTTTGCAGTAACACCACTGTAATAGCCATGGTACCTACCATCATCACCACATAGAAATCGTCCTCTAGGCTTGGAGTGCACACCTTCGGCAGCTAACAAAAAATTCTCTTTCACCCAGTCAAAAGCGTCTTGAGCTTGTTCATCCCATTCAAAATTATGCACCTGTTGAACCCTCTTTTGAAGGGGGTATACATATTGCAATAGCATCCAAAAAAACCTTGATAAATACTTCAGATTATGAAAAAATGATGCCAAAACCTAAGCACTGGAAGGAGGCTTCATCACAGGACCAGAGCCTTAACCTTTTGGATCCGCCTATATTCCATACTCTGACACCAGATGTCCTAGTAATGATGCTTGAGGCTATGCTAACTTGCACTTCTTGGCGTTCAATTGACCTCCTTCCTCATCAAGCCTATGAAAACATAGCCGCATCTTTGACAAATGATCCGCCCTTGAGCAATAACACCCAATGTCATCCATGAAAAGCCTAATGAACTTGCCCAAGTAGGGACCAAACACCCAATGTCATCCATGAAAACCCTAATGAACTTGCCCAAGTAGGAACCAAACACTCCATTCATCCAGTCCTGGAAGGTGGCATATGCATTCATTAAACTAAATGGAATCTTGCGGTATGCAAAACATCCCCATGGAGAGATATACTTCGTCTTCAATTGGTATTCAAATGCAATTCCTATCTAAAAGTATCCTGAAAACCCATGGAGTACCTTTCATGGATGGCCACCTGATTTAAGATCTCATCCTAAAATAGCAAGGTAAAATGGTTCCTATTGGTTGCCACATTCAACGGTTTGTAATTAATACACACTCTCCATTTTCCATTCTTCTTAGGGGTAATCACCACTAAGAAAACCCACTGTGATTTTTTCACAGGGTATACAATACCTGCATCTAATGGTTGGTTAATCTCCTACCAAAGAGCTTTCTTTGAATCTTCCCCAATCTCCTCAGCTTTTGTGCTTTTGGCTTGTACCCTTCCTTGAGAACTATCTTATGCTCTAAACCCTTCGCTCCTTGCAAATCCTTGTACTATGTCACAAACATATTAGGATAGGAGTCACATAATTGGACATAGCTTTCTTTCTCTTACTTGGTCAAAACTCACTTAGCATAGTGGCTACCTCCTCCACACCTATGCCGTGAACCTGCGGATGCACTTCCTCTTTTGCATGAGAGCTCTCTAAATGACACAAACAAGTCGACATCTATCTTTAGCATATCATCCTCGCTTTCCTCTTCCTTGGTATTAGTGTAGCCTTCATCATAGGCCATTTTGGTTTCGTCATTTCATCTCCGTCATCCTTCACTACCATAAGGTGACTCTCTTTGGATTTCAAATCCAGTACCACATGTCTTCCTCTTTCTTTGTCTTGCAATGTGAACACCCTGCTCTCCCAATCCTACTTAGCTCCTATTGCGAGTAGCCACGTCCTACCCAAGATGATTGGATAAGCATTATCACCTGCTTTCATCACAAAGAAATCAATTAGGCATTCAATGCCCATCACCTTCACCCTCACACCTTGAGCCATGCCCAAACACCTAGCTTTGGCATGGTTGGCCATCCTCATACACACATTTGATTTAGCTACTACTTTGACACCCATTTCCTTCATAGCAGCCTCCATATGATGCAAACTTGTGATCCATCATTTATATAGGCCTGAACTTGCATCCTCTTTTCAATGAACGCATCCACGAAAGGAAGGACATTCACTGGACTACCCACCCTTAATGCCATGTTTTGCACCGCATGCACATTTCCCTTAGCTTTTGGTAGCCTTGTGCTAACCCTCGTAGACCACTATCTCTACAGCTTAGGATTCAGAGCCAACAATTGACCAAAGGTAATGATAGCCTTCTGGTTTTGTACATCACTCGCCATATCATATTTGAGGCAGTTGTGTCCTAGCTAAAAGTGTGCTTGCTTGATTTTATGATGGCTTCTCTTTTTGCTAGTTTTTGGTTGCTCTATTGCTTTGTACATTTTCTCTTTGCCTTTATGAGCCCTAGTCTCGTGCTTGGTCTATGTTTCCCTCCCAACCCTAGCCCTTTTGTTGTCTACTCAACATCCTTCTTGTCTACTTTGATGATGTTCATCCTAGGGACTTCACCACCATCCGGAGGAACTGATTGCACTAGATTCTTGGCAGTCTTCTCCCTTGGGCCATTGAATTGTGCTTGGCCTCTACCTCTTCCAAACAATGGGTAGATACCACCTCTTTCTCTTGGCGGATGAGGGAAATTTGGCACATAGTGTCCTTCTCCGTAGTTGTAGCACATGTCGGGCAATGGCCGTGCCCTACCCCTTGCTCCTTTTGGTTGTCCTCTATTCATCACACTTAGCCGCAATTCTTGAATTTGGTCGGATAAATCTTTTACGGTTCGCACACAATTTTGTGACACAACGGCTACACCTCGGTTCGCATGGTTCTCCTCATGAATAGCATCCCTCAGACCCTAAGGTTGGATAGGCACCACCGCTTCGTAGCCTGACACGCCCTGCTCAATCTTCTTTTTGATCTTCTTGCTCTTCACTTTTGCAATGGCCCCTACACCCATTGTAGTTTTCTGGGCTTTCAAAATCCACTTTCTTCCTCACTTTAGGATGTATGAATGCCATGAATTTATCCAATTTGAAGTAGTCGTCATTGGCCAATTGCATGGCATCCGCTAGCTATGCCCAACACACTTCAAAACGATCCAAAAACAAACAGAATTCTTTATTTACATCCTGTTTGAGTGCCTTCAATTTTGTATCCAACTCAATTGGGGACGCTTGTTTGCAAAAATCGTGTAGGAAACACACCCTTAGAGCTAACCAAGAATGCCTCACCTCACCTTCCAAAGCTTCGTACCAAACCTTTGCTTTGCCGTACATCACCAACGGGAATGTCTACACCTTGATGTCCTCGTTCGGCATACACGATGATTGCATATACAACTCAAAGGCTGCAATCCACTTGTCATGACTCTCTTCACATGTAAAAATCGGCCCGAAGCTTTGAGATTCCATGCCGACCAACACCAAAAACTGCTTCTCTTCACCTAATTAGAAGCAATAAATGTGATTCTCAATGGGGACACCAGAAGATGGAGAAGGGGAATGGGGAACACACCCAAAACACACACAGTTGCCTCTCTATAGCTTAGGGCATTCACAATACCCTTGTCCTCTCAAAAACACCTTCAAAAATGACGATTCACCCTAGTAGGGCCTCACTTTCACACTTCACAATGCACCTATCATTGATAATATCACCCACCCACATGCACCCACCATTGTGATTGACTTCGACCCTCTCTAGACACACAACACCTCTTACTCACTCTCTCTATGCACACACATACACCGTCGGTTCAGGTGGTAGACATTCCACACCATCATCATTGCACGACACGAATGAGATCAGGAGAAAGAGAGAAGGGGGAGAGGAAATCAACACTACACGGGGCAAAAAAATGGGTGCAATCTTCATTCAAAAATTACAACCTTCGAAACACCATAGCCATGGCTATCCCCCAAAGAAAAAATATTGTTTCACTCCACAGACACAACCCTCTATGCAGGAGGCTCGCAAAACGATTTTTGTTGTTCAACAAACACTTCTCTTTGTTCAAAAGCCACCAACTAGCTCCTCAATTGCTATCGGCCTTCTCCATTCGCCCACGCGAGGAGGCACCTTGGCGATTCTCCCCCTTTTCTCCCTTCCGGGTTGCTTCATTGTTGGAAATTCACCCTCTTGTGTGGCTTCAACCACCACACACACGAAGCTCCTCTCTTTTTCCTGGTTCTCAATCCCCTCTTCCTCCTACCACAAAGAAAAAGACCCCCCACCCCCCCAAGCCGTTGCCCCCTCTTTCTGAAAAAGCCATCTTAGCAGTAGCGCCACTGCTCTTTTTGAGCCCTCATCCAAACATTTGGTTCTTTTTTCATCCTTTGAATCTCACCTCTTCTTTTTCCCCACAAGTCCAACCACCCTTTTACTTTTGATTTACAACAAAGGACTTTTCGAGCATCATTTCAAACGCCGTTGGTGCTCACAATTGCACATATTTACCAGGTTCCCATTCAACCCTGCCATATTGAATTTCATCAACCTGATTCCATATCCCAAAAACTTTACCGCATTTCAAACGTCTCACATCCTCGAACTATGATCCATAATGCTAAAATAAACTCGATTCACCTCCTTCATGGTCGTCTATACCAACTTGGCTTGGACGTATCCCAGTGCCCATGGCTCTTATTAGCAAGCCGCAAATTTTGGCACATCGCATGCAATTTTTTAGAACCTTTGCGAGCTCAAAAACACTCATGTTGGCGTGCCTACCATTACATCCCAATGAGCACATAAGATGCCCCCAGTAAACTTTCAGTCGGCCATAACTTGCCCATTTGGACTCCGATTGATGATCCAAAAAGGCCAATATGCTTTACAACTTGAGCACTTCACATTTGTCCCCTTACTCCAGCTTTGTTACTACAGCTTCGGCTACTTGTCCCCACTTGCCTTGTCCGTCAAGGATCTGCAAAGCTTCCATCTTTATACAATCATAACTTCCACATAGGGACCCCGTTTGAAGAGCCGTTTGGACTAGCTTCTAGAGCATCTAAAACTATACATTCTAGGGCATCGACATTACACTTTGAACACTCAAACGTACCACCCCAATTGGCCTATTTGTGAATGTTCTTGGCCTATGAAACCACTTAAGACATACAATTCCTCTATCCTTTGCCTGCTCATGATATTTGTACCTACTTTAACCCTTTGGAATGCACCTATGTACCCCTCTAAAACCACTTTAAGCATACATTTCCTCTATCCTTTGCTTGCTCATGACATTTTTACTTGCTTTAACCCTTTGGAATGCACCTATGTACCCCTCTGGCACTGCGTAGCACCACTTCTAGCTTCGACCAACTTTTCATGTACCATCATTGCCCAACCCCCTTGTTGACCTACTCTTTGCTTTTGCAATGGCCACTGCACCATTGTAGTTTTTTGGGCTTTCAAAATCAACTTTCTTCCTCACTTTTGGATGTAGGCATGCCATGGCCAATTGCATGGCACCCGCTAACTATTCCCAACACACTTCAAAACAATCAAAAAACAAACGGAATTCTTTATTTACATCCTGTTTGAGCGCCTTCAGTTTTGCATCCAACTCGATTGGGGACGCCTATTTGCAAAAATCCTGTAGGAAACACGCCCGTAGAGCCGACCAAGCATGCCTCACCTCACCTTCCAAAGTTGCGTACCATACCTTTGCTTTGCCACGCATTACCAACGAGAATTTCTGCACCTTGTTGTCCTCGTTCGGCATACGTGATGATAGCATATATAGCTGAAAGGTTGCAATCCACTTGTCAGGACTCTCTTCACATGTAAAAATCGGCCCATAGCTTCGAGACTCCATGCCGACGAGCACCAAAAACTACTTCTCTTCACCTAAGTGCGAGCAATCAGTGTGATTCTCAATGAGGGCACCAGAAGATGGAGAGGGGAAATGGGAAACACACCCGAAACACACACACAGTTACCTCTCTATAGCTCAGGGCATTCACAACACCCTTTTCCTCTTAAAAACAACTTCAAAAATGACGATTCAGCCTAGCAGGCCTCACTTGCACACTTTCACAATGCACCTATCACTGAAGAGATTACCCACACACACGCATCCACCATTGTGACTGACTTTGACCCTCTCTACACACACGACACCTCTTACTCAGTCTCTATATGCACAAACATACATCCTCGGTTTGGGTGGGAGACACGAACAAGAGCAAGAGAGAGAGATAGGGGGAAGGGGAAATCAACACCACATGGGGCAAAAAAACAGGTGCAATCTTGATTCAAAAAACTAATTACAACCTTTGAAACACCATAGCAATGGCTATCCCCCAAAGAAAAAACATTGTTTCGCTCCACAAGCACAACCCTCTATACCGGAGGCTCCCGAAATGCTTTTTGTTGTTCGACAAACACTTCTCTTTGTACAAAAGCCACCAACCAGCTCCTCAACCACTGTAAGATCACCAATTTTTGCATCTCTTTTAAAAATAAGAAAAATATCTTTCAATATCTATTTCGTCAAATTTTGGGTTTAAGATGCTTGATTGATAGTATTGTAAGGTTCTAAAGTAAAGCAAGCCATTCCATGTTCCAGTTGGTTAGATGGACGTTTGGTTTCAGTTTTGGAAAAATTTGCTATTTCTCGTTTTTCATGTTTTTTATGTCTTTAGGTACTTTTTTGCAAAAAGCAAGGTCGGATCCTTAATCTACGTGTTTCGTAGAAGCTATGGTTCAATTTTGTAAAGGTCTGCTTTTCAAGTGCTTTTCACGCTATTTTTAGCTTTTCATGATTTTTAGTGCTTTTTAGTAAAAAGCGAGTCTGCTTTCTTATTCCAATAGACGAGAAAAACTCGTGGTTCAATTTTAGATTTTTTAATTTTTTTTTAACGCTATTTTTAGCTTTTCATGCTTTTCAATGTTTTTGAAAAGCAATGTGATTTTTAGGATGACCTAAACATAAAAATATTAATTTTAGTCTTCGTCAAATTTAAAAATGGCCACCCGGAGCAAAAACGGGGCTAAACGGAATTTTTACAGGAAATATTTTTAGAAAAAGCGGTATCGTAAATATGTCGGGGAAGTACGGGAAAGTCATAATTATGTCAGGACATCACGGTGTGGCATAGTCTAGCTAAGGATCCATTAGTTGACCGGATACTATCCAATTGGCCAATTTTACTATAAAAATTGGATGGTATGTGGGAGAGTTGGCCACCAAACGTAAAGGCATGTTTTTAGCAAAGTTCCAAAAGTTTTGCAGCTATTCTTGGGCCAAAAACTAGCGCTACCTGTAGCTTGGGGCACACTTCGGGCTGTTGGAGAATTTATAAATTGGCATAGACACCTCAGTTTTCAATGACGTATGTTGCGTCTACTACCGCAAGGCTATAAGTATCTAGTAGACACAATGGTGCAAGATTTTCATCACCATCTCCATAAGCTCTTCTCTCTCATATACAAGAAGAAGAACAAGAAGAAGAAGAAGGATATTCTCTCTCTACTTGCTTTCTATCTCCTCTCTCGTTTCATGGTGTACGCGCTCTCCGGAAGCTCTCGTGGTGAATATCTCTACGTAGCTCTCATCACCGCTCTCTTGCGGCAAAGCAAGAAGCCTCTCGACAGCCCCTAATCGATTCTAAAGCACGATGAGAAGCTCTAAACTCCATAGTGATCATCATTTTCTCTCTATGTCATTTTTTTGAGTAGTCACCCTCTCGGCGATTCTTTTTTCGTGTATGAGTGCATGTATGATTAACCGAGTATGTATGAATTTTCCCCATGATTATTTCATCATGTTAACATGCAAATTTATGTACATGATGCGTTTATGATCACGTGCGTGCATAAAAAGCGCTTTTTGTTTCATGTCATAAAAGTAGTAGGAACACTATTTTGGCTATAACTCACAAACCCTTATGAACCGGCCCAAACCCTTTATACCACATATAAAACACATCATTTAAAACATTTTCTCTCTTTGGTATCATTTGAAAATCATGCACGAGCTAAGAGATATGGTCAAAAAACTGCTTGCTGCCCACTGCACAGTCAAATTTTTTGACTCCACGCTCCTTTTGGAGAACCGTTATATAGATTCACGGGATGGGTAAACCCACTTAACCAATTGAAACTCTTGATGAAACTTGATGATAAATGTATTTAGATCTCTGTTAACACCTCGGGTATGCGAGTTATTAATCATTCCATAACTGGCTTTACCTACGCGTGTAGGGGTGCTACCTAGGGGGAGTACCATATGACGTCGGGAGTTAACCGAGCCTCTTATATATGATTTATGGTTTGTTTTGGTGAGTTGACTTCAGTTATTAGATGCCCATAAACTTATGTGAAGGTATATGGTTAGACAACCCGAACCGCATAGACAGATATGATTAAAGTGGCTTTCTTTTTGGGTTATTGTTTGTTGTGTGAGTATCATATGGGGTATGTGACGTGATAGAGTGATAGTTTATATTATGGAGCTGAGCTTGATGTATTGGTTTGAGGTCAAATACTTTCATTTGCATGTTATTCATGCTCCCAAAAATGTCAAAAAGTTGCTCTTTGGTATATGTGTGAAGTTATGGTTTATGGTTTACCTAAAGGTCGGAGCTGTTTCCCATCATGTTTATGGTAGTGGAATGTTATCATATAATGTATGGAAACTTATGGATTCATGTGGATGCCTCATGTGCATGGTTATGATTGATTTCCACCTTTCTAGGTCAGAACTAACTCTATGTGCTAGAAAGGTGAAGCGCAGATGTGATGCATCAACTTTGCATGGTTGGATGTTGTCAAAATTGGAATTTTATATCATGTTTAATTGCTGGTCGGACTTCTTTTATGCATGAAAAACTCATGTCTTAAGAGTCATGTGTGTGGACTCCGATTGACTGCAGTGGATATATTGAACTCCAAGTGTGGGAGTTGGTTTGGTATGGATATGATTGATGGTTAAGGGCTAATATTCCCTCATGGATTATGGTTGTGATTTTATGGTGGAAGCTGATGTTTCTCTTGGTTTTTTTTGGATATGGTTATGCTGCCAAAATTTTTACAGCCATGCTATGTTCTAAAGTGGTTATGCAGGATTGGTTGTGCCTCAACCGAGTTGGGTGGAGTGCTCATCCGTGTGATATGATTGGATTATGGTCTATGGTTTTGGGATTAAATCATGAAGTGCTTTGGATGTTTTATGGTAGATGTGTAAGGGTGGAGACCCTATATAGTTTAAGTGCTTGGAAAAGATTGTTTGTGCCTATGGAAAGGCTATTGTGATTGGACTTATGTGTTATGTTTCTCATGGCAGCGTCGCTAAAAAACTAGGATCATTTACATTGCTTAGCCTTAAACTAAAGGATCGTTGACCCGGAGCTTGCTGGATTGGGGGTGTTGCCTAGGTCTTCTTCTACACGGTTAGTGCATTGGGGGTTGAATGACCTACACGACTAACGCATTGGGGATTGTGCCTTGGCTTTGCCTGGCTTTGCCTAAACACCCGGTGATGGGCATTGAAGAGGCGTGGAGCCTAAACTATTATGGTTGATGATGATACCCTACCACCTATTGGTACTTGGGATCTTTCAGAGATTGAGTTCATGGAGGGAGTCAAAGCGGCCTCAGCTTATGTCTAGCTCAGGTAGGTTGGAGGTGTTCTAGCTCGCTCCCGACAAAGTGAAATTCTCTCTGTCTGTAGTAGAGCGGAAGTGGATGGGTGGACCGATCAATCCCTACATAGGGTCCGGTGCTCTACTAGTTATTTTGTCATAAACTTTTTGATGTTATGGTATACTTAGATTTTGTCATTGCATTAATACATGGTTGCCTATTTCATTTAGTTGGGACATTTAAAGATTCTCTTTTGTCGTTCTCTCACATCTTTGTGCACTCTATTTCACCCTCCACTATACTCTCTCTCTCTCTCTCTCTCTCTCTCTCTCTCTCTCTTCCCGCATTGTGTTGTACACATATATTCACCCTCCACAATGTTATATTTTTCTTGAGTATTCTTTTATTCATAACACCTATTCAGAGGTAGCACTAGTTGCTAGGTGCCTCTGGATGCAGTTCGGCTCATGGCCTAAACTCGATGCTTGGTCGGGCGTTGAGAACTCCTCCCCTATGCAAACGCTTCCGCAACTCTGATGTATATTGAAAAATGTATAAAAGTGTAAATTGTATACTTTGTGCATAGACCCTGGAAAGGGTATCTCTCACCTGGTATCACAGACTATGCTTAAGGTTAAGGGGATAGCCTAAAGCCTTATACTAGTCGGGTTAGTTATGCATTGTGCACACATTTATGCATGTTGTTTGGAAAAGGATATTGTATTTATGATGCATCTATAAGTGACATTGGTTGGTGGTACTTGTTTGACTTGTCTTCAGGAAGGGAAGTTTTTGGTTTGAGTTATAGTAAAGTGGTTTAAGTGTTCAACAACGGCGTTGTAATTTCTTTGAATGTTTGTTTTGTAGTAACAAATGGCTTCCAGAGTGATGTCTGAATGCTTTAGCCAAGGGAATGAGGGTTTAGCCATAGTGTTCAACAATATAGCAACACGGTTGACAAGGGATGAAAGGGAACTCTTTTACTTAGAAATCAGGACCAAAGTCTTTGGCATACCAAGAAGCAAAACTTGTTGGAAGAGCGTTGATTGTAGTTACCTTAACTGTCACCAAGAACGCTTTTGTCAATTCTTTATCTAGTCCAAGAGATTGGTTTGCCAACCTTAGACTACTTCAACTTAGAATATGGTTAGGCCTAAAAGACATGTTCTACTACTTGGTGTTGCGCTCCCAAATATTAAGGATTACCAAAGTTGCTAAGAAGTTTGAAGGTCTTGCAGTTGTCATAGCTGAAGAAAGACTAGAAGATAACTACAGACTATGTTGTCGTCGCGTGGAGATATAAGAGAATACCCTGTCATGAGAGTTAAAAGAATATTTAGAGAGTTAGCTCCGAGACACCCATAATATTGTAATGAAATCATAAAAACCAATTTTTGATGAATTTGATGAATAAAAGAAACATAGACTCAGTTTTGGTTCACATGTGTACTAAGTTTTCTCTCTCCTTGTCTTGTTTTCAGATGGATCTTCTTAATTTTCTAGATGAACTCCTGTATGCTTTGCCATACGTGTCGAAGCTAGGAACTTGCCTGTGCACCATGTCCGAGCCTTAAAAGGCTGCAAACACACAACTAGAAGAGCCTAGCAAGATCGAAGGGGCAGGGGTGTATCACTCACTGCCCAATGCTTCCATCGTGAAGGATCTTGTACTTTGCAAAGAAGAAGGAGCCACCATCGATGCCGTCGCAATGCTCTCTCTCTCTCTCTCTCTCTCTCTCTCTCTCTCTCTCTCTCTCTCTCTCTCTCAAACACACACACACACACACACACACACACTTGTGAGCACACGAAGGAGAAGGAGATAGAGATGGAGCAAGAGCACTTCTTAGCTTACACCGCAGAGAATGAGGATTTTTAGGTCAAATGGGCCTTTTATAAGAGTTTGGCCCATTCACACATGGGAGCCCACAGTGGCCGATTGTTGCAAAACTACTGTTAAATAAGATAAGTGGTGCGTCTCTCATCGGTGATCACCTACACACCTATTGGATTGACAAGCCCAATCCATGACTCAATCAAATAAATAATATGTGTCCGTCAAAGGTGATATGGTGTCAGTGAGGGTTAACATGCCCCACTTTGCCTGATGTAGATTCCATCCTCGAAAGCTATTGAGATGAAGCCCGCTTGTCGAGGTGGAAGAGCATCCGAGATTGAATGTCCTTAGCCTTCTTCAATCACTAAAAAATCAACCAAAATTGGCACAGTAACTGTATTCTCATATACAAATAGAAAGCATATGCAGTTGTAGGCACACAAATTGATTGGTAACAAAATATTAAACAATTTGTCAACTGTAAACATTAAACTGTAATATAATCAAATGCATAAATAGTTGTAAGGTCAAAAAATAAACAATTCTGGGGTCGCTAATATGACGGTCAAAAGATACTAGAGGTCAACTATTCATACCTTGGAAAGCTTCTCAATTTTCTCTAGTCAATTAAGTTGTTTAATCGCGAGAGCCAAGTATTTCATGTCCGAGGGTTGACTAGAGGCTATACCTAGAAGACCTTGTAGTTAAGCTACGATAAAAGGAATTGCTCATGAAATCACCACCTGACTTATTTCCTTTTTTTTGACCCCCCAAAGTCTTTTCACATTGATTCAATATTATGTGTGTGCTTATTTTATATGCCTTAGGTTTTTTGCTTTTCAAGGAAAAGCGCCCACACTGGGAACCTCTAGGGCTCGAGTACCATAGGTGATATATGTGAGTGGGCGAAGACTTTGACCAATACTTTTTGATTGCCCTAGGCATTTCATGTAGTTGCAAGGGTGGTAAGGTACTCTCCCATGCTTTTATTTGCAATGTTGTTGTAGGTGGTGAACTTACAACGGGCGGTGAAAACTCTTTCTTGTTTGTATGGATATGTACAATGGTAGGTGGAGGTTGTGTCGACGCTTCTATTTTTGTACATGAACTACATGAAGAGCAAGAAGCTTCAATAGTTTTTTCTATGGTTGAGTTGAGCGAAACAAGCCTTTCTCGCTTACTAGCTCTGGATTTGGTGTATAGTGTTCTGTGATTTTTCCTTTCCCACGATCTTCCATCGGCTTTGTTGTCATAGGATTTGACTCACATGGTTCAGCTGACAGATAAGAACACAATATATGTTTTGATCATTTCCTTGATAGTAGTCTTGGGCTTCCAATAGTTGTTTAGGAATCCAACGCCACGTTTTCTTAATTTCTGCAAGCGAGTGGGGCGTTTCTTAAAAGGCTCCTATTTTTTAGCATCAGCCATTGTCGCTAAAGAGGCTTTAGGGACCCACTTGTATGTTTTCTTTGTTATATTAGGACGCGCCTTGTGTGTGTCAAGCTCTGTTTCAACTACAGAAGTTGAAGCTCTAGAGAGTTGGGCTATAGGGACATATGGTTCAACTTCCTCGACATGCATTGTTTTTTGTCGTATTTCCTCAGGAGGTAATATCTCAGGGACTATGGATTGGGTGGCAGGGCTAAGAGTTGATTTCTGCATTGTAACGCTCCCAATCCCCTAATCAATAGTGTGTCCTAGGTTTATATTGCCTTCCATAGTTCCAACAGGCATGACCAAAAAGTCTTGAACCACAACCCCGTTGTCATAACTGACAGAAGTGTGTCAGATCCCAAAACCTGCAGTTTTTTTCTTGTTGACACCCTTGAATTGGATATTACTTTCAGATAGAGATGCCTTTGCCAATTGACACCACACTCCATATGACAACAGATTATATTTCGCACCCGTGTCTAACAATGCATTATATAGCACTTTTCCATAGGTGCTATTTAGTTCAATAGGGTATCATAGAGGTGTGTCAGAGTCTAGCCAACCATCCTCTGTTTCAATGTGGAATGCATGTGTAACTCCAAGGTTGGCCTCTCATTGGCATCTTATGCGTTGTTCTTGCTCCTTAGCCTCAGCTTGAGCTTGTATCTTCTTCAAATTTGCCTGTGCCTTGGTTGCCTTTCTTTTATGGACAGCACGTAGCTCCTCTTGTCTTAAAGGATCATAATATCTTTTAAGTTTTCTCCCATTGAGGAATTCAACAGTTTCAACTCCATCAAGAGTCTCCACACGAATGGTACCTTGTGCGGTGATTTCACATACTCTATATGGTCCTTTTCTCGCATATTTTTATGTTTTCTTCTCGTTTCGCACTCCATACATAAGGACTTTATCACCAACATTGATCTCTTTGTTCTTTAAATGATGGTCAAACCATTTCTTCCTCCTATCTTTCTCCACAATTGCAATTTGCACAACCAATTTCCTTTCTTTGTCTAGATATATAAACGCTCAACTAAAGGGTTACCATCCCAAACTTCTTGGGAAGCTACGCGCAGAGTAGGAATTATAAACTTCCATGGAATAACTGCTTCTTGGCCATATCAAAATGGTGTACAATTAATAGCCACTTTGTAAGAAGTACGATGAGCCCATAGAGCTGATGTCAGCTTCAAATCTCAATCTGTGCGATGAGCTTCGACTGTTTTGGTCAAGATAGAAATTAAGGTCTTGTTAGTGCTCTCAACTTGGCCATTTTCTTGTGGATAATAAAGTGTGGACTTATGGTGGGCTATCATGAACTTTTTTGCGAGTTCTATTATCACTCCATTTATAAAAAGAGTACCATTGTCACCAACAATCTCAAAGGGACAACCAAATCTTGTAATAATGGTCTCAAAGAGAAACTTGGCAATTGACCTTGGCAAATCTTCCACCCACTTTGTCACATAGTCAGTGGCAACAATAATATATCGAGATTGAGTGTTACGAGCTGACGAACTAATTGGGCCTACAAAGTCTAAACCCAATTTTTCAAATGGTTGAGTCACTTAACAGGATGTAAGGACATCTTATCCTTTTATTCTATGATCTTGTAACGTTGGCATTCATCACATCCTTTTGCAAAAAATGATGCATCCTTGAATAAGGTAGGCCACCAATAGCTTGATTACAACACCTTTCTAGCAAATAGATCCCCTGAGAAATGTCCTCCGGCTATACCCATGTGGGCTTCTTGCATTATGTATAAATACTCATCCTCACGAGCACAACATCTAAGAATATCTTCCTTCCCTAGCTTGTAGAGAGTTCCTGCAACTAGAGAATAAGGTTCACATTCTTTTAATAGTTTTTGAGCTCCTTGGGTAGAAAACCATTAACTAGAAAGTTTACAATCTTCTCACTCCATTCAGGAATGGTCTCTACTAGAAATAGGGAAGTATTGGGCAATTCATCATCGACTCGAGTAGGGGCTTCACCATTGGGTATGCAGGACAAATGATCCACCACGACATGTCTTTTACCAGGTCTTACCACAGCATGTTCTTCTGGTTGAGCTAGAACACACCCAATAGCAAAGCTCGATGCATCAATATGCACATGGAAAATTACATTCGAATCGGGCACTCATGGAATGGGAGCGCTAGTCAAGGTCTTTTTCGATGACTCATAAGCATGGTCACACTCTGCAGTCCAGTGGAACTCAATAAGAAGTTTGTACAATGGACGAGCTATCTCGACAAAGTTTAAAATAAACTGGCTGTAATAACCAACATGGCCCATGAACCATTGAAATACTTTATAGTTTGTGGGTGGTGGCAATTCAACAATGTCTTTTATTTTGCTCTCATCTGTGAAAATCCCATTTTTGGACACTATATGCCCTGAAATGACTCCATGTTTAACCCAAAATTGGTATTTGAAAGGGATTAATGAGATGTGATACAACCTGCACTTTTCAAACACTTTTTGTGAACATGATAGATGTTCTTTCCAGGAGGAATAAACACAAAGGTCATCTAAGAAATCTTCACAAAACTCCCTCAAATATGCTCTAAAAGCAGTGTTTATTAATCTTTGGAAGGTAGGAGGAGCATTGGTTAAGCCAAAAGCCATAACACGAAAAGGGAACACTCCAAATTAAGTTATAAAAGTGGTTTTAGCTTGGTCCCCTAGTGAATTGTGGTTTGATTGTAATCAGAGTACCCATCTAAAAAGCTATAAGCTTCGTTCCCTGTGACTCTTTCAAGCACGTGTTCTGAATATGGCAAGGGGTAATGGCCCTCCTAGTGGCGGAATTGACCTTTTTAAGATTCACACACACTCTGAGTTTCCTATTTTCTTTCGGCACAATCACTATTGAAGACACCCATTTTGAGTGCTCAATAGGGTAGATGAATCCACATTTGACAAGCTTTTCAATCTCTTCTTGAACAATCCTTGCATACTTAGGATTCATTGGGTACGGTCGTTGCTCGACTAATTTTTCCATGCTACTCATGGGAATCATGTGTTGCACCACAGAAGGTGGAACACCTTTCATATCATGATATGTCCACGCAAATATATAATTGAATTCCTTCAGAAGTTCTTTTTGCATGTACCATCATTGCCCAGTCCCCTTGTGGAACATTTATGTTTGACCAAAAGCCTATTTACAAAACGTCAAAAAGTGACATACTGAACAATCAACCAAAATCACTCGCATAACAACAACCATATGTACAGGTAATGTACAAAGCTTCATTTCCTCGACACATCGCATGCTTTAAGGTGGGTTTCCCACCCACCTTGGTCACAATTTGATGCACATCGGGCACCACTCCTCTATCAAATTGTAGCATGAGGTGCACACCCTTTACCATGTGCCTGAGAAGCTTACCATTTGTACGCTTTGCCATACATGTCGAAGCTGGGAACTTGCATGTGCACTGTGTGTGAGCCTCGAATGGCTACAAACACACAACTAGAAGAGCCTAGCAAGCTCAAAGGGGTAGGGGTGTGTTACTCACCACTCAATGCTTCCGTTGTGAAGGATCCTGTGCTGCAAAGAAAAAGGAGCCACCGTCGATGCCGTGATCAACCACCTGGCCACCGTCGATGCCGCCGCAATGCTCAATCTCTCTCTCTCTCTCTCTCTCTCTCTCTCTCTCTCTCTCTCTCTCTCTCTCTCTCTCTCTCTCTCTCTCACACACACACACACACACACACACACACATGTGAGCACACGAAGGAGAAGGAGATAGAGATGGAGCAAGAGCACTTCTTAGCTTACACCTCAGAGAATGAGGATTTTTAGGTCAAATGGACCTTTTATAAGAGTTTGGCCCATTCACACATGGGCACCCATAGTGGACAGTCGTTACAAAACTACTATCAAAATAAGATAAGTTGTGTGCCTCTCATCAGCGATCACCTACACACCTATTGTACTGACAAGCCTGGTCCATGACTCAATCAAATAAATCATAGTCATCCATCAAAGGTGATAGGGTGTTCGTGAGGGTTAACATGCCCCCCTTCCCGATGTAGATTCCGTCCTGGGAATCTATTGAGTTGAAGTCTGCTCTCATCAAGGTGGAAGAGCATCCAAGATTGAATGTCCTTGCCTTCTTCAATTAGTGCAAAATCAACCAAAATTGGCACAGTAACTACATTCTCATATACAATTAAAAATCATATACAGTTGTAGGCAGACAAATTGATTGGTAACAGAATATTAAACAATTTGTTAGCAATAAACATTAAACTGTTATATAATCAAATGCATAAATAGTTGTAAAGGTCAAGAATCAAACAAGTCTGGGGTCGCTAATTTAAGGGTTGAAAGGCACTAGAGGTCAACTATTAATACCATGGGCAAGATTCTCAATTTTCTCTGGTTGATTAAGTTTAATCATGAGAGCCAAGTATTTCATGTCTGAGGGCTGACTAGAGGCTATACCTAGAAGACCTTGTAGTTAAGCTACGATTAAAGGAATTACTCATGAAATCATCGCCCGTCTTTTCTTTGACCCCCCAAAGTCTTTTCACATTGATTCAATTTTGATGTGTGTGCTTATTTTGTATGCCTTGGGTTTTTTACTTTTCAAGGACAAGCATCCACACTGGGAACCTCTAGGTCTCTAGTATCGTATGCGAGAGAAGATCTCTAACTCCTAACTTGGTCAAACTAGCTTAATTGGACTACTTGATTCTAAAACCTAGACAAGGGATTATGACAAAAAATTATATAGAATCTAATTTTTAATCTAAGCAAATGTGCGGAATATTGTGCTACCAATTACATTTAAAGTAGACAAACATGGATGCAAAAACAAAGACAAGGGGCAATGCTAATGGTCAAGAAACACCTGTTTGTGTTGATGATCACGCTTGATTTGAAGAGTGAATGAGAGAAAGATTCCATGAAGTTCCAAATCCTAACAATAGCAACACATTCCTGTACACACTAGGAAACACAAAGAATACCTCTAAGAGGCACATCTATGGGAAGAGGTACCAACCCTTATTGAACATAGTTAAAAAACATAAGGAATGCTAACCTAATTCTTTGCACTCCCCTAGAGAGTCAAGGGATCAGGATATTGTAGAGGTTAGGAGGTAACCCTAAGGCTAAACCCCTATCCTCGTCATCATCAAGAAAAATAAATTCATCATCCGTGAGACCATATGCACCATCTGTGTAATCATGTAAATCTTCTTCATCATTAGAGGCACCAATGTTCACTAAGAACATCACTAGGCGTCTATAGTCATCTTGGTCAAGAAGGTAAGTTTGTGTAATCGGGGAGACATCCTCTACTAAGTATGGATCAGTCGTGGTCAAGAGATGTATGAGCCATTCTAACTCCTCAAAATTCCTCTCACATGCTAGCGTACCTAACAAATCCCATTCACAGGTAAGCACCGGAAAGACTATGTGAAACACTTGTGAAAGTAAAGAGGGTAACTCTCACCCACCCAAGGTAGGAGATGACTCTAGTGATCTAGCCATATTTGTACATATAGATAGATGATGGTTAGAGTGCAAAATATTATAAGGGTCGTGTCAAAAGGTTTTGTCCTTGTGCATAATGTGTTTTTATGATTTTGTGTCATATATAGAACTTGTAGGTCTCCAGATTTTTGTTTGGTGGTTCTTACTCTTTTAGTTTTTTATTTTGGTTTTTGTGAGTATAAGGCTTTATATATACATTCCCTAAGATTGGAGATTGAGAGGTGAGGGAGAAAGGTTAAGAGGGAAGTGAGTGAATGATGAATATCATCAAACACTCCCCCCTTCCTTGGGTAGATCATACCTTTTGGAATGTTGTCATCATCTTTTGAAACCAATTGTTCCAAGTTGCCTTGGATGAAGACTTTGACCAATAGTTTTCGACCACCTTAGGTATTTCATATAGCT
Organism: Adiantum capillus-veneris; assembly: GCF_014529385.1. NCBI lineage: Eukaryota > Viridiplantae > Streptophyta > Polypodiopsida > Polypodiales > Pteridaceae > Adiantum > Adiantum capillus-veneris. The sequence goes on from NC_140956.1 coordinate 120,568,556, forward strand.
ACAAGGTTGATAAGGTACTCTACCATGATTTTATTTGCAACGTTGTTGTAGGTGGTGAACTTACAACAGGAGGTGAAAACTCTTTCTTGTTTGTATGGATATGTACAATGGTAGGTGGAGGTTGTGTTGAAGATTCTATTTCCATATATGAACTACATGAAGAGCAAGAAGCTTCAATCTTTTTTTCTATGGTTGATCTGAGTGAAACAAGCCTTTCTCGCTTGGGAACCCATACTAGCGCCAGGTCTGGTGTATAGTGTTCTGTGATTTTTTCTTTCCCATGATCTTTCATTGGCTTTGTTGTCAATCACAGGATTTGACCCACATGGGTCTGCTGGCAGGTAAGAACACAATTTACATTTTGGCTCCCAGATTTGATCATTTCCTTGATAGTAGCCTTGGGCTTCCAATAGTCCTTTGGGAATCCAACGCAACATTTTCTTACATTTATGGGATCGAGTGGGACGTTTCTTACAAGGCTCTGGTTTTTTAGCATCAGCCATGGTCGCTAAAGAAGCTTTAGGGACCCACTTGTATGTTTTGTTTGTTATATTAGGATGGGTTATGTGTGTCTCAAGATTTTTTTTAACTACAGGAGTTGAAGCTCTAGAGAGTTGGGCTATAGAGACACATGGTTCAACCTCCTAGACATGCATTTTTTTGGTTTTATTTCCTCAGAAGGTAATGAATAAAGGACTATGGCTTGGATGGAAAGGCTAAGAGTTGGTTTCTGCATTGTAACACTTTCAGTCCCCCAATCAATAATGCATTTGGTGGCGTTCATCCATGCACGTCCTAGAACTACCTTCCATAATTCTAGCAGGCATAACCAAAAAGTCTTGACTCACAATCCCGTTGTCATAACTAACAGAAATGTGTCAGATTCCAAAAAACGTAGTTTCTTTTCTTGTTAACACCGTTGACTTGGATAGTAATCTTAGATAGAGATGGTTTTCCCAACTGACACCATACTCCATATGACAATAGATTATATTTAGCACCCGTGACTAGCAAGGCATTACATAAGGAGAAAGTTGGACTCACTTTTGGACCTTTCAGTTCTAGAGAGAGAGTGGCGCTCGACCAATGAGGAAGAGGCTAACATTACATTGAAAATCGACATTTTGGACTCAAGATCTTTTTAAAAAAAGGGAGGAAATATTATTTTTGTTCATCAAATTTCACAATTTCACGGTTTCAAGGCATAAATGCCGTAAGTCGTACTAACTCTGTACCGAGGAATTTTAGAACTTTCATTGAAGACTCTATCTAGTATCTTTTTTCCCGCCCAAATATGACTTTGAGTAGCTCTACTTCCCTCTCAAAACTTCTTCCCTTTTTCATATTTGCGCTAACCTTTCTGTGTACTCTATTGCACACCATGTCTACTTCTCGACGGCCTAGCACTACCAATGACTCTGTTAGCATTTTTAATAGTTATACTACAGACGATCAAGCATGGATACCATCTCGAATAACTATCGGAAGTTGGGTTCTACTGCAAACTAGGAGGAGGAAGAGGAGGCAACGCAATGATTTAGTGGAGGATTTCAAGGAACAAGTTTAAGAGTTTAAAGTGTGTGCACAAAGCAAGCGGGTGAAAGAGGTCCTCATACAACATGCTTTCAAGCATGCAGACTTAAGGTTGCAAACATCTCCTCCAAGTTTTCCAAGGCATCGGCCCAACTGTAAGTTATTTTCAGCATCTCGCTTAGTGCATGATTATATTCAAAGAGTAAGTGGTGGATATCATCTTTGGTATGTTTCAGATATCTATCCATCGAATAGGACAGATTAGTAGTTGGGATTTTTGATTCTTTACATGCGTTTATTGGTGAGAAAATGTACCGAGGAAGACAACACAAGAAACTTGCAAATAATGGAATTTTCTTTTATGATATGTCCTATGTGGAACTGAGAACTTCCATTGGTTGGGGTCGTGTAGCTCCTTTGTCACTTCCATCCTTTGACAGCAAGGATTGGTCCTTGCCAGCTTCGCAAACTAGTGAAAGCTTTAGGAATAAGTTGTTTTAGGATATACAAAAGTCCCTCAAGTATTCAATTGCCACAAAAATAGTTCGGCTCGCACTATTTATGCCTCTTGAAGTGTTTGTAGATTTTTTCTATGAGCAAATAAGAACTACCGCAACAATGTTCATTGCAAGTCTGAGAGCTGTTTGGACTTTTTAGACGATAATTGGGATAGGAAACAATCACAGAACAAAATCTGTATTTTGCAAAAGAAGTCCATAATTTGCAAGTTCATTATAAGCTCTCAAAATATTTTAGTATCGTTTTACTATATTAAATATCATCTTCTTAGTTGGCAGCTTATTCCACTCGACCAATATATAGAGAATAGCCTTGAGAACAAACCTTTATCAATGGAGCTCTACTTTCAAGACAACCTACTTATTGTGATGGAGACAATGTCAAGCACAACTCTTTCACAGCTCAGGGTAGATCTTACATCTGAAGAACTTCCACTTTTGCCAGAATTGTATGCATTCAGTCTCAACAATAGAAAGGTGCTTACTAAATTGATGAAGTTTGATTGTCTTTAATACATTAAGACAGAATCTAACTTTTTCTTCTTTTCAGATTCCAAGACGCAAGGAGAAAACAACATTGTGCAAGGAGTCACTAACAAATACACTTCACTTAATTGCTTCCACCGGAAGCTAGGTCACATACCTTGTGCACGCAAAGAGCTTTGATGCCATGCAAACCATGATGTACTCTTCAAAATGACTAACGCAGAGACATTTTGTGGCGGTCAAACAATGTTTCAAAAATGTACATTTTCATTGTTTCAAAACTTTACATATTGTGTTGTTTCTGTCAAGATTTATACAAGTAATTTGCTCCCTTTCCCTACTACTGTCCTCTCCCCTGGTTTGTGCCACTCGTCCCCTGTCCTCTGCCCCGGTTTGTGCCACTCGTCCCTTGCCCTCTGCTCCCCTTCCCTTTGCTCCGGTTGCTGCTACTTCTACCTCTGGGGACGCTGGTCTCGGGCATCCTTTCGCGTCGCTCGAAATCATGGGCCTCTTCCATGGCTTCCCATGCTTCTTGCACCTGTGAAGCTTCCCTCTATTCTCGATCTTGTTGTCGATGTGTAGCCCATTTGTCTACTTCTGCGGCGTCCGCATAATATTGATGTATTGCTTCTTGCATATTTCAAACTTCTTCTTGAGTCTGATTGTGGCGTTGCATCATTTTATTAATGCGAGCCTCTTCGAACTCCTCAACTCTCGCCGCTTCCTCTCTTGTGCGTCTGTTTATCGAGATTATAATATGTTGGATGGCCATTACAGAAAAATGTCACACATCGTTGGGGGTGTAGTTATGTAATTGAAGTTCCTGTAGAAGCGTGATACAGACATTTGTTGCGTCATACAAACGTTGAAGCAAACAATGAAACAGCACGATTACTTACATTCGGTACATCCATAATTTGACTGAGGAGCAACAGGGCATTCAAACAGGTTCGCCAGCCACAGCTATAGTCATCAGTCTGTGTGGGCACGGCTACCTATTCGTGCCGGATGGTATTTCCTAGATCATGTTCTAACAAAACATGCTATACACAGCTTACAAGTTTTTTTGCGGCACTACATACGTAACCACTTGAGTCAATAACACATTACAAAGAGATACTGCTTCCAAATGTACTCAGATGGGCCTTACGTTTTTACACGACCGTGAAACGCCTTGCTTTGCCCGGAGTTTGCGTAGTCAAGAATCTTAGCTTCCATGTCAAATAACATCAGACTCCAATGATCACTACAAAGAAACCATCAAAGATGAGGAGAAATATTCTAAATGCAACATGGTTTTTACAAGGTAAGAAAAAACCATTAGGAAAATTTTGAACTCATTTTTGGGCCTTTAAGAGTGCCACATCATCAAAGTTGTACAAAAGAACGCAACCCAGTAGACCCCTCTAAATATTGCTTAGAACCCCATGATATGACCTATCATTGGAAAGTTCTTGAAAAATAGATTCTAAAGAGCCAAGGTCCGAAAAGTTTGGATGACTTCTATGAAAGTTATGCCATTTTTTTTCAATCAGCCAGGTTTTGTTACCGTTACGGTAATCTAAAATCACATTTTTCTAGATCTACATGAAGGCAACGTCCGATACATGCATGCTATATATCAATAGATAGCATTTGAAGAGTAGATTCTAAATATCCAACCTCCGACAAGTTTGAATCTTATTTGCAAAAAATTTACCGATCCCCACTTTTTGAAAGCTATGCCACATCAACAATTCTTACAAGGCCCATTTTTGAGTCCAAACTTTTCCTAATGTCACGATTGATTGTATGCAGTGACCAGAAAGCGCAGTAGATCAAAGTTGACTCTGCTAAACTAGTTCATCAAACTCAAAAAGGAAATTGAGTTGTTCTGCAGATAAGGCGATATCAGCGGATCTATTACGTATACTTTGTCTTGAACCTCAGGGGGCAGAAGCGAGACAACGTGGCTAACATGAATCAATGGCAGAGATTAGACTTGAGGTATTTCAGCGGGCTGTCTCACTACCACAAACCCATGAGTCAATACCGAGCGAGTGGGGCAGTTATCGAATTCCATCCGCCACTGACTCACTTGGTATTGACCCATGTCTTAATGGTGGTGAGCCATTATAAAGAAAAACTTGACGACTGTCGGAAAGACATGGGTCAATACCGAGCGAGTAGTAACACTATCCAATTCCATAAGCCAATGTCTCGCTTGGTATTGACCCATGGCTCGGTAGAGACCCATTTAATCAACCAAACGTGAATCTTAAAGAGCATGAGAATTACCACAAAGCAACGTTGACGACCTCATTCGTTGCGTTGGAGTTGGTGAAATTGCGCATGCACAGGAAGTCTTGATGATCGAGGTTGAAAATGCAGGCCTCCTCTGACCTTCCAGGCAACAGTATCTGTGCATGCAGAGGCACTGAGTTGAACAGAACTCTCAAATCCTCTTCATTCTCTTTGTTTATTTTCTCTAAAATAATTGACTCATCTGATATGTTGGATGGCCCTTGTGATGCAAAGCCTTGCCCTTGCCTTTCTTGAGCTGGCTCCTTGGCTGCCTCAGGCTCCTCCCAAACAGCCGTAGGGTCCTCCCTAACAGGCACAGGCTCCGGATAATTTTCCTTCAATATTGGTTCCTCAATAGATGCCTCAGGGTCCACCCTGGCCTGCTCTTGCCCCTCATCATCCCTTACTGGTTGTGGATCCTCCATGACTTGCTCATTTTGGTGTCTAGCTGGCTCCTCAATAACTGTCTATGTTTCTTCCATGACTGCCTCGGGGTCCACTCTGGCTTGCTCATGCCCCTCTACGGCTATCTCAGCCTACCCATCTGTGTCAGTTCTCTCGACCCATGATCGGGTCCTTCTGTTGTTTGTTTCAGCCCTAGACAGCTCTGTCTGTTGTGCACGAGGATGGAGAGGGGGGATGTTGAGAATATCCATCGTTCTACTATCCCGGATACGCACTGGTTGAAGCAGCCCATCGTAGCGGAAATGCAGCCTCTGAAGAGTATCAAAATCCCGCGGCATGATAGTAACGCGGTGTGCATGGGTAGCCAGGATATATCCATCGTTGAAGAATTCAACGAGGTAGTCTTCTGCAATTTCTTGAAGGCAGAGTAGTGCACTACTGGCCCATCGCATGCCGACTCTCCACTGCTAGCAAATCTCCCACACTAGCTGGAAAGGGAGACGTGGAATAGCAGGTTGAACGTGTCATTCTATCCTGCGCAGCTCTTGCAGTACACCTCTGTGCGCCTCATATCGGCATCTTCTTGCTTGAGCATTCAAAGATTCACCTGTTGCCCTCCTAGCCATGGCGTTTACACGAGGCATCTCTACAAATAGCATAGCACCAAAAGACAATTCATTTGTCAGCACAAGCGACTTCAGATTTCAGAAAAGGTCAATACCAAGCGAATAGGTGTTGGAAAGAGTTTTCCTTCCCTTATTCGCTCGGTAGTGACCTCAGAAAATAGTAATAGTAGACATTACTTATATTGGTCAGTACCAAGCGAACAGGTGCATCGGAAAGAGTTTGCCTTCCCTTATTCGCTCGGTAGTGACCTCAGAAAATAGTAATAGCAGACATCACTTATATTTTCTGAGGTCAGTACCAAGCGAACAGGTTTGCACCCCCTGCAACAAAATACCTTATTCGCTTGGTAGTGACCTCAGAAAAGTGTAATAGCAAGAAAACAGGTTTGCATCCTATGCAACAAAATACCAATGTGAAGGAGACATTTAAGTCCATGCGTTCCTAACTGTCATGTCGTTCCCTCCCATCCCCTCCCCTAATCTAGGGGGGGGTGGTACCATTGCTTCTCTCTCCCACGTCTACCTCTCATGAAACCGCATGGCAGTACCACCCCCTCACAGACCACTCATAAGCCAGAACCCAGGATCTGCTTTTTAGGTATGTCCATCTAGTCTATTTAACCAACATTTTTTTCAGAACCTCCCTCAGGGTTTGCAAAACAACTACAAGAAGCTTAGGATAGTGGTGATGCCTTTCCAAGGTATACTCCCGCAGTGCCAACAGGACCGCATCCGCGGGCCCTCCTCAGAAGGTCCCCCCTTGGCCCTCCCCCGATGTTACCCTTAATGTTCTCGACCAACACAACCCGAGAGTGGCTGCTGTCAACATGGGAGTCAATTCTCGAGGTAAGCTGCTGGTAATTCTTTGCTTTCTGCTCCCAATTTCCAAGCTCCTAGTTTGAAGAGCTTATTTGCTAAATGCTCTGTGCAAGATGCTAGCCTAAAGCTGGAACAAATACTGATCGTCAGGCATAGGGTCTCAATCCTTAAAGACTCGCTGGAAGCAAGAAGGCCTGAAGACCTGCAGCGATTGCTCACCGAGAATGGCTCTATAGAGGCTATCTATAATTGGCTACAAGAGATGAAGGATGAAGTGCTTGAGCTAGCCACTAAATATGAGGAAGCCATTAACTTTGCCAACAGGCTTCAAGAAGAGATAGTCTGGCTGTGAAGGAAAAGAACTACATGGTTATTGCGAACCCTAAACCCTCGGAAATTAGTAGGCCACTCTTTGTAAAGTCTGAAACTTGGCCTTTGCGCCTATCCCTAGTGTTTTCTAACTCAAAACCCATTGTTAAGTTGTAATTTTTCTCCTTTATAAATTCAAAGTGCGTATTTGGTAAAAAAAACCCTAAACCCACAACAAACAGGGTTTACCTTCCCCTTATTTGCTTAGTATTGACCTTTGTACTAGCAGACATCACTTAACTTTTTTGAGGTCAGTACCAAGCGAACAGGGGCATCGAACTAAGTGGCCTTTTCTTATTCGCTTGGTACTGACCAAGGAAAAGTGTAAAAGCAAATATCCTATGGTAAAGACGATGGTCAGTACCAAGCGAACAAGTGCAGCAAACAGGGTTTACCTTCCCTTATTTGCCTGGTACTGACTACACAAAATAAAAGTGCACAAAAGGGTAATAAGTAGCATACCTCTTCACTGTGTGTAGAGTTCTGCGTCACTAAAGCACTGCAGAACAAGAGTAAGAGAAGGATGCACGAGAGTAAGAGGTGATGTGCAAAAAGATTTGGGATGGTTTGCGTACCACGTAGCGTCGATGGGGGTAGAGTTAATTAGAATGATGCGCAGTAGAGGACGCGAAAAGAGGCATAATAGTTGAAATGTTTGGCGGGGGTACTGCCTCTAAACTTAGAATGCTTACCTCGGGGAGGGTGACAACTTCACTTATGCGCGAGATTGTGGTTGGTAAATCGTAGTGCATGGAAATCTGAGACCAATTATTACTGGTTGTCCTTGTGAGCACAGCCCACGTGCCTTTTTGAGTGACCGTTTAGGGTCAGACAGACGCCAATAGCCCTTGCAGTCGCCATATCCATCTCCAAGTGTAACAAATAGATCGCCGTTGCCTTTGCCTTTTCTGCGCTCTTCCCCTTGGCCAGCTCATGTGATCCTGCATTTAGAGTTAGACGTTGATCGCCCTTGAAGTCGCCATCTCCATCTCCAAGTAGAACAAACAGATTTCCATTGCCTTTGCATTTTCTGTGCTCTTCCCCTTGGCCACCTCTCGTGATCCTGCGTTGAGAGTCAGACGCCGATCGCCCTTGCAGTCGCCATCTCCATGTCCGAGTAGAACAAATAGATCGCCGTTGCCTTTGCATTTTCTGCGCTCTTTCCCTTGGCCACCTCTCGTGATCCTGCGTTGAGCAACCTCCACTGGGTCGAGTCCTTTGTTGCCGCATCGCCATCGCCATCACCACCTTCTGGTTCTTGCTGTCGGCGGCTTGCGACATCACCATCCAACTCGGCACCATTGGATATTGCAGAGACAGGTTCTTTCTCCTTGCCTCTCTCCCCTTTCTGTGTGTTGTTAACTTTGTGCGCACCGAAGCCACTACGTTAGGGTAAAATTAAAAGTTTCAAGCCGCATGGTTGGAATAATTACTCCTTATGTGACCGTGCCTGAGTTTGGGCATAGTGAGTGAGTAGGCCTATAAATCTATCACTGATAACATTAAATGCTCTGTTCTTATCCACCTGTTCCGAATGCTTGGGTCACTGGACAGAACCAAGCAAATAGGGCCCTTTGGATATTCTTGGGCCCCTATTTGCTTGGTTCTGACTCAAGTGATGTCACCTTTTATGGAATTAGCGCACGGGACAGAACCAAGCGAATAGGGCCTTTCGGAGATTCTTGGGGGCCCTACTTGCTTAGTTCTGACTCAACTGACGTAACCTCTTATGACATTAGCGCATGGGATAGAACCAAGCAAATAGAGACCTTGAGGGGTACTCGAGGCTCAATATTCGCTTGGTTATGACAGCAAATAGTTTTGGCTTGCTTTTTCTTTCACTCATGGGGATCATAGTCCTGGAGACAGACGTGAGCGAGGATACATGTGAAGAAAAACTATTCACGTTCTTATACAACGCCCGTGCTCATCACCGTGCACCAGAACTATTAGGAATGTTTAATGCAGAGTTTTCTATACAGAGGATTATAGATTGCTCATTTGAGTACCTACAAACCCATTTGGAACAGTATGAGGCAGTCACTTGTGAGAATTCCATGATAGTTGATGGCATGAGATATGTGCACCTAGCCGACCTTGACCCTGACAAGAGTGCTTCAAGGAGACTGAATCACTGTCTAGAAAAGTGTCCCTCCAATGCACTGCTTGTACAAGACAGGTGTATGAAGCACTTCAAAAAGTGTCGCTTAGTGGAATTCTACCACGGGCTTGTCTGTTACTTATACTTGCAGATGGATGGTGAGTCAGAGACTTCCCAGTCATTAGGAGATTTCGGAGGTCTTTTGGAAGGCCTTTTGGAAGAGAGAGGATAATAAGCTCCTCCAATGAGAGAAGATCCTACGTTACGTAGAAAAATAGATTGATATTAACAAAAATATAAAAGGTGTCCCTCTCCTCATTTAATAATCTAGTGGTCCTTAAAGACGATCTCTCTTTCATTTAATGCGAGCACCTTTTTCACAAGGTAGATGCGGTGCATTTAATACGGCTTACGTCATCACTGGAACTCAAAAATTCACAAAACTATCTAGTGGTGGAAGATTTTGAAACTTTTGATACTGTCAATGCGTCCGGAACGCCCAAATATCCTAGAAATGAATGTCTAATTGCCTTGCTCCGACATCCAAAGAGGCAAAAAATGTCAAAAACCCCTAAAAGAACATTTTACTAACGGCGCACGAGGGGGCATTCCAAAATTTTGGAATGCCTCCTCGCGCGCCGTTAGTAAAAAGCCCCTTTTTTCCTCTTTTTAGGGAGCTTTTTGAGAGGAAAATGTCAAAAAACCTCTCAAAAGGGGCTTTCTTGAAAGATAAGTGTCCAAAAACCACTAAAAGAAGCTTCGTACTAACGGGGCGCAGGGGGGGCATTCTAGAATTTTAGAATGCCTCCTCGCGCACCTTAAGTAAAAAGCCAATTTTTTGGGGTTTTTTGACATTTTTTACCTCTCCGGATGTTTGAACGAGACAAGTAGACATTCGTTTTTAGGGTATTTTGACGTTTCGAACGCATTGGTGGTGTCAAAAGCCTCAAAATCTATCACTATTTGACAGTTTGTGACTTTTCAAGTTCCCGTGATAACGTAAGCTGCATTGAATGCGCCGCACCTGCCTTCTGAAAAAGACGCTTGCATTAAATAAAAAAGTGACCATTTTCAAGGACGATTGGGAATATAAATCTACTTTTTAGAGTGTTTGGTTGTCCTTTTGAACGTACTCACAAGGTGCGAGTGCATTTTAAAAAAAGTTTCTAGAGAGAGAAATACAATTTCTTACAAGGCCCTCCAAAATTTTCTCATGCAACAACTTTCGGTAGTTGTCCATTGGAGCCAGAGGAAGAGGTAGAGGATGTGGAGGTGCACTTCGACCTAGAAGAGGAGCGGTAGAGGTACTAAAGGAAACATTTGATGCGGGCTTAACTCTTGTTTCTCTTGCGGATGCAGCAATAGGGTGCAAGCAAGAAAGTCCAAGTAAGGAAGTGACTTTGCCTCTGAATTGTGCTCCCAGCTTTGCTATGGCGGGCGACACCGACTGTCTTCTGCTCACAGATATCATGCATGAGTTGAATATACGGGAGGACTACTGCATAGCTGCAATTGCAAATTTTTGTGAGGCAGACATGGGGTTTGTGGATGATGATGGAGTGGACCAACATCTTATTGCTGACATAGCTGTCCGCGACTCACAGTTCACTTCAGGGTGGCAATTGATCAAAGATACATTCAATGAAGCGAAGTTCGCAGAAGCCAATTTGCCAACAGATGAGCAGTTTGAATCGACAACAAAACAACTCGGCTTGGAAAACATGGGTAGGCCCGTGGAACCTAGAGATCAGGTAATGAATAGTCAGTCTATTCACTTGTGGGGGAGGTGGATGCTGGAAATGGACGAGAATCAGATGGTAACTTTTGTCGTGCATTCAGATGGTATTGGAGATGGCACAGTGATAAACATCATGATCATTTTTTTTGTTGACAGGTACTAGTGTATGACGATAGTTTCCTTAGAAGAGTGGGAGGCTCACGGCAAGGGCTTGTCTCACTGGAGTCCAAGGCAAGGATGCGGCGTTGTCTCACTACATCGGGCGTTTCAACCACAAAAAGGTTTGTAGAAACAATTCAAGTACTTGGCAATTGTACTCATCTCACTTACGGCCCATAAATTCATTACAACTTTTATGTAGATCATAATATTCCACACGGAATACTCCGATGACAATGCAAAGTTCCCACTGTTTGCAATGAAAGTTATTACAAGATTGTGTGGTGGGCACCCCCTCCCACTAAACGCAAAAAGACTAATTCTGATTGAGAAACAGTTTTCTCTACGCGTATTTGGCATTGGGTATGGGTGCCAAGCACTCAGAACCCCCTATTTCATGTCCTACAAAGCTCAGGCCTACAGGGGTTTAAGACCCGGAAAGCTTAGATCCATACAACAAGCGGCTGTTTCTGAGGGAAAGAAGATGCCTGATGCTCGTGGGGATGCTGCCATCAACAAAGGAACGAGCTTGTCTACAGAGCTTGCACATCAAAGAGGTACAAAGTGAGGAAGAAGGAGGTGCATCGAAGAGGATAAAAACGACCAGCTCAGGTCCATCTTCTCCCGTCTTGACTCATGCCCGTTGCCACCTCGCATAGCACTCCACCGTATTTGAAGCTCCCCAAGCCATCTGTTTCTTCTCTTTGCGGATGTGTTGTAAAGACCGTGTAATTTTTGAACTATTAAGAAGTTCCTTCTGCCTTGCTCTATGAATTAGTCGTCTATAAGTCCATTGGTGTAACTCTAATAGGCTATTGGTCTTATCTTTTCCTCCCCCATGTCTAGTGTGCTTAAAATAACCTGTCCATGTAGTGGGTTTTTTCCATGGCTTGTGTGGGCCATATTGATAGTGAGCCATATGTCTTGGCAAAATATGGACCATAGTTGAACAATATGTGTTGCATTGAAATAAAACAAAATTGTCCGTAGAGTACAATTTAAAATTTTGTTTTGTATACGTAGAATGCCAACCCACCATGTAATGTGTGATATGTTGCCCACCCCACCCTGTAAGGTAAGCCTTTTTCCAATCCAGCAAGGCTGCTTGAAATGATGTGAGCTTACTTTGGTCCCAAGAATGCTGCTCAACGTGGTGGAAAATTTTATCTAATGATTTCCACACATTTGCCTTGTGATTCTGGATTGCCCCACCACCAGCATTGTCTTTAACCACCTTATGTAACTGTTTCCATTTGTTGAATAGTTTCTCCTTTCTTCTCTATCTGAATCTTTGAGGCTAAACCCAAGAAACCTTCTTGCCTTCACTCCGCCTATCGATGCTTTGCTCGTTACCTTGTACCGACTTTGAGACATCTTAGGGTCCTCTTCGATTTTGACATTGCCTCCATGCAAACCAATGTCTGAGAGCACTCCCTCTAATGCTTTGATCACTCTTTTCGACTCACTCTCTGGCTTTAATGTCCATGCAAAACATATGTACAAATGAACCACCTTTTCAATTATTCGACAGAGTGCATGAAGTGTACAGACGTGAACTCTACTCAGAGGAATATCAAGCACTGGTTTAAAAGTCTTATCTTGAAGATGTCTATTTGGAGCTCTATTCCATTGCACACTCTCAAGATATTGTGCATCAGCCATGTAATATCAGCATGGATTTGCCACAGATGCTCCATGTGCTATGTTGTACATACACTTAAGTGTCTTTAGGTCACCTGCCATGTGCCATTCCACTATGTAGTCACCAAATCCTTCCACTGAAAGAACGGCTCTGTTTCTTTATTCACTGATGATAGAACAAATTTGGGTTTGACGGATTTCAAAATTTTCCTTATCAACCTGTAGTGAAAAACGAAAACACAAAATCAACAACCAAATAATCAATATTTTTGTTATCATAGAGTGAACGAAGTATACCTGAAATGATCCCAGAGTTAGAATGTTGTTTTGGGATTGCACGTTGAAGTATCGTGGATCCTCTTTCGTTATTGATGGATTCAGAGCTCTGTTCATGAGAGTAATGGTGACTCTCTCTGGCTTCTTGTTCTTTAGGACCTCGCACTCGTCGAGCTTCGAAACAAACTTGAGAACCCCACCGCACTCCTCTCAACTGATGTCAAAGAAGTGAACTGCATACCTTTGCAATGCTTCAAGATCAACGAAGATGTAATGGCTATTGCCCGCACAGGAGCAATAAGCATTACGGGAATGATTACCCGCAACTACATTATATGAACATCAACATATAGAATGACAATAGAAGTAAGTACACAGTACGCAAGCATAGAACACCTCTTGCTTCATTCATGTGTGATCCAGACACAGAGTTACAACAGTTGATGCCATGAATATCATAGAGATTGGTTGAGTTACATCAAAAGATAGGTATGCCCCTCCATATACAACCGCTGCTCCAGCGCAGATCGGGAACAGTGCTCACACTCCTGTCCCATGATATCCTGTGAAGAACTGCCGCTACGGTCACCGCATGACTCCTGATCCGCAGTGTCCAGACCTTCGCAGGACCACATGTGCAGCTAATGCCGTAACACCTGGCACGCACGGTGGATTATGCGAACCCACACTCAGCCCCTCCGGTTGGAAGGTTCCAGTTGTTGATATGCACCCTGCTCTAGTGAAGAGGAAATATCAATGTAGCCAAAGCCTCTAAAATCTGCAGTATGTGCCCGATAGACCTCATCCAAAAGATGTGGATCAATCTCAATATGTTCCGGCCAGGGAGCCCGAGGAATAAACTGCGTTGGCAAAGAAATAGATTGAGGTATCTATTAAGAGCAGAACAAAATGAAGGGCAAGGTGGTAGACTGAGAGAAAAAGAATGAGCCAATGTCTCCACCCAAAAACAGACCCTACACCGCTCCTTACGAAATCGACAAATCATTTTCTACAAATGAGATACATGAGCGTGGGCTTCAGCACAATCCTCTGTAGCTTGTGCCCAATCAGCAACATCAAAACCCTCGGGAACAACACTCTTACCTCTGTCAGTGTTGGATGACTCGGGTTGTTGCACCACAACCTGTTGAGTGGGTGGCTGTGCTCTCACCTCAGCAGCCAAGCGTGTGCTCCAGCTTTGCAGTTGATTATCCAAAAAAACCACGGAGATCCTCTTGCATCTCCACTGCCAACGCATCCAAATCATTCATATTGATCATTACATCACCAGGGTGTGAAGCTAAGTATGAGGCCAGGCTATGCTGTGTTCTCAACTGAAGAAGTTCTTATTGAATAGAGGCCACAAACTCGGCATTAGCCCCTCGTAAAATCTGTATTTCGGCGAGTTGTTGCAGTCAACTCCTCATTTTGAGTGGACAACTCGGCAATGCGAGTCTGCGAGGCCGCTACCTACGCTTCCAGCTCATTTACTCTTCCCTCTGTGGCGGGGGTTGGCTAGGCCGCACGAATAGACTCTGCAAGTCTGCTCAAAAAAGTGCCACATGCCTGTAATTGGTCAGCGGGGGTCGCTGTCGTAGCCTCCCACAGTAGCGCGGCGGGAAGAGTACCTCCCGTCGAGGCAGCCGCATTGGTAGTGCCAGAAGCTTTCGGTTGAGTGGGAACATCCGCAACCGGAGAGCCCGTCCTCAGCGGAGTAGCACTGCCCACTCTCTCCTGCATTCGGCGGCGCCAACGAGCCACCGCAGAATCCTCCGAAACAAAAGATGCAGTCGCCGGAGGTGGTGTAGAAAATTGTTGTTCCTCCCTACCACGCTTGCGGTTTGCTGATCTTGCACCTACAGTGGCCATCTCATGGGCTCCAGAGGATACCATTTTTGTCGATGGACCTGGAAAATCCTCAGTGCCAAGATGCTGCTATTGTGTTTCCCTCTCAGCAGGCACTGCCAAACTTTGCGTTTGCGACAGAGGAGCAACAGTCCCTTGGACCACCAATCGATCATCTTCAAAGTGGCAGAGAGGACGCAGGGCGAGAGGAAAAACTTCTCTTAAAGGAAAAATCAATGTGAGCAGTTGACCAACTTTTGTATTGGTTGGGGTATTTCTCCCCAACTGTGCCATCACTCTTTGGCACTCCGCCAGCAGTCATTCTCTGACAACCGTTGCCCAAGCTACTAGCCCAAAGTTGGCCGAATGCAAAACATTTCTTGCTCGGGTCGAAATGGTATAGGTTTTGGCTTGTAGCCAAATCGCCTCGAGAAACCATCGATACGCATCCTTGGTTGCTACATTTGAAAACCCTAAAAGCTTATACTCCCCTTTACTTTCAAGCCAAACTCCTGCTCGACATCTGCAGCAGGGATCACATGAGAGGCGCGCACCACACCATCGTTGGGCAAACAGCAACACCTGGAGATCCTTTTTGATGTCAACTGAATCTGTTGATTATTCAGCACCACAATATCGCCACTAGCCAGTTGCTCAATCAAATCTGCTGCCTACGGGTGAACTGGTATCCCTTGCCAATCCAAGTTGACAAACACACGCAGCCGCAAGTCTTGCAGCCATGCGTCCACTCGTCGAAGCGCTAGCTCTGTTGTACATGAGTGAAAGGAATACATTGCAGGAGGGAAGCTTTCATGGCGGCGATGAGATGAAGGACCAGAGAGTATAGAACTAAGAGCGTGCGACACACGAAACAGGAGAAACACAATAAGAATCGTCTGCATGTAGTAACCCTTTCACAATGAGTTCCCAAAATAGGGCGATCCACGGTGTCACAACCATCATAGTTCCTTTCCCGCTTTCCAAGATTGCATGCAAAAGAATCCCCAATCATGATTAGGGCGGCTTCCGGCTCTTGTACCACAGCAAAGGGGCACTGAATCGGGGTAGGTGAAACATAATGGCGCAGTCTGAAACCATTGACCGGTACAGAAATAACCTCTCCCTGTAAATCCGCCAAATAAAAAGAGATAGGCCCACATGCTTGAAAAATCCAGAATGGTCCTGACCACCGTAATTTAAGCTTCCCCAGCATCTTCCCGAGGCAGGAATTAAAGACAAGGACCAGCTATCCCCGAACAAATTGTCGTGCTTTCGGGCGATCCATCTATTTTTTCCTCCTAGATTGCAGATCCTGCAGCACCGCAAAGCTATTCAGCCGCTCTTCGTCCAGTTCCTGCAAAACATCCAATCGATAAATCACAAAATCATCTGGAAGAAGTCGATCCGCAATCAGCATCCGCAGACTCAGGATCACATGCTCCACCGGGGTGATTGCCTCCATGCCAAATGCCAACTTAAAAGGAGTCAATCCTTTGCCACTTTATAAGTTGTCCGATAGGCCCATAAGGCGGAAGGAAGTTTCACATCCCAATCTGTTCAATGCATATTCACTAACTTTGTTAAAATCCGAATCAATTGCTTATTAGTTGATTCTGCTTGCCCATTTGCCTGAGGATAATATGGATAATATTTCTAGTGCAATACAAAATAAAACAGTAGCATTCTCTCCACCACCTTATTCAAAAAATGACTTCCCCTGTCACTAACCAGCTCAATAGGGCAACCATATCTAGAAAAGATATCCTTATATAAGCATCCCGCCACAGAAACTGCAGTGTTATCTCTCAAAGGCCATGCCTCCACCCATTTGGTAGCGTAATCCGTGGCTGTCAAAATATACTTATTACCTGTGTGAGCTGCCACTGGTTTAAAAGGACCAACAAAATCCAAACCCCACTTTTGAAAAGGCTCCAAGGGCAGAACTAGCTCAAAAGGCGTTCTGGACCGTTTGGTAGGTTGCCCCAACCCTGCTGACACACATCACACTGTTGCACATAATTTATCGCATCCTGAAACAATGTGGGCCACCATAATCCAGATTGGAGAACCTTTCGAGCTATGATTAATGCTACAAATGGACCTCCCGCAATACCATTATGGACTTCCTCTAATACTGCTTCCTGCTCCTGTGGTAGCACACATCTGAGTAACACATCTGCCACTATACGATAATAGAGCTGTCCCATAATGATCTCAAAATTCCTGCTTCTAATAGCTATAAGTTTCCTCTGCTGGTGGTTGGACAAGAAGGAAGGCATTTCGCCTCTATCGAGAAAATGAAACATCTCCTCATACCATGTCCATGGGATGCTAGGAATGACCCTTGCCTGTTCCGGAACTGTGATATCCTCTGCATCTACTCCTATTAGAATAGAGACGCATCCGGAAATTCATCAGCTACACCCGACGGCTCTCCGGAATCTAACCTGGATAGGTAGTCCGTCACCGCATGTTGAGCCCCTGGCCGGAGCCCCTGGCCAATGTATGACCTCAAAGTCAAATTCCTGCAACAAAAGCACCCATCTGGCCAATCTTCCCATCAAATTCTGTTGCCTTACCAGGTATAAAAGAGCCGAATGGTCCACATGGAAGAAAAAACGTCGGCCCAACAGATAGTGCCGGAATTTCTTCACTGAATAAATCATCCTTAAACATTCCCTTTCGGTTACTGAATAATTTCTTTCTGCGGATGATAATTGTCTATTGGCATAATAGACAAGTCGGAACCATCCTTGACTTTGTTCCTCCATCAGCACACTGCCAATAGCTCGATCCGAAGCATCCACAAACACATGAAAATCCTGACCCCAATTCGGTGCAAGCATAATCGGAGCTTTGGATAGCTGAAGTTTTAATCTCCGAAAATCCAAGTCACATTCCTATTTCCATTCAAAATCTATAGCATGAGCTGCCTAAGTAATCGGGATTTCCAAATGCGCGACAAACCGCAAATGCCTCCCATGCCAACGGGCTTGACCCAAGAAAATCTGGCACTGTTTCTGGTTCCGCGGTGGAGGCGCTTCCATGATTGCGGCAATTTTGTCCGGATCCACGAAAATACCATCTTCAAAAATTATATGCCCCAATAGGCTGCCACTGCGAACGACAAATGCACACTTTAAAGGATTCAAACTGAATTTTACCTCTCTGCATTTCATAAAGCATAACCGTAATTGCTTCAAATGCTCCAATTGCGCTCCAAAAACACTGAGATCATCCAGAAAAATTCTCATAAAATCCGTCAAATAAGGACCAAAAATTTGGAACATATCCCTTTGAAAAGTGGAAGGTGCATTCCGCAATCCGAACCACATCATTGTGCAGGCAAACACACCCCATGCGGTAATAAAAGTTGTTTTTGGTTGATCCCGCAATGCCATTCGGATTTGATTATATCCACTAAATCCATCCAAAACAGTATACATCTCATGTCCTGCTACATCATCCAAAATGGAATCCAAAAATGGAAGAGGAAAAGGATCTAGAACAGTAGCTGCATTCAATTTCCGGTAATCCACACAAATTCGGATTTGCTTATTTTTCTTTGGTACAACCACAATTGGAGAAATCCACTCCGGATGATCAATAGGGGTAATAAAACCCACTTCCAACAGGCGATCAATTTCCATCTTAACTTGCTTTGCCACATTCGGATTCGTCCTGTATGAGTGCTGCTTCACTGGCACCGCATCCGGTTTCAGATTTATCGTATGCTGATAGAACTTAGGATCCAATCCCTGCATATCCGCATATTCCCATGCGAAAACATCCTTAAACTCTGTCAGTAACTTGATCAAATCATCGCTAGAACTTGCCTCCAGCTACTTATTAATATATATGGGTCGCGAATCCGCTTGCTCCCCAAGAAAAACCTTCTCTAACTCATCTTCTTTAACCCTTGTAATTTTTTCCATTTGCGCCTCAAACGCACGTTCTTGCTGAATAACGTCCTCCAATGATTCAGGACTTGGAAGCACCTGTTGTTGCTCCCCTATTCCTCTTGGAATTCCTGAAACTCCCACCAAATTCCCTTTCGGAATCAACAAAATATCCGCAAGATATAAAGAAACCAAATCCGGATTATCTTTCAGAAATTGTTCCTCTTCATCCTCTTCTAATCCTTCCACCATATTTACTGTTTCTGCTATCACCGGCCATGCTGCCTGAACTGGTTGTCTGCATGTTCCCAACATCACCCGCACTTTTCTTCTACCCTTCTTTACTGTAAGCATATTTGCTTCCCAATTATGATTTACCCTCGCTTGTCGTAACCAGGGTCTCCCCAAGATAATGTGATAATCCTGATTATGATCTTCAATATTTAAGACTACTAAGGAAGCAACAAAGGATAAGCCCTCCACATCCAAAACAATGCCCTGAAGTAAACCGACTAGTTGCACTCTTCTTTGATCTTCCATGCGGACTACAAAGGGTGCAGGCTCCCAATCACTGAGGCCAAAACGCTCACAAGTTGCTTGGGTAATAATGTTTACTCCCGCTCCTTCATCCAATAGTACCTTGTCAATGTATGTTCCATGATATCTAAAATGAAAGCTCCGGAATGTGGGTATCCGAGATCCTATTCGCCGGCAACGAGGCTGAATCATCCTCCTCGCTTTCAACTTTCTCAAAGGCGACTTCCCTCAGCTCAGTGGTCGTTTGTCGCAGCAATGCATTATGGAAATTCGGGACCAATTTCAGTAATGAACCCAGAGGTACTTGTATTGGTGACGTGAGGACCTCTTTCCAAACTGAATTCCAATTCTCCTGTTCTTTAATATCATCCTTATTTCCAGCTTTTCCTTCCTTTATTTCCACGCCCACAGTCGATGGTCATGTTGACTTCACTGGTGGTGCGGATTGTAGCAACCAGGACACAGTCTTTTTCCACACTTCTTTCTGAGACGTCCAATCCGGAATCTTCACATCGGGAGTTGGAACCACATTTTTACCCAATCGCGGTACACCATAGTTCCTTCACACTTTTAGCCACCGCAGCCGATTCCGATGATCCGGATGAAACACCTTTCCTGTGACACTGGAATTTTTTCCGCGGTGTCTCTTCCGATTCTTTTCCCGAATCGTTGTTGCCTGAGTCCAAGGAATGTGATACTGCGGATTCCAAGTCCGAACTATCAGTGCCACTGTCTTGCGACTTCCGATGAGATTTCTTCCTGTCTTTTTTCTTTGACTTCTTTGGAGATTCCGTATCCTCTAAAGCCTCTCTTGCTACTACAGCCCTAGCAATTACATTATCCAGTGGAGTAGTTACCTTATCCACCACTGTTGCCATAGCCGTTCTGAGATCCTTGTTGAGCCCCCGCAAAAAATAATCACTCAGCACTTCGGCTGCAGGCCTTTGTGCCTGAGGTACCCTCTACAAAAGCATCCAAAATTTTGCAGCGTAATCCTCCACTGGCAATGACTTCGGCCGGAGCATTCGAAGCTTTTCCAAATGTTGAGGGACTGTGTTTTTTGTTCGAAACCTTCGTAGAAATTATATGGATCCGTCAGCATACGTCTGAAAATGATCATCAAGATATTCAGACAACTATTTCGCAGCTTTTCCCGAGAGTGTAGATTCAAACAGTGATTGTTGATGGAGAAGAATCACCACCCCAGGATGATTCAATCCATAAGCTTTATTGAATTGGCGCAAATGTGCATCAGGGTCTTCGCTCGAAAGACCTCAAAACTGACTATACTTAATCTGAGGATGAGCCATCACCCCTTGCCCAACTGTACCTCCTCCTCCCAGAAAAAACTGACGAGCACTAGGAGGTGGAGACAGTGGCAGAGATACCCCCGGACTACTTACCGGAGATCGTGGTGGAGCAACCTGTGTGGGTGAGGGTGAATGTACGACACGAGGACATGACTGACTGTGTGAAGTACGCCTCTCGCCGCAACCGCCTACCACGCACTGGGCTTGGTGATGGAGATAGAGATTCCTCAATCTGCGGTGAAGAAAAACAAATTCATCCGAACCGCCTCTCCTCCGACGTCTTCCTACAATTGGAACCACAGGGTCAGGCAGACCCTGCGACCTAGTGCGCATGCATATTCATCGCAGGTCATCCATCACGAATCGTGGTCGCTAGATGTAATGGCTATTGCCTGCACAGGCGCAATAGGCATTACGGGAATGATTACCCGTAACTACATTATATGAACATCAACATATAGAATGACAATAGAAGTAAGTACACAGTACGCAAGCACAGAACACCTCTTGCTTCATTCATGTGTGATCCAGACACACAAGTTACAACAGTAGATGCCATGAATATCATAGAGATTGGTTGAGTTACATCAAAAGACAAGTATGCCCCTCCATATACAACCGCTGCTCCAGCGCAGATCGGGAATGGTGCACACACTCCTGTCCCATGATATCCTGTGAAGAACTGCCGCTACGGCCACCGCATACCGCATGACTCCTGATCCGCAGCGTCCAGACCTCCGCAGGACCGCTAATGCCGTAACAAAAGAGGTTGTTGTGCTCGTTAAATTGTACCTCTCTGCCGCCCTTGCCTAAGAACGTTGCTTCAATATGGAATGGTGACCCAAGTTTCTCAAACACCTCATCGTTTACGTGCCGGCGAGCAGCCTTTACATGTGATGTCTTTGGCATCAATGATCCTCTCTGTAGTTTATTTTGAGACTTTTTAGCTAATGCTTTGAAGAGTACCCTGTATCCCATATGCGAGATGCCACTCTCATAAAGTATTGCTTGCACTTCCATTGGTTCGAGCTGATTCTTGTTCATGAAGGAGGTAAGTAGCCTCCCTTTCAACTTATGAAATTTTTTTTGAGTTATCATCTCTTTAACTACTTCTTTTGGAACTAGACGGCTGTAATGCACTCCGGCATTGAAGCCTGCACCGTTCGAGTTTGGATGCAGTAAAGACCTGCCAAAAAAGCACCATGCGTTATGATCATGAACATGTATAGGAAAGTGTATCCATTTATTAATGAAGCACATTGAAGAAACAAACTGCGAGTTACCTTAAAGCTCGTATTCGTTTTTTCACGCCACCACTACCAACCTTCATGTTCTCAATGTTTCATAGATCTCGTTTTCTTTTCCGACTACCAAGCACGGTGTCTTTCTCTCGCAAACTTGTGATCTTCTTCTCAAGGCCTCGGATTGTCTCTCTGTTTGATGAAATCTTTTGAGAGCATGCTTCATTAAGTTTCTTCAGCTACATGTTCTCCATCGCCAGGAAGTTTCTTTGCCTTTCCGCATTCAATCCTCTCATTTCCAAATATTCGGTGTATCCCAATAGCCCATCCTTGCTATCGCCTGTGAAATATAAGAGGTTAGTGATATTAGCAAAGGGAGGTGGCGCATTTGTCGTAGGATCCTTTGGATAAATAGACCCATCGGTCCACAAATCCAAATGATGTTCCTTGTTTGTCCTTCTAAGTTCTTTCTCCTATTGAGATAAGAAAGACTCCCTCCTATGTTTCTGCAACGGTGCGTACTCTTGCAATACATCAACATGAAGATGATGTGTGTTCTTTCTTTGGGTAAGTGTTAAAGATGAAGGGGCTGAGGATTGCAAGTTCAAATTAGTGTTTTCATTAGGAAAAGAAGCGTTCTCCATTCCTAGAGTTGATAGAGAAAAAGACGGAGACTCGAAACTCATAAAATATCTCACGTTTTGGGAGGGAAGGCCATATTCTCAAGTTTAGAGTTGATAGAGTTCGTGTGGCTTATGTTTCTGGAGGGAACGCTTGTAAGTTGGCATTTCAAACCATTAGTTGGATTCCTGACAAGAGAGCTAAGGATAAGAATGATAAAGACGGAGGCTACCTACCAAAGAATGTCATTTTGGCTTTTTGTTGTGCAGAAAAGTATCACCTAAAATGCACAATTTAACATTTTCATTTTCTCTCTCTAAGACGACGTGGCACTTCTTACAAGGCCCAAAAGTGAGTCCAACTTTCTCCTAATGTATAGCACCTTTCCATACATGCTATTTAGTTCAATATGGTATCTTAGAGGTGTGTCAGAGTCCAATCACTCATCCTCTGTTTCAACGTGGAATGAATGTATAACTCCAAGGATGGCCTCTCGTTGGCATCTTATGCATTTTTGTCGCTCCTTAGCCTCAGCTTGAGCTTGTATCTTCTTCAATTATGTTTGTGCCTTGGCTGCCTTTTTTATATGGATGTCACATGGCTCCTCTTGGCTTAAAGGATCATAATATGTTTTAATTTGTTGCCATTGATGAATCCAATGGTTTCAACTCCATCAAGAGTCTCCACACAAATGGTTCCTTGTGGGGTGATTTCACATACTCTATATGGTCATTTTCTTGCATATTTCAACTTTTTCTTTTTGTTACACACTCCATACATAAGGAGTTTATCACCAACATTGATATCTTTGTTCTTTAGACTACGATCAACAAACCATTTCTTCCTTTCATCTTTCTCCACAAGTCATTTTGCACAGCCAATTGTCTTTCTTCATCTAGTCTTTCAAGGATATATAAGCGCTCAACTAAAGGGTTACCATCCCAGCCTTCTTGTGAAGCGACATGCAAACTAGGAATTACAAACTCCCATGGCATGACTACTTCTTGGACGTATACCATTTTGAATGGTGTACAATTAATAGCCAATTGTCTTTCTTCATCTAGTCTCTCAAGGATATATAAGTTCTCAACTAAAGGGTTACCATCCCAGCCTTCTTGTGAAGATACATGAAAACTAGGAATTACAAACTCCCATGGCATGAATACTTCTTGGACATATACCATTTTGAATGGTGTACAATTAATAGCAACTTTGTAAGAAGTACGGTAAGTCCATAGAGCTGATATCAGCTTCAAATCCCAATCTGTGCGATGAGCTTCCAATGTTTTGGTCAAGATAGAAATTAAGGTCTTGTTAGTGCTCTTAGCTTAGCCATTTGCTTGTGGATAATAAGGCGTGGACTTATGATGGGCTATCATGAAGTTTGTCATGAGTTCCTTTATCACTCCATTTATAAAATGAGTACCACTGTCACTCACAATCTCAAAGGTACAACCAAAGCTTGTAATAATGTTCTCAAAGAGAAACTTGTCAATTGACCTTGCATCAGCCTTACGTGTCGCCGTGTCTTTTGCCCACTTTGTCACATAGTCAGTGGCAATGATAATATATAGAGATTGAGTGTTACAAGCTGCCGAACTAATTGGGCCTACAAAATCTAAACCCCATTTTTCAAATGGTTGAGTCACTTTAACAGGATGTAAGCGCATCTTATCTTTTCATTGTGTGATCTTGTAATGTTGGCATTCATCACATTCTTTTGCAAAAAGTGATGCATCCTTGAATAAGGTAGGATACCAATAGCTTGATTGCAACACCTTTCTAGCAGTTAGTTCCCCTGAGAAATGTCCTCCGGCTATAGATGTGGGCTTCTTGCAGTATGTATAAATCGGAAGAGGAGGAAGGTGAAGAAGAAGGAGAACAGGGTGACCTCTTCCTAGCCTTTTTCTACGTTTGTTTCCTCTCTTCCTTTTTGGAATGACGAGGAGAAGGACTGTGTGTTGATCTTTTCCTCTGAAGATGTGTCTAGACCGCCATCTTTGTGGAGCCACATATTCAGAGGAACTTAAACTTTCATTGATTTATTTGTCTTTGGATTCCTCCTCTCGTATGGGAGTCAAGAGGCCTCCTAAGCTCTCTCTCCTCTTTGGAGAGGAAGGGAAATTCCATAAGCATGAAGTTGTTGAGTAACTTTGGCTTGCAAAGCAGGGTTACCCATAGCTTGCTACAACCTAGTAACGAGATAATTGATAAACATGGGGGCATCATCATTAGCACCTTCACGTGCAAAATCAAAGCTATCAATGTTCATTCTACTCTCTTGATTATTGTCAGCCATGTTAACAAAATTTATGTATGTACTTAGTGTATGCTTTGGCAATTCAAAACTTTAGATACCACTCCTCTTAGCCTTTGAAAATTGGCTCTTAAGTATCTACACCCACGACTCAAAGTGGTTTATTATAGAGAGTAGTGGAGTAGGTCTAACATAGCATAGTTGCCAAGGGCTAGCTCCTTTTGGACTTCTTATGGCTCAATAATGGTAAAGCCGTAGGCAAGTCTAAAAAGACTCCATTATTAAGTCCAAAGCTTCCGAGGTGTGCACCATATCCCACATAGTGGGCTCAACAAAACCAATAATAGATCCCAGTTCCACTTACCCTAATATTTTTAAAAACATCAACCATTTATAGGCTACTTAATTACCTCTCTTCTTAAGCAATAAAAGAGAAATCAAATACTCTGATACCAATGTAATGGAATTGGCCTATTAACTTGAGAGTAGGGGATATTAATGAGAGTACTTTTGAGAAATTACTTTGTGATCATAGCGGGTGAACATAATTGAATATAGCAACATAAACATAGCAATTAGCTAATTTGGCATAAACAATACTTTGGCAAGAGAGAGAATTTAGAGAACATGACAACAGTTGAGGACTCGATTTATGTGGAGCCGGTCCCCCCTCCAATAGGCATTTGTAGTATGGTCTCTCCCATTAAGAGAGACTTGTTACAATACAATTTTTGTGTTCCTTATGACCTAGGTGATGCAATGAAGATGGAAAGCTTCATGCATCACAAGCATAACATAAACTTTGAAGAAAGCTTTAACTATCCCAAGCCTCAGTCCCAAGACCCCAAACACCTTTGAAGGTGGAGAGAGATAGCAGGGAATGAAGGGTAGGGGAGAGGAAGAAGAAACATTTCATAGGAGAAAAAATTAGTTCCTCACCTATCATAACTCTTCTTGCTAGCTTACATAATAGCGTAGTAATGAAGATGGAGAAGATGGAAAGATTAATCATTGCACGGCTCTTAGTTGGATTTGCACTCCATAGCCAAGAGTGTTGGTGTAGGCTCTCAACCTCTACTTGCTTGGAGAAGGAAAGGGAGCTCTTGCACTTTGCATAGCAGACAATGAGAGTGTGTGTGGGTGAGTATATCCCCTAAGCAACCCCCTATCTTGCTTTGGTCGACCCCCCCCCCCCCCCTTGTAGCTCATGATTGAAGCTCATTGGATCCCTTTAGGCCTAGCCAATCACAAGTAGGAGGCAATACAAGCAACAAGGGTAGCCTTGGGACAAGTATCCCCCTTTCCCCTTTGAGAGAGAGGACTTAATAAATGCAAATTCAATTAATTAAATTTTCTAATTTATCATTGGACCTCTTGGGTGACCAACCAATAGGCTTTAGGCACACCATGAGGGTAACATAGGTAGGAGCTTGACATGTGTCCTTGTTTCCTCTTACGGCTTGGGGCTACCTTGAGAGTGTGTGTGTGTGTGTGTGTGTGTGTGTGTGTGTGTGTGTGTGTGTGTGTGTGTGTGTGTGTGTGTGTGTGTGTGTGTGTGTGTGTGTGTGTGTGTGTGTGTGTGTGTGTGCTCAAGCACCTTATTCATCAAGCCTGACAAAGCACTTCTAGCTTGGTGGTGTTCCCACAAGCATATCAAGCAAGCACATCAAAGCACCTTATTCATCAAGCATGACAAAGAACTTCTAGCTTGGGGGTGTTCCCACAAGCATATCAAGCAAGCACAACAAAGCACCTCAAGCACCTTAGTCATCTAGCAGGACAAGCACCTCAAGCACCTTAATCATCCAACAGGACAAGCACCTCAAGCACCTTAATCGAGTACGACAAGTACCTCAAGCATGACAAGCATCTCAAGCAGGACAAGCACCTCAATCTTGGATCGGGTTCTCACCTCAACCTCAACTCTAGTTTACCTAAGGTCAAAGGACTTTTACACACATTATTGGAGTTCTTCAATGAAGATAACCTTAAAGTCTTATGCTCCATTGGTTAGCCTTGCTCTTTGATAGACCATCTCTCATTCAAGCCCCTTTACCATTGGCCCCGTGTTGAGATAGATCTATAAGCATGTGTCTATATCTTAACCCTTGTTCCCATTTATTCTTCCACATTAAGTGATTAGTTTAATATGAGAAAATCATTTGGGTTGGTTAGATATTAGATTTTATGACAATTATCCTCCAATTGGATCGCATTGGTGGTGACTGTTTCCTAAGTGGTGATACCTCTAATGACTAGGCCATTGTAGATATGATCATGTCGTAATCCCCTTATGAATCTATCGAGCAATTGATTATTATTGAAGTGCTCATTTGGATTGCAACGAGAATTTAAATGCTTCAAGAGATTAATAAAGTCTCTCACGGACTCTCCTTCCTCTCGTTGGGCTTTCTGGATCTGAGATGCTACACCCCAAAGCAATACCTCTCATATGTATTCTTGCAAGAACAGTCTTCTAAGAGTAGGGTAAATCGTTTTTTCTTCCACCCTTAGGGTTCTATACCAATCCATAGCCTTCCTACTGAAGGTTAGGCTTAAAGCATTACTCTTATGCAGGTCATTGTGTTCTCCTAGAGAATCGCATATTTGTTCAAACACTTTGATATTCTTCCTCACATCCCCATCTCCACTAAATTTTTGTGTGAGCTTGTCTATTTGTACTTCCTTAATTCTAGGCTCCCTTTCAGGTGTGCTACGCATATTCTCAGTAATAGGCCGACCAATATCTTGAGAAAATGTTGCCAAGTCACTTAAGTGAGTAGGCACCATGGGTGAAGGTGCTCATGAGACTACATGTGGAGTAGGTATTGGCATTGTGCTTGGCGCATAGGAAGCCCTTGGGTTCCAGGTTTGGTACGGTGTTGTGCCATGTGGTGGCTCAAAGTTCATATGTGTGGCCCTAGGCATAGTAGACGTCGGATGTGACATGCTAATTCTAGCCGGTATGGTCCCATTGAAATAAGAGCTTGGATTTTGTGGTTGTGGAGCATGGGTTGTTGAAACAATGGGAGGGGTAGGAGCTACATGAGTACGAGGACCCATAGGTGTATATGATTGGTACACACTTGTAGGTACTGTTACAGGCATTGAGCTACCATGTAGTGATGCTTTACTAACAAAAGAGGTATGCACATCGCTGGGGTAGGCATGGTATCCATGGTGTCATCAAGCGAAATATGAGCTAGACTTGGAAAGGCAAAGCAATTACTTGTGGGCTCAAATTGCATTGAGACTCCTGGCGAAACAACATATGGAGGATCCATCGAACTTACTAAGGGAGTCTCCATTTGCGATAAGGTTGGTTGTTTAGCCTTCCCTGTATCAAGAATCTCATGAGACCCATTGAAGGCATGTGGATCCCCTTCTTCTGTCTCTCTAGCTCAATAACCCTATGGATGACCTCACAAACTCTTTGTTGTTGATCCTCTACACTAGTAGCACCCATTGTGGATTGTAGGACATCTAACCAACCCACGTGATGGGTGTGACATGTGTATAGGTCGGTTCAAGTCTCCGTTTGTAGTTCATACTCCCAGTTTTTGTTTAGGAATGCTCCACCTAGGATTGAGGTGCTCTGGGTGTCCTTTAAACTAGATGCAATGTGGATCTCTATGGGTTATCCTTAGTGGTCGATAATTCAAGAGCACTCGATTGCTCGCCTATCATGGATGTTGACATAGGGACTTTTGCTTTTAACTCTCTCCTTTGCTCTGCCCTATGTAAGCTCTTGATTTCCTTTTCCCTAGCCGCAATGATACACTGCTCAACCTCTTGCACTTTGGTAAGCATTCTACCATCAGATAATATAACCTCGAAGGGGGATAGCTCTAAAGAATCAGGGGGTGCAATGAATGGAGTATTCTCGTGCACACTCTCCTGGAGCATGGGGTCTATGTTGGTCATGAATGGAAAATTTTCGTCCCGACCCCCTCATTTATATCATTAGCTCCATGTTCGGAGTGAGTGGCTCTACTAAAGGTTTCCTTCAAACGGCTAAGCATGCTCGGCACGGAACATGGACCCATGGCATGCATATCTTGGCTTGAGCTATCACGATTAGGCATCGGGTAACCCTTCAGGCCTCGTAGTCAGAGAACGACTCACTAGACGCAATATGTGGGTCCTGAGTGGTACTACCTTGGGTTTTCGTTGAGGGCCTAGAGCCTAAGGTAGAGGAATAATGAGTGCCCGCATGACACTCTCAATGTGCTCATCCTCTAGCACACGACCAGAGCGTAGGTGCATGTGACCTCAACACTCTAGAGGTGTTGGTGAGTATCCGTGAAGGCCGCTCACCTTGTTTTTTAGGTGTTTACAACCCAAATTTTTTGTATTTTTGGTCCCTTTTTTTAATCAAGCCACAGAATATGGTGTGTGATAGCTGAAAATGAGTCTTGGCTAGGGGGACATGTCGTGCTTTACAACCCCCAATTCGGTTACGTATAGCCCTCGGAATCCAAAAACTAGTCTTTTCCTAGGTGGGGAGAGGGTTAGAATTAGTAAGTCCAAAGGGTGAGTGTGAAGGGGATGGTGGAGGACTTGAGGAACTTGTCCCACATGCCCTCCCTTCACTTGAGCTCGTAGTCTTTATATATAAAGTGATGTGTATAGTATATCATAAGACTGAGGAATGAGGCCTGGGCCTAGGCTTGGGCTTGGGGAAAGATATTGATCCCTTCCTTTTAATATAAGATCTTTTTTTATTTTTGTTTTGAGTTGTCTTTTTAGTCTTAAATATCCCAAGCCTTTTTTATTATTATTATTTTTTAAAAAAGTTTACTTTTTTTCAATAAAAACTTTTTTTGAGGATAATGTGGACGCATGGCCGTCAAGCTCCCACTTACACACAGCAGCTCCTAGGAGCTCTGTCTAATCTCCTTGCA
This sequence comes from Adiantum capillus-veneris, assembly GCF_014529385.1. Taxonomy (NCBI): domain Eukaryota; kingdom Viridiplantae; phylum Streptophyta; class Polypodiopsida; order Polypodiales; family Pteridaceae; genus Adiantum; species Adiantum capillus-veneris. Next base: position 120,598,124 of record NC_140956.1, read on the forward strand.
GCTAATTAACTGTCTAACATAGAATTACACACTCACAAAGAGTCAACTCTGCTACTCAATGTCTACACCTGCACATTACAGATCTTGCAAAACTAACAAAACCAATACAATGCAGCACTAATAGAGCTTACAACCACTAACAATATCTGACAAAACCTGCTAAAATTACGCATTACATTCACTTAGCAGAATCTAATAGAAACCTGCTAATTTGCCCATTGTAGCCACTTAACAGTTCTCACAAAACTCATCAAAAACAGAAAACAGATGGAAGAAAATCTTCCACAGGTAGCAATGAGTGCTCCTCAAGCTTAATGCAAGGCATTCCCCGGCAACGGTGCCAAAAATGTAAGCTTTGTTGTACGTGTCGAAGCTGGAAACTTGCCTGTCCACTGTGTGTGAGCTTCGAAAGGCTGCAAACACACAACTAGAAGAGCCTACCAAGCTCAAAGGGATAGGGGTGTGTCACTCACCGCTCAATGCTTCCATCGTAAAGGATCCTGTGCTGCAAAGAAGAAGGAACCGTCGTCGATGCCGCGTTGAACCGCCTGTCTGCCACCGATGCCGCCGCAATGCTCTCTCTCTCTCTCTCTCTCTCTCTCTCTCTCTCTCTCTCTCTCTCTCTCTCTCTCTCTCTCTCTCTCTCTCTCTCTCTCTCTCTCTCTCACACACACACACACACACACACACACACACACACACACACACACACACACCCTTCATTACTAGGTCTCCTTCTTCTATCTTCTTGTCTGGCAGACTCTCATTGAATTTGGCCACTCATTTTTTCCACTACTTCACAAAGTAGTCTACTGATGCTTCCCTATCCATCCGCAATGCCTCAAGGCCGACAATCCTATCTTGTAAGACCTCGGATGGAGTGGCACTTATGTGCCACATAACATTCAAAGCTCCTAGCCACACATGCTTTAGCAGCATTGCCTCCTTCCCATAGACCAACTCGAACGGAATGGAGTTGGTCACCCCTTTGTAAGACATCATGTACGCCCATGGACACTTCTCTAGATTGATCTCCCATTCGATCTCCTGCTTATACACATACTTTGTCAGCATCTTGATGATTTTCCCATTGGCACTCTCCACAAGACCATTGCATTTGGGATGATAAGGTGAGGAAAATCGATTCTAAATCTTTAGTTTCTCCACCAATGCCCGCATAAGCTTGCTTATGAATCCTTGGCCTCTATCAGAAATGAGTACCCATGGCACTGCAAAACAGCAACATATGTTATCAAAAACAAAATGGGCTAGAACTTGTATTTACCTCCTTCACAGCTTTGGCCTCGACCCACCTAGTGGGGTAGTCGATGTCTACCACAACATGTTTCTTACCACTTGTATGGCATCCAAACCCCACTTCTCAAAAGAATTATGAGCAAAAATGGCTCCCTATGACTCGGCTACCAATTGCATCTCTCCCAAGTCTGCATTCTTGGCAGGTCTTGCACCAATAGTGCACATCCTTCACTACTGAAGGCCACCAAAAATTTTCTTTCAATACTTGAAGCAGTACTTGATACTTCCCAGATGTCCGCTCTCCTCATGACATTGCTCCATCACCAAGCTAGTATCTTCTTTATAGAGCACTCTCCTTAGCACCTGTCTCTACCGTAGGTCATTAGGTCTTCTCCTACCAATGTAAATTTGCAAGCTTTCTGGACTATCCTCCTCCTCTGCAGTTTGGACAAACCTTGAGGACACTGCCCCATACTTAAAATATCTTCCACCTCCTTCAATGACTCCCTACCTATGTAGGTGGCCGGGGCCACATATATGCCTGCGACATATACCTGCACCTTGCTGCTTGCTAGCTGGTCTTTCTCTTGGTTTAGCTCTCTCTTTACTTGCTTGAAATGGATCTCCCTATATAATTTCAGCATCTTTTTGATAGCAAAGAACCAGTGCTTTAAGGAATCACGCTTTACTTGCCATTGGCCTAACAATTGCTTAATGACTAATAACGCATCACCTTTGAACACCAACCTGGAAATGCTGAACTCGATGCATTGTTTCAAACCTAGATGGAGGGCGATATATTTTGCTTCATTATTGGTATGGACATGTGAGCCTACTAAAGCCATACAAAGGAAAGCCACCTCTACAACCAACTATTGAAAGACCCACCGGAGATCGAGAACCAAGAAGAGGTACTACAACCCGAGTCCATTCTTCGACAAGAAGACAGGGTATTAAGAGGCAGTAAGATTATTTGACGGTATCTTATTAAGTTTAAGAACTATCCTTTTGAAGATGCTAGATGGATGCAAGGCATACAATTAAAGGATAACCTAAACCTTATCAATGCTTACAATGCTTCCCTAGAGTAAGCAAATTTACAATTATTTAAAATGAACAAAGTTTTTGTCTTATAAGACTCTCTTTTTCTTTATTGTGCACAAATATTAAGTAGTATGCATGCTTAGGATCAAGTGTGCGGAGACGACGTCTCCCAAACACCAAGTAGAGCTTGTCACTCAACTATGGAAGATTGATAGGACTAATGCACAGACATACTTGCGACAGCTTAGGCTTTCAAGCACCAAATGGATTAGTCATCCATTCTGAAACAATTACGTCATAGGGTAAGATAGGGATCCTCTACCCGCTAGAACAAGGACTAATGAATAGGCTTTATCTTCTCTAACCCATAGTCGAGGACGACTATGATTTCAAAAGAGAGATATGTTATAATAACTAATATCTAATTCTCCTAAATGATTTTCTCATGTTAAACTGATCATTTAATATGGGGAAGTACCAAGGGGAAAAAGCTACAATATTGGTTAAGTTGCCAGACCGGCCACATGTTAACCACCGACGTCCACTTCTAGTAGTCATGGGTCGGACTTGTCGGTCCAATAGGAAAAGGGTAAGAGTGATCTCCGATGAAAGGTGCACTCTAACTGGAACATTCAAGGGTTAGTTGGCTAAGCATGGGCGCCCAAGCGTGAATTGGCGAGCTCATATAAAAGTCGCCTAAACTAAAAATTACTCAATCTCTCATTTGTGCAATTGAAGAGTGCTCTTGATCCATCTTTATCTTCTTCTTCTTCATCTCCTTGTGTGTGTGTGTGTGTGTGTGTGTGTGTGTGTGTGTGTGTGTGTGTGTGTGTGTGTGTGTGTGTGTGTGTGTACGATCGAGCATTGCGACAACGGCACGGCGGCGGCGAGGCGGTTGAGCGTAGCATGGCGGTATCTCCTTCTTCTTCGTGGCGAGGAATCCTCCATGAAGGCGAGTGCAGGGCGGTGAGTGACACACCCTTGCTCTCTTGAGCTTGCTAGATTAGTCTGGTTGTGTGTTTGCAACCGTTTGTGGCTCGCACAGTGTATCGGCAAGTCCCTTGCATTGACATGTGCGATAGATGCACACATTTTTGGCGCCATTGCCGGGGAAATGCCTTGCATTAAGCTCGAGTAGCATTCTTGCTGTTTTGTAGTGCATTTTGAAATGTAGTAAAGGTAGAGAAGGAAGGTGTGTGTGTTGAGAAGGAGTTTGTTTTGCTACAGTGTATTGTTTTGTTAATAAGATGTTGAAAAGTACTGTGTTTTCTCTGTGATAAGGTGTTAAAATTAAGGTATTAGATCCATAATACTAGTTCTGTGTAAAGTACAGTAAGTAGATGTGTTAGCTAATGAGTTGCTTTAGTACCATGTTAATGTGTAACAGTAGCTCTATTAGTTGAAAGTAAGTAGGTTAGATGTGTGTGTGCTCCCAAAAGAATTTTAAAAAAAAATTTGAAGGTAGGACTGGGATCGGAAATATTCCCCAGGTCCAAGCCCACGGTCAGGCTCAGGCCTCAGTCACCCTTTAGAATTACTTATTTTAGCCTCATGCCGCCTAAGTAAAAATCGAGGCTTTTGAGGACCAACGGAGCTTCCGGTAACTGAACGTTGTGCTGTAAAGCACACCATGACCCTCTGAGCGATATACTTGTTTTGAGCTATCACACACTCTAATCCAAAAACGATCATTAAAAAATATTTTAAAAAACATAAAAAACGAGTGAAAACGGGTGCAAAATGCCCAAAAAATTAGGCGATTAACCTTCAAGGGTATTCGTCGACGCTTGTAGGGTGCCAAAGGCACATGCATTTGTGCTTTGAGCGTGTGCTAGAGGCCGAGCAACTAGCGAGTATTTTGACTTACGCGAGTTATCATTATTCTTCTACCTTAGGCTCTAGGCCCTCAACGCGAACCCAAGGTAGTACCACTCAAGAACAGCATATAGCGTCTAGTGACTCTTCCTCTGACTACGATGTCATGGAGGGTTACCCAATGCCTAATCCTGATAGCTCAAGCCAAGACATGCATGCCATGGGTCCACGGTCCGGGCCCAGCATGCTTAGCCGCTTGAAGGAAACCTTTAGTAGAGCCACTCGGTCCGAACATAGAGCTAATGATGTAAATGAGGAAGGTGGGGAAGTAAATTCTCCATTCATGACCAACGTAGACTCTATGATCTTAGAGAGTGTGCATCAGTGAATACTCCATTCACTGCACCCTCTGACTCTTTAGAGATATTCCCCTCTGAGGTTATATTACCTGCTGGTAGAAGCCTTACTGAAGTACAAGAAGTTGAGCGGTATATTATTGCGGCTAGGGAAAAGAAAATTGAGAGCTTACGCAAGGTGGAGCAACGAAGAGAGTAAAAAGAGAAATCTCCTATGTCAATATCCTTGCTAGGAGAGCAATCAAGTGCTCCTAAATTAGCGACCACTAAGGGTCAACCCATAGAGAGCCACATTGCATCTAGTTCAAAAGACACCCCTAGCACCTCAATCCTAGATAGAGCGCTCTTAAATGAGAATTGGGAGTACGAAATACAAACGGAAACTAATCGACATATCCACAAGTCACACCTATCACGTGGGTTGGTTAGATGTCCTACAATCCACAACGGGTGCTACTAGTGTGGAGGATCAACATCAAAGAGTTTGTGAGGTCATCTATAGGGTTATTGAGCTAGAGAGACAAAACAAGGGGATCCACATGCCTTCAACGGGTCTCATGAGATTCTTGGATACAGGGAAGGCTAAAAAACCAACCTTAACACAATCACCTGCATAAGAGTAATGCTTTAAGCCTAACCTTAAGTGGGAAAGTAGGGAATTGGTATAGAACCCTAAGGGTGGAAGAAAAAATGATTTACCCTACTCTTAGGATATTGTTCTTGAAAGAATACATACAAGAGGGAGTGATTTGGGGTGTAGCCTCTCAACTCTAGAAAGCCCAACGAGAGGAAGGAGAGTCGGTGAGAGACTTTATTAGTCGCTTGAAGCATTTGAATTCTCGTTGTAATCCAAATGAGCGCTTTAATAATAATCAATTTCTTGATAGATTCATTAGGGGATTATGACATGAGGATATCTACAATGGCCTAGTCATTAGAGGTATCACCACTTGGGAAGCAGTCACCACCAATGCAATCCAATGGAGGATATTTAATGATTCAAGGAGAAAGAGTGTCCATTGAGCCTAAATCTATTAGCTCGCAAGAATCGGGGCATCAGCCAATGACCCTAAATCCTATTGCTAAGAAGCCAAAGATATCTGAGATGACTTTAGTAGATCTCACCAAGGCCATTCAAGAGTCTTAGAGACAATCGTGCCCCACAAAAAAATCATATGTATCCATGAAGGGAGCCACAATGGTGCTTAGTATGCTATGGACCGCATAATACCAATGAATGCCCTACTTTTAGAGTAAAATTCAATAGGAATTGCAATGCATGTGGGAGGTATGGTCATCAAGCTAAGGATTTCATAGTATTTACGTCGTGATGGCTAGTATTTAAGCCGCGATGGCCAATAGACCAACCTTAGCATGGACAAAGACACCTCGAGTGCCTGCATTGATGCCAGCTCCACCTCTTGAACAAACGTCACAACACATGGTCCCTAGGGCCCAAAATGTTGTTTAAACAACACCCTTACCACCTCCAGTGCTAGGACCGCAACCACCACATCCGAGAATCACTTCTGTGAATCAAGTGGGTTGTGAGTTATCTATTGCTTGTTTGGAAGGCTGTGAGGAAGATATAGACCCTAATATTGCCTATGGGATTGATGCACTTGAAGAAATCCCACAATAATACATAGAGAACTATTGGGGACAAGTCAAACCTGTTTATCAAGTAGATGCTCTTGCTGGAAGAGACCAAAACATCAATTACACTGCTAAGAGACCACCTCTTCAATGCTATGAGTGTGGAGGTCAACATCGTGTGGCCAAGTGTCCTATTAGGCTATAAAAGAATGCCACATTAATTCAAACCAATCAAGCGAGCATGTCCACAATGCCGATATTCATGTGTAATCGATGTGGCATAGATCATTTGATTGCCCGAATAATCCAAAAGCACCGAAGATCATGCCATTAAACTTGATTGAGGTTACCGAGGATCCATCACAAAGGTAGCAGTAAACATACTCACACAATCAATGCTCAAAAAACAAAATTATATTCTTGAGGAAAGAGACGCAGCATCAATTGCCCAATTTCAAAAAAAGAAGAAAACATGAAGGAAGAGATTGCAAAAAGCAGCGAAGTCAGAGCCCAGTTCAAAGACCAACATAGGGACTGGTGACGACCCCGTATATATGAACAACACTTAAGAGGATTCTGATTCAAGTGAAACCATGGAGACCAAAACGACTACTAAGATAGAAACCAACAAGGAAGATCTTCATGAGCCACAATCGCCAAGATCCAAGAAGAAGATAGGAACTTATCCAAACCCTACAGAGGAGATGGAGCGAGTCAGGCAATTAAGGAGCTTGGTAGAAGATACCCAAAGGGATCTAGGACCAGTACTTAAGCAGATCCAGATTACAGACACAGTGTTCCCTATGCAACAACAACCTCACCAAGTCCATAGACCCTTAGCCATACCTAGTGTCATCCAAGAAGAAAGTGACTTAAAGTCATGGGAAAGTGGGTGTACTCACTTCTTGATGGAAAGAATGTTTACAGAGGGACTACCTGACCCTATCGAAGAAATGGAGATCCCATCTTCCCCAGGTCAAGGGACTGAAGCCCAAAAGGTGCCGTTAAATATTGTCAAATTGATGGATTTCATGGCTTTAGAAGTCAGAACCACCATCATGTCCAAACTATATGGAGACCCTGAGCTATTCTTAGCTCTTTGAGCTTTCCTCAATGGAGAAGTGAAGGTCGGGCTACCACAATTTGCACAGATGGATGGAGTTGGGGAGATGCCAATAGAGGAGGAACACTTAGATCCACAACCCAACCTAGATGAGAACCTTGTTGTAGAAATACATGTTAACAAGTTGGGACAATACTTTGAGGGAGATGAATCCAATGCAAGAATACCAATCACTACCAAGGGATTAACTATGAAGGGAATCCTTGATGGTGGCATTGGGGTTAGCATTGTGACTAAAAATTGATGGGAAACTATGGGAAGACCTGACCTTGGAACCACAACCATAGTAGTAAAGATGGCTAATGGGTCTATTATTAAACCTATTGGGATGCTAGAAGATCTCAAGATCAAGGTCTTTGGACATAAAATAAGAAGTACCTTCATTGTTATGGATTTCTCCAAGCATACTATGGCATCTGAGATGATCTTAGGACGTCCTTTCATGAGGGAAGCAAAAATGGTGCATGACTCATCTAAAAACCATGTCTACTTGCAGTTCCAAGATTCTGTCATTCGAGTGGATCTTGTAACTGGTCGAGCACATCCTCTAGAAAACACGTTTATAATTGATCATAGATCTGACACCACAGTTCACTCGGCCCCATTGCAGTACTATTACATGTGTAAAGCGGACACTGATGTTGGGGAAGATTTTCCTTATATGGATGTTCTACCTGGGATGACTGAGTCTGACAATGTGGATTGGGTCCACTTAGCAACAACCATAGACACTTGGGGAAACAGGTGGACAACCTAGGTAACACCTGAGGGGGGTGAAATGCCACCACTCATACCCTTAAATATGCTAGAAGCTATGCATATAGCTTTTGATGACCTACAAGATGAAGGTCTCACTGGCATTGGAACCAGTAGCATCTCATAAGACTATAGCCCACACAATTTGGGGTCAGAATCATTAATTGAAAATGACTCTGAGGATAAATAATCTGAGTTAAATCTTAGTGCAAATGTGGGGAAAAACCATTCAAGGCCCAGTGGTACCCTAGATGATAATCTATCCAAGGGAGCAGAAGACACAAGTAGCGATTCACCTAGTGAATCTTCATTGAAGATCGGCCGTAATCAAAAATTAGACAAGAAGAGTAAGAGATATAAGAGGCGATGATATCAAGCAAACGTGCATGCTAGAATAAATCAAAAGAAAATAGCCAAAGAACAAGCAGAGCTTAAAAAGATCCAAGCAAGAGTTGAGGCTTGAGAAGGACAACAACGTCTTAGACACCAATGAGAGGCTAATTTAGGAATCACGAAAGCGTTTTTTGAAGACAGTGATGATGATTCATTGGACTCTGACACACCTCTACGATACCCTATTGAGCTAAATAGTGCCTATGGAAAAGTGCTATATAACGCCTTACTGGACACGGGTGCTAAGTATAATCTACTATCATATGGGGTGTGGTGTCAGTTGGGAAAGACACCTCTATCTGAGAGTATTATCCAAGTCAAGGGTGTCAACAAGAAAAAAACTACGGTTTTTGGAATCTGGCACACTTCTGTCAGTTATGACAATGGGGTTGTAGCTCAAGACTTTTTGGTCATGCCTGCTGGAACTATGGAGGGTAATATAAACCTAGGACGCACGCGGATGATAGCCACCAAATGCACTATTGATTGGGGGACAGGGGGTGTCGCAACGCAGAAACCAACTCTTAGCCCTGCCACACAAGCCATAGTCCCTGAGATATTGCCTCTTAAGGAAATAAAACCCAAAACATTGCATGTCCAAGAGGTTGAATCATATGTCCCCATAGCCCAACTCTCTAGAGCTTCAACGGATGTAGTTGAAATAAAGCTTAAGACACATAATACCCTTCCCAATGTAACAAAGAAAACATACAAGTGAGTCCCTAAAGCTTCTTTACGGGCCACAGCTAGTGCTAAAAGATAGGAGCCTGGTAAGAGACGTCCCACTCGCCCCAAGAAATGTAAAGAAACGTTGCGTTGGATTCCTAAAAGACTATTGGAAGCCCAAGGCTACTATGAAGGAAATGATCAAATCTGGGTCCCAAAACGTAAATTGTGCTCTTACTTGTCACCTGGCCCATGTGAGCCCAATCATGTGGCTCCAAAAAGAATTGAAGATCACGGAAAGAAAAAAAACACGGAATGCTACACACCCGCTCAAGAGCTAGTTTGGGTACCAAAGAAAGAACGATTTGTTCCACCTAGCTCGGGAACAAGGAAGTCAAATGAAGCTTCTTGCTCTTCATGTACCTCCTATATAGAAATAGAAACTTCGACACAACCTCCACCTACCATTGTACATATCCATACAAACAAGGAAGAGTTTGCACCTCCCGTTGTAAGTTCACCACCTACAACAACGTTGCAAATAAAATCATGGGAGAGTACCTTACCACCCTTGCAACTAGATGAAACACATAGGGTGGTCAAAAAATATTGTTAAAGCCTTCACCCATAACAACTTGGAACAATTGGTTTTAAAAGGTGACGACATCATTCCAAAAGGTATGATCTACCCAGGAAAGGGGGAGTGTTTGTTGACATCCATCATTCACTTGCTTCTCTCTCAACCTTCCTCCCTGACCTCTCAATCTCCAATCCTAGGGAATATATATATAAAGCCTTATACTCACAAAAAACAAAAATAGTAAAGAGCAAGAGCAATTAGCAAACGAGTGTGTACAATAAAAGTCAAAACATTGACCCAGACCTACACATTCACATTCGGTACACTGAAACAGAAACCTATGTTATCAAACACCTTTGATCCTCATCACTCGAGTGATGGAGGGTAGGTAGGATTAGTACAATAGGAATGTTTCTGTTTTAGAGTTTAGTGATTAGCAAAGTTATTTTTTCCGACTGATATGCCTCCTGGAGGTATTCTTGTGTTTCATAGTGTGTACAAGAACGTGTTGTTGCTGTTAGTATTTGGACCTTCATGGAACATTTTCTTGTTCACTCTTCAAATCAAGCGCGATCATCAACACAAGAAAGTGTTTCTTGTTTATTAGCATTGTCCCTTATCTTTTTTGCATCTATGTTTGTCTGCTTTAATTGTGATTGGTAGCATAATATTCAGCGCATTTGCTTAGTATCAAACATTAAATTCAATGTAATTTTTTGTCATAATCACTTGTTTAGGTTTAAAAAAATAAGCAGTCTGACTAAGCTAGTTTGACCAAGCTAGGCGTTATAGTCTTCTCTTAATACCATGGGGAATGCCTTCCTAATAATCAATGGTTACTTAGGTTCTTAATCCGATTTAGGCAGCATTGTGTGCAATGTACTAGGGCTTTCTAGTGGGCTTAGTCCCTATTGACCTTTAACTTAAGTATTATAAAGGGATTTTACTAATGTGATGAGCCTGGGGAGGGTAACAGTGTTATATGACCCCCCAAAGTTACAAAATTAAAATGTTGAAAATAAACAAACAAAACAAAAAATCAAAGTGCCACAATGTAAAATCTTAAGCTGGAGGAGAAATCTCTGCTTGATTTCGCACTCCACTCACATGTATCGCCTATGGTACTAGAGCCCTAGAGGTTCCCAGTGTAGGCGCTTTTTCCTTGAAAATCAAAAAACCCAAGGCATACAAAATAAGCACACACATCAAAATTGAATCAATGTGAAAAGACTTTTGCGGGTCAAAGAAAAGTAAATAAGTCAGGTGATGATTTCATGAGAATTCCTTTTATCGTAGCTTAACTACGAGGTTTTCTAGGTATAGCCTCAGCCTTCCGACATGAAATACTTGGCTCTTGCAATTGAACAACTTAATTGACCAGAGAAAATTGAGAAGCTTACCCATGGTATTAATAGTCGATCTTTGTGCCTTTTGATCGTTGAATTGGCGACCCCAAACTTGTTTATTTTTTATCTTTACAATTGTCTATATGTTTGATTATATTACAATGTTTATTGCTGACAAATGGTTTAAAATTTTGTTGCCAATCAATTTGTCTGACTACAACTGCATATGCTTTTTAATTGTATATGAGAATGCAATTACTGTGCCAATGTTGTTTGATTTTGTAGTGTGACTGAACAAGGCTAAGGATATTTAGCTCAAATGCTCTTCCACCTCGACAAACGAGCTTTAACTCAATAGCTTTCGAGGACAGAATCTACATCAGGAAGGGGGGCATGTTAACCCTCACGACTCACGGACACCCTATCACCTACGATAGACGCCATATTATTTATTTGGTAGAGTCAGGAACCGGGCTTGTCAGTGCAATAGAAAAAGGGTAGAGTGATCACCGATGAGGGGTGCACTCTAACTGGAACATTCAAGGGTTAGTTTGCTAAGCATGGGCACCCAAGTGTGAATGGGCGAGCTCGTATAAAAGTTACCTAAACCTAAAAATCACTCATTCTCTCATTTGTGCAATTGAAGAGTGCTCTTGCTCTATCTCCATCTTCTTCTTCTTCATCTCCTTGTGTGTGTATATGCGTGAGAGAGAGCGAGTGTGTGTGTGTGTGCAATCGAGCATTGCAACGAAGGCACAGCGGCGGCGAGGCGGTTGAGTGCAGCATGGTGGTAGCTCCTTCTTCTTCGCGATGAGGAATCCTCCATGAAGGTGAGCGTAGGGTGGTGAGTGACACACCCTTGCTCTCTTGAGCTTGCTAGTTTAGTATGGTTGTGTGCTTGCAGCCATTTGTGGCTCGCACACAGTGTATGGCAAGTCCCTTGCAGTGACACGTGCGAGAAACGCGCAAATTTTTGGTGCGGCTACCGGGGATTAGTACAATAAGAGTGTTTCAGTTTTAGAGTTTAGTGATTAGCAAAGTTCTTTTCTCCCACTGATGTGCCTCTGGAAGGTGGATGCTTGGTGGTGACTATTGTGCACTTTGTGACTACATAAGGATGCCTTTGAAGGACAACGACAATGGATGTTTACATGTTACAACGGATGCTCTCCATTATATCATGTGTACTACTTCCTTTTATCTATGCTTCCACATTTACATCTTTGCATCTTGTCATTTGAATTCTAACAATGCATAAAATTTATGAAGTTGTGACATTGCCAATTTAGATGCTATAATTTTTTCAAACTTCTAGTACCTTGTTCTTCTCTTTAAGTTTGGTCTATTAGTTGGCTGTATCAGGACCTTAGGCTAAACTAGTCCACTTAATTGCTGAATTTAATTCCTAAATAGTCTATTAATTGTAGTAACTCTAGTAATGTTTTAGGCTATGAGGATATAGTTCTCTCTAGTTTATTCCACCTAAGTGTGACTTGTGTTATGGAAGCCCATGTGTTAAGCTAGTATTTGAGACATCTAGTCTCCCGGCTAGTTTATGCTCACGCTGGTATTTGAGACCTTGAGTCTCCCAGCTGCTGGTATTTGAGACCTTGAGTCCCCCATCTACTTGTAGCAACTATGACAACAACAAAAAAGAAAACAAAGAAAAAGAAAAAAGAAGAGAAAAAGAAAAGAGAAAGCAAATAGCACAAACTTCCTTGTATTTTATGTGGATCACACTTAAGTGGTATAAGTGACAAGATCAGTAGTCCTTAGACACCGACGAGCATTCCTAGGGTTAACTACTCTTTAGTCGACATTTTTTAATTAACGTTGGTCAATCTAGTACTTACTTTAGCCCTAGCTCTTGTGTACTTCTCTTAGAGTCGACCTAATAGACCCTAACTCAATTGCATTTTATTCAGGTAATACGCTTGTTCTAGTTGGCAATGTTACAACTCATAAATTTGTTTTTGCATTTCCTAGAATATCATGTGTGCATATCACTTATTGCACACCTGCACATACTGCCTTTGAGATTTTGGGAAAAGATATTCCACATCCACGTAGATGCATCACCATATGCTATAGGTTGCATACTTGCACAACCTGGAGAGAACAACATGGATTTTCCAATCAGTTACTCGAGTAGACAATTGAACAATGCAGAGAAGAATTGCACAACAACTGAGAGGGAGGGTTTGGGTATGATCTATGCGGTGAAAAAGTTTAGACACTACTTACTTTCCAATAAATTTGTATTCTTCGTTGATCACCAGGCACTGCTGTACTTAGTAAACAAACCTTGCAGTACGGGGAGGATTGTACGATGGTTCATCATACTGCTTGAGTTTGACTTCACGGTGGTAGTCAAAAAAGGAACTACACACCAAAGAGCGGATCATTTATCTAGAATGATGCATGGAGAAAACCCGGTAGGAGTTGATGATGATTTGCCAGATGCATATCATTTCAACATAGAAATGGTTCCAAGATGGAGTGAAGATGTAATTCCTTTGTTGACTATTGGGTCATTGAATGTGGCAAGACAACCATCTACCATTGCAGCATCTAGATCATTGGTAATGTTGGCGGGAAGGCTATACAAACAGGGATCGGATCAAATCCTTAGGCTTTGTGTTGAATCGAGTGAACGGGAATTGTATCTAAACCAAGCTCATGTACAAACAACGGGGATTCACAATGGGCATGCACAGATGTATCAAAGATTGATGAGAATGGTGTGTATTGGCCGAAAATGCAACAAAGTGTTCATATGCATATCAAATCATGCGTTAGCTGCACATTTCAAAAGCCGATAGAACACGCGACTCTATTCAAATTAGCTGTAGCACCCCGATGGAGTAACTACATTGTTGAATACCTCACCACCAGGATACTGCCTGAAGGGATGAGTAGATCACGTATCAAAACGATCACGAAAGAGGCAGAAAACTATGTACTGATTGAGGACAATCTTTACAAGAGGGGAAAAGACAATCAATTGAGAATGTGTGCGATTGAAGAGGAATACATTCCTATCTTAGAGCAAGCACATGGAGGACAAGCTGGAGGACAAGCTGGAGGACATTTCTCAGCTGACAAAACGGCCAAAGCAATTCTTATTGCAGGCATATAGTAGCCTACACTATTCATGGACGCTGAAGAGTTTGTGAAACGATGTGATGATTGCCAAAGGACAAAGATTCCTAGAGCACGAGATGATATGCCCTTGAGGCCAATGATGGGGGCACGAGCGTTTGCGAAATGGGGAATAGATTTTGTAGGACCGATTGCGCCTCCTGGATATAAAACGCACGCTCAATACATTATTGTGGCAACAAATTATCTAACAAAGTGGGTGGAAGCGAAAGCAACAACCAAAAATGATGCAAAAACGACAACGCAGTTTTTGTATGAGAACATTTTCACCACATATGGCTTACCAATAGAGATAGTGAGCGATAGAGGGACTCAGTTCATCAATGAAGTGATCTAATTCCTATTGGATGAATTCATGGTAATTCACAGGAAGTCAGCTCCCTATCACCCACAAGCTGACGGCCAAGTAGAAAGTACGAACAAGATTTTGGTGACAATTCTCACCAAAATTGTTAGCGAATCGAGAGCTGACTGGGATCAAAAGCTGCATTTAGCTCTATGGGCATATAGAGTAGCTTACAAAACATCAATCGGAACGACTCCGTTCAACATGGTTTATGGAATTCAAGCAATTTTGCCACTTGAATTTCTTATCCCCATGCTTCGGGTCGCTAAAGAATTAGAATGGACGGGCCATGAATTATCCGATCAGGTAGATCTCTTGGAAAAACTGGATGAAACTAGATTGAGAGCAGTTGCATCAATCTACGCACAAAAACAAAACATGAAATCATTCTTTGATCAACATGTTATCAGCAAGGAATTTGCTACGGGGGATTACGTCTTAATGTATACCCTGAAACAACATTCTTGGAAACTCAAAAAGAGAGGCAATGGACCCTATGTGATTCATGACATATCATCTAGCGGTGACATTAAACTCGCGACATTAGAGGGAGAGGAGATGCCTAATTGGATTAGTGGTTGCAGACTAAAGAAGTACAACCTACCACTAACCTCAGAGATGCTTGCCAAAATACACACTGCGAAGGAGCGCAAGAACAAAGCAAATGCGGCAAAAGCTCAAGTGCAGGAGGAGGCCAGAATCAAGATTTTAAACCGAAAACAAAACTTACAACAACAAAGACTTCCTCAACCAGCAGATACGGCTCAAATTCCTCTTTCTATAATTCACACTGATGAACAATGGGAAACAGGAATCGATGTTCGCATCAATGTCAGACTTCTACATGGCAGATATCAAAGAGCATTGATTGACACAGGAGCAAGAGTCAATGTGGTCAACTTCTCCACTTACAAGATACTTACAGATGAACCCCTAGTGCAATCCAAACGCGATTTACAACCCGCAAACGGGGCAACAATGCCAACATTGGGGATAGTAAACTTACCAATCAATATTGATGGAAATCGTTGTCCTCATCAATTTTTCGTAATTAAAGACGGAGAAATCAGAGAATCACTATGTTTGGGAGTTCCATGGATGAGAACGTACAATGCATTTACTGAATGGTCAGAACATGCGTTGATGTATACACAAAACTCTAATAAATACATGACTCCATTCGCCAAAACTGATCACTCGTGGCCGAGTATCCCCATTGACAAAAAGCAACCAGCTCATCACCCAAAAACACCAAAAAAGGCTGTTCAGAAAGTATGTATACAGAAAAAAATCATGCAGAACAAACAGAGCCAGAT
Organism: Adiantum capillus-veneris; assembly: GCF_014529385.1. Lineage (NCBI taxonomy): Eukaryota > Viridiplantae > Streptophyta > Polypodiopsida > Polypodiales > Pteridaceae > Adiantum > Adiantum capillus-veneris. The sequence continues at coordinate 120,613,880 of NC_140956.1, forward strand.
ATGGCTACCCAAGGACAAACTCCAGACGAAAGCAGCACCATATCAAAGACCTTCAGGAGTTAGTCCAAAGTGGAAATGGCAACCAAAACTAGAGAAAACCAAAGATTCGGCGACAAAGCTTGAAGGGAAACCCAAAAGTCAAAACAGGAAGCCTGAACTACCAAAATGGCACTGGAAACCTATAAAAATTCAAGAAACTAAATTAGAATCTATAAAGATGCAAGAAACCGCATACAAATGGGTTCCAAAAATAGTTGCCATCACAACACCAACAATCAAGGAAAGAGCAATTCGACTGCAAGCTCTTCTGTTCCATACACAGCTACCATCGCCATCAAAAGCCACTGAAAACTACATTCAGTCCCCGCATCTTGCACATCACCTTGTTACCCAACGCATTGTCTCAAACATGAGAATAGAGCCACATTACACGGCCATGCATAGACACAGATTTCAAAACCCATGCACATGCACCCAACCTTCGTCCGGGACGACTCAGTCTAGGAAGGGGGGAGCAATTGATGAATCTAGCAGCAATCAGGACCATTAAGGGGTCCAACGTGTATATATGTACATAATGTGTGTGTTTTTCATTAATTAGAGTTCAATTTCAAACATATTTGATCAAAATCTGGCATTTTTAGCGTTTTTATCATCCGACCAGCATAATAATGAGCTGTAATGACAAAATTCGGAGCATTGGGATGCTTCTAGTGAAAATATATGCTTAGGGGTGAGTATAATAATTTTTGGCTAATTTTTGCTAGTTAATAAGTATTTTCAATTTATTTTGTTTGATTTTCGTTAATAAAACATCAAAAATTAAGAAATATCTCTCACAAGTGTCGAAATCAAGTTCTGGAAGCAAACGCCGAAGTATCATGATAAGGTTATCAATCATGGAAGATATGAAGCTAATCTGAAGATGTCGAATTTCAGCCTTAATGATCGTGACTACATTTCGCTAAAATCGCATCAAATGGTCATACGACGCCGGAATGACAAGCGGTTCGACCCACAGGTGGTATGCATATTATATCGGGATCAAAGGTAGGGAAAATCAACCCTATGTCACGAAAACCTCGGGAAGATATAGGTCAGGTAGGCCAAATTCTAACTCATTGTTCATTTTCACATTTTGAGAGAGAAGAAGAGAGCTTCTTGACCTAGAGCGAGCTGCCACATTTCTACCCCGTACGGACAGTCGGAGCCAGCATTTCATACCAGATTTCACAGGTATGTTCCTTATCAAGTAAAGATCAAGTCTATTACGCATGCAAGCGCGAATCATTGCACAAACAGGCGAAGGGATCAAATCAAAGTCGGATCGGGTCAAATAGGTCAAGGGCCCTTAGAGGCATCCAAACAAAACTTTTTTCAAGCACAGAACACATCAACGTGCTCCCCACAAGGTCAGGAACAAAGCCATGTGATCAAATCTCAGTTGGGTGGTGGTACACCGATCGCGATCGGTGTACCCCACTGACAAAACTTGGGACAGAATCTGCAAAAAACCTCCCCTCAGCCTCGCCTATAATCTGCAGGTGTCAAAAATCATTTTGGCCTCTGTGGTACGATCACGATCGGTGCCCCCAGATGCAGGTTTTGCAACTTTTGATTTAGCCTAGGCTTGGAACTCAATTAAAGATACACTCTCTTGAATTTTCAAGGAAAATGCACAAATTTTGCTCATAGAATGGGCCTAATTTTTCAAACACAACCGAAACGGGAAAATTTGACCTACAACTACCAAAATCCGGTTAAAAATAATGATGGATAGTTTGAAGGGCATACCTGTTCGACTAGGAGTCAGTATAGATGTAGAAAACCTCGAATGGATCTTAGAATCTCCTACAAGTACAGATATGATCATTTTAGTCTTGAATGATCACACAAAGGGAGAATCTTGGCCGAACCAATGCCAAAGACCAAAAGGTGACTTAGGGATGCTCAAATATCACATTGGTATCCAAAGAATGCCTAAAAATGCACAAGTCTGGAAAATCTCCTAAGACGGGGTATAAAGTGCTTGATCAAGTCAAAATCAGTGGAGTAGGTTGATGATAGCAGCACATCATGGAAGTAGTGAAAGCTCTAAAACTAACTTCAACTAACTCCAGGCTCCAACCAAAATTCATCAGGAAAACCCAATATGGTTAGACTTAGTAAAATAAGGTCAAACAGTGAAAAATTGCTCTAATTTTTTCATTTTAAGTCCAAATTTGGAAAGAAATCATCAGTGGGCTAGGCAGGCATAGGAGTCCATGACCATCCAGTTTCACCCAAAAAATCCCAAGTACTACGATCGCGATCGCTGTACCTCAACATCAGATTTTGACCGAAACCTAACAGATCCCTTGCACACATCCTGTTCAAGTCACCCACCAAGTTTCAAGCCATTTGGACATCAAAAACTCATGAAAAGTCAAAGTCTAGTCCAAAACTCCCTTGTAACCCAAAATTGGGACCTATAAACTCAAAAGTGGTTCAAATGAAACACAGAGTGGACCAAAATGACCCTCCAACTATCAGCAAACCACTCATGTGATCAAATCTAATTTGGGCCTCTGTACTACGATCGCGATCGGTGTACCTCAGGCCCAGAATTGGCTCAGATTTTAATCAGTCATAGCTCTAGTCTTCGTAGTCCCACTGGTGAAATATGGACAAGAATGGATGAAATTTGTTCAAGTTATGATCATTTTTAAATTTTGAATTGTTTTTTACTAAAAGTCTAAATGTGACTGATTGCGAAAGGAAAATCCTGACAGCTTGTGATTCTACTGACACAGAATGCCTCGCCAAAGGAAAGAAAGGCAGTGGATAGCAGCACCATAGAAAGTGGATGAGCTCGCTACAAATGAAAAAGCTCACATCTCGGATGAAATACTAGCTCAGATCCCTGCTCACATTTTCATCTTGAAGTTTAGGGATGCTGATGGTGACATGGTGAAGACGACTATCATGCCACAGGAAATATGGAATCTCCACCAAAGGCCGGAGGTAATAGAGGCAGTGAGGGCTGTGCATTTGGAGCAATTTTTCAGATTATAGCCATGGGGAACAGATTACATGAGGGCCCACGAGCTCATGAGCTCGATACAATATGATGGGCAGGCAATGCTCATGGACAAGGATGGATCGAAGGTGAAAGTAAAGATCATGAAAGAAATCATCAACGAAGCTTTGCATTTCCTTCCAGGGCAAGACGACTTGCTGGCAAAGACAAAGTCATTGGATAACGAGAAGGCATTCGTCAAAGCAAAAGGAAACAAATACAAATACAGTGACATGATATACGGAGAGCTGGAATTACCGATGAGATTGATCTCTCACCATTGCAGAGTACAAAAGCCTCCTCACTACACCGAGCCGATCCTGCACATTGCCATGGTCATGGCTCTAGCAACATCGTAAAATAGAACCATTCGTTGCGACTATGGTTCTTACATTTTGGAAAACTTGGTCGAGGCAAATTTGAAAAGCTCAGCAAAAGACAAAAGCTACATGAACGCAGGGCCAATGCTAACAAGAATAGCATACCAAGCTTTGGGAATGATTGAAGATCTACCAGCTGCCAGTTCTCAAACGGCCCTGATTCAGAAAGCAAAGCTGGTTGCTCATTTAGTAAGGACGACCACTGGCGCAACATCGTCGTGCTCAGCCAAGGCATCCAACAAAAGCTCGAGTGATGAAGAAAAGACGGAGACTAACGAGGAAGGAAACTCTCAAGGGTCGAAAGACAAATGGCCATCGGAGTTTGAAGAAAGCGAGGAGGAAGACTCCACAAAGCCGCTCGAGAGAAAAAGGAGGGAAAGAAGTGCAGTACCGTAGTCTGACCTTCAAAAAGCATATGCAGAAGCCCAACAAAGGGTCGATGAATGAAGGACCAAGTTACGGGCTGACAGACAGGCAAGAGCTACTGTAGCACAACAAACACAAAAACGAAGATTCGAGAAGGAAAGACAAGAAAGAATAGAAAATGCAGCTCGCATATGGGCTGAAAAGCAAAGGTTAGAAGCAGAACAAAAGGCTGCATAAGTGGAAATTTTTTCGCAGTCCACTGAAGGAACGAAGGAAAAAGATGCAACTGATGATAAACCAAGCAGAGCAGCTAAAGAAAACTCAAAGAGAGAGGAATGTGGAAGCGCGACGGGCGGCGGATCTGACCCGCCAAAGAATCATCAGGATTTTAAAGAAAAGAAATACGGAAGCATCTACTTCACAATGAGGCGAAGATGCTTCCAAAAAGAGGCATGTATAAGAAGAAGCAAGCTCACCTCCTCCCTCGCCTAAATCATCACCTCCTCCCTCGCCGAAATCTCCTCCTCCTCCTCCTTCTCCATCAAACAAAAAACCGCCAACTCCTCCTCCTTCAACCTCGCAAAAGGAGTTTATACCTCCTACGGAAGCAATCGGATACCACGAAGCCTGCCAAGATGTTGCTGGTTTTAATTACAGGAAAACTTTAAAGGAATTAGAAAGATAGTTCCAGTGTCAGCACGTGGTGGTGAGAGAAAAGGAAAAGCAGGTACAGGAGGCCCAACAAAAGCAAGTATCTGGGCAAGAGGAGTTAGAGAGCCTAAGGGCACGACTGAAGCTCAAAACGAGGGAAAGAGACATTGAGCGACAGCAGGCTCAGTCTCTGATCAGAGATTTGGTGGACGCCAGGACATATTTGACCGCCAGAGAAAAAGAATGCCAAGAATTGACTGCAAGAATATAGAAAGCAACGGAGCAGCTTGCTTACGAAAGTGCAAGGTTTCAGAGAGTTAACAGTTCGTACAACACTGTCAAAAGTACTCTGACAACCTCGATGGAAAACCAGGAACCTGTTGGAGCATTGGTCTCCACATCGGACAATGCCACAGCAGTGAACACCATAGCGGCACTGAAATCAGACATAGAGCAAGAAAAGCTTCAAGGACAGCTGCTCTTATCAAGAATGGTGGCCCAGACGGCGGCAAATGAACAAAAGATAAAAGAACTGGAGCAGCAACTCGCACAAGCAAGCGCCGAATTAGAGACTCAGAAGCAGATCAGTGACACACTGCTGAAGGAAACGGAATATCTGGTTTTTCAACAACAAATAAGAGCAGACAAAGCCCAGAGTCAACCGCAACTGCTACCCAGACAACAAGTGCCTGATTTGCCTGAAACATCACACCAAGGGGAACAAGAGCACGAATTTGCAGAGCTAGATCTGGATATTAGAGATGAGCTCACTGAGAGCATTAAGGACATGCTAGAGGGACCAGCAAAGGATTACATGCTCTATGAAAAGAAGATAATGGAGTCAGTGGCCCTAGTCTACTTACAGCCAGAAGAGCAGGTGGAAGGGTTTGGCCATGAGCACCTACCATTTCCTCTAATATGCCATGAAGCAATTCTATGGAAGGAAAAGATGCGGCCAGCCCTGCCACGAAACAAAGATGGGGGTTACGAAGGCATTGCACTGACAGCAAAAAAAGCCCAGATACTTGTCGACGACCACCCAAAGTGGAGGCAGAAATGGTTGGACAAACGACCACAGGATCTAACTAACTACCACAACGCTCCTCAGCATATACAAATAGATCCTACTTTCTGCCCAGTCCCTAGAAGACGCTGTTGGGAAAACAAGAGCAAGGAGCACCTCTATAGCTATGTCTCCCAAGAGCGTTGAAGACACAAGATCAGCACCACAAATGGTATCAAAATAACCTCAACAAAACCACAACACAAAGACAAGTGATCTCTTGGGAATTTACCAGCACACGCCCACCCAAAAGACCACCATGAAAATTAGGAAGCACTTACCCTGGCATGGATTTACAGCACACGCCGACCAATGCACTTGAGAGAAAGAGCTTTCACCTTCACCAAATAACTCTTCAAAAACACAATTTTTAAGTGTACACACATCTCCAAACAAGAGAGCTTCCACAATCTACCATACACCAAACTGCCTGCAAGCTGCCATATCCTGTGCGCTGTGGGAAATAGACTGTATCTCCCAAACCACAACTCCAAAAGGGATGCTTTCAAGCCTCAAAAAAACTCTGCATTTTCTACAACAAAATCTCTTAATACCACAAATTTCAATTCTATGTACCTCTATGTGCAAAATTGGCGCGAACAGCAAGCTGCATGGCCTGACTACGCGTAGGAAGGCTAGTCGAGGGCCAAAAACTGCATCCAAAAGCATCAAGAAGCCACCACGACCCAAAACCTGCAAAATTCTGATATTTGACTGAACATTTTTTAAGTTTGTACATGAGTATAAGTTATATACAAGTGTCCCTTCAAAAAACCCCACTCACGGGCACTTACAGTAGCCCGACAACTGTCACTAGACTAGCGACTTGCAGTGCATGTACATGTGCTTACTAAAGCAAGATAAAAACCCCACCAAAGGAAAGCCAACACACACTTTTGACATCGGGCGTCATGTCTGTATGTACAAATTAGAAAAAACGGGGTTGTCAAAACGCGCGCAACATAGTTTTCTAAACCCCAGTTTGCTAGCATTCATGCTCATCAGTAGACTATGCAAAATATTATGTACAAAGATACATCATGTACAATGGAATCAACACCATATACCCTTACCACGATCAAATGGAAAAGTATTATCCCTTGCATCCATCGTGCACACACAATGGCATCCTTCAAAGTCATAAGAACAATCATCAATCACTAGTGAGCTCCAACCATCAACGTACATGTCATACAAACCAAAATACCATGGATAAACATTCTCATCATCATGAGATGTATCACTCACATCAAGCCAAGACAAAACATCCACTGTATCCATGTCATCATGGCTATCCAAGCTACAATCCTCTTCAACATCCACACGTGCATGTGCGGTTTTCATAAGCTTCTTCACCCTTGACAATGCATGGCACACACTAACTTGCATCTCCTCATCCATCTAAACTTGTGGGTCATCAAAGCCCCAATCAAGACTACCATCATCATACTCATAGGTCTCATAAGCATCACTTTCACTACATGCCATCTCTTGAGCATAACTAGTAAGCAAACATGAATCGCAACCAATGTCACCAACACCAATCTCAACATCCCAAATGGGTCCACATGCCCACAAGTCATCAGGATACCATGTCAACTCATAAGATGGAGGAGCAAAAACATCACCCATAATGTCAACATGCGTGTCATTTGTATCACAAGTAAGAACATCCATAGGCACATAATGCAAACACATAGAGCTAGATAAGTCCTTAACTTTATGAGCATTCATACATGGAACTAAGTCAGCCATATCATTGCCCTCTTTGTCATACATGCACTTTCTTTCACAATATTGCTTGCACATAACTTCTCATCAATATCTACATCATAGAGAGAGAGAACCTCATCTTCTACATTTGACTCAACATCATCATCATTGCTATAACCATCATTAGTGACAGAGGAGATCTTGTGTGAAATGCATGAAGAAGTACACGACTGATTGACATCTTCCAACCATCTTCCTTGCTTCAAGAAATCAACAATGCCTTTCACACCCAAAAATTCAATGCAAGCAACTTCAATGCCCAAACATCCTGGAAGGGTACCAATGAACAAGAACTTCTCTTCCTTTGCATCCAGAATCATATCCTCAAGAACCTCTAGCTCTTGCTTGAGAGAGCAAAACCTCATGTAATGCATGTCCAACTCTTCTAGCCTGCTTAGCTTCAATTGTCTCATCGCATCATTCATCCTCAACGAGACACAAGATCAACACCACAAACGGTATCAAAAGAACCTCAACAAAACCACCACTCAAAGACAAGTGATCTATTGGGAATTTACCAACACACGCCCACCCAAAAGACCACCATGAAAATTAGGAAGCACTTACCCTGGCATGGATTTACAACACACGCCGACCAATGCACTTGAGAGAAAAATCTTTCACCTTCACCAAATAACTCTTCAAAAACACAATTTTTAAGTGTACACACATCTCCAAACAAGAGAGCTTCCACAATCTACCATACACCAAACTGCCTGCAAGCTGCCATATCCTGTGCGCTGTGGGAAATAGACTATATCTCCCAAACCACAACTCCAAAAGGGATGATTTCAAGCTTCAAAAATTCCCTGCATTTTCTACAACAAAAGCTCTGAAGACCACAAATTTCAATTCTATGTACCTCTATGTGTAAAATTGGCACGAACAGCAAGCTGCCATGGCCCGCCGACTACGCGTAGGAAGGCTAGTCGAGGGCAAAAAACTGCATCCAAAAGCATCAAGAAGCCACAAAGACCCAAAACTTGCAAATTTCTGATATTTAACTGAACTTTTTTTAGTTTTTACATGAGTTTTAGTTATATACAAGTCTCCCTTCAGAAAACTCACTCACGGGCACTTACAGTAGCCCGATAGCTGTCACTAGACTAGCGACTTGCAGTGCATGTACATGTGCTTGCTAAATCAAGCTAAAAAACCCACAAAAATAAAGCCCACACACACTTTTGACATCGGGCGTCATGTCCGTATGTACAAATTTACAAAATATGGGATTCTCAAAATACGTGCAACAACGCACGTGGAGGGACTTTGCCACATGGAAAGGCTCAAGGCAGCAAAAGCTGAACTACCCAATCTTGACAGCGCAACAGCCTCCTACAGTAGCCTACGTGGTCAACACATTGAATTTGATAGTCACCTTACTGCGGGATGTCCCCGACGTGGCTTGTCAAATGCTAGTAAAGATAGCACGGATGATCATCACCTGCATCTAGGTGTTTAAAGACACTGAAGGCGACGATCATCCGTGGAATCTGTTCTTGGAAGGGCACAGAGGGATCTCCTGGAATCTCCAGGATTCGCCGCCAGGACACATTTTAATGGCAATGTACTCTAGGCTAATGTACTCCTGCCTTCACACTCTTTGCAGACATTCGAAGAGGCCCTCGTCAGGGTTCTTCCAAATCCACTCAAGGATCTTCCATCCTATGGCGAAGGACCTCAAGGCACGGTATGTAGCATACCAACAAACATTAAGTGAAAATCCTTTCAGACAGCATCAAGAAGCCCTGGAAGCTGTCCTTCGAACAAGAAGCTTTTTAGCAACACTTGCTTCATTGGAGCCACAAATCTGCAAGAAAACACACTATTTCAATTTCCTTGGAGCTCACAAATCTGCAAGAAAACACACAAGAATACACTAAGTGTTAGTTGAGGTTATTGTGTACATAAAAAAGTGTAGTTGAGTGGAGTCTTTTGGTGTACCTTAATAGCTCTCCAAGTTTAAAAATAGCATCTCTCACTTTCTTGTCCCGGCATATGCATATACTCATCGCGACAGAATGAACTACAATGTAAATTGGAGGAAGGGAAAGTGAGAGAAAGTCATACACACAAATCATATGTGTCCTAAAAAACAAACATTAGAGAGAATAGAGAAAGGGACATTACCTAAACCATCTTGTGCCGATCATGGGACTTCAACCCATACAATTGAATGCTTCCACCTTTCTTCTCTTTTGTGAAAGCTCCCTTTAGCGACGTCATGTATCATGTTGGTGTGCGAATAGATGCAATGGTACCCTTCACTTGGTCCAATTATTCTTTGGCTAGCATCCACGGTGCTTTAGGAAGCACAATCCTCCCATTGGGGACACAACATGTAGTAGAAGAGGCGGGGAGACGTTTCAAGACCCTCAAATCCTCTCTCGCTCCCAATGAGTCCTTCTTGCCAATAATGTGGTCCCACAGGGTGTGGGTTACATTCTTCAATATGTGCATGGGATCCAAGAGGTGTTGTATTTTTAAGTCCTTCCAATATGGAAGCCTTAGAAATATGGAATACCTTGACATACCTTTTGGTGGAGTACTTGGAGTCGGAATTTTTTGTAGTGCTCTTCCCAAATAGTTGCCCAATTTTCCATCGTGAGCTTTAGAGGTGTCTTCGCATTTGTTGAAGCCTTGTGCTTGCTATGATCTTGGGGTAAGAAACAATGGTTGTTTGGATAGATTACCTTGCGCAAAGCATCCGGCCTCTCAATCACCAACAATGGCCCGCAAGTAGGATATGCATTGTGGCCCGATGTGGACAACTCTGCATACATATCAGATTGTTAGAGAGAAGGTTCAAACTACATAGAGACAAAGTACTCATATTTAAAAAAGAATCATTGAGCATTACAAACAATGAAATCAATATAGACAATTGTCAGATATACAAAAGTGGAGATCAAAACAGACCATTATCATAAGTACAAAAGTGCAGATCAAAACATACCATTGTCATTACAAAAGTGAAGATCAAGATAGACCGTTGTCATAAGTACAAAAGTGGAGATCAATGTAGACCATTGTCATAAGTACAAAACTCGAGATCAAATAGACCATTGTCATAAGTACAAAAGTGGAGACCAATGTAGACCATTGTCAAAATAGACCATTTTCATAAGTACAAAAGTGAAGATCAAAGTAGAACATTGTTATAAGTACAAATAAATTGTTTATGTGCTCATTTTATTTAGGTAGAGATGAGGCGGCACATATCAACATGAAGTGTATCCATCCTTGAAGGTCCTCTTTGAACTTCTCTACGTCTTCATGTGTGAACCGCTTTTTTGAGAGATGAAAAAAATCCATAAAATAAAATTAATTATGAGAGAATAATCACTTTCTATCTCTCTGTCTTTGTCTCTCTCTAAACTCTCTCTCCATTGCTTCCCATAGTTTGTTTTTGTTATGCATGCATTCTAGATTCTGCAAGAGCCAAGCTACAAAAGGGATAAAAAGATCAAGCTTTTGTTTAATAGAGGAGAGAGTCAAAGTTTGAGAGAGACAATTAAGCTTTCTAGCAAAATAGAGACCACGGACTACCAACAAGCTGACATTTTGTTGGGCATTTTGGCTCGTCTTCGATAGATGAAAATGTGACCCATTCAAAAATACCTTAAAATGTTTCAAAAATTATACATTTTTCAAATTTTGGAGGCCAAGCATGCCCACCGAAGGGCTAGCAAGAGAATTTTTAACAAGCGCGCCCACCATCAAAGGGCTAGCGAGACAATGAAAGAGAGAGAGAGAGAGAGAGAGAGAGAGAGAGAGAGAGAGAGAGAGAGAGAGAGATCACTCGTTCCACTCTCATAGAAAGAGAAAGAGAGAGAAGTGCTATGATTTCTCAGATACAAATTCCTATCCCACCAAATTTCCTTAAAGAGAGAGATTATAATGGCTCTTTGAAAAAGCAAGACAAAGAGAGAAAATTAACTCCAATTTTTAACCAAAAAATGACGTAAGAGCCTCTAGCCTAAGAGAGACCAAGCTTTCTTGCATGTCAAGGAAGCTAGAGAGAGATTGAAGGTTACACTCTCAAAAAGAGAACGAGAGGCACTCATCTCTATCTATAGAAGAGAGGGACCATGGAGTCAAAGTTACTCACCCTCATAGGTAAGAAAACAGACAAAGCTACAACTTCTTTTTTTTTAAATTTTATGTTAATCTCTCATGAGCACAACCTATCCTCGATACCTAGCGGGTCTTCTCCCATCATCGAGGGGTTGTCAAGCAGCTCTTCCATGGGAATCGACATGTAATTAGCATCAGAGGTGATGCTTTTTCCTTTCTGGCTCTGGCCAATTGCTCAATGGCTACCATCCCTAAAGCGCATTACCCTACAATCTTTGCTACTATAAGTCTTTGCAAAAATATATTTATTTATACATATCCTTCAATTATACAAGTCTTTGCAAAAATATATTTATTTATACCATATCCTTCAATTATACATAATGCCTTGCTTGAATCTTTCAATTGGCATATAACAGAATGGAATAATACACCATCTTGACTACAAATATTCAAATGCAATCTAACCATAACTTTTTCCTTTGACAAGTTCTTATAAAAAATAAAGGTAGAGGATTGCAATCATAAAGAAAGCATACTTGATCTTCCTTATGCTCACTCAAGCACTAACCAAAGACAAAGAGAATCTATCACTTGCCTAAATAGGTGTATGTGCATGGATCCCAATCCAACATGTGGAACAACCTACTCTAATACCAATGAAAGGAAGACGTAAATTCTAGGCATTGTATGCCTCGCTTGAAGAACTATAGTGTGATCTCTCTGCATAGGAGCGATGCTAATGAATGATCACCCATCCATAGGTACTAGGAGTCCCTTCATTAATAGACTAGGCCTTGGTCATTCACACTTGGCTGGACAAGACCCAATCCTTAGTGTGGTGGGCTACACACCACTTTGGCCATCCTAGGCCTTCTGAGATCCTATGTGGACTCCACCCCTAGCTCTGCACGAGCAGTATGCACTAGGCACCCTACTTGCACATGCCACATGTGCGCCATCATCTCGATGCTATGGAGGATGTGACATCCTCCTCCTCAATTTTTATGTGACTTTGATCAGACATATGGTGAGTTATTTCGTTGTTTGATGAGATAGTGGATGAACCTATTTTATCCATTGAATGTGGTCCTTTCTCAAATGCCACATCTCAACTCATGATTATCTTCTTGGCATCAGGGTCGCATAGTTTTTATGCTTTAGTCTCTTCATTATATCCCAAGAAGACACACTTCTTGCTCTTTGACTCTAGCTTGTCTCTTGCGGAATCTAGAATGCATGCGTACAAAAACATCCAAAAGTTTTGAAATGCAAACCAAAGGCATCTTACTTCAGTAGGCTTCTTGAGATGTCATACCCATTAATGCCTTTGTGTAGGTTTTGTTTAGTATATACGTTGAATTATTGATTTTGCCCCAGTATAATCTGGCATATTCTTGGCTTTGAGCCTACATGGTGCCATCTCTACTATAGTGCGATTATGATGTTCCAAAATCCACTTTGTTATGATGTGTGAGCAATAGTGAGTTGATTCCTTGATGCCATGCTCATGCAGTGTTGTTAAAATTCATTTGAGACAAATTCTCCTCCTTGATCTACACAAGGCTTCTTAACCTTCTTTCCTATCTCTAGTTCTACAAGCTTATCCCATAATCTGAATTTACTAAAAATCTAAGTCTTCTCACAAATGAAATACATCCACTTATTCTTACTAAAATTGTCGACTAACATCAGAAAGTAGAAATATGCATCCCAAGTAGAAGTAGACATTTTACCACAAAGATCACCCAGTACCAACTCTAGAGGAGCTTGTGCTCTATTGTTACTCCCTCATGAAAATTCCCTTTTGGTTTGCTTGCCTATCAAATAAGACTCACATACTTTATGCATTTTTTGAGTTTGTAGGCATATGTGCAACCATCTCAAAGTTTTGTATCTCCCTCAATACTACAATGTTAAGGTGATTGAACTCTCATGCCACAGTTTTTTTGTGCCTCTTTCTATGCTAGTTGTAAGTGTGCTTAGCTCATGAATATTATTTCACCTTACTCCTTCACCCACTATTTTGCCTTCATATTGCAATATTTCTACTCATAGTTCCTTGAAGATACTCCAAGACCACCATGACAATTCTTCTAAAATTTGGGCACGTACAAGTCCAAGTCCACCATCTGTGATTGCTGTAAGTGAGAGCCCATTCCTCTTTATTTTTGGCACGTACACCACATCAGAGAGTTGCTTCTTTTTGTTACCATCGGGGTACTTTTTTCCATGTTTAGGAGGATTTCCTCCCCTAAATGCCCATCACTCTAGGCAGAGCCTTATCTTTTTATGGGCATGCTTATCAATACTACTTCCTATGTTGTGTGCTCTTGAGCTTCCCTTTCATCTTCTCCATCTTTGCATTGCATTCTCGGCGGTGTACTATGTAATCAAATTAATGTATAACGTGAGTTCGAAAGAAGGGGTTTTTAAATGCAAAAAAAAAAAGCAATTTAACATAGATACATTAAAATAAGGGGTTTTTATATTCAATTTTGAAAAAAAAGAACTAAAATAAGGGGTCATTTTATTCATTTAGACATGTTAAAAGAGGGGTTTTTTTAATACCCCATGACCGCACGTTATATAGGGAGGTATTGAACAATGAACCCCCTGAGCGTGCATTCTTGCAATGATATTTGCAACAATTGGTATTAGAGTAGGCTTTGACATCGAGGGAAATGTTGCCATAAACACTTCAATATAAATTCTATGATTGAAATGATTTGTGGTGAGTGTTTGCAAGATGACACGACAAACGGGTAAGATCTTTGATTTTGGGGCGTCAAAACTGCAATTCTTGCAACATATAAATAAAAGATTTTCCAAATTGTGGTAGAATGTGAACCTACATGCAAACTCACACTAACTAAGAAATGGAGGTTGAAACATGCCCAAAAATTGAAATTTGGTCTCAAAAGCACAGTCCTAAAGACCATGCAAAATACCAAGTGCATGATCTCCCACAAAAATCTTCAACATCAAAGATTGTTACCATCGCCTCTCAAGAATCCCAAGGGCAAGTGTAGTACCAACACAGGAGGAGCAGACAAGGAATAAGATGGCTACTTCTTGCCTTTTTACCATTTTTTATGCTTGCCTCTACTCTCTCGGAGACAACCAAGCTCTAGTTCTGTGAAGAGAATCAAGAGAATCAAGAGGGGAGAGGGCTCAAGACCTTAAAAGCACACATGCACAAATAGAAGAGAAGACACATAGAGTGGAGGCTCTCAAGATTTTTCTCCTTCTTCACAATTGAATAATAGATAAGGTCTACAAATTATAAGTGACATGGCATGAGAAAAGGACTATTTCCAAGTGGCCATAGTGAGTAGCCGTACATAGAGAGTGAGTGGCATATAAGTATGCCATCACTCTTAGGGGACATTGAGTCAGTGTAGTCAAGTTGTTGTATCATTGACAAAGGCCATTATAAGATCCCACACGTACCAAGGATGAATGATGTGCAGTAGCAATCAATTAGGCATAGAGCTTTCTCAAAGGAATATTTCCCCCTTTAACTGTCCTTGAAATTCATTGGCTATATGGTGTGTGCTAAAATATTTGATGAAAGTTTCATTAATCTTGACCACCAATGTGATTAGGTTGATAAACAAAAAAATATTCTGGCAAAATGGACATTTTCTACTAATAATTATGTCACGTTTGCACAAAACCCCACACGTGACATAAGAAAAAAACCTTCAAACGGGAAAGCAAAAACATAATTTTTCATAATAATCAATATATAATTCTCCTAAACGATTTTCTCATGTTAAAGTGATCATTTAATATGGGGAAGTGCCAGGGGAGAAAAAGCTCGAATATTGGTTAACCTAGCAAACCGGCCACCGTAGGGATCCAAAAGAGGGAAAATAGGGATCCAAAGGGGGGGCCATCTGCAAAAGAGCTATGTGAACAATGGGCTCAAAAGACCTCAAGGTTCATCCCATTAAGACTTCCAAAATGCTAAGGTTCCAAAATTCAAAGGTTGTGTCCAAAGATCAAACATTAGGGGAACTGGATGCTTTGAGTGTGTCCCAAAAAGTCTTTGTCAAGACCTACATAGGGAGGAGGCGCGCCCAAGAAGTAGGGGATGAGAGAGAAACACCCACACACACTCACAAGCTTCATTTGTACACAAGGGGAAAGAGGGACACATGTCAGCTCCCTAGGCCAGATGCCCACAAGGTGTACTCAAATCCTATTGGATGGCCATGGAGGTGGACAAATGAGAATTATGCTAGATTAAATCTAGCTTAATTAATTTAAAATCACTTAATAAAAGAACCAATAAGAATTAAGCTCTCTAGAAGACTATTGGACAGTCTCCCAAGGGGACCAATGAACATTCAGCAGCCCAATGGCTTGCCTGATTCCTATTGGCGAGGAGGCAAAGGGGTCCAATGAGAGTTTAGTTACATTTATTAATTACCTAAAGCTCTCACAAAAGGGGAAAGAGGGACACATGTCAGAAGGCTATCACTTATGCTGCTTAATTTGCATTGGCTGAGGTTGGGGAGGTCCAATAGGGCTGTAGCATGAGTAATTAGCAAGGGAGGTCGACCAAGAGAGAGAGGGGGGGCTGATTTTTGCAAGGCATTATCACACACACACTCACACAATCTCATGTGTGAAGAAAAGAAGACTCTCTCTCCTTCTCAAGCTTTAATGGAAAGCTTACCACCTACTCCAAGCTTGTGAGAAGGGAGGCCTACACAACCAACTCTAGGCTTTGTGATGCAAATCCAACCAAGAGCCAAGATTCAATGCATGCTCATCTTCTCTACCATGCTAATTACTAAGCTAAGCTATGCTAATATGAGTGATTATGTGAGGAGATGTACATCTTTCTCGTAAGAATACTCCTTCTTCCTCTCAATCTACTCCCATACCCCGCTATCTCTCACCATCTTTGAAGGTGTGTGAGGTCTTGGGTCTGAGACCGTGAGGGAGTTGATGTTGTGTTTGATAAGTGTTTTGCTTAGTGCATGAAGTTTCCATCTTCATTACACTAGCTAGTATTAAAGGAACACAAAGAATTGTATTGTAAAATGTCTCTCTTGATGGGAGAAACCATAATACAAAGCCTTTTGGAGGGGGGACCGGCTCCATGCAAATCCGGTCCTCAACTATTGTCAATTGCTTGATTTCTCTCTCTTATGAAGTATTGTTCATGCTATCTAACTAGGTGTTATGATTTTTGTTGCTCTCTCCACCCAAGCACTCTTGTTAATCTCATTAGGAATCTATTCTAATGAAATGCTCACTATGTTCATGCTATTTTCCGCTACACAAAAGTTACTAGTCCATGAAAAGTTACATTGGTATCAGAGCACAAGGTTTCTCTTTTCTTGCTCAAGAAGGGAGGTCCTCAAGCTAGCTATAAATGGTTGGTACTATTAATTGCATGTCAATGAGTAGAATGTGGATTTTTCAGCCTTGCAGTGCGCCTGTCTTTGTGCAGTTAACGGGGCATCACCATGGAGAGCTATGGTCTTAATAGTGGAGTCCTGTGGGGCTTGCCTACGGCTTAACCACTATTTAGTTATTAGAATCTTGACAGGAGCCGGTACTGTTTTGGTGTTGAATGACCCTCTCTTCTATTCCTTGCAATTAATGGTATTCAAGCCACGGGTACAATAGCTTGAGTGCTTTTTCTAAAGGGGTAAAGAGGAGTAGCAACTAGGGCTTGAATTGCCAAAGTACACCTAAAAAGTTTACACCTAAAAGTTGTTAGAATGGCTGACAATAGTAAAGAGAGTGAAATTAATGTTGATAACTTTGATTTTGCTAATGAGCAAGCTACTAATGATGCCCCGATGCTTGTTAAATATCTTGTTTCTAGGCTTCAACAAGCCATGGGCATCCATCCCTCCAAAGTGTAGTGCAACGACAGCTTCGTGCTCATGGGATTCTCCAAGCTCCCCACCATGACAAGAGAACACCTAGGAAGCCTCCTTGCGAGACTTCCAAAAGAGGTCTCTCTCCGATTTGGGAAGAAGAAGAGGATCTCTATGAAGGGCTCAGAAATTTGCTCCTTGATGACGCATCCCCTTCTCAAAGGAGAACTCGAGAGCCTCCACCGAAGGAACGAGAAAGAAGTGAGTCTCCCGCCACCTTGATGGAGATGGCTCCACGAAGACGGCGGGCTAAACACTCTCCATTGCCTCCAAAACGGAGAAGACCATCGCATACTTCTCCACACCATACTTCAAGAGGGATGACAAAAAATAAAGAGAAGAAAAAGGCGAGAAAGAGGACGCCCTCTTCTCCATCTTCTTCATCCTCTTCCTCTTATGAAAGTGATGGTGAAGACAACGAAGATCAAGGCAAGAAAAACGCAAGAAAGAGGTCACCCTCTTCTCCATCTTCCTCAAATTCTTCATCTTCTGAAGAAAGTGATGGTGCAACCTTTGAACCATCAAAAATAAGAGGCCATAGGAAATCCTATGCCACGTGGAAGAGGTCATCCAAGCTGAAGAAGTTCAAAGAGGGAGGTAAGAGCATCTGTTTCCTTAGCTACGACGGCACTTTCGGTGCTGCAGATAAAGTCTTGGCCTTTATCCAACAATTCGATGCGGCATTTGGAGATGAGGGCTTCACGGAGTCCTCTTGTGAGGTCCCCACCCCGCCGTATCAACCAGCGGATTTGATGGTGAACCTGGTGGCCACTAGATCTATTGCGGAAGCAAACAAAATGGTTCAGGGTTCGACTAGTGGACGATCTCTCATCACAAAGTGAGTCGAGTTCGAGCCTACTAGCAAGGAGATCTAGCTCCACCTCGCAGGGGAAGCGTACTTAAACTATCTAGCGATCCTAAGACCCACCTTCCAAGAGGAGAGAAACCCCGAGTGCCTTTTTCCCCATGTTTCAGAGGCACGTACTCTCGAGATTTCACCACTCTAGGGCCAATGAGTGTTACTAATATCGAACTAAGCACTATGGGGACAGAGAGTTCCCGACCAATCGGGACCACCCATCTCATAGGCATTGGCAACCTGAACCAAGCCCCCACTTTCCACCCCCACACTCACACTTCCTTGTGTGACCTAATTACTACCACAATGATTGTTCAACATAAACATTCCTTGATTAATTTTGAATCACATTGTTCGTTAAGACAGCCCTTCAATCACTATTGCAAAGCGGCACCAAGACAGTATTCTAGTAAAAATTCTACTCAAACTTATTCATTAAAATTCCAATGTTCTGGAGGTACAACATCCCCCCCTCCAGCGAGAGTTTACTCCTCCCGTTGTCGCCTAGCTGCCCATACAACTAGGTATGTCCACCACATAGAAATCACGACATAGACATTCCCACCACTTAACCACCAGACATGGATTCCCACCACTTAACCAGCAGTCGTGGGTATCCACCGCTTAACTAGCAGACGTGGATTCAAGAGCCCTTAACCAGGAACTCTACCCCCTGTGATCAGTAGGGGATTCATGACTAATTCAACATCCGAAATAGAATGAACATGCCGAGCTAAATTTTCCCTAACAGACATTCTTTCCTATTGCAGAAAGTATATCCGTCAAACATTTCTTTCCTACTTTAGACTTTAACACTAGGTTGGTAACCTAACATGACATAAAAGTGTCCTTTCAGGGTTTTGAAAAAAACCTCCAAAACCATAGTAGATCCACTCATTTTGTAAAATCCTTTCATGATGTTATAGTTCAAGGCCTACTACACATGGAAAAAATAAGAAACTTGTAAAATTTCTCATATTTTGGTCACACCAAGCCTCCAAAGTTGATGGACCAGTGCATTTTCATCAAAACAGTCATTTCTTAGGTTTTGTTGCATAAAAATAAGATTAGGGATTTTTGTAGGACTTGAGAGAAATTCCCTAGTTAACTTCAATGGGGTTGGTGATCAGAACATATGATTGCTTCTCACTCACTATTTTTTGTTTTGCCAAAATAAATAGGTACAAAAAAGTTGGATTTTTACCATTCTGCAAACCTATCATCAAAGTTTCTATAGCCACGCTCAATACAAATAATATATGCATGTTTTATTAGTTCCCTATTGTCCTTTATGTTCATAAGGATCCATGGAGCATGTCAAAAGAATAATACATCTCTTACCAAGGGGAATCTTGGGGACAAAGATGAAGTGCTAAAAACAGCAAACATGAAAAAACTAGGTTCAACATTATGAGTTGTAGAATCCCATAGAAACTATTCAATATCTAGCCAAATTTAATCTTTATGACTCCATATGGTTACTACCTACAAAATGCATGTAGTTGTCACAAGAAACTAACAATATTCAAAAGCTATACTTGATATACTAGAATGTTTCGTTTTCTTCTGTAATTGAAAAAATCAACCATCGTTGTGTACTATGGAAAATAGGGTATTAGGTGCCCCAAAACTCAAGGAATATTAGCTTTATGTTACAATATGCGACATAGAAAATCAAATATGCATTTGGATATCATGAAATCCACCAAAAAAATCATAGAAGAGCTAAAATTGGCTAAAAAACAGGATTTGACAATTTTTGTAATTTGGTCATAACTTACAACTTTAATATTTATTTCTCCCTAGAAGCATCATGACATGTTGAGTACTACTAAAGATAGTTCTTTAGCATTATAGACCTCATAAAAATGAATTCTAAACTGGTATAGTTGCAAAAAATTGAAAAAAGCCAAAAACAGCACTCGTTTTTCCACACAGTTTAGGTTGTGAAATGTTGTGCAAGGACAAGGTTAAAGATGGAATTGATATTCCAAAAAATATTCGAGTTTTTTTCAGCTCACGAGGCAACTTCTAGATAGATAGCACCTCAAAATCCATTTTGAAACTCTTGACATAATTCAAGGAAAATGGTCACTTAACAGGACATAAAAGTGTCCCATTACCAACCTAGTGTTAATATACAAATGAATTCAATTGCCGAGGTTTCCGTCGGATTTCTCCAACATGTTTGGGGATATGTTCATTCCTAGCTAAACGCATGCAATGTTAAATTAAACAACTTGAATAAAACTGTGATCTACCTCTTCCATTTCTTCGCCATTGGCTCATGAGATGGCCGGTGCTTGTTCGACCATGGGAGCTTTTCCTTTTCCATTTGTATTGCTCGTTCCCGCCTCGTGGTCGTGGGCACCACCGAAGCGAGTTCTCTTTACCGGGGCCATTTTACTCAATACTTTAAATGATAAACTTGAAGAAAAGAGCTAAAGTCCGAGAGCATCATAACAACCAAATGGCAGATTAGAATTATTAAAGAATCCTCCTTAGGCAAGAGATTAGATTTTTCCTTCGAGACCTAGCAATTTTATGGGTAATTCCTTACTTACCCTATGGGAATTGTCTTTAAGGTTAATTACTTGGCTTAGATGATTAAGAAATTCAGAATTTTACTAATTGATTCACGAAAGAGATGAAGTAAGCAAGCTCATTCATTTTCCTAGAGCAATATGAAGATGCAGAATTGCCGCAGGCATGTGTGACATAAAATTCTCTTCTTAATGGCCTAATGAAGGATTAATTTTCAGCCTTAATCACATTTTAATGTGGGAGAAGATTGAGTCTAATTTAATTACAACACTATTGAGTGGTAAAAGAATGAATTTCATCAAATCTACACTATTATTGGCTGACAATTTATTAACTATGCTGCCTAGAGAGAGAATCCTTCCTAATCATGCATTAATACTTGGTTAATGATGATGAATGGCTGCATAATTTAGCTAATTGAATGATGATGGAGTATAGCTATGCAGATTTAGAGAGCAGCTATAGGGAATTATAGCCAGGATTAAGCATAGTAGCTAAGGAATTTGGAGAATAAAGATGAGAATTAAGAAGAGCAGTAATTAAACCATGATTACCGTGATTAGGGGCTGAGAATCCTTTTATTTTTCTGATCCAATGAATCCTCAATATGAAAATTTCGGCAGCACCTCCCTCCTTGCTTCTCCTTCAAAAACTGTGTGTGTACCGGCAGCACCTCCCCAAGGTGTGTGTAGGTGTGTGTGTGTGTGTACTGGGTGTGTGTGTGAGCATGTGTGTGTGAGCATGTGTGTGTGAGCATGTGTACTGGGTGTGTGTGTGCACTGGCCTTTAAATAGGCTCCTACAGGCTGAAAATTGATTTGTGCTGCTATAAGCATCTGAGTGAGCACTCAGTCCTTACATGGCAAGTCTAGTTGCCTACCCACCAAGTGTCCAGTTGGTTTAGTTAACTGGTTCTCACACTTAGTTGCAAGCTTGGAAACTTCCCAAAGACTCCCACAAGGCAAGAGGGCACCCCCTAGCTGCTAAAGCTGGTCTAGAGTGGCCTCGAACCTGTTCCTACACAGTCCCGGGCCCCCGATGCCTCCCCGGACAATTTTATGAAAAATTGGTTTTAGGCTAAAACGGGTCATACGAGTCGGATTTTGATGCCGTAAATTGCTATACTGAGCTCTAACTAAGGCGTACTAGACCGAGTACCTGCCATATTTAGTAGCCCCCTGGGATTCGAAAATGCATTTTTTTCAAATTCGGGGTACGGGTGGTGATTTTCGAGACGGTCAAAATTAGACGGGTCGGGTGACCAAAAACTTACTATATTTAGAAAATTTTCACAAAAATTATTTTAATTCACATTTCGAAGCTTTATAACATTCTAAACATAATGGCACTGACCGAATTCGGAAAACTGCTAAAAATAGTAACTTTTTCCCATTATGATCATTTCATGGTACAAGGGTGCTCTTTTTCGTTGGGGTCAGAGACCTTACAACCTCCCCAACGTGAAAAATTTGAGATGTCCTCATCTCAAGAATACATCTAAGTAAATTTTACGCTAACTACTTAGGTACATATATCCTCTGTCTAAAGTAAAGATATCCTTTGATAATAGAATAGTCTTTAGCTTTATGCGTCTTATTCTGTTGAACTTTGATGAGATCCTGGTGCTTGAATTATTGCTCACTACGATTAGCAGTTGCAGCATACAGAGTTTCTCTCTCATCAGCTTCGTCACCCACAGTTGGTTGTCTCACTGCGGCATTAGCGAAAGCTCCGCTTCCTTGTCCTATGTATCCTCTTCCTCGGCCTCCTCTTCCGTTTGGTTGACCTCGCCCATTGACGTTCAGAGGTACATTATTAGCACCGGATGTTTGGGAAATCCTTTTTGGACATCGACTTTTGTAATGTCCATACTCCTGGCACTCAAAGCATCTTATATTGGGAAACTCGGTAGCTGCCGTAGTTGCTACTACCGGACGATGGTCGTATGTAGGGTTGATTGGTCTGTTACTCCAGTTGTCTATCCTGGCCCTCTTTGACAAATAGTATTCACTATCTTGGGTAGTCCTCTGAATCTCTTTAGCTAACGGTTTGTCCCTTAGCAAGGCATCTTGCAGAGTTGCTGGCCTGAGAGCTTCTAGTCAGTTATTCAGTGGGTCGATGAGTCCTTGGCAGAACCGTGCTACCTGTTGTTCCAATGTCATCTTAGGAGCATATCTCCGAAGAGTGACAAACTTTGAATAATATTCTTCGACAGATGAAGTCATCTGCCGAAGGGAAAAGAACTCGTTCATCTTCAAGGTTTTATAGGCGGGTGGTAAGTACCGCTCCATCACAATAGCCTTGATGTCTTCCCATGACTGGGAAGATCCCTTGATATCCAAGTCCCTTCAATGTTGTTTCCACCAGATCTTGGCATCGCCAGACAAGCGGAACATCGTAAGCATGGTTTGGTTCTCGGGTTGAGTTCTCGCAGCTTCGAAATAGTCATCCATAGCCTCCATCCATACTTCTGCATCTCTTTCCACATTTGTCCCTTCGCCTTTAAAGGTTGGAGGCTGAGCTTGCTTAAGGAGAAGCTTTTTCTCTTGAACGGCGGTATATAGCGCAATAGACGGTACCTATCCAATGGTATAAAACTCATTACTATAGCACTCTTCTCAAATGAACCTAGGATTTTCCATACTCAAGAAGAAATTTAACTTTTTGGGCTTAACCAGCCTACTTAATCTGTACAGCTATCACAAAGGATTTTAACCATTCCACCATTTAAATTCCATTGAATACATCCAAAATTGTCCGACACAGTAGTAATCCAAAGGAGGGAAAATAGGGATCCAAAGGGGGGGGCATCTGCAAAAGAGCTATGTGAAACAATGGGCTCAAAAGACCCTCAGGTTTAGCCCTTTAAGACTTCCAAAATGCTAAGGTTCCAAAATTCAAAGGTTGTGTCCAAATGTCAAACATTAGGGGAATTGGATGCTTTGAGTGTGTCCCAAAAAGTCTTTGTCAAGCCCTACATAGGAGGGGACGAGCCCAAGAAGTAGGGATGAGAGAGAAACACCCACACATACTCACAAGCTTCATTTGTACACAAGGGGAAGGAGGGACACATGTCAACTCCCTAGGCCAGATGCCCACAAGGTGTACTCAAATCCTATTGGATGGCCATGGAGGTGGACCAATGAGAATTAGGCTGAGGCTCGGGAGGTCCAATAGGGCTGTAGCATGAGTAATTAGCAAGGGAGGTCGACCAAGAGAGAGAGAGAGAGGGGGGGTTGATTTTTGCAAGGCATTATCACACACACACTCACACAATCTCATGTGTGAAGAAAAGAAGACTCTCTCTCCTTATCAAGCTTTAATGGAAAGCTTACCACCTACTCCAAGCTTGTGAGAAGGGAGGCCTACACCAACAACTCTTGGCTTTGTGATGCACATCCAACCAAGAGCGAATCTTCAATGCATGCTCATCTTCTCTACCATGCTAATTACTAAGCTAAGCTATGCTAATATGAGTGATTATGTGAGGAGATGTACATCTTGCTCGTAAGAATACTCCTTCTTCCTCTCCATCTACTCTCATACCCCACTAGCTCTCACCATCTTTGAAGGTGTGTGAGGTCTTGGGTCTGAGACCGTGAGGGAATTGATGTTGTGTTTGATAAGTGTTTTGCTTAGTCCATGAAATTTCCATCTTTATTGCACTAGCTAATATTAAAGGAACACAAAGAATTGTATTGTAAAATGTCTCTCTTGATGGGAGAAACCATAATACAAAGCCTTTTGGAGGGGGGACCGGCTCCATGCAAATTCGGTCCTCAACTGTTGTCAATTGCTTATTTTCTCACTCTTTTGAAGTATTGTTCATGCTATCTAACTAGGTGTTATGCTTTATGTTTCTCTCTCCACCCAAGCACTCTTGTTAATCTCATAATGAAATGCTCATTGTGTTCATGCTATTTTCCGCTACACACAAGTTACTAGGCCATTAAATGTTACAGAATTTTACATTTCTCGCTGCTGATAGGATCCCCACACTTGTGGTTATACTGTAGGTGGATATATACAATATGCATTCCTTCAATCCCCCTTCTTTATCTAGTGCCTTTCTTGATCCCATGATTATTTTGATCTAGAAGAATTTTCAACATCGTGCAGTGATGGTCATTTTTTCATAAATTTGAATGGGCTATGTACACTTGAATTTGTTGTTAGCTAGAGGCCTTTATATATAAGCAATTAAAATGCCATGTGTGCTACTATGATTTTTAGTGAAGTGTAGCTTCAACATAAGCTTAAACCATCTATTTGTCTAGGTGTTAATAGTATACTCAAACCATGGCTACAATCACTACCCAAGTATGATCATCTATAGTGCTTAATCCCACATCATTATAAGCAACAACAATTGAAGTTACTGCATTGTCCAATAAATGATTCCTATACCCTCTCCCAAGGAAGTAAAAGGAACCATTTCTTAATGTGAATCCCATTCCGAGGAGGCCAAGGTCTAGTCCACATAGAGCTTGAAGACTTGATATTCCATGAGCAGCAATTCACTTTGTTGGTGAGAAAAAAATTGAAGGGAAACAATCATTACAATGAACTAACTAGGATTTGACATCTTGAAAGCTGTTCTTCTGCTTCATAATTGGGTATTTTGTAGTTTTTGCATTAAAGTATTGGGAAATCTCCTTGTCATAGTTGATGCTTTTGAGAAAAGAGGGACAAATTGTATGATAAGATAAAACAAGATGTTATCTAAAGATAAGGAAAGAACATGTCCTTTTTTAGGAGAAAATTCACACAAACTCTCAAGCATTCCCGAATGCAATAATTCACAGACTTGTGCATTGTAACTGTGAATATGTTTTCATCTCTTTTGGTGGAAATTTACTTTGTTCCGTTTCTAAATGCTTGTACAAGTATAAAGCTTGTTGGGCCTTCTGTCATAGCCAAAATATGAAACTCTACTATGGCTAGGGGTTGATTTGGTCATGGATTGACAATTTAGTTGTTGATCTGTGTCTGCTATTGCTACAACTACACATGAAATGATCTCTCGAATACCTATCTCCTCTTTGTTGAAATGGTACCAAAGTGGTCTACATGAATTGTGACTCTTATGATGATTTCCCAATTTGATATGGTGAGTCCATTGACTTTGACTCCATGGTTGATATAGAAAATTGCTTTATATCCAAAACGGGTTCTAATAGTGTGCATAGAGCCAAATGAGCAAGATCTGTATTATGCTCACACAAAAATTATGGGATTTCATTTTGGGAGAGAGAAAATAGTAAAATGAGTTGAATAGCTTGGGGTGTATTGGCCAAGAATGAGTAAGATGTGCATATCTTTATCAAGAAATGTGAACATTACCATCAATTTTCTCCAATCATCGACAACCTTGTTCCAAATTATAGTGATTCCAAAATGGGGAAAATGTATGGTGGAATATCTTTCCAAAAAGATAATTCCCGAGACACGGAAAAATATAGAAGATAAGCTATCCTTTCATATAATACTTAGACTAGAACACCATCACAATGAAAGAACCAAAAACAAAAAACTATGAATGGGAATGCAAGAAACTAAGAAAATATGGCCACCAAAGGCTCTTCTCAAGGTCAAAGTGATACATCTTTGGATACCAAAGAAGAAAAAGCCTTCATTCATAGCTATAAATCACCATCCATTTGTAGTCAAGACCAACCTAGTCGGGAAGAAAAAACTCCTACATGCACCCAAAATGAGAGTCTTCGACTATCTCAACCTCGGGGCCACACCAGGAATCCACACTAGTGTCTCACTTAAAAGCCTAAGCAAAATCCACCCTCACTAGCAAGGATAGGGCTAAACTATTGTGAACACTACTTTATGAAGTAGAGTCATTGTGGAGACAAACCTTTCCAGTAAAAGCGCTTGAACAATCCAATCAAGAGATGTCTCTTAGACATCATTTTGCTACCACATGCATTGATCATCACTACATGGTACAACCAATCATGGCTATATATAGACACAATTTTACTTCCCATGCACATGCACACAGTCAACAATAGTTCGCCATGGTAGACCCCCTCTACGAGGGGTTACAAGCTTCAATTGTAAGAAAATTGGAATATACAGATTGGCATAAAAAGGGCTTAATAAGGGGATTGTAAATTTTGAGTCTTCTAGAACTTTTTGTTAAACAATTAGAAACATTCCAATTTTTTTCGTTGCCAAGTGAAATGGAGAACAAATGCCTAGACTTCTTATAAAAAGTGTCCATAAAAAAGTCTAAAATTGGATAACCAAAAGGAGTAACACAGTCAACTCAAGAAAAATGGAAAATGTTGGAAAATTTTCAGAAATATGGATCAATGGAGTAACACGGTAAAAATTAGGCGTATGGTATTGGCATTTCAAATGGTTTGATCCATGGAAGATGTAAGCATGCAAATAGGGATAAAGGAATTGAGAACATAGGTTGGGTAAAATTCAACTCACCACCACACAGATCAAAGGTAGGAAATTTTCTTTCATTTGTACTTTGAGGGGTGTGTGTGTGTATGCACACATGAGAGAGAGAGAGAGAGAGAGAGAGAGAGAGAGAGAGAGAGAGAGAGAGAGACTATATTATCATCCTGCTAGTGCAATGAAGAGGGAAGCTTCAAGCACTAAGCAAACACTTTAAAACACAACATCAATTCCCTCACGGTCTCAGACCCAAGACCTCACACACCTTCGAAGATGGTGAGAGCTAGCAGGGTATGAGAGTAGATTGAGAGGAAGGAGTATTCTTACGAGAAAGAAGTATATCTCCTCTCATATTCACTCATAATAGCTTAGCATAGCTTAGTAATTAGCATGGTAGAGGAGATGAGCATGCATTGAAGCTTGGCTCTTGGTTGGATTTGCATCACAAAGCCAGTAGTTGTTGGTGTAGGCCTCCCTTCTGACAAGCTTGGAGTGGATGATGAGATTTCCATTAAATCTTGAGAAGGAGAGGGAGTCTTCTTGTTTCACACATGAGATTATGTGAGTGTGTGTGCGATAATGTCTTGACAAAATCAGACCCCTCTCTCTCTTGGTCGACCCCTCTTGGATTTTATTCATGATGGCACCCCATCGGACCCTGTAAAGCTTAGCCAATGATAATTCAGAAGCATAAGTGATAGCCTTTTGACATGTGTCCCCCTTTCCCCTTTTGTGAGAGCTTTAGGTAATTAATTAATGCAATTAAACTCTCATTGGACCCCTTTGTCTTCTGGCCAATAGGATTCAGGCAAGCCATTGGGCTGCTGAATGCTCATTGGACCCCTTGGGAGACTGACCAATAGTCTTCTAGAGAGCTTAATTATTAGTGTTTCTTTTATCAAGTGTTTTTAAATGAATTAAACTAAATTTACTCTAGCCTAATTCTCATTGGTCCACCTCTATGGCCATGCAATAGGATTTGAGTGCACCTTGGGTGCAACTAGGCTAGGGAGCTACATGTGTCCCTTATTCCCTTTGTGTAAAGGTCTTGCAAGAGTGTGTGTGTGTGTGTGTGTGTGTGTGTGTGTGTGTGTGTGTGTGTGTGTGTGTGTGTGTGTGTGTGTTTCTCTCTCATCCCCTACTAAAAGGTCTTGCCCCCTCCTATGTAGGGATCTAGGAAGACTTTGTGTACACTTACAAAGCATTCAATTTCCCTGAGGTTTGACCATTGGACTTTACATTGAATTCTCGAACCTTAGCATTTTGGAAGTCTTAATGGGCTAAACCTTAGGGTCTTTGAAGCCCATTGTTGCACATTGCTCTTTTGCAGATGGCCGCCCCTTTGGATCCCTAATGTGGTGTGTGTGTCTGTTGCACGTGTCAATGCAAGGGACTTGCCGATACATTGTGTGCGAGCCACAAATGGCTGCAAGCACACAACCAGACTAACCTAGCAAGCTCAAGAGAGCAAGGGTGTGTCACTCACCGTCCTGCGCTCGCCTTCGTGGATGATTCCTCGCCACGAAGAAGAAGGAGCTACCACCGTGCCGCGCTCAATCGCCTCGCTGCCGCCGTGCCGTCGTCGCAATGCTCGATCGTACACACTGTAAAGAATGAGGATGCAAGAGAGCTACACAAGACAAGCACAAAGCACATAGATATGGAAAGCTTCTTCTTCTTCTTCGCTCAGAAAAGAGAGTACAAAATGACTAAGTGCTAAAGCTGAAAAGTAGCACATATGTACATGTGGTCACTAAGTGTGAACTCGCTAGAAGCATACTAGGCTAGCACTATAAGTGTAGTCTAGCTGTAGAATCATTGGCAGAGATCCTCCGTGTCGGTCACCTAACGCGCCAGTGAGTAAATGCCGTAAGCGTCCAAGACCCGTAGTGGATGCCAGCTCAAGATGTAGAGCTCAACATCTCAACACTCCCCCTCGAGCTCTGCATGTCGTAGAGTCCAAGCATAGTCCGGAAACGTCGAAGCTTCTCAGCTCCGAGGGCCTTGGTAAAGATATCCGCTATCTGCTCCTCTGTGTTGACGTAGACCAAGTCGATGTTGCCAGCCAACACTCGCTCTCGAACGTAGTGGTAATGGACCCCTATGTGCTTGGTCCTGGCATGGAACACTGGGTTCCTAGCCAACTGCATGCTACTGAGGTTGTCATAATGGATGACAATCTGCTGGTCCACCTGCACTCCCAAGTCCTCAAGTAATGTGCGTAGCCAAGCTACCTCGCACGCCACAACTGCTGCACATCTGTACTCGGCCTCTGTGCTTGATAAAGCAACCGTAGGCTGCTTTTTTGCTGCTCCAAGTAATGGCAGCACTCCCAAAAGAGAACATGAAGCCACTTGTAGATCTCCTATCAACAATGCTACCTGCCCAATCTGCATTTGTATACCCATACAATGCTAATGGCGCATCTGCTGCATCGAACAATGCGTAGTCAAGAGTCCCTCGCACGTATCGAAGCGTGCATCGTAATCCATCCAAATGTGGCTTCCTCGGAAGCTGCATGAACTGACTCTCCAAGCCTACTGTGTAGCTCAAGTCTGGCCTCATGATAGTTAAGTAGATTAGACTACCCACAATCTTCCTGTACATCTTGACATCCTCAACAACATCACCCTTCTTTGCACTCAGCTTTGCATTCACATCCAAGGGAATAGAAATTGGCTTACAATCAGCCATACCATACTTTGACAACATGTCCAAAGCATACTATCTCTGTGATAGCCATACACCCTATGGAGTCTTGATCACCTCAATGCCAAGAAAGTAGCGTAACTCGCCCAAATCTTTCATTTCAAACTCCTGTTTGAGAAGACTCTTCACATGGTCAATCTCCATAGCATTGTCACTCACAATAATAAGGTCATCTACATATATGGTAATGACCACAATCCCCATATCACTCTCACGTATATAGAGTGAATGATCAGCATGAGCTCTCCTAAAACCAATACTGACAAGATACGTGGAAATCCTATCATACCATGCTCTAGAGCCCTGCGTCAAACCATACAAAGCTTTGAGAAGCCTGCATACATAATCTGGGTAACCTGGATCGACATAACCAAGTGGCTGATCCATATACACTTCCTCTTGCAACTCACCATTCAAGGAGGCATTCTTTACATCCATTTGATGCACAATCCATCCTCTAGATGCAACCATTGCTATGACAGCTCTCACAGTTGTCATCTTTGCCACTGGAGCAAAGGTCTCCTCATAGTCTATGCCATACGTCTGTGCATAACCCTTTGCGACCAGCCTTTCCTTGTGACGCTCAATGTTACCATCAGCCTTATGCTTGGTTTTATATACCCATTTACAGCCAATAGCTTTCTTGCCACTTGGAAATGGCACCAACTCCCATGTGTCGTTTGCTTCCAATGCAGCCATCTCTTCATTCATTGCATCATCCGAATGTACATTTCCAACTGCATTGGGATGATGCAATGAATGTGTTGTTTGCTTCCAATGCAGCCATCTCTTCATTCATTGCATCATCCCAATGCAATGAATGTGTTGTTTGCTTCCAATGCAGCCATCTCTTCATTCATTGCATCATCCCAATGCACATTTCCAACTGCATTCTCAAAACATGTGGGCTCCACATCCTGTATCACCTTAGCCATGTAGGCTTGGTGATGTGCTAGATACCCATTATAAGTCAATTTCTGAACTAGATTTCTGACTCTGTTAGATCTGCGTGGTCCTGGGTCCCTCCTTTGCCCTCTAGCATCTTCTTGTACTTTCCTTACACCAGGTGTCCTGACAGTCAGAATTCCAAATTCCACATCAAGACTTTGTTCAGAACCATCTGAATCCATTTCTATATGTGAAAAACCTGATGATGCATCAGCCATAAAGGGAGGTTCATCAACCTTTTCCTTTCCTTTTTGTGATACATTCCCTGTACCTGTTGGTGGAGTAACCTGCGTACGTAGTCTACCATTCCATGGCTTCTCAACAGAGCCACAAGAAGAGGACTCTTGTGGTTCACTCAAAACCTGACTGTGGCCTCACATTTTGTACAACCACATCATCTTTTACATCAACCCCAATAGTGCCATGTGCATTACTGTACCAGCTGCTCATCTCATGAAAGACTACATCTCTGCTCACTCGTAATTCTCGTGTAGTAGGATTGTAGCACCTGTACCCCTTTTGTTCAAGGGAATATCCCACAAGAATACATTTCTCTGCTTTAGGATCCAATTTCCTACGCAACTCATCTGGTACATGCACGTAAGCTATGCAGCCAAACACTTTCAAGTGTGCCAAATCAGGCTTTCTACCTGTAAACTTTTCCTCAGGTGTTACATCATGCACCGCAGCTGTAGGTGTCCTCTTCATAATGTACACAGCTGTATTTACAGCTTCAACCCAGAAATGATGAGGCATGTTCTTCTCATTCATCAATGCACGTGCAACCTCTGCAATGTGCCTGTTTTTCCTTTCTGCGACCCCATTCTGCTGTGGAGTATATCTGCATGTAAACTGCCTGCGTATACCATGCATTCGCAAAAAAACTAAAAAATCATTGGAGAAGTACTCTCCCCCTCCATCTGACCTCAATGTCTTGATTTGCATATCTGTCTCCTTCTCAATCACGACTTTGAAGTCCTGAAAGTGACCAAACACTTCACTTTTGTTACGCATGAAGTAGACCCATACTTTCCTTGTATGGGCATCAATGAAAGAGACATAATACCTGCAACCATGTATACTTGCAGTATCGGTTGGACCCCAAACATCTGTGTGCACCATCTCAAGTGGCTTTTTACAAACATTGCGCTCATGTGGAAATGAGCCCTTTGACTGTTTTCCAAACTGACATGCTGCACACACTTTATGCATACCATCCACCTTGAATTTGGGCAAACCTTTTACAATCAGTTTTGATTGCATGCTGCAAAATCTCTATTCATTGACATGGCCAATGCGTTTGTGCCAAATGTCAACATCAGCCACAACACCTGTGCCCTGTGAAAATAATGCAGCTTTTACCTCATGCATGTCTACATTCAGCGTAAACATTGTGCCCACACATTTGCCCTTTGTGATCAGCTTACAACCATTCTGGAAATCTTCTACATAACAGCCATTCAGATTGAAGCGAACCTGCAAACCCTACTCAACCATTTGTCCCCAACAGAAACAATATTCTTTGTAATGTTTGGGACATGAAGTACATCTACTAAGTACTTTGATTTTCCCACTCTTTGTATTTAGAGGTATGTCCCCTACATGAGCAATGGGGTGAGCTGTGTCGTCTCCTGCCTGCACATAGCCTAACACATTTGGTTTGCGCATATCTCTAAACCACTCTCCACGAGATGTCATGTGATTAGAGGCACCTGAATCCACATACCAAACATCATCTTGGGTGGAATTGTCTGCAGCCATTGTATTCATTACATGATGCATAACAAACATGCGCTCGCTTCTGCTGTCATCTGCATCTCTGCTAGTAGATGCATAGTTGCCCTGTTCTCTCTTTCCACTTGCTTTTCCTTTTGGACAGTCACGTGACATGTGACATTTTTCACCACAAGTCCAACATTCTCTGCTATCTACAGTATGTTGCTGCTTGCTTGATCCTGCACCACGACCTCTTTGACTCCCCCTGCCTTGAGACTGGTTTCCCCTGCCACCTGTATTGTTTTGATTTGATTGACCTTCTCGAGATTGGCCC
This sequence comes from Adiantum capillus-veneris, assembly GCF_014529385.1. Classification (NCBI taxonomy): domain Eukaryota; kingdom Viridiplantae; phylum Streptophyta; class Polypodiopsida; order Polypodiales; family Pteridaceae; genus Adiantum; species Adiantum capillus-veneris. Next base: position 120,646,689 of record NC_140956.1, read on the forward strand.
CTACAACCACTTGGGCCTCGACCACGACCTCTACTTCTGTTGGAGTTAGAATAGAAGGCCTGTTCAGACTTATTTCTGCCATGAGAAGAAGATGTGTCAAGACCAAGCTTCTCCTCCTCAAGAATAAGCATAGAAATCAAATCTTGGAACACGGGGATGTCGTCTCTTGTATTCATGGAAGACCTAAAATGTACATACTCATCTCCTAAACCATCCAAGCATGCACGGACAATGTCATCGTCTTCCACTCAGATTTTAATAGATCCAAGAGCCTCAATGATACTCTTGATCTTCAAGGCATAATCATTGATGGAGAGGTTGTTCCTCTTAACCTGATTTAGCTCCGACTTTAGTTGAAGCTCCCTGGCCTTGGTGTTCACCTCGAACACTCTGCCTAAGTTTTTCCATGCAATGGCGAGGGTTTCAGCATCCTGTAGATAGCCCATCATGCCATCTGTGATGCTCATAGAAAGCTAATACATCACTTTGCTCTGGCCTTGTTGCCAGTCCCTCAAAGCTTTTCTTTGCTCTGCTGTAGCATTTGCCTCGGGAATCTCTCGTTCCTTTTCATTGTCTCCTTCTACATAGTCCCAATAGCCTTTTCCTTTTAGGAAATTAGTTATTCTGAACTTCCATGCAAGGTAGTTATTTTTCTCAAGCTTCTTAGTGACAATCTGACTGAAATCGTCAGACATCTTGAAGCACTAAGACCAAATAGCTGCAATCTGCAAAGACCTGCAAATCTGTTGAACCTGCTATCGTGGTACCTGTACCACTTTCTACACTCAATGAGTGTCCACAATCAAGTGTACATACAACCACTGTACTTGTACAATAAATCTCTGTATACTGCACTTTGGAGACCTGTTCAGAAACTTCTACAAAAAACCCCAAAAAAACTTGTACGAAAAAACTTGGCATCTGGTACGTGGATTGCGAACGAAGAGATTGTGATGCTCTTGCTCTCTTAGCCTCTCTTGCCTGCACCAGGCTCTGATACCATGTAAAGAATGAGGATGCAAGAGAGCTACACAAGACAAGCACAAAGCACACAGAGATGGAAAGCTTCTTCTTCTTCTTCGCTCAGAAAAGAGAGTACAAAATGACTAAGTGCTAAAGCTGAAAAGTAGCATATATGTACATGCGGTCACTAAGTGTGAACTCGCTAGAAGCGTACTAGGCTGGCACTATATGTGTAGAACAATGTTCATTTGCAAGTCCGAGAGCTGTTTGGACTTTTTAGATGATAAATGGGATAGGAAACAATCACAGAACAAAATCTGTATTTTGCAAAAGAAGTCCATAATTTGCAAGTTCATTATAAGCTCTCAAAATTTCTTAGTATCGTTTTACTATATTAGATATCATCTTCTTAGTGGGCAGCTTATTCCACTCGACCAAGATACAGAGAAAAGCCTCGAGAACAAACCTTTATCAATGGAGCTCTACTTTTGAGACAGCCTACTTACTGTGATGGACACAATGTCAAGCACAACTCTGGCACAGCTCAGGATGATCTTACATGTGAAGAACTTCCACTTTTGCCGGAATTGTATGCATTCAGTCTCAACAATAGAAAGGTGCTTACTAAATCGATAAATTTTGATTGTCTTTAATACACTATGACTGAATCTAACTTTTTCTTCTTTTCAGATTCCAAGGCGCACGGAGAAAACAACATTGTGCAAGGAGTCCATAACAAATTCACTTCACTTAATTGCTTCCACCGGAAGCTAGGTCACATACCTTGTGCACGCAAAGAGCTTTGATGCCATGCAAACCATGATGTACTCTTCAAAATGACTAATGCAGAGATATTTTTTGGCGGTCAAACAATGTTTCAAAACTTTACATATTGTGTTGTTTCTGTCAAGAGTAATCTGCTCCCTTTCCCAGCTATTGTCCTCTCCCCCGGTTTGTGCCACTCATCCCCTGTCCTCTCCCCCGGTTTGTGCCACTTGTCCCTTGCCCTCTTCTCCGGTTGCTCCCCTGCCCTCTGCTCCGGTTGCTGCTACCTCTGCCTCTGGGGACGCTGGTCTCGGGCATCCTTTCGCGTCGCTCGAAATCATGGGCCTCTTCCATGGCTTCCCATGCTTCTTGCACCTGTGAAGCTTCTCGTTGTTCTTGCTCTTGCTGTCGACGTGCAGCCCATTCCTCTACTTCTGCGACGTCCGCATAATATTGGTGTATTGCTTCTTGCATATTTCGAACTTCTTCTTGAGTCTGATTGTGGCGTTGTGTCATTTCGTTAACGCGAGCCTCTTCGAACTCGTCAGCTCTCGCCGCTTCCTCTCTTGTGCGTCTGTTTACCGAGATTATAATATGTTGGATGGCCATTACAGAAAAATGTTGCACATCGTTGTTGGTGTAGTTATGTAATCAAAGTTCCTGTAGAACGTGATACAGACATCTGTTGCTTCATACATACGTTGCAGCAAACAATAAAACAGCAGATTACTTACGTTTGGTATATCCATAATTTGACTGATGAGCAACACGGCATTCAAACAGGTTCGCCAGCCACATCTATAGTCATCAGTCTGTGTGGGAACGGTTACCCGTTCGTGCTTGACTACATTTCCTAGATCATGTTCTAACAAAAGATGCTCTACACAACATACAAGTTTTTTTGCGGCACTACATACATAACCACTTGAGTCAGCAACACATTCCAAAGAGACACTACACTGCTTTCCAAATGTACCCAAATGGACCTTACGTTTTTACACGACCGTGAAACGCCCTGCTTTGCCCGGAGTTTGCGTAGTAAACAATCTTAGCTTCCATGTCAAATAACATCAGACTCCAATGGTCACTACAAAGACACCATCAAAGATTAGGAGAGATTCGCAATGCAAGATGTTTTTTACAAGACAAGAAAATACTCACGATTGATTGTACGCAGTGACCAAAAATCGTGCTAGATCAAAGTTGACTCTGCTAAACTAGTTCATCAGACTCAAAAAGGAAACTGAGTTGTTCTGCAGATAAGGCGATATCAGCGGATCTATTACGTAAACTTTCTCTTGAACATCAGGGGGCAGAAGCGAGACAGCGTGGCTAACATGAACAAATGGCAAAGATTAGACTTGAACACCAAGTGAGTCAATACCGAGCAAGTGGGGCAGCTATCGAATTCCATAGGCCACTGATTTGCTTGGTATTGACCATTGTCTTGGCTGAAATGAAGAACTTGACGACTACTGCAAAGACATGGGTCAATACTGAGCGAGTCAACGACAGATTCCAATTCCATAAGCAGCTGACCCGCTTGGTATTGACCCATGTCTTTTAGGTAGTGAACCATTATATAGAAAAACTTGGCAACTACCACAGAGACATGGGTCAATACCGAGCGAGTAGTACCAAAATTCAATTTCATTAGCCACTGTCTCACTTGGTAGTGGCCCATGTCTCGGTAGAGACCCATTTAATGAGCATAAGAATTAACGACCATGAGAATTACCACAACGCAACATTGACGACCTCATTTGTTGCGAGCGAGTCGGTGAAATTGCGCATGCACATGAAGTCTACATTATCGAGGTTGGTAATGCAGGCCTCCTTTGACCTTGAAGGCAGCTATATCTGCGCATGCAAAGGCGCTGACCTCAACAAAATTCTCAACTCCTCTTCATTCTCCTCGTTGATTTGCTCTAAAATAATTGACTCATCCGATACGTTGGATGGCCCTTCTGATGCAGAACCTTGCCCTTCCCTTTCTTGAGCTGGCTCCCTGGCTGCCTGAGGCTCCTCCCTAACAACCTCATGCTCCGGATCATTTTCCTTCAATATTGGTTGCTCCATAGATTCCTCAGGCTCCACCTTGACCTGCTCTTGTCCCTCATCATCCACGATGGGATGCGAATCCTCCATGACTTGCTCATTTTGGTGTCTAGCTGGCTCCTCGATAACTGTCTCTGTTTCTTCCATGACTGCCTCGGGGTCCACTCTGGCTTGCTGTTGGCCCTCTGCGGCTATCTCAGCCTACCCATCTGTGTCATTTCTCTCGACCCGTGATCGGGTCCTTCTGGTCTTTTTTTCAGCCCTAGACGGCTCTGTCTGTCGTGCACGAGGATGGAGAGGGGGGATGTTGAGAATATCCATGGTTCTACTATCTCGGATAGGCACTGGCTGAAGCATCCCATCGTAGCGGAAACGAAGCCTACGAAGAGTATCAAAATCCCGCGGCATGATAGTGGCCCGGTGTGCATGGGCAGCCAGGATATATCCATCGCTGAAGAATTCCACGAGTTAGTCTTCAGCAATTTCTTGAAGGCAGAGGAGTGCACTGCTGGCCCATCGCATGCCGACTCTCCACTACTCGCAAATCTCCCGCACTACTCGCTGGAAAGGGAGACGTGGAATAGCAGGTTGAACGTGTCGTTCTATCCTGCGCAGCTCTTGCAATACACCTCTGTGCGCCTCATATCGGTGTCTTCTTGCTTGAGCATTCGAAGATTCACCTGTTGCCCTCCTAGCGGCGCAGGCCTTTACACGAGGCATCTCTACAAATACAATAACACCAAAAGAAAATTCATTTGTCAGCACAAGGGACTTCAGATTTAAGGAAAGGTCAGTACCAAGCGAAAAGATGGATAGGAAAGAGTTGCCTTGCCTTATTCGCTCGGTAGTGACCTCAGAAAATAGTAAAGGTAGACATGACTTATATTTTCTGAGGTCACTACCGAGCGAATAGGTGCATAGGAAAGAGTTTGCCTTGCCTTATTCGCTCGGTAGTGACTTCAAAAATAGTAATAGCAGATATCACTACCAAGCGAACAGGTTTGCAATCCCTACAAAAAAATACCTTATTCGCTGGGTGGTGACCTCAGAAAAGTGTACAAGCAAGCGAACAAGTTTGCATCCGCTGATACAAAATAGCAATGTGAAGGAGATCTTAAATCGATGCGGTTCTAACTGTCATGTCGTTCCCTCCAATCACCTCCCCTAATATCGGGGAGATGATACCATTGATTCTCTCTCCCACGTCCACCTCTCATGAAACCTCATGGCAGTACCACCCCTCACAGACCACTCACTCATAAGCAAGAGCCCAGGCTCTGCTTTTTAGGCATGTCTGAAAGTCTATTTAAGAAGCAGTTGTTTCAGAACCTCCCTCAGGGTTTCGCAGAACAACTAAAAGAAGCTTAGGATAGTGGCGATGCCTTTCCAAGGTATACTCACGCAGCGCCAGCAACACCGCATCCGGGCCCTCCTCATGAGGTCCCCCCTTGGCCCTCCCCCGATGTTACCTTTAATGTTCTCGACCGACACAGCTCGGGAGTGGCTGCTGTCAACACGGGAGTCAATTCTCGAGGTAAGTTGTTGATAATTCTTTGCTTTCTGCTCCCAATTTCCAAGCTCCTAATTTGAAGAGCTTACTTGCTAAATGCACTGTGCAGGATGCTAGCCTGAAGTTGCAGCAAATGCTGATCGTCAGGCAGAGGGTCTCAATCCTTAAAAACTCTCTGGAAGCAAGAAGGCATGAAGACATGCAGCGATTGCTCGCCGAGAATGGCTCTATGGAGGCAATCATTAATTGCTTCAGGAAATGAAGGATGAAGTGCTTGAGCTAGCCAGTAAATATGAGGAAGCCATTAACTTTGCAAACATGATTTGCGAAGAGATAGCCTGGCTGTGAACCCTAAACCCTAAACCCCCCGGAAATTAATAGGCCACTCTTTGTAAAGTCTGAAGTGTTTTCTAACTCAAACTCGGTGTTCAGTTGTAAATTTGTTTCTTTCTTATAAAATCAAAACGCGTATTTGGCAAAAGAAAACCCTAAATCCGCAACAAGCAGGGGTTACCTTCCCCTTATTTGCTTGGTATTGACCTCTGTACTAGCAGACATCACTTAACTTTTCTTTTGGTCAGTACCAAGCGAATAGGGCCCTTCGGACTAGGTGACCTTACCTTATTCGCTTGGTACTGACCAACTACACAAAATACAAGCGCACTGGACCAAAATCAAAACGCGTATTTGGCAAAAGAAAGCCGTAAATCCGCAACAAGTAGGGGTTTCCTTCCCCTTATTTGCTTAGTATTGACCTCTGTACTAGCAGACATCACTTAACTTTTCTTTTGGTCAGTACCAAGCGAATAGGACCCTTCGGACAAGGTGACCTTACCTTATTCGCTTGGTACTGACCAACTAAACAAAATACAAGCGCACTGGACCGAAATCAAAACGCATATTTGGCAAAAGAAAGCCCTAAATCCGCAATAAGCAGGGGTTTCCTCCCCTTATTTGCTTAGTATTGACCTCTGTACTAGCAGACATCACTTAACTTTTCTTTTGGTCAGTACCATGTGAATAGGACCCTTCGGACTTGGTGACCTTACCTTATTTGCTTGCTACTGACCAACTACACAAAATTAAAGCGCACGGAACCGAAATCAAAAGGCATATTTGGAAAAAGAAAACCCTTAATCCGCAACAAGCAGGGGTTACCTTCCCCTTATTTGCTTAGTATTGACCTCTGTACTAGCAGACATCACTTAACTTTTCTTTTGGTCAATACCAAGCGAATAGGGCCCTTCGGACTAAGTGACCTTACCTTATTCGCTTGGTACTGACCAACTACACAAAATACAAGTGCACAGAAGGGTAGTAAGTAGCATACCTCTTCACTGTGTGTAGAGTTCCGCGTCACTGAAGCACTGCAGAACAAGAGTAAGAGAAGGAGGATGCGCCAGAGTAAGAGGTGATGGAGTTTGCTTACCACATATCGTCGATGGAGGTAGAGTTAATTAGAATGATGCGCAGTAGAGGACGCGAAAAGAGGCAGAATAGTTGAAACTTGAGATGTTTGGCGGGGGTAATGCCTCAACTTAGAATGCTTACCTCGGGGAGGGTGACAACTTCACTTATGCGTGAGATTGCGGTTGGTAAATCGTACTGCATGGGAATCTGAGACCATTTAATACTGGTTGTCCTTGAGAGCGCAGCCCACGTGCCTTTTTGAGTGACCGTTAAGGGTCAAACAGACGCCAATCGCCCTTGCAGTCGCCATCTCCATCTTGCACCTTCTGCCTGGCCAGCTCTCGTGATCCTGCGTTTAGAGTCAGACGTCGATCGCCCTTGCATTCACCATCGCCTTTGCCTTTTCTGCGCCCTTCCCCTTGGCAAGCTGTCGTGATCCTGCGTTTAGAGTCAGACGCTGATCGCCCTTGCATTCGCCATCGCCTTTGCATTTTTTGCGCTCTTCCCCTTGCCCAGCTCTCATGATCCTGCGTTGAGTGACCTCCACTGGGTCGAGTCCTTTGCTGCCGCGTCGCCATCACCATCGCCCCCCTCCTGGTTCTTGTTGTCGGTGGCCTGCGACATCACCATCCAACTCGGCGCCATTGGATATTGCAGAGACAGGTTCTTTCTCCCTGCCTCTCCCCTTCCTATGTGTTGTTAATTGTGTGCGGACCGAAGCCACTGCGTTACGGTATAAACGCATGCATGGTTGGAATAATTACTCATTGTGTGACCGTATCGCATTCATGGTTGGAATAATTACTCCTTATGTGACCGTGCATGAGTTTGGGCATAGTGAGTGAGTAGGCCTATAAATCTATCACTGATAACATAATATGCTCTGTTCTTATCCACCTGTTCCGAATGCCACAAGACAGAACCAAGTGAATAGGGCCCTTCGGAGATTCTTGGGGGCCCTACTCGCTTGGTACTAACTCAACTAATGTCACCACTTATGACATTAGTGTTGGAACGAGGGCTAGCTATGGTGGATGCCATCTCATGCAAGCCATGGCGGGAGAGGAAGCTGTAGCAAGAGAGTATACGAGAAGGAGAGAGCAGATCGACACAAAGCTCAAAAGCCACAAAAATACTATTGTATTAGATTAACTTTTGAATTCTTTACATATAGAAGTTGCTTGCCATGCAAACTGAATGCTAACTGAACCATGCAACTACATGCGACAAAAGATCTTTCTACTTCATGCCTATAAGAGGCTTTCCCACGGGCTGGCCGACAAGGGCTTGGACCCAACAATCCCCCGCTCAAGGCCGAACTAGACAAGCAACTCATGATACCTTGAGTTTTTGGTAAACTCGTCAACCGTGAGTTTTAGGTTTTCTCACAACCAAGGATATTTGGTTTATCCATAACCTGGTGCTAGGTCAGTAACCCCCCCTTGAACAGATAGGGTGTAGGCCAAATATGTAGCTACCAAAAATGGAGTTTTTGGTTCACTGCCAAACCTTGGGTTTAAGGTGTACCCAGTAACCTCATGAGAGTGCAACCAAAATGGGCTGAGAACTGACAAAACATTGGGAGGTCTTACCACTTATCTTTGTGGCAGTGTCTATAACCCGTACAAAATTTGGCATACAGTGAAATAGCATGACAATAACCGGCTACAAGGCTTTTGACAGGAAATATATGATTGTTTTTTACAATAGACTGTAGGAAAACTGACATAAAATAGGACAAAACAAATAATGATGATGATAATCGGTTTCGAAAAACCAAACAAGTCGATGTAAATTCATCTCGAAGGAAATCCTTCTTGGTTGTTGTGAGCATCGATGTCTCGTAATTCTTGAACAATGAAAGGTTGCATACATACCAATATGTGTAGGCATAATACCAACATAGCTCCAAAATCTCCGCTTCTTCATGTGTCTCCAGCACAACTCATATGTAAATTGAGAAATTTCCGAAACAACCTTCAACACATCGCGAACTGAAACAGTTCGAAGAGATCTCTGCCAACTGAAGAGGCATGCTTTAAGAGATGATGAAGACTTCTTGAGCTTTATGTGCACTAGCACTAAATTACACGCATGTATGAAGAGATTGTCCACGATCACAAGAGCTTGGAGGAGGAAGGGTTCATGGAGTCGTGGCTTCAAACCGGAAAATTTAATCCACTGAAGCTTGAGAATCACAGCTGTAAGGTAGGCTAAGATGCCAAAACAACGGCTGTCTACTCGAAGGAGCATCGAGCTCGGCACCGGAAGGTGTGACTGTCCACTAGCTTAGAAGGTAATTGTAGGTTGACCACTATTATTAAATAGTGTGAACACAATTAAAAAACAAAACTTTTTCTCTGTAGCAATGGCGAGCAGAATAGCGCCGATGCAAAAATTATCATAGCAGGCTGCAGAGGGCGAGTTGGGAGAGGCCACAGTGTCGAAAGTCGACCAGTAGGTCTGGGCGATGCTGTTGATGGCGAGCAGGGCGGAAATCATGCAGACCCAAAAACGGGTTGCTTCTCTGCAAGCAGCTGTACCCACGCCGTGTCGAGTCGAGAGCCGAGGTTTGAGCCAAAGCTTTGATACCAGTTGTTGGAACGAGGGCTAGCTATGGTGGATGCCATCTCATGCAAGCCATGGCGGGAGAGGAAGCTGCAGCAAGAGAGTATACGAGAAGGAGAGAGCAGATCAACACAAAGCTCAAAAGCCACAAAAATACTATTGTATTAGATTAACTTTTGAATTCTTTACATATAGAAGCTGCTTGCCATGCAAACTGAATGCTAATTGAACCATGCAACTGCATGCGACAAAAGATCTTTCTACTGCATGCCTATAAGAGGCTTTCCCACGGACTGGCCGACAAGGGCTTGGACCCAACAATTAGCGCACGGGACATAACCCGTCGATATGACATTAGTGCACGGGACATAACCAAGCGAATAGAGTTGTTCGGAAATTCTTGGGGGCCCTACTCGCTTGGTTCTGACTCAACTAACGTCAACTCTTATGACTTTAGCACACGGGACAGAACCAAGCGAAAAGGGTCCTTCAGAAATTCTTGGGGACCCTACTCGCTTGGTTTTGACTCAACTAACGTCACCTCTTATGACTTGAGCGCACGGAGCCGAACCAAGCAAAATAGGACATTGAGGGGTACTCGAGGCCCAACATTCGCTTTGTTATGACACCAAATAGTTTTGGCTTGCTTTTTTTTCAGTCATGGGGATCATAGTCCTGGAGACAGACGTGAGTGAGGATACATGTGAAGAAAAACTATTCACATTCTTATATAATGCCCGTGCTCATCACCGTGCACCAGAACTATCAGGAATGTTCAATGCAGAGTTTTCTATACAGAGGATTATAGATTGATCCTTTGAGTACCTACAAAACCATTTGCAACAGTATGAGGCAGTCACTTGTGACAATTCCATGACAATTGATGGCATGAGATATGTGCACCCTGCCGACCTTGACCCTGACAAGAGTGCTTCAAGGAGACTGAATTGCTGTCTTGAAAAGTGTCCCTCCAATGCAGTGCTTGTACAAGACAGGTGTATGAAGCACTTAAAAAAATATCGAATATTGGAATTCTACCATGGGTTTGTCTGTTACTTATACTTGCAGACGGATGGTGAGTCAGAGACTTCACAGTCGACAACTTTCGGTAGTTGTCCATTGGCGCCGGAGGAAGAGGTAGAGGATGTGGAGGTGCAATTCAATCCAGAAGAAGAGCAGGAAGAGGTACTAAAGGAAACATTTGATGCGGGCTTAACTCTTGTTTCTCTTGCGGATGCAGCAATAGGGTGCAGTCAAGAAAGCCCAAGTATGGAAACGACTTTGCCTCTCAATTGTGCCCCCAGCTTTGCTATGGCGGGCGACACCCACTATATTCTGCTCACAGATATCATGCATGAGCTCAATATACGGGAGGACTACTTCCTAGCGGCAATTGCAAATTTTTGTGAAGCAGACATGGGGTTTGTGGACGATGATGGAGTGGACCAATATCTTATTGATGATACAGCTGTCCGTGACTCACAGTTCACTTCAGGGTCGCAACTGATTAAAGATACGTTATATGAGGCGAAGTCCGGAGAGGCCAATTTGCCAACAGATGAGCAGTTTGAATTGACAACAAAACAACTCGGCTTGGAAAACATGGGTAGACACGTGGCACCCGAAGATCATGTAATGAATAGTCAGTCTATTCACTTGCGGGGGAGGTCGATGCTGGAAATGGACGAGAATCAGATGGTAATTTTTGTCGATCATTCAGATGGTATTAGAGATGGCCAAGTGATAAAATATCATGAACATTTTTTTTTGCTGCCAGGTGCTAGTGTATGACAATAGTTTCCTTAGAAGAGCGGGAGGCTCATGCCAAGGGCTTGTCACTAGAATCCAAGGCAAGGATGCGGCGTTGTCTCACTGCATCGGGCGTTTCAACCACAAAAAGGTTTGTAGAAACAATTCAAATACTTGACAATTGTACTCATCTCACTTATGGCCCATAAATTCATTGCAATTATTATGTAGATCATAATATACCACAAGGAATATTCCGATGACAATGCAAAGTTCCCTCTGTTTGCAATGAAAGCTATTACAAGATTGTGTGGTGGGCACCCCCTCCCACTAAACGCAGAAAGAGTAATTCTGATTGAACAACAGTTTGCTCTACGTGTATTTGGCATTGGGTATGGGTGCCAGGCACTCAGAGCCCCCTATTTCATGTCCTACACAGCTCAGGCTCAGGCTGCAGAGGTTGAAGACCCAAAAAGCTTAGATCCATACAATAAGCGGTTGTTTCTGAGGGAAAGAAGACGCATGATGCCCGTAGGGATGCTGCCATCAACAAAGGAACGAGCTCGTCTACAGAGCTTGCACATCGAAGAGGTACAAAGTGAGAAGGAAGGAGGTGCATCGAAGAGGATAAAAACGACAGGCTTAGGTCCATCTTCTCCCGCTCCTGACTCGTGACCGGCGCCACCTCGTATGGTGCTCCACCGCATTTGAAGCTCCCCAAGACATCTGTTTCTTCTCTTTGCGGATGTGTTGTAAAGACCGTGTAATTTCTGAGCTCTTAAGAAGTTCCTTCTGCCTTGCTCTATGAATTAGTCGTCTATAAGTCCATTGGTGTAACTATAATAGGCTATTGGCCTTTTCTTTTCCTCCCCCATGTCGAGTGTGCTTAAAATAACCTGTTCTTGCCATGTAGTGGGTTTTTTCCATGCCTTGTGTGGACCATATTGATAGTGAGCCGTATATCTTGGCAAAATATGGACCATGGTTGAACAGTATGTGCTGCATTGAAATAAAACAAAATGGTCAGTTGAGTACAATTTAAGATTTTGTTTTGTATACGTAGAATGCCAACCTACCATGTAATGTGTGATATGTTGCCCACCCTACCCTGTAAGGTAAGCCTTTTTCCAATCCAGCAAGGCTGCTTGAAATGATGTGAGCTTACTTTGGTCCCAAGAATGTTGCTCAAGGTAGTGGAAAATTTTATCTAGTGATTTCCACACGTTCGCCTTGTGATTCTGGATTGCCCCACCACCAGCATTGTCTTTAACCACTTTGTGTAACTGTTTCCATTTGTTGAACAGGATTCTCCTTTCTTCTCTATCTGAATCTTTGAGGCTAAACCCAAGAAACCTTCTTGCCTTCACTCCGTCTATCAATGCTTTCCTCAGTACCTTGTACCGACTTTGAGACATATTAGGATCCTCTTCGATTTTGACATTGCCTCCATGCAAACCAATGTCTGAAAGCACTCCCTCTAATGCTTTGATCACTCTTTTCGACTCACTCTCTGGCTTTAATGTCCATGCAAAACATATGTACAAATGAACCACCTTTTCAATTATTCGACAGAGTGCATGAAGTGTACAGACATGAACTCTACTCAGAGGAATATCAAGCACTGGTTTAAAAGTTTTATCTTGAAGATGTCTGTTGGGAGCTCTAATCCACTACACACTCTCAAGTGATTGTGCATTAGTCATGCAATATAAGCATGGATTTGCCACAGCTGCTCCGTGTGTTATGTTGTACATACACTTAAGAGTCTTTAAGTCACCTGCCATGTGCCATTCCACTGTGTAGTCGCCAAATCCTTCCACTAAAAGAACGGCTCCGTTTCTTTGTTCACTGATGATAGAAGGAATTTGGGTTTGACTAAAAACCCAATCGAGGATTTCAAAATTTTCCTTATCAACCTGCAGTGAAAAATGAAAACACAAAATCAACAATCAAATAATCAATATTTTTGTTATCAGAGATTGAACGAAGTATACCTGAAATGATCCTAGAGATAGAATGTTGTTTTCTGATTGCACGCTGAAGTATGTGGATCCTCTTTCGTTATTGATGGATCCAGATCTCTGTTCATGAGGGTAATGGTGACTCTCTCCAACTTCTTGTTCTTCAGGACCTCGCACTCGTCGAGCTTCAAAACAAACTTGAGAACCCCACCGCACTCATCTCGACTGATGTCAAAGAAGTGAACTGCATACCTTTGCAATGCTTCAAGATCAACGAAGAGGTTGTTGTGCTCGTTAAACTATACTTTTCTGCCGTCCTTGCCTACGAACGTTGCTTCAATATGGAATGGTGACCCAAGTTTCTCAAACACCTCATCCTTTACGTGCCGGTGAGCAACCTTTACATGTGATGGCTTTGGCAACAATGATCCTCTCTGTAGTTTATTATGAAATTTTTTAGCTAATGCTTTGAAGAGTGCCCTGTATCCCATCTGCGAGATGCCACTCTCATCAAGTATTGCTTGCACTTCCATTGGTTCCAGCTGATTCTCGTTCATGAAGGAGGTAAGTAGCCTCCCTTTCAACTTAAGAAATTTTTTCTGAGTTATCATCTCTTCAACTACTTCTTTTCGAACTAGACGGCTGTAATGCACTCCGGCATTGAAGCCTGCACCGTTCAAGTTTGGATGCAGTAAAGACCTGCCAAAAAAGCACAATGCGTTATGATCATGTATAGGAAAGTAAGTGTATCCACTTCTTAATGAAACACATTGAAGAAACAAACTTCGAGTTACCTTAAAGCTCGTATTCGTTTTTTCAGGCCACCACTACCAACCTTCATGTTCTCAAGGTTGCACAGATCTTGTTTTCTTTTCCGACTACCAAGCACGGTGTCTTTCTCTCGCAAACTTGTGATCTTCTTCTCAAGGCCTTGAATTGTCTCTTTGTTTGATGAAATCTTTTGAGAGCATGCTTCATTAAGTTTCTTCAGCTGCATGTTCTCCATTGTCAGGAAGTTTCTTTGCCTTTCCGCATTCAATCCTCTCATTTCCAAATGTTCGGTGTATCCCAATAGCCCATCCTTGCCATCGCCTGTGAAATGTAAGAGGTTAGTGATATTAGCAAAGGGAGGTGACGCATTTGTCGTAGGATCCTTTGGATAAATAGACCCATCGGTCCACAAATCCAAATGATGTTCCTTGTTTGTCCTTCTAAGTTCTTTCTCCCATTGAGATAAGAAAGACTCCCTCCTAGGTTTCTGCAACAGTGCGTACTCTTGCAATACATCAACATGAAGATGATGTGTGTGTTATTTCTTTGGGTAAGTGTTAAAGATGAAGGGGCCGAGGATTGTAAGTTCAAATTAGTGTTTTCATCAGGAAAATATGCGTTCTCCATTCCTAGAGTTGATAGAGAAGAAGACGGAGAAATGTCTCAGGTTTTGGGAGGGAAAGCCATATTCTCAAGTTTAGAGTTGATAGAGTTCGTGTGGCTTATGTTTCTGGAGGGAACGCTTGTAAGTTGGCATTTCAAATCATTAGTCATACGGTTAGTTGGATTCTTGACAAGAGAATGAAGGATAAGAATGATAAAGACGGCGGCTACCTACCAAAGAATGTCATTTTGGCTTTTTGTTGTGCAAAAAAGTATCACATAAAATGCACAAGTTAACATTTTCATTTTCTCTGTCTAAGCCGATGTGGCACTTCTTACAAGGCCCAAAAGTGAGTCCAACTTTCTTCTAATGGTGTATTGACAGATACTTGGATCCACCCCCTTAAGATCTTTGTATGACCATGCAAACACATCTCTATACTGTTTAAGAGTAGCTATCAAAAGCTTTTCCTCGTATTCAGTAAGATCCATGGCAATATATGCAGGTTTTGGATCTTCTCCCGGCTCCGCTAGATCTATTCGTTTGGCTTTTTCAGGACCTTCGTACGATGTACCAGGTTCCTTCAGTTCCCTCATCGGTTGTTGCACTATGATTTTCCTATCTTGTATGGTATACTTCTTATAATGGGACGGCGTATCCATCTTGTCAGAATTTGTGTTCTCATTTGTTTCCAATTCAGTCGTCTATATGTCTCTGAGGGTTCGCTTGAGCTTATTGTACTCCGTTTTTCTCTCTGTTTTGGTCATTCTAGACCCTGTTTTCCCCCCTGTATGTGTCTTAGTCGTTCGCTTTTCGCGCATGTTCTTCTTGTTGTTTTTCCATGGTTTAGTTTTGATAAACCGGCCAGTGACCTCGTCTTTGACACAATTGTCAGTTTTTGACAAGCTTTAGATATCCCGTTGTGTTATTGACAAGAGGCATCGGATTATGCTTATTCGCTCTTGATTTTCTTGTTCTCTTGGATTTATACCGCTCTTATCGACTAGGTTTTTGGTTAGGAAACTCGTAAAACCTATCCTGTCTCAACATGTATTTCCTATTCGTCTCTGATCCACTTGATCTTTCATCGTTAGCATCTATCATTTGGATTTCATCACCCAGTGATGGAAGGTCAGTGCTTAGTGAATCTGTGAATTCCTCCTCTGTTCGATTCCTATCGTTCACTATAGATGTCTCATCAATTATTCTTTTACACTCAGTTTCACGTGGTGGTTCTTCTTGTTCCTCGCTCTTTGATCCTGACTCAAGGATGACGCTAGCCATTTGAAACGTTACTAGGTCGTATCCTTCATCGTCACAAAATTTTGTAGGCGTGCATTCATTAACACATACGTCCAAGGTTGACAATATTTGAGTCCACCCAAATGGATCAAATAATGGGAAAGGTTCGGGGAGATCTCGTCTTCTACGGATCTTTCCAATACGCATTCCTCTTTGATTATGTCTCCACAATCAGATGCTCCACACATCCAGACATGTGCTTTCGTTTGTATCCATGCAGGTATTTCTTTTTCATTTACTGTGGTTGAATTAAATTCTTGCACTGGTGTTTTTGCAACGTCCCTATAGTTGTAATCCTTCATGTTGATTTTCGTTATTAGCTCTTCGTGCCTTAGGTAAATTTGGTCGTACCCCCAATCTTGTATCATTTTGAGTTGACGCATAAAAGGTCGCCCCGAAATAATATCGAAGTTGTTCCTTTTTTCAAAATCCACCACGGCAAAGGTGTGCTCATAGTTAATTCCACACGAAGTTACAACTATTTGGTCCAGGATTCCCAATGGTCTCTCTACATACCCATCTGCGAGTTGCAGTTTCATTCTCGTCTTTCTGAGAGCTGGACGGCCCCATTTCTCCCAGATTTGCTTTGTAGCAATCGCAACTCCTGCTCCACTGTCTAGGATAGCTATCGTTTTTGTATGCTGATATTCAACAGGTAAGGTTGTATTATCTTCCTCACCTTCACAGTAATCTCCGACCTTGTTTATGGGCACTGGTTGGGCTTTGGGTTGACCTTCCGTTTGTTTACTTCTCCCGTAGGGTTTGTTTGAAGAGGAATCTTTACTCCTTTTTCTCCAAATGTTTCCCCATGTCTTCCCATAAGTGTGGTCTGACTCTCAAGAGTTCTGACAGTGTGATTGTGCATGTTATAGGTGTCGACAGCATCTCTTGAAGACTTTTTGAGTCAATCATTTGTGGAATAGTTCTCATCTGGGATGGAACTAACCTTATCTCCGATTGTGTCTCGTGTTCACCTATAAATGAAGGCAGGGTTTTCAAGGATTGATCTTTGCTTTCCATCAAAACCTCCATTCCCGCATCCCCATACAGCGATTGTATATCTCCTAGATAAAATCCGTTGTCCAAGTTAATCTCAGGAATTGGAGCAGACTGTAACGTCGCACTTCCGTTCTTTCTATTTCTAATGGTTTCCCATAAGTGTTGTGGCCATGGTTCTTCAACTTCTGGAATTGGCATTATAGTCATTGACTTAGCGTCATCAGTGGTGTTCGACACCACTCAGTGATCCAATGACAATATCGTTTCAGGCCTGGGTCCTTTTACTTGTTCTGGTTCATCAATTTTTAGTTTTTCTCGCTCTTTGTGAATCAGCACTTCTTGTTCTGGGGTTTTAACCGCCTTAGGTCCCATCAATGCCTAGGCTGTTTCAATGAGGTGTTTACACATTTCCAAACGCTTCATTTCCACTTCTAGTTGAGGATAATCCAACCATCTCTGCTCTAAGGTTTGGTTTGTTTTTAGCCTTGCTTCAAACGCTTATAATAGAGCATCTAAAGGATCTAGCACTTTATCAACCAAGACTGATCCTCCTGAGGATGCTTTCCTCGGCTTGTTGTTATCCTCAGCAGCTTTACTATATCTCTCTTGTTTCACTTGCTCTTTCGTTTCATGTAATTCGTTTTGCATGGAAATTTGGGTTTTCAACCTTCTTGTTTTCATTCTGTTTCGTTTTGCCTTCCAGGATTTTCGTTGGGTTCTCATAGACAAACTTTCATTATCTGTGGGTATTGGAAACTCCACCTTTTCTTCCAATGGCTTGTTTTTCTCTAAGTCCTTGGCTTGGGCTTTGGTTATCGCATTGATTTGGATCATGGGATCGGTTTCTGATCCACTGCTTGCACTTGGTAACACCCCCACAATATTTATAGTTTCTTTTCCCTTGTTGTCCGGATTCCTTGGGCAATCTGGAAATATGTGATTCACACCACATCCGTCACAAAACCCAAAGATTTTCACTCTTTCGCCTTTGAAAGGGCATCTACGCTCCCAATGATCCGTACTTCCATAGTTATAGCACTGTCCAATTGGTGGTTGATTTTGAGGAGGTGGTCCCATAGGTTGCCATGCCCTATTAGGATATCCTCTTGGTTTGTAGTTCTGGTTCGCAATGAACATTAGTGTTCTTTCGTCCACCAAATATTGATCTCTCAAAGGTTGTGCTACATACGTTGGTGGTGCCATACCCTCGCTATTTCCCCACGATTGATAGGCTTCGTCTGCATACATTTGTGTTTCAAGTTCTGTTACGTAAGGCTCATTCGGTTCCTCATAATAAGAAACTTGAAGTGTACTATTTGTTCCTGGTGATGCTTCACAAGGTTGAGCATACCTAATCATGGCTCTATCTTCCTGTGGTAATGGAGGGTTTTGACCCAACACAGGTTGAGGTCTGTCTGCTCCTGCTACCATATTCATATTTGGACCAACTTGATATCTTAGAGGAGGTGGATATGATGGTCCTGCTGGAGGTCCATACGGCCTTTCCCTCACATAGTTTTTGTTGTAAAAACACTCTTTCGGGCCATGATTTGTCCATTTTTTCTCTATGGTGCATCATTTCAGTACTCGTCCCTTCGCAACTGGTGCTTTTGGCTGTTGTGTGCATCACGGCGTCGGGTGAATCCCCCCACATATGTCACATTTCCTTGTTTGAGACTGTCTCATCACCGGATTTGATCTCATATATTGTTGCATTCTCTTCGTTACCTCCTCTATCATTTGGTCAGCTCTGTGGGCATCAAGGAAGCCTGAGCATCTTTCTTGGTAGAGGGTTCGCTCTTAATAGATGAAGATCGACTGGTTATTGAATCATTATCCTCTGACACTTCCCCATATGCTTTGCAATTATCAACAAGATATAACGCTTCCCTTGTAACCTGTTGAAATGTGCTACAAGCCTTCAAGTGAAGTTCCTTTTTCAAGGTTTCGTTCCTAAGTCCTTCAATGAAGATCACATGCAATCTCTCGTCCTGCGGTAATTCTCTCATCGGGCACGTCTCAATGTATTGCTTGAATCTTAAGGATACTTCCTTCACTTTTTCATTCTCCCTTTGTTTAAAAGCATATATCTTTGATACAGTATTATGCTTTATACCCCGTTTTGAGAATTCTTCCGCGAACTCCCGCAATACATGTTCAATATTCGGACAAGTTTCACGGTTCAAAGGTTGAAACCATGTTAAGGCCATCCCTTCCAAGGTCAGCCCGAATCCCTCGTATTGAGTATGGAAATCAATTATCTACTCTGCTCTTAAGACTTGCTTGAAGAGCGATACATGGGCATATGGATCCCCTGATCTGCTATACTTCTTCGGCATGCACTTCGCTACTTGGGATGGCCTAATCCGTCTATGGTCTGCGACCAGTCTCATTGCTCCCGTGTCTCGACTTAATCGTTCTTGTGCATCATGGATGTCATGGGTTGCTCTCGTTGGCTCCCCTGCCTCGAATCTACTACTATGAGGCAAATGTGATGGTGTGGCTGCAAATATTGGACCTACTGTTGTATGCGTAGAGATAGGAACCACACTACCTCGATTCGTAGCCATTGATTCTTTGGAATGTAACGTTTCCATGGGGCTTGGCATAGAATACTGAGGTCGACTGAAAGAATCAGCTACATGAGTCCTCTCCACATGTTGCCATCGAGTCTGGCACGACAGTTGTAGGTGCTGGTCTTAGTGGGCTTGGAGTGACATAATACTGGTGGAGTGGTCCCCCAAAGTACTTATATCCTTTCAACTCCTTTTTATCGATTGCTGCGTATCGTCTTCCATACTTGTCGTATGCTGTGATTTTCGTTTCTGCTCCCTCTGTGTAGGTGAAGACATAAAGTCTTTTCCGCTCAGTCATCTCTCTGACGTAGGGTTCCTCGCATCTATAATAGAGATCTTGCTCTCCATTATTATACTTGTATAACCCCAAGTAGACATTATCCGTGTTGACTCTCAAAGTTTCGTTTTCTCGCCTTAACCTCGCCTTAGGGAAGCTTATTGTTGGTGCCTTCTCCTCATGTTCCTCATCTATTTTGGCTTTCGTGCCCATCAATCCCCACTTGTCTACAATGTTAGGATTCAGGACTACCAAGTACATGATACCCTCGTCATCTAGGTACCTATCTCCGCTATAGTTCATAGGCACTAAGTCCCTGAACTCACTTGGTGTATCTTCTATTTTCACACAGTAGCAATCCATACCATCTTTGTATATCTTGGCACCTTGCTTGTTGTCATATTGATACTTGTTGATGAACAATAGCTTCATTGTGGCAGAAAGGGTCTGATGGTCCTGCTGCCATGTTTTCTCTTCCGTTTAGTTTTAAATGTCCCAAGTGTTCTGTGAAATACTCGTAAGATCTCTCTGAAGAAGTATCGGAGATGCCTTCTTCAAGGATCGGCTCTAACGGCCGTACTACACCTCGGTTTACACTCTCCTCCCTTGATAAAACACTTGCTGATCCGCTAAATTCCGGTGTTGGATGTTGATTTGTTTTCCCGATCTCAAAAACATGAAGAAAGTGGGATTTACTGACTAAATCCAAACCTCTTACCTGGAGATGGAGTGATCTTCCAACTCCCGCGGACAGCATGAATTGTTACTTGATCGGTCTCTGCAAATGAATACACTTGAAGGCTATGAGATCACTGTATCATTCCAACTGTCAGCAAATTCAACAACTTCACAATGACTTCAACACAATTTTGCTTGCAGATTATTGATAGTATGTCCAATTTGGGTTTTGACAACTCCTGATATCTTAAATAGTCTAGGTCTATGAACAGGTCAAAAATGAGTCAGATCTGGGCCAAAGGTACACCGATCGCGATCGTACTTCTAAGCCCAAATTTTACCAAACTTCACCAGCTTGTTCACTGAAGGAGTACGAGCGTAAGTGTGACGCGAGAGAGAGTGCGAGAAGAAGAGCACAACGATATGGTGAACTCGCTCTACTGTAATGTGTAGAGCATAGTGAGTTCTTATTAGGTTTTTACAAAATAATATGTGTACATACCTGGCGGCCCGCCCACTCACCTGGGCAACCACATTGGGATTTATACCCCAACAACCTCCCACTTAAAGTCCAATGTGGTACTTTAAGTGTGAGAGAAGCTACTATACAAGCTAATATACAAGAGATGTAGAGAAGTGATGTACTACCCTACACCTAACTGCTTGCGAAAATGCGCAAAGCTCTCTGAGGGAAGTTGTTAACCCTCACGGCTCACGGACACCCCATCACCTACGATGGACGTATATTATGTATTTGGTAGAGTCAGGTACCAGGCTTGTCGGACCAATAGGAAAAGGCTAAGAGTGATCGCCGATGAGAGGCGCACTCTAACTGGGACATTCAAGGGATTAGTTGGCTAAGCATGGGCGCCCAAGTGTGAATGGCGTGAGCTCATATAAAAGCCAACTAAACCTAAAATTCATTCATTCTCTCATTTGTGCAATAGAAGAGTGCTCTTGCTCCATGTCCATCTCCATCTTCTTCTTCTTCACCTCCTTGTGTGTGTGTTTATGTGAGAGAGAGAGAGAGAGAGAGGGAGAGTGTGTGTGCGATCGAGCATTACGAAGGCACGACGGCGGCAAAGCGGTTGAGCACGGCACGACTGCAGCTTCTTCTTCATCGCGGCGAGGAATCCACCACGAAGGCGAGCATAGAGCGGTGAGTGACACACCCTTTGCTCTCTTGAGCTTGCTAGTTTACGCTTGTTGTGTGCTTGAAGCCATTTGTGGCTCGCACACGGTGTATCGGCAAGTGCCTTGCTTCGACAGTGCCGCAAGGAGCGCACATTTTTGGCGCCGTTGCCGGGGAAATGTCCTACACTAAGCTCGGTTAAGCACTTTACGCTTTCTTGTGATGCAATTTCAATTGAAGGATTTGTGAAGAAGGAAGGTGTGGTTGTGTGGAGAAGATTTTTGTTACACTGTACTGTCTTTTTTGTTTTCTGTAAAGAAGGAGTTACAATTTTTTGCAATGTATTGTTAGAATTAAGGTATTAGCTATGGACTGTTAGTTCTGTAAGGTTAGTTTTGTAGATCTGTTAGCTACTGTAGTACTGTGTAAACAGTGTTAGAGTGTGTGTGGCAGTATCTCTATTAGCTGTAAGTAGATAAGTTAGGTGTAGGTAAAGTGTGTGTGTGCGCGCGTGCGCGGCGCGGGCGACTTTTTTTTTTTTACTTTAAAAAAAAATTAAAATTAAAAGAAGGATCGAGCTGGGGATCATTCCCCAAGCCCAAGCTCAAACCCAGACCTTAGTCCTCAGTTTTAAAATATAGTTTATACACCTTTTTATATTTAAAAACTATTTTTAGGATTTCGAGGACTATAAAGACTATTTTTAGGATTTCGAGGGCTTCATGTAGCCGAATAGGGAGCTGTAAAGCACGGCACGTTCCTTTAGCCAAAACGCTCGTCTTGAGCTATTACACGCCATATTTTGTGGCTTGGTTACAAAAAATAACCAAGACTAACGAAAAACTTGGGTTATAAACACCTTTAAAAAAAAAAAAAACTATGTGAGCGGCCTTCACGGGCACTCACCAACGCGCTTAGAGTGTGGAACTCATATGAACCTACGCTGTGGACGAGTGTTAGAGCACGAGCATATTGGTAGTGCCTCCATCTACGCGGGCACCCATTATTCCTCCACCCTAGGTTCTAGACCTTCGGCCGGGACTCAAGGTAGTGCGACCCAAGATCCTCATATCGCGTCTAGTGATTCTTCCTCTGACTACGAAGTCATGGAGGGGTATCCTACACCAAACCCTGATAGTTCAAGTCAAGACATGCATGCCATGGGCCCACGGCCCGGGTCCAGTGTGTTTAGCCGCTTAAGAGAGACCCTTAGTAGAGCTACTCGCTCCGAACATGTGGTTAATGAAATAAATGAAGGGAGTGGGGAAGTAAATTCGTCATTCATGCCTAAAATAGACCCTATTCTTCTTGAGAGTGTGCATGTGAATGTTCCATCCGTTGCACCTCCTTATCCTTTAGGACTATCTCCCTCTGAGGTTCTACTACCCGATGGTAGGAGTCTTGCCGAAGTACAAGAGATCGAACGCTATATGCAAGCAACAAGGGAGAGGGAAATTGAGAACCTACGAAGGCTAGAACAAAGTCGAGCCCTGAAAGCAAAGGCTCTTATGACAACAATCATGCCAGCCGAGCAGCCGAGTGCTCCCAAGGTAGCAGTCACGGAGGGACAAGCGATGGGGAGCAATAATGCTTCCACCTTGAGGGAAACCTCCAGCACGCCAGGCCTAGATGGGATATTCCTAAACGAAAATTGGGAGTATGACCTACAAGCGGAAGCTTTAACTGATCGATACACAGGACACACCTATCATGTGGGTTGGTTAGATGTTCTACAATCCACATCGGGTGCTACTAGCATAGATGAGCAACAACAGAAATTCTGTGATGTCCTCCATAGGATTGTCGAGTTAGAAAGACAGAACACAGGGATCAACATGCCTTCAACAGGCCTAATGAGATTCTTGGATACGGGAAAGGCCAACCAACCAACCCTATCACAAATGGAGACTCCCTCAGTGAGCCCCATTGATCCTCCATATGTTGTTTCGTCAGGAGCCTCAGTACAATCTGAGCCCACAAGTGGTAGCTTTACCTTCCCAGATCTAGCTCATCTTTCTCTTAATGACACTACGGCTACCATGCATATCCCAGTGGTGAGCATGACAAGAAGTACACCATGGAGTTCATTTGTTAATACTGCGCCGATGCCTAGTAGCACAGTGCCCCCAACTATACCTACATGTATGTATCAATCATGTGCACCTGTCGTACCTCAGCCTCATGTAGCTCCTACACCTCCGATTATTCCAAGAGCTTACAATCCACAATGGCATTATCCAAGCTCTTATACAAGTGGAGCCATGCCATTTAATAATAACATGCCATATCAGGCACCCCCTATGCCTAGGGCCACACCTGTAAACTTTGCACCACCGTCTGGTACACCACCATACGAAATATGGGACCCAAGAGCCGCGCGTATGCCAAGGCCAAGGCCAACTCCCATCTCACATGTGGTTCCAGGAGCACATACACCCATTATACCTGCTCAAATAGGAGATTTGGCAGCATTTTCTCAAACTATCGGTCGCTCTATTGCGGAAAACATGCGTAGTGCACCTGATAGAGAGCCTAGGAGCAAGGCAGTTCAAGTAGCTAAGCTCACACAGAAATTCAGTGGAGACGGAGATGCTAGAAAGCATATGGAAGTCTTTGAACATGTGTGCGATTCCTTGGAAGAGCACAATGAGCTACATAAGTGTAAGGCTTTGAGTTTGACCCTAAGCGGAAAGGCTGGAGATTGGTATAGAACCTTAAGAGTAGAAGAGAAAACGATCTACTCTACTCTTAGGAGACTGTTCTTAAAAGAATACATATGAGAGGGAGTACTTTGGGGTGTAGCCTCTCAGCTCCAGAAAGCCCAACGAGAAGAAGGTGAATCCGTGAGAGACTTCATTAGTCGCCTAAAGAATTTGAATTCTCGATGCAATTCAAACGAGTGATTCAACAACAACCAATTGCTCGATAGATTCATTAGGGGACTACGACATGAAAGTATCTATAATGGCCTAGTCATTAGAGGTATCACTACATGGGAAGCAGTCACCATGAATGCAATCCAATTGGAGGATAATTTAATGATTGCAGGAGAAACAGTGTCTGCCGAGCCGAAGTCTAGTAGCTCGCAAGCGTCAGGGCATGAGCCAATGAAGATAAAGCCAATCGTGAAAGAGAAAACGATATCTGAGATGACTTTGGCAGATCTCACCAAGGCCATCCAAGAAAGCCTTAGGGGTAATTGTGCTCCACAAAACACTCATATGTATCCAAGAAGGGAGCAACAATGGTGCTCAATTTGCTTGGGCCCACATACTACGAGTGAATGCCCTACTTTCAGAGTAAAGTTTAACGGGACTTGTAACGCATGTGGTAGGTATGGCCATCAAGCGAAGGATTGCCTAATGCTTAAACGCATCATGGAAAATAGACCGCCTATAGCTTGGGCAAACTCACCTCGAGTTCTTGCATTGATGCCTACCCCACCCATGGAGCAACAGTTTCCATTACAGCACATGGTCCCTAGAACCCAAAATGTGGTCCAAACCACACCGTTGCCACCTCCAGTGCTAGGACCGCAACCCCCTCATCCAAGAGTTACACCTATGAACCAAATAGGTTGCGAGTTATCTAGTACTTATGTAGATTGCGAAGAGGACATAGACTCTAGTATCACCTATGGAGTCGACATGCTTGAGGAGTGTCCCATGTACTATATGGAAGACCATTGGGGACAAATCAAACCGGTATATCAAGCTACTGCGCTAGCAGCAAGAGGCCAAAACATTAATAGTTTTGCCCGGAGACCACCTCTTCAGTGCTACGAATGTGGTGGACCACATCGAGTAGCTGAGTGCCCCATTAGAATGCAAAAGAATGCCGCACTAATGTAAACAAGTCAAGGGAGTGCATTGGCAATGCCAATACTCACTTGTAATCGTTGTGGCATAGATCATTTGATCGCACAGTGTCCTAACAATCCAAACGCGCCGAAAATCACACTATTGAACTTAATAGAGATTGTTGATGGGACACCACCAACTATAAACATAGCACCAGTAAATGCACTCACACGGTCGATGCTCCAAAAGCAAAATTACATCCTCGAAGAGAGAGATGCTGCATGCATTGGCCGAGAGAGAAAGAAGAAAACACGAAGAAAAAAATCCCTTATTGCTTCAAAACCTAGCTCAAAGACTAACATAGGGACAAGAGAGGATCCCGTGTATATGAATGACCCTGAGGATGACTCAGATTCGATAGAGACCACTGAGACCAAAACTGTTACTACAAAGGAAAAAGCCAGTGAGGAGGATCACGAGAGGGAATTACGACGAACACCAAAAGAGTATTCAAAGTTAAACCACCCAGTTGCGAACCCCCAAGATAAGCCATGAGAGACAAAAAATGAGGATTGCAAGAGAAAGATTGGAACCTATCCAAACCCAACAGTGGAAATTGAACGAGTCCAACAACTGAGGGGTTTGGTGGAAGAAACTCAACGAAAATTAGAACCTGAACCCAAACATATCCAGATGTCGGACACAGTGTTTCCCACACAAGTTCAACCTCACAAGAACTACAGGCCGTTAGCTATACCCAGTATCATTCGGGAAGAGAGTGAGGGTAGGACATCTGAAAGTGGACACATACCTTTCCTACTAGAGAGAATGTTCAATGAGGGAATGCCCGACCCCCTTGAGGAAGTGGAGATTCCATCTTCACCATTCTCTTTTCAGGGTCCTACGTCCCACAAGATGCCATTAAATGTTGCCAAATTGATGGATTTCATGTCTTCAGAAGTTAGAACCACCATCATGTCCAAACTATATAAAGACCCCGAGCTAGTCTCAGCTCTTCGAGCCTTCCTCAATGGAGAATTACAGGCCGGATTACCACAGTTTGCACATATGAACAAACCTGACTCAGTAATGAATGATGAGGAACATTTAGCACCACCATCTGACCTAGCGGGACACGAATCTGTAATTGAAGTACCCGTTAACAAGTTGGGGCAATACTAAAGCTACTCTAATGCTACTCTACCAATCACTACTAAAGGATTAACTGTAAAGGGGTTCCTTGACGGTGGTGCGGGAGTCAGCATGGTGACAAAGAGTTGTTGGGAGTCTATGGGGAGACCTCACCTTGAAGCCACAAGCGTAGTGGTAAAAATGGCTAATGGATCTATTGTTACGCCTATTGGAATGCTAAAGGATCTCAGGATCAAGGTCTTGGGACACAAGGTAAGGCAGACTTTCATTGTTATGGATTTTTCCAAGCATCTTATGTCATTTGAGATGATCTTAGGGCATCCATTCATGAGGGAAGCAAAAATGGTGCATGACTGGTCCAAAAACCACGTCTACTTACAGTTCCAAGACTCTGTCATTCGAGTGGATCTTTTAAGTGGTCGAACGCATCCTCTAGGAAATAAATTCATCATTGATAATCGATCAGACACAACAATTCACTCAGCTCCATTACAGTATTGTTACACGTGTAACGAAGACACGGATATTGGGGAGAACTCTCCTTATATGGATATCCTACCCGGAATGGCTGAGTCAGACAATGTCGATTGGGTACACCTAGCGGCAACTATAGATACATGGGGAGCTAGAGGAACAACCTGGGTAACACCAGATGGGGAAGAGATACCACACATTGCACCAGTAAACATGTTAGGTGTAGCGCATGTAACATCCGATGATAAGAAAGAGGCACACCTACCTAAGAGTGAAACTGATGATTCCTCAAAGGCTTCAGGCCAATACACATCAAAAACGGAATCTCAGGGAGAAATGGATTCAGAACCTGAGGAAACATCGAGTGAACCAAGTATAGAAACTGAACACTCAAGGCCTAGTACGACCATCTATGGTAATTTATATGAGAGTGAAGAAGATACAAGCGAAGACCTATCAGGCGAGTCGAGTTCAAACATTTACCAAAATCAAAACCTTAACAAGAACCAAAGGTCATATAAGAGATGACAATATCGAGCAAATGTGAGAGCTCGGATAAACAAGGAAAGATCTACTGCAGAATAGCTTAGCTATCTAGGGGCATGTGATGCTCATCGAAAGCTAGTAGACAATTGGGGTGAACATCTCCAGAGTGTCATGTGGTGCAGCCCGCGATCCATTGACCTCGCTCAATTGGAGGTTACAGAACCGAAATTGAGTCGAACTATAAGAAGACGTCAAAACCGAGAGTTAGCACAACAACAAAAGGAGGCAGAACTAAAAGAAAGGTCTCCGTCAGGACAAGAGCATGCTGACTAACATACGGCTCCTGAACATTTTAAATCTTATACCACGGGGGAGCGAAAGGTTGTGTATGACAAAGCCCAACGAATACCTACCAATGGAAGCAGTGTAGTCTATGATTGTCCAGCGGTAGTTAAAGAGATAGAATTAGCAGAACCAGGTGAGGAGTCTAAACCAGTCTTTATTGCTCAAGACCTTACCGAAACTGAAGAGGCTGTACTTAAGGAGCTCCTCAAGGAATACAAGGATATCTTTCCTTGGACATATCATGACATGAAGGGCGTTCCACCTTCTGTGGTGCAACATACAATTCCCATGATCAACACTGCTAAACCCGTCCAGCAACGACCCTATCCAATGAATCCTAAGTACGCCAAAATTGTACAAGAGGAGATTGAAAAACTTATCCAATGTGGATTCATATACCCTATTGAGCACTCAGAATGGGTTTCTCCAATAGTCATTGTGCCAAAAAAGAATGGGAAACTAAGAGTGTGCGTGGACCTCAAGAAAGTTAATGCAGCTACTAGGAGAGATCATTATCCCTTGCCATATTCAGAACATGTCCTTGAAAGAGTTGCGGGCAAGGAAGCTTATAGCTTTTTAGATGGGTACTCTGGTTACAATCAAATCACAATTGCATTAGAGGACCAAGCTAAAACTGCTTTTATCACAGAGTTTGGAGTGTTTGCATTTCGTGTTATGGCTTTTGGCTTAACAAATGCCCCTGCTACAATCCAACAATTAATAAACACTGCGTTTAAAGAATTTCTAAGGGAGTTTTGTGAAGCTTTCCTAGACGACCTTTGTGTTTATTCTTCTTGGGAGAAGCATTTGTTATATCTACGAAAAATATTTGAAAGGTGCAGATTTTATCGCATCTCATTGAACCCTTTCAAATGCCAATTTTGGGTTAAGCATGGAGTCATTCTAGGGCATATAGTGTCCAAGAACGGGATATCCACAGATGAGAGTAAGATTAAAGCCATTTCCGATTTGCCACCACCTACTAACTATAAAGGAGTTCAAAGATTTATGGACCATGTTGGTTATTATCGAAGGTTTATTTTAAACTTTGCCGAGATAGCGCGTCCATTGTACAAGCTTCTTATCGAGTTTCACTGGACGGAAGAATGTCATCGATCTTATGAGTTATTAAAGAAGGCCCTAACAAGTGCTCCAATCCTGCGAACACCTGATTGGAATGTACCTTTTCATGTGCATATTGATGCATCAAATTTTTCTATTGGGTGTGTTCTAACTCAACCAGGAGAACATAAATTGGACTACCCTATTAGCTTTGCAAGTCGCCAATTAAACGATGCCGAGATGAACTACACTACTACAGAGCGCGAAGGTCTAGCTATGATTTACGCAGTAAAGAAATTTCGCTATTACCTTCTTGCTACCAAGTTTGTGTTTTATATTGATCATCAAGCATTGCTATATTTGGTAAACAAGCCGTGTTCCACAGGTCGAATTACACGATGGTTGCCAATTCTTCTTGAGTTTGACTTCACCGTTGTTGTGAGGCTTGGGAGGAAACATGTCATGGAGGATCATTTATCTCGTATCCCTAATGGCGAAGCTCCTATGGGGGTTGATGTTGAATTGCCTGATACTCCTTTGTTCATTGTTGAGACAATGCCTGAATGGAGTGAAAAGATTGTTAACTTCTTAGTTAATGGTTTTCCACCCAAAGAGCTGCGAAAAGATATAGCTCAAAAATTAATCAACGAATGCGAACCCTATTGCTTACCGGCTGGAACTCTCTATAAGAGAGGAAAAGATGATGTTCTTAGACGCTGTGCCCACGAGGATGAGTATTTATATATTCTACAAGAGGCACACATGGGCGTAGTTGGTGGTCACTTTTCAGGAAAGTTGACTGCCCAAAAGATCTTACAGTCAGGCTATTGGTGGCCCACTCTGTTTAAGGATGCATCACTTTTTTCAAAGGGATGTGATGAATGCTAACGCTTCAACAAGCCACAAAGAAGGGATAGGATGCCTCTACATCCCATCAAGGTAACCCAACCATTTGAAAAGTGGGGCTTAGACTTTGTAGGACCGATTAGTCCGGCTGCACGTAACACGCAATCACGATATATCATTGTGGCTACCGACTATGTAACCAAATGGGCTGAAGCAAAAGCAACACTAAAGGTGGATGCAAAAACAACAGCTAAGTTCCTCTTTGAGAACATTATCACACGTTTTGGATGCCCCTTTGAACTTGTGAGTGACAATGGAACTCATTTTATAAATGAAGTAATAAAAGAACTCACATCAAACTTCATGATATCGCACCACAAGTCTATACCCTATTATCCCCAAGCAAATGGCCAAGCTGAGAGTACCAACAAAACTCTCATCTCCATTTTGACAAAGACAGTTGAGGCTAATCGCACTGATTGGGACCTAAAGCTTACATCAGCTTTATGGGCTTATCGTACTGCGTATAAAGTTGCTATTAATTGCACACCGTTTAAAATGGTGTATGGCCAAGAAGCAGTTATGCCATGGGAGTTTGTCATTCCTAGTCTTCGAGTAGCTTCTCAAGAAGGTTGGGATGGTAACCCCTTAGTGGAGCGATTATATATCCTGGAAAGGCTAGATGAAGAGAGGCAATTAGCTGTGCGAAATGCTCTAGTGGAGAAGGATAGGAGAAATAAGTGGTTCGATGGCCATTTAAAGGATAAATACATCAAGGTTGGTGATAAAGTTCTTATGTACAGGGTACGTAATGAAAAGAAGAAATTGAAATACGCTGGTAAGGGACCATATCGAGTGTGTGAAATTACCCCGCAAGGTACCATTCGTGTGGAGACTCTAGATGGAGTTGAAGCCATTGGATTCCTTAATGGGAGTAAATTCAAAAGATATTATGATCCTCTAAGCCAGGAAGAGTTGCAAGCCATCCATCAAAAGAAGGCTGCCAAAGAACAAGCAGAGCTTTAAAAAATCCAAGCAAGAGTTGAGGCTCGAGAACGACAACAACGTCTTAGACGCCAACAAGAGGCTAATCTGGGAATCACGCAAGCATTTTTCGAGGACACAGATGACGACTCATTAGAATCAGAGCCACCCCTACGATACCCAATTGAGCTAAATAGCCCCTATGGGAAAGCACTATACAATGCCTTATTAGATACGGGAGCTAAACACAATTTGTTATCCTATGGAGTTTGGTGTCAATTAGGGAAACCGACCCTATTCCCGAGTACGATGCAAGTCAAGGACATTAATAAAAAGAAAACTGCTATTCTTGGAGTCCTTCAGACCCCTATTGTCTATGACAATGGAAGCATAGTGCAGAGGTTTCTAGTCATGCCCGCGGGAGCTATGGAAGGCAACGTAAACCTGGGACGCACGTGGATGTTGGCAACCAAATGCACTATTGATTGGGATACTGGTAGTGTCACGACGTGACCACCGACTCTTACCCCTATCATTCAAGCAAAGTCACCTACGTTGAAAACTCTAGCAAAGTTGAAGGATAGCCAACATTCACAAGCCAAGGTGGTTAACTCGTCTTTGCCGGCTACCCATGAACCTAGCACTTTAACACTTGTAGTTGCAGCAAGCAGTAATATTGTAAGTACTCAACCTGCACGACCTAAGAGTACATATCAATGGGTCCCGAAGGCCTTACTTCCAACTAACTCAACCCTCCCATCCATTTCAAGAAAAAATTTCCCTGGAGAACCAAGAGCACGCTCTAGGAGATTCAAGACCAAATCACGGTGGATTCCAAAACGACTATTAGAAGCCCAAGGCTACTATGATGGAAATGAGCAAATTTGGGTACCTAAACGTAAAATGTGTCCTTCCCTATCGACAACAAATCCATATGAGTCAAACAGTGTAATGCTAAAGCCAATGGCAGACCGTGGGAAGGGAAAGATCACAGAATGCTACACACCTAGTCCAGAGCTAGTTTGGGCTCCAAGACAAAACCAATTTATTCCACCTAGATCAGGAAAGGGGGAGTTCCCTGAAGCTTCTAGCTCCTCATGTAATTCATCCATAGAGGTAAAAGCTTCTACACAGCCTCCATCTATAGTAGTGGACCTCCATGAAGCTACAAAAGAATCCACACCTCCCAGTGTTCAAGAATCACCTGATGAACCACTTCAAGTTCGATCCTGGGAGAGTACCTTACCACCCTTGCAACTTGACGAGGTACCTAGGGTAATAGAAAACTACTGGCAAAAATCCTCACCTATTATCAACTGGAACAACTGGTTTCAAAGGGTGACGACATCATTTCAAACGATATGATCTACCCAAGGAAGGGGGGAGTGTTTGTGGACATCCATTATTCACTTGCTTCCCTCTCAACCTTTCTCCCTGACCTCTTAATCTCCAATCTTAGGGAATGTATATATAAATCCTTATACTCACAAAAACAAAATAAAAAAGTAAAAGAGCAAGAGCCATAACACAAATCATAAAAACAAATTATGCACAAGAACACAACCCTTGTAATATTTGCACTCTAACCATCATCTATTTGCGTGTACAGATATGGCTAGTACGCTAGAATCATCCACTCCTGCCTTGGGTGAGAGGTACCCTCGTTACTTTTCACAAATATTTCACATGGTCTTTCCAGTGCTTGCATGTGAATGGGATTTGATAGGTACGCTAGCATGTGAGAGGAATTTTGAGGAGTTAGAATGGCTGATACGTCTCTTGACCACGTCTGATCCATACTTAGTAGAGAGCGTTTCTCCCATTGCACAAGCCTACCCTTTTGACCAAGATGACTATAGGCGTCTAGTGACCTTCTTAGTAAACATGGGCACCTATGATGAAGAAGAAAATTTACAGGACTACACGGATGGCACATATGGTCTCATGGATGATGACTTTGTTTATCTCGACGACGAAGATAGGGGTTTAGCCTTAGGGTTTCCCCCCAACCTCTACAATATCCTATTCCCTTGACTCTCTAGGGGGAGTGCAAATAATTAGGTTAGGGTTCCTTATGTTTTTTGTTGTGTTCAATAAGTGTTGGTACCTTTTCCCACTAATGTGCCTCTTGGAGGTATTCCTTTTGTTTCCTAGTGTGTACAGGAGCGTGTTGCTATTAATAGGATTTGGACCTTCATGGAATCTTTATCTCGACTCACTCTTCAAATCAAGCGTGACCATCGACACAAACAGGTGTTTCTTGTCCATTAGCATTGCCCCTTATCTTTTTTGCATCTATGATTTGTTGGGATTAAAGCCCAAGTGGCCTCTTATGCGGATATGGCCGGCCGCCCGCCTAACTCACTTACCTCTAACTCTTTGTATATACTAACTTATTCTTTGTGAATACTAAGGAATTGGGAGATAACCCTTCTAACAGTTCTCTGCGTACTGTACTGTGTATCACTGTGTGTGTGTGTGTGAGAGAGAGTCGACCCACGCTCCGCTCCGCGACTTCAATTGGTATCAGAGCCTTGGTTCAGTGCGGTTTTGCGCAATCGCGCGCGCGCACTTTTCCGGCAGATTCTGGATCCGGAGTTCGAAAATTCACACTCGGCGTTCCGGGAGCGTTTCCACCGGGCGACCTAGGGTTTTACCCCCCTTTTGAAGCCGTTTATGCCCTCAGAATTCCGTTCTGAGCACTACAGCAGAAGATAGATTTCAGCCGCAAAGAAATCCGTCTTGTGTAGATTGGCAAGCAGGAGGTGGTCGACATCAATATCGACATCGACATACATCACTTATTCGTCTTCAGAGCATCATCTATAGACCAGGTACACATATATATCATCAGATATATATATTGCAGTCTGCATTGCTACTTCTTGTGCTTGCCAGGTTCCAGGGGAGGTGTGGCCATATGACTGCTTGACACCACTGGCATGTATTGCAGATTGATGTACTGTGATTGTGGGTCTGCTAGTTGTGAGTCACGCTAGCAGACAGACCGCCGCAGCGGTCATAGGACAGTGATTGGTCTATTATAGGATGTATGCTAGTTCTGGGCAGTTTGCTGAGCCATCTGAGAGGGTCGTGTGTGAGGTTTTTTGAAGCCAAGCACTGGGGGCTGGGTTACCCAGTGTGAGGTGGATTAGGTTGCTGGAGTTCCCCTCTACACGCATCCTCTTCGACGACTTTTATTCCTTAGGATGTATGACTTTGTGTAGACACTGGATTGCATCTTATGCGTCAGGCCGTTGAGGCATTGTTCAGGGTTCAGTCTTGAGACAGATACAGGTTCTGTCATCGCCCAGAGAGGAGACAGTGTATGCTTACAGGACAGCATATTACAGGGATTTTTTAGATTTGTCATTGGTCAGCTATTTATGATTGTTTCTTGAGCTATCTTTTGGTTCCCAGAGCTCAGTTTACAGGGGAGACTCTGTCAAAAATTTTCAAAAATACTGACAGTTCTTGAGGAGAGGTGTTCAGCTTGTTGATTACAGCTTGTTTACTGTGTACAGAGGCCAGTTTACAGGGGAAACTCTGCCGGATTTTTCTCAGGAGTAAACAGTTTGGCAGATATGGCATCTTCTCAAAGTGAGACTCTTTACAACATAAAGAAGCTGGATGGCACAAACTTTCCATTCTGGAAGAAGCAGATTTGGCAGGTTTTGGTGCAGAAAAAACAAGTGAAGCCACTGAAGCTCAAAGGGGAGAGACCAGAATTTATGGCTGAAGATGAGTGGGAAGAGCTTGACTAGTTAGCTTGTTCCACAATCATGTTGACACTGGCAGAAAATGTTTACTTCAACATAGCAGAAGAGACTACAGCGTATGGCGTATGGCAAAAGCTATGTGATATGTACGAGAAACAAAGTGCTGCTTCTCAGATTTACTGGCTCAAGAAATTGGTGGATTTGAAGATGAAGGAAGGGATAGCCATGTCAAATCATCTGAATGAATTTCACTCAATTTTCAGCCAATTAACAGCACAGGAGATAGTCTTTCCAGATTCAGTGAAGGCTATGTTTCTCTTAATCACTTTGCCAGACAGTTGGGATACTTTTCGTACAGCGTTAAGTAATTCTGTCGCGCCAGAAGGTCTTACAAGTGCCAATGTAGAAGGCAGCTTGCTCACAGAGGAAGTGAACAGGAAGAACATTGACAAAGGCAAAGGCAATAGTGCTTTGGTCGTTCGAGGGAGACAACAGTTTAAAGAGAAGAAGGGTAAGAAGGCACAAAACCGAAGTAAGTCTCGTGATTCGAAGTCAAAGGATGACATAGAATGCTACCATTGTGGCAAGAAGGGTCACATGAAGCGAGACTGTATGAAGTGGAAACAAGAAAAAGGAAAAACAAAGAGTTCTGAGCAAGATAAAAAGAAGAGTTCAGTGAAGATTGAAGAGGTGAATGTCACAGGATCTGGTTCAGACAGTGATTCTGGTATAGCATCTGGTGACATCTTCCTTACAAGCAATCTTGATTCTGTTTTCTTGACTGCAGAGGATGGACATGCTATGAGTGATTGGATTATCGACTCAGGGACATCTTTACATGTTTCTCCGCACAAAGAGTGGTTTACATCATATGTGGCTACTAAAGATTATGTCAGACTTGGCAATGAGCAGGTTTGTGACATACTTGGAGTGGGAGATGTGCAGTTGAAGTTTCAGAATGGCTCTTCTTTATGGCTCAAGAATGTCAGACATGTTCCAGCAATCCGAAAGAGCTTGATTAGTACAGGGAAGTTGGATGATGCGGGTTATGTGACAGTTTTTGGGAACAGCGCTTGGAAGATCTCCAAAGGTTCGATGACTGTAGCACATGGCAGCAAGTCAGGAACTCTGTACACTTTACATGTTTCAGAGGTTAAAAACCATGTAATTAATGTGATTGAGCAGCCAAGTGTGTCACTGTGGCATCGTAGGTTGGGACATATGTCAAAAAGAGGAATGGAAATACTTTCTCATTATGGTTATTTGCCTGGCTTTTCATTTCAAGATTTCGAGTTTTGTGAGCATTGTGTTTATGGTAAGCAAACACAGGAACCGCACAGATCAAAGAGGAATCGTAGGGACGAACGGTTAGCTCTTGTACACAGTGATCTATGCGGACCAATGCCTAGTTTGTCACTAGGGGGAGCAGCGTACTTTTGTACATTCATAGATGACTATTCTCGCAAAGTATGGGTTTACTTCTTGAAGCACAAGGATGAGGTGCTCAAGGTCTTTAAGACATTCTTGCAGCTGGTGGAGAATCAGAGTGGTCAGAAGCTGAAGTGCTTGAGAACTGACAATGGTGGAGAGTACGTTTCCAAAGCTTTTCAAGACTTTTGTGAAGCAAAAGGGATTAAGCGGGAACTTACTGCACCATATAATCCTTCACAGAATGGGGTTGCAGAACGTATGAATAGGACCATACAAGAGAAGGTCAGAAGCATGTTGTCAAATGCTGAGTTGCCTGATGGATTTTGGGCGGAAGCAGTGGCTACAGCAGTCCATTTGATCAACAGGTCTCCTAGTAGGGTTCTGGATAAGAGTGCAGTGGCCGAGATGCTATGGACAGGCAAGGCACCTTCGTATAAGCATCTCAGAGTCTTTGGTTGTGAAGCTTATAGCCATATTCCTAAGGAGTTCAGAAATAAGTTAGAACCAAAGAGCAAGAAGTGTATATTTCTTGGCTACGGAGAATCGGGCGAGATGGGTTACCGGCTTTGGGATCCTGAGTCCAGAAAGATTATTCGTAGCAATGATGTGCATTTCAATGAAGCCAAGTTTCACGCTAAGCCAGAGAAGACAGAGGAGATCAGAAGAGTTGTCTTCAGGGAAGATGGACCTAGTGCTAGCACATCAAGACAGCATGGTGAGGCTCAGGAACAGCCTATAGTGGCTAGAGAGGCAGAATCAGTTGTGGTGAGACGTTCTGAGCGTGTCTCCAAACCACCTGATCGTTATGTGCCATCTCTAAATTATGTCATGCTCACAGATTGCGGAGAACCATCTTGTTACAAGGAAGCATTACAAGTGGTTGACTCGAAAAAATGGCAGTTGGCCATGCAGTCAGAGATGACAGCTCTGCATAAAAACCAGACATGGAAGTTGGTTAAATTACCACAGGGAAAAAAGGCTCTACCTTGTAAATGGGTTTACAGGTATAAGATCACCGCTCATGATAGTCAGCCAAAGTACAAAGCAAGGCTTGTTGCCAAGGGCTTTAAGCAAGAACAAGGCATTGACTTTGATGAAGTCTTCTCTCCAGTGGTCAAGATGACTACATTGAGATGCTTTCTTGCATTGGTTGCTATATTGGATTTGGTGTCGCACCAAATGGATGTCAAGACAGCGTTCTTGCATGGTGATTTAGATGTGGAAATTTACATGCAGCAGCCAGAAGGGTTTGTTGGGAAAGGCATGGAACATTTGGTATGCCAGTTGTTAAAGAGTCTTTATGGCTTAAAACAATCACCGAGGGCATGGTACCATAAGTTCCACCAGTTTATGCTTTCTCAAGGCTACAAACGTAGTGAGTTCGATCACTATCTATATACAAAGAAGGCTAAGGATGGCAGTTGGCTGATCCTTATTTTGTATGTGGATGACATGCTGATTGCTGGCAAACACTTGGAAGAAATTTCAGCTTTGAAGTCAAAGATGGCAAAATCGTTTGACATGAAAGACATGGGTGAGGCAAGTCATATACTTGGTATGCGCATTGAGAGAGACAGATCAAAGAAGTTGATTTGGTTATCTCAAACAGAGTATATTGACAAGGTTTTGCAACGTTTCAATATGGAGAAGGGAAAGGCATTGAGTGTTCCATTGCCACCATATGTGAAACTTAGCAAACAAGATTGTCCTGTGTCTGAGGAAGAAAAGGCTGAAATGGATAAGATTCCATATGCGTCTGCAGTGGGTAGTTTGATGTATGCAATGATTGCTACACGTCCGGATATTGCATTTGCAGTGGGAGTGGTTAGCAGATATATGTCAAATCCCGGCAAGAAACATTGGGAGGCAGTGAAAGGTATCATGAGATACTTAAAACATACAAAGAGTATGCGCATATGCTATGGTAGTCAGGATTTGAGTGTCAGAGGATACACTGACTCAGATTATGCAGGAGACTTGGATAAGAGGAGATCTACATCAGGCTATGTCTTTACATTGGCTGGAGGTGCCATATCATGGCGATCTCGATTACAAGATTGTGTTACGCAGTCTACTACAGAAGCTGAGTATGTTGCAGCAAATGAGGCATGCAAAGAAGCTATTTGGCTTGGTAGATTGGTTGCAGACTTGGGAATCAAAGTAGATATGCCAGAGATATATTGTGATAGTCAAAGTGCTATACAATTGGCAAAGAATCCAGTGTTCCATTCGAAGACTAAGCATATTGATGTGAAATATCACTTCATTAGGGAAGTACTTGAAGACAAGCATATACAACTGCTGAAGATCCACACCAAGGACAATCCTGCTGATCTACTCACAAAGGGACTTCCAGGAGAGGGCTTTGTGCATTGTCGTGAGTTATTGGGCATTGGATAGATGGCAGCCATGTAAATCTTTGTACATTTATGTTCATAGATTTACAGTTACTTAAAGTGCCACATTGGACTTTAAGTGGGAGGTTGTTGGGATTAAAGCCCAAGTGGCCTCTTATGCGGATATGGCCGCCCGCCCGCCTAACTCACTTACCTCTAACTCTTTGTATATACTAACTTATTCTTTGTGAATACTAAGGAATTGGGAGATAACCCTTCTAACAGTTCTCTGCGTACTGTACTGTGTATCACTGTGTGTGTGTGTGTGAGAGAGAGAGTCGACCCACGCTCCGCTCCGCGACTTCATGATTGTCTGCTTTAATTGTGATTGGTAGCCTAATATTCACCGCATTTTCTTAGTATCAAACATTTAATTCAATGTAATTTTTTGTCATAATCACTTGTCTAGGTTTAAAAATCAAGCAGTCCGACTAAGCTAGTTTGACCAAGTTAGGTGTTAGAGATCTTCTCTTAATACCATGGGGAATGCCTTCCTAATAATCAATGGTTACTTAGGTTCGTAATCCGATTTAGGCAGCATTGTGTGAAATGTAATAGGGCTTTCTAGTGGGCTTGACCCTATTGACCTTTAGCTTAAGTATTATAAAGGGAGTTTACTAGTGTGATGAGCCTGGGGAGGTGTATCAGTGTTATATGACCCCCCCAAAGTTACAAAATTAAAATGTTGAAAATGAACAAACAAAAAATCAAAGTGCCACACTGTAAAATCTTAACCTAGAAGAGAAATCTCAGCTTGATTTGGTACTTTACTCACATGTATTGCCTATGGTACTAGAGCCCTAGAGGTTCCCAGTATGGGCGCTTTTTCTTGAAAAGCAAGAAACCCAAGGCATACAAAATAAGCACACACATCAGAATTGAATCACTGTGAAAAGAATTTGGGGGGTCAAAGAAAAAGTAATCAGTCAGGCGATGATTTCATGAGAAATTCCTTTTATGGTAGCTTAACTACAAGGTCTTCTAGATATAGCCTCTAGTCAGCCCTCGAACATGAATACTTGACTCTCGCGATTAAACAACTTAATTGACCACAGAAAATTAAGAAGCTTACCCATGGTATTAATATTCGATCTCTAGTGCCTTTCGACCGTCAAATTAGCGACCCCAGACTTGTTTAATTTTTTACCTTTACATCTGTTTATGCATTTGATTACATTGCAATTTAATGTTCATTGCTGACAAATTGTTTGAAATTCTTTTACCAATCAATTTTTCTACCTAAAACTGCATATGCTTTTTAATCACTTATGAGAATGCAATTACTGTGCCAATGTTGTTTGATTTTGCAGTGACTGAAGAAGGCTAAGGACATTCACCTCAAATGCTCTTCCACCTCGACGAACGAGCTTCAACTCAATAGCTTCCGAGGACGGAATCTACATCAGGAAGGGGGGCATGTTAACCCGCACGGCTCACGGACACCCATCACCTACGACGGACGTGTATTATGTATTTGGTAGAGTCAGGTACCGGGCTTGTTAGACCAATAGGAAAAGGGTAAGAGTGATCACCGATGAGAGGCGCACTCTAACTGGGACATTCAAGGGATTAGTTGGCTAAGCATGGGCGCCCAAGTGTGAATGGGGTGAGCTCATATAAAAGCCAAATAAACCTAAAATTCATTCATTCTCTCGTTTGTGCAATAGAAGAGTGCTCTTGCTCCATCTCCATCTCCATCTTCTTCTTCTTCACCTCCTTGTGTGTGTGTGTATGTGTGTGAGAGAGAGAGGGAGAGTGTGTGTGCGATCGAGCATTACGAAGGCACGACGGCGGCGAAGCGGTTGAGCGCGGCACGACTGCAGCTTCTTCTTCATCGCGGCGAGGAATCCACCACGAAGACGAGCGTAGAGCGGTGAGTGACACACCCTTTGCTCTCTTGAGCTTGCTAGTTTAGGCTTGTTGTGTGCTTGGAGCCATTTGTGGCTCGCACACGGTGTATCGGCAAGTCCCTTGCTTCGACAGTGCGGCAAGGAGCGCACAGAAGTCCTTTTGTAAGTAGATCAGCAGGATTTTCTGTGGTGTGAACTTTGACAAGCTGAAGTTGCTTATCCTCGAGCATTTCCCTGATGAAATGATACTTCACATCCACATGCTTTGTCTTTGAGTGATAAACTGGATTGCGAGCCAATTGTATAGCACTTTGACTATCACAATACAACACAGGCATCTCTTCTTTGATTCTTAAATCTGTTACTAGTCGATTAAGCCAAATTGATTCTTTGCATGCCTGTGATGCTGCAACATATTCAGCCTCTGTAGTAGACTGAGTAACACAATCTTGTAATCTAGAACGCCATGATACTGGTCCACCAGCCAATGTAAAGACATACCCTGACGTAGACCTTCGCTTGTCTAAGTCACCTGCATAATCTAAGTCTGTAAAACCCTTTACACTTAGCTCCTGACTCCCATAGCATATACGCATACTCTTTGTAGCTTTCAGGTATCTCAATATTCCTTTCACTGCCTCCCAATGTTTCTTGCCTGGGTTTGACATGTATCGACTTACTACTCCCACTGCAAATGCAATGTCTGGGCGAGTAGTAATCATTGCATACATTAAACTACCCACTATAGACGCATATGGAATCTTATCCATTTCAGCCTGTTCTTCCTCAAACACAGGACAATCTTGTTTGCTAAGTTTCACATATGGTGGCAATGGAACACTCAATGCCTTTCCCTTCTCCATATTGAAACGTTGCAAAACCTTGTCAATATACTCTGTTTGAGATAACCAAATCAACTTCTTTGATCTGTCTCTCTCAATGCGCATACCAAGTATATGACTTGCCTCACCCATGTCTTTCATGTCAAACGATTTTTCCATCTTTGACTTCAAAACTGAAATTTCTTCCAAGTGCTTGCCAGCAATCAACATGTCATCCACATACAAAATAAGGATCAGCCAACTGCCATCCTTAGCCTTCTTTGTATATAGACAGTGATCGAACTCACTACGTTTGTAGCCTTGAGAAAGCATAAACTTGTGGAACTTATGGTACCATGCCCTCGGTGATTTTTTTAAGCCATAAAGACTCTTTAACAACTAGCATACCAAATCTTCCTTGCCTTTCTCAACAAACCCTTCTGGCTGCTGCATGTAAATTTCCACATCTAAATCGCCATGCAAGAACGCTGTCTTGACATCCATTTGGTGCAACACCAAATCTAATATGGCAACCAATGCAAGAAAGCATCTCAATGTAGTCATCTTGACCACCAGAGAGAAGACTTCATCAAAGTCAATGCCTTGTTCTTGCTTAAAGCCCTTGGCAACAAGCCTTGCTTTGTACTTTGGCTGACTATCATAAGCAGTGATCTTATACCTGTAAACCCATTTACAAGGTAGAGCCTTTTTGCCTTGTGGTAATTTAACTAGCTTCCATGTCTGGTTTTTATGCAGAGCTGTCATCTCTGACTGCATGGCCAATTGCCAATTCCCGGAGTCCTTCATTTGCACTGCTTCCTTGTAACATGAAGGCTCATTGCAATCAGTCAACATGACATAGTTCATAGATGGAACAAACCTATCAGGAGGTCGCGTGATACGTCCAGATCTATGCACAATAGGTGGCTCAGGCTCAGCCACAACCTGTGGTTCCAATCTATCCTGTCCTTGCTCCTCTAGAGCCCTGACATTTTGTCTTGCACGTGCAGGTCCATATTCTTGGAAGAAAACTCTTCTAATCTCCTCAACCCTCTCTGGTTTAGAATGATATTTGGATTCATTAAAGTGAACATCATTGCTGCGGACAACCTTTCTGGATTCGGGATCCCAAAGTCTGTACCCCATCTCACCAAAATTATCATAGCCTACAAAGATGCACTTTCTACTCTTTGGCTCAAGTTTGTTCCTAAATTCCTTTGGAACGTGAGTATATGCCTCACAGCCAAAGACTCTGAGATGCTTGTATGAGGGCATTTTGCCTGACCATACCATCTCTGGCACTGAATCCTTCTGCAAAACCTTGCTAGGAGATCTATTTACAAGAGGAACAGCTGTTGATACAGCTTCAGCCCAAAACCCATTTGGCAGCTGTGCATTAGACAACATACTTCTGACCTTCTCTTGTATGGTCCTATTCATCCTCTCAGCAACACCATTTTGAGGAGGATTGTAAGGAGCAGTAAGTTCACGTTTTATACCTTTTGACTCACAAAGTCCTGAAAGGCCTTTGTACTCTCCACCATTGTCAGTGCGTAAGCATTTAAGCTTCTTGCCACTCTGATTCTCCACAAGTGTCACAAACGTTTTGAAAACACTAAACGCTTCATCCTTGTGCTTGAGAAAGTAAACCCATACTTTCCTCGAGTAATCATCTATAAATGTCATAAAGTAAGAAGCTCCCCCTAGAGATAGGTTAGGCATAGGTCCACACAAATCACTATGAACAAGTGCCAATGTGTATCTCTTCTACTACTTCTATGCTTATGTGGCTGCTGTGTTTGCTTACCATACAGACAATGTTCACAGAATTCAAAATCATTAAATGAAAAGCCAGGCAAATAACCAGAACGAGACAAGATTTCCATTCTCTTCTTGGACATATGTCCTAACCGGCTATGCCACAAAGAAACATTCGGCTGCTTGGTTACATTGATTACATTTTTAGAGACATTTGATACATAAATCATGTAAAGTCCTCCAGACTTTACTCTATGTGCTACTGTCATAGAACCCTTGGATATCTTCCACATGTTCTGTCCAAAAGTGGTGACGTAGCCAGCATCATCAAGTAAACTTGTGCTGATCAAGCTCTTTGTAATTGCCGGAACATGTCTCACATTCTTCAGCGTGAAAGAAGAGCCATTCTGAAACTTCAATTGAACATATCCAAAACCTAAGATCTCACATATCTGCCCATTGCCTAGCCGAACATGATCTTTAGTGGTCACATAAGAGGTAAACCACTCCTTGTTTGGAGACACATGAAGTGATGCCCTTGAGTCTATAATCCAGTCACTGAGTGCATTTCCATCAGATTCTATAAGAAGAGCTAAGTCCATTGTATTTTTCAAGAAGTAGATGTCTCCTGACACTAGACTGTCATCCTCTGCAACAGTGTTTGTCACATTTATTTCTTGAATCTTCATTGAGGACTTGTTCTTCTCACCATGGTCTTCAGATTTCTCTTTGCCTCTTTCTGCTTTCCAGTCTCTGCACTCTCTTTTCATGTGACCCTTCTTGCCACAATGGTAGCATTCTATGTCACTCTTGCCTTTAGCACTGCGGGACTTGCTACGAGATTGATTCCTCTTTCCACCTTTGTACTTTTCTTTGGTCCTTCCCCTGACAACTAAGGCTGTTCCTTTGCCTTTTTCAATTGTCTTTCTATTGGTTTCTTCAGTAAGCAGACTTCCTTCTACACCTGCTATGTTCAAACCATCTGGAGGTGCAGAATTACTCAAAGCTATGCGAAAAGTGTCCCAACTTTCCGGTAATGTGATCAACAGGAACATAGCTCTACCAGGTTCATCAAACTTGACACCTTGAGCTGACAATTGACTGTAGATTGTGTTGAATTCATTTAGATGATTGGACATAGGTGTCCCTTCTTTCATCTTCAAATCAACAAGCTTCTTAAGCCAGTATACCTGTGAAGCTGCACTCTGCTTCTCATAAAGATCACTCAGCTTTAACCATGCTTGATAAGCCGACATCTCGTCTGCTACATTGAAGTAAACGCTTTCTGCCAAAGTCAGCATAATGGTAGAAAGTCCCAATTCATCCATTTCGCTCCATTCATCTTCGTCCATATCTTCTGGTTTTATCCCCTTGAGCTTTATAGGTTTTATCTCCTTATTTTGTACCAACACGTGCCAAATCTTCTTCTTCCACAATGGGAAATTGGTTCCATCCAGCTTCTTGATATTGTAAAGAGCAGTGTCTTGTGATCCAGCCATAGCTACGCTTCACAGTAGTTTACTTTCCTGGGAAAAATTCGGCAGAGTTTCCCCTTTAAACTGACCTCTGAACCAATATCAACCTGTCAAATGAACCATGAAAGCTTCAGATTCTGCATAAATTTCGGCAGAGTCTCCTTTGTAAAATGGCTCTGGTGTACTCAAAAAACAGACCAAAAAAACAGCTCAAAAAACCACTGTCTCTCTAACACTGTAAGCTGTGGGTAAACCTGTCATGCACCTGTACTGTCTCTCACTGTCTGTAAGCATAGACTGCGACAATGCCTCAACGGTAGTAAAGCAAAGATGCAATCCCACCTGTCTAACTCACAATCAATACATCCTAGCTGCCTATCTAAGGGTGCTCGAGGGATCGCTCCAAGACCTGTATCACCGAAAGGATCTCAACATTCGAGAATCCCATAGCTCAATAAAACCTCACTCGACCCTCAACAAAGGCTGCAGTAAATCTGACAGTACATAGACTTCCCACAAAGTCATACATCCACAAATTTCCCACTATATGCTGTAACCGCTGCAGCGGTTGTTTGCTGCGTGACTCACAGCCAGCAAACCCTCAACAGACATACATCATCTCTGACAATACATCCCATGTGGAAGTACCTGCAATGTCAGGATGAAATATGGAATATCAAGTAGCAAACACAAGCTACCTGATGACCTAGTGAATGTCGCCTACAGTCTGTGTGTAGATGCGCCCGTGTCGTATGTGACACGTCTCCAAGAACTGTGAGCCGTCCTTCGATGTGTAGACAGCCACAAATCAACACTCTGGGAGTGCCGA
Organism: Adiantum capillus-veneris; assembly: GCF_014529385.1. Lineage (NCBI taxonomy): Eukaryota > Viridiplantae > Streptophyta > Polypodiopsida > Polypodiales > Pteridaceae > Adiantum > Adiantum capillus-veneris. The sequence goes on from NC_140956.1 coordinate 120,691,440, forward strand.
TATCCTCAGCACCTATAGTCGTAGGCCGAAACCCCAAATTTGCAGAGTCAGATCTGCACCCGCTGAGACCACGTAGTCGAAAATGGCCCGCACAGAACTTTGTCGAAGCCGAACGGTAACCGAGATGACCTCAGAATGAAATTCTGAGAACACCAAGCCCTTCGATTCCTCCCACAAGATTTGGGGCTGTGTGTTCGCCTGTCGAATCTCACTCCAATCTGAGCAGGTGACTCTGGCTACCTACAAATGCTGCCCCAAGCCTCGATCTGAGCTCTGATACCAGTTGAAGGAGTACAAGCGGAAGTGTGATGTGAGAGAGAGTGCGAGAAGAAGAGCACGACGATATGGTGAACTCGCTCTACTGTGATGTGTAGAGCGTAGTGAGTTCTTATTAGGTTTTTACAAAAGAATATGTGTACATACCTGGCGGCCCGCCCACTCACCTGGGCGACCACATTGGGCTTTATACCCCAACATTCACTAGGCTATTTTAAGGCTACCTCTCTGATACTTTTGTATTCAGACTCTAAAAAGTCAAGCTTTTACCAGTTCTTGGTTGGAAGTGTCTGTTTTCCAGAATCTGTCAGTTTGATCTGATTTTGGTGCTTGATTAGGGATTTGGAAGCTATCTGGGGTTGTCCTGTGTACAGGCTATCCCTCTGTATGGTTTCTTCCCAGTTTTGATGTGTTTTGGTCTACTGAAAGTCAATTTCTATGCCAGTTTAGTAGTTTTTGACTTGGATCTGTATTCAGATGGTTTGACAAGTATTTTGAGGTTTCTGGCTCTAGGTCCTTTAGACTTTTATGTTTGTATACACCTGAGGATCCCACATATGAAATCTGGTCAAAATCTGGCACTTAGGTACACCGATCGCGATCGTAGTTCTGAGCCCAAATTAGACCAAATTTGGCATGCCTGTAGACATTGATGTTTTAGAGCTATCCCCCAAGTCTTTTTGCATTTGGATCATCAAAAGCCAAGATTTTGCACTTTCTGGGTTTGTTAAGATAGTTTTACCTAAGTGGCATGATTTCCTTGATTTTTGATGTTTTTGGGTGTTGTTGCTTTAGACAAACTTGTTTAGAATCTTATCAGGAAGGCACACAACAAATCTGGTCAAAACCTGACACATAGGTACACCGATCGCGATCGTAGTACCTGGGCCAAATCTGATGAAATTTGGTTTGCTCCCTCTGACAAGTATTTCCATGTGTTTGGTGCTACCACTTTGTGATTTGAATCAATTTCAGCTCTGTTTGGTCAAATTTTCATTTCAGAGTCTTATGGCCTTTTTGCCAAAGTTATGGTTTTCTGGTTTCTCGACTCTAACTTTTGCCCCAAATCTGATTGGAATGTGATTTGCTTATCCTACTCCTAAGTACAGAAATGAAAGAACATAAGGAAATGAATCAAACAAAACAAACACGACGGATTTCGGGTGAGATTTCAGTACTCAATCGAATTAGAGAAATTGAAGAGCAAAAATGCTTTGAACACTCTCACTCACAGCTCCCTAAATCTCCTAAGAGAGGATCTAGCCGATCCACTGACTCTAGAGTCCACTAAGCTCTAAACCCCTGTCTAGCATCCTAACTGAGGTGTAAAATGGATTTGTGGATTGAAAGAATCTAACTGCGCACTTGGTCACTCATCACCTAAGGTGCATTCCCCGGCAGCGGCGCCAATGTTTGCGGATCGCCGCGACGGACGTCCATAGCATAGCTCTCAAGCATCAATATATTTATCAATACAAGGGAAGCGACCTAGATGAGGCATGGAAACTCACTACGGTGTCAATCCTAATGAAGTGAAGTCGATGAGATGCATCTACTAACTCTACAAGAAAATCAAACGCACTATCGCCAAGTAATCTGACTATGTCCTTCTACACAGCTCTACAGTCGTCACGCCCGTTTACCATGAAAATCTATTCGGAATCACACGAAACTTGAAGGGAAGCTACAGGGAACTATCAGGATCGTATCCTATCACTGTCACAGCATTTTGGAGAGGTACAAAGATAGCGATCGTTCGTCCCAAAGTCGACAAAAACAGCGAACGGGTAATCCTAATGGGTCGTTTTAAGGTCCCAAAAGCCTCTCCTAGGATCAAAACAACATAAAATATGCATATAGACACTCAAAACAGAGATTTAAGGTCTCAAACTCGTAGTTAAAAATCTACACCGAATCTTGAATGATTACACTTGAATGGATGTCAAGGCTAGGGACTTGCTACGCGCCGTGTGCGAGCCACAAAGGCTCCTAGCACACAGTCATACAACAGACAAGCTCACAAGGAAGAACGGTGTGTCACTCACCTTCCTGCGTAGTTGCGAATGAAGGATTCCCGCGCCGCGAAGAAGAGGGAGACGCCGCTACGCCGCACTCAACCGCCTCGCCGCCGTCGTGCCGGCGCAACGCTCGATCGCACACACACTCACACTCTCTCTCTCTCTCTCTCTCTCTCTCTCTCTCTCTCTCTCTCTCTCTCTCTCTCTCTCACACACACACACACACACACACACACACACACACGCACACACACACACACACACAAGGAGATGGTGAAGGAGAAGGTGGAGATGGAGCAAGAGCAGCTTCTATTGCACAATGAGAGAATGACTCAATTTTAGGTTTAATTGGCTTTTATGTGAGCTCACCCCATTCACACTTGGGCGCCCATGCTTAGCCAACTAACCCTAGCATGTTCGTGTTAGAGTGCGCCTCTCATTGGCTATCACTCTACCTTTCCCTATTGGACCGACAAGCCCGGTGCCTGACTCTACTTAAATAAATAATACGGTTACGGTGTCCGTCGTAGGCGATAGGGTGTCCGTGAGCCACGAGGGTTAACATTGCCCCCCTTCCAGATGTAGATTCTGTCCTCGGAAGCTATTGAGTTGAAGCTTGGTATGTCCATGTTGTAGAGCATCTAGATTTGAATCTGCAAGGCAAAGTCACTGTTTTAGCAAGCGGAATTATATTGCCATAAATCATGAGGGGAATGTAAAGTACATGTGGAAATGAGTAAATGCAAGATTTATGAAATGTTAGACTGCCATTAAGGACAAATAAATTGCACTTTGAGTAAATTAATTAATCAAGAGTTTTGAGCTTATGGGTGAGTCTATCAATTAGTTAGCTATGACTAAGGTTAAAACAACTACTCTAGTACTAGCTAAGCTAAGAAGATTATCTAAATGCAAGATTCCCTATTTATGCTTTTCAGCTTTGATTAGCCAACTCGTTCTCACAACTGCAAACAAAAGCTTGAAATGTTAACTGTAAGTTCAATGGAAGTCTTTTAATTTTTCTTTATTTTTTTATTTTTCTTTTTTACTTTGGGTCACAATCATGTGACGTGTGTGCTTATTTTTTATGTCCGGGGTTTTTTGCTTCTCAAGGAAAAGCGCCCACACTGGGAACCTCTGGGGCTCTAGTACCATAGACAATACATGTGAGTGAAGTATCAATTCAAGCCAGGATTTCTCTTCCAGCGTAAGATTTTTTATTTGTGGCACTTATGTTTTTTTTTTTTTTTTGCTTCCATTTCCTTGGTATTCGCACTAGTGTTTTTGTTGTTTAAGTGAGCAAGCCTTTCTCTGCCTAAAACATTCCTAAGGTCTCAAATACTCGGATAATTTTATTAGCTAGGCCTAGTGGTCAAGTAAATGAGTTAACCTAAAGTCACGGTCTCCTAATCTCTAGGCTCATCCATAAGATTAAACTGGAGTTCAATCAACTTAAGCAAAGACAAATTTATACATCTATAATGGCAGATAACAATCATAACTATTGCACTCAAACAAAGCATGAAAAAACATTATTAGCAATTACACATATCCACCAACATGAATCATGGAAAGTAGTACACCTGGAGGTATGGAGTGGCTCATTTCGTTGAAGCAGATGTCCTCAGCCATGTGGATGGAGATCCATATAAGTCCTACCTAACACATCCAAAAACAGGCACTATACCTCTAGGAGGCATGTCAGTGTGAAAAATTAAAACTCCTAAAAAACAAACTCAAAACACAATCTAGACCCCTAACCTACCTATCTGTCACCCCTTTTAGAATCAAGGAAAGAGGATATTATATAAACCGGGTGGCCACCCTAAGGCTAGGCCTCTATCCTCATCATCTAGATAAATAAAATCGTTGTCCATGAGGCCATAGTCTTCCTCGGTCTCTATTAGTTCCTCTTCATCATCCTCTTGTGCAAGCATGCTAATCAAGAACCTCGCGATGCGTGGATACTCATCTTGTGCAAAAGAATAAGCATGTGCCACTGGAGACACATTCGCTACTAGGTAGGGATCACTAGTTAGCCATAGACGTATCAGCCATTCTAACTCCTCAAAATTTCTCTCACATGCAAGGCTCTCTATCAAATCCCATTCGCAAGAAAGTATAGGGTAGCATACGTAGAACACTTGAGGAAAAGACAAGGGGTACCTTTCATCAAAAATAGAAGTGCATGCTTCTGGTGAAGTAGCCATTTCTGACAATACAGATAGATTTGGTTAGGCCTTTAAAACATAAGAGTTGTTTTTGTGTGTTGCTTGAATTGACACGGTGAATTTGGACTTATATGTAAGATCTGATAGGGTGCTCTCTCGTTGCTAGTCGCTCTTGCTCTTTACTATTTTTGTTTTTTGTGAGTATAAGGCTATATATATACATTCCCTAAGATTGGAATTGAGAGGTCAGGGAGGAAGGTTGAGAGGGGAGCGAGTGAATGATTGATGTTAGAAAACACTCCCCCCTTCCTTGGGTAGATCATACCTTTTGGAATGAGGTCGTCACCTTTTGAAACCAATTGTTCCAAGTTGTTATGGGTGAAGGTTTTAACCAATAGTTTTCGACCGCCCTATGCGTTTCATCTAGTTGCAAGGGTGGTAAGGTACTCTCCCATGATTTTATTTGCAACATTGTTGTAGGTGGTGAACTTACCCCGGGAGGTGCAAACTCTTTCGTGCTTGTATGGATATGTACAGTGGTAGGTGGAGGTTGTGTCGAAGCTTCTATTTGCGTATAGGAACTACATGAAGAGCAAGAAGCTTCATTTGATTTCCCTGTTCCTGAGCTAGGTGGAACAAATCGTTCTTTCTTTGGTACCCAAACTAGCTCTAGAGCGGGTGTGTAACATTCCATGATTTTTTTCTTTCCGCGATTTTCAATTTGTTTTGGAGCCACAGGATTGGGTTTACATGGGCCAGGTGACAAGTAAGAGTACACTTTACGTTTGGGCACCCAGATTTGATCATTTCCTTCATAGTATCCTTGGGCTTCCAATAGTCGTTTAGGAATCCAACGCAACGTTTCTTTACATTTCTTGGAGTGAGTGGGACGGTTCTTACGAGGTTTCCGTTTTTTTGCATCAACCATGCTCACTACAGAAGCTTTAGGGACCCACTTGTATGTTTTCTCTGTTATATTAGGATGGTTCTTGTGTGTCTCAAGCTTTCTTTCAACTACATCAGTTGAAGCTCTAGAGAGTTGGGCTATGGGGACGTATGGTTCAACCTCCTGGACATGCAATGTCTTGGGTTTTATTTCCTTAGGCAATATCTCAGGGACTATGGCTTGAGTGGTAGGGCTAAGAGTTGGCTTTTGCGTTGTAACACCCCCAGTCCCCCAATCAATAGTGCATTTGGTGGCTATCATCCACGTGCGGCCTAGGTTTATATTACCCTCCATAGTTCCAGTAGGCATGACCAAAAAGTATTGAGCTACAATTCCATTGTCATAACTGACAGAAGTGTGCCAGATTCCAAAAACCGTAGTTTTTTTCTTGTTGACACCCTTGACTTGGATAATACTCTCAAATAGAGGTGGCTTCCCTAACTGACACCACACCCCATAGGATAGCAGATTATATTTAGCACCCGTGTCCAATAAGGCGTTATATAGCACTTTTCCATAGGCACTATTTAACTCAATAGGGTATCGTAGAGGTGTGTCAGAGTCCAACCCATCCTCTTCGATTTCCACGTGGAATGCATTTGTGACTCCAAGGTTAGCCTCTCGTTTTTGTCTTATACGTTGTTGTCGCTCCTTAGCCTCAGCTTGAGCTTGTATCTTGTTTAACTCGGTTTGTGCTTTGGCGGCCTTCTTTTGATGAATGGCCCGTAGTTCTTCTTGGCTTAAAGGATCATAATATCTTTTGAATTTACTCCCATTGAGGAATCCAATGGTTTCAACTCCATCAAGAGTTTCCACACGAAGGGTACCTTGTGGGGTAATTTCACATACTCTATATGGTCCTTTACCAGCATATTTCAACTTTTTCTTCTCTTTACGTACTCCATACATAAGGACTTTATCACCAACTTTGATGTCCTTATCCTTCACATGGCGATCAAACCACTTCTTTCTCCTATCCTTTTCCACAAGAGCATTTTGCACAGCCAACTGTCTCTCTTCGTCTAGTTTTTCTAAGATATACAAACGCTCGGTTAAGGGGTTACCATTCCATCCTTCTTGCGAAGCTACTCTAAGACTAGGAATGACAAACTCCCAAGGCATAACCGCTTCTTGGCCGTATACCATTTTGAATGGCGTACAATTGATAGCCACTTTATAAGCAGTACGATAAGCCCATAGAGCAGATGTCAACTTCAAATCCCAATCAGTGCAATGAGCTTCTACCGTCTTGGTTAAAATAGAGATTAGAGTCTTGTTGGTGCTCTCGGCTTGTCCATTAGCTTGCGGGTAATAAGGTGTAGACTTATGGTGGGATATCATAAAGGTCGTGGTAAGCTCTCTTATTACCTCATTTATAAAATGGGTACCATTATCACTAACAATTTCAAAAGGGCAACCAAATCTTGTGATAATGTTCTCAAAAAGAAACTTAGCTGTTGTCCTCGCGTCAGCTTTTTGTGAAGCCTTAGCTTCAGCCCACTTTGTTACATAGTCCGTAGCAACTAGAATATATCGAGATTGAGTGTTGCGAGCTGCGGGACTAATTGGACCTACAAAGTCTAAGCCCCATTTTTCAAATGGTTGGGTTACTTTAATGGGATGTAAGGGCATTCTGTCTTTGCGCTGTGTGGTCTTGTAACGTTGGCACTCATCACACCCTTTTGTAAAAAGTGATGCATCCTTAAATAAATTTGGCCACCAATAGCCTGATTGCAGCACCTTTCTAGCAGTCAGGTCTCCTGAAAAATGTCCTCCTGCTATGCCCATATGTGCTTCTTGCAAGATATACAAATATTCATCCTCGCAGGCACAACGCCTAAGAATATCGTCCTTGCCTAATCTATACAGAGTTCCGGCAATCAAACAATAGGGTTCACATTCTTTTACTAGCCTTCGAGCGATATCCTTACGAAGTTCCTTGGGTGGAAAACCATTAACTAAAAAGTTAACAATGTTCTCACTCCATTCAGGCATAGTCTCAACTATGAATAGGGAAGTATCGGGTAATTCATCATCAACTCCTGTAGGGGCTTCACCGTTGGGTATGCGAGACAAATGATCAGCCATGACGTGCCTTTTACCGGGTCTCACTACAATCGTGAAATCAAACTCCAGAAGAATTAACAACCATCGTGTGATTCTTCCTGTGGAGCATGGCTTGTTTACCAGATACAGCAACGCTTGATGATCCACATAAAATACAAACTTGATTGCCAGAAGGTAGTAGCGAAATTTCTTTACTACATAAACCATTGCCAAACCTTCTCGCTCTGTAGTGGTGTAGTTCCTTTCAGCATCGTTCAATTGACGGCTTGCAAAGCTAATGGGATAGTCCAATTTATGTTCTCCTGGTTGAGTGAGAACACACCCAATAGCAAAGTTTGATGCATCAATATGCACATGGAAAATGACATCCCAGTTAGGTGTCCTTAAAATCGGAGCACTTGCTAGTGTTTTCTTCAATTGTTCATAGGCCTGGTCACACTCTTCAGTCCATTTAAATTCAATGAGAAGCTTGTACAAAGGACGTGCTATCTCAGCGAAAAATAAAATAAACCGTCGATAATAACCCATGTGTCCCATGAACCTTTGAACTCCCTTGTAATTGGTTGGTGGTGGTAACTCTAGAATCACTTTAATTTTGCTCTCATCGGTTGAGATACCATTCTTAGATACTATATGCCCTAAAATAACTCCATTCTTGACCCAAAATTGGCATTTGAACGGGTTCAATGAGATACGATATAACCTACACTTTTCAAACACCTTCCGCAAACATGATAGATATTCTTTCCAAGAAGAGTAAACACAAAGGTCGTCTAAGAAAGCTTCACAAAACTCTCTCAAATATTCTTTAAAAGCAGTGTTTATTAATCGTTGGAATGTAGCAGGGGCATTTGTTAAGCCAAAAGCCATCACACGAAATGCAAACACGCCAAATTCTGTGATGAAGGCAGTTTTAGCTTGGTCCTCTAGCGCTATCGTGATTTGGTTGTAGCCTGAGTACCCATCTAGAAAGCTATAAGCTTCCTTGCCTGCAACTCTTTCGAGTACATGTTCGGAATATGGTAGGGGGTAATGGTCTCTTCTAGTAGCTGCATTAACTTTTTTGAGGTCCACGCACACCCTGAGTTTCCCATTCTTTTTTGGCACGATAACTATTGGAGACACCCATTCAAAGTGTTCAATAGGATATATGAACCCACAATTGATAAGCTTTTCTAGTTCTTCTTGAATGATCCTTGCGTACTTAGGATTCATCGGGTAGGGTCTTTGTTGTACGGGCTTCGCAGTGCTAATCATAGGGATTGTATGTTGGACCACAGAAGGTGGAACACCTTTCATATCATGGTATGTCCAAGCGAATATGTCCTTGAATTCCTTGAGAAGCTCTTTGAGGACCGCCTCTTCAACTTCTGTGAGGTCTTGGGCAATAAAAACAGGTTTTGATTCTTCACAGGGGTCGGCTAATTCTATTTCTTTAACTATTTCCGGACCATCATAGATTCCATTATTCCCATCGATAGGTATTCTTTGGGCTTTTGTGTACACAACCTTTGCTTCCCCTGTGGTGTAAGATTTGAAATGTTCTGGTGCAGGATGCAAGTCTGTGGATTCTGGTTGTGCTTTGGTTTGTGCTTCCATTTCTGCTTTCTTGTGTTGTCGAGCTAACTCTTGGTTTTGACGCCTCCTTGCAGTGCGGCTCAACTTTGGCTTGTCTATGATCTCTAATTGGGCTATGTCATGGGGTCGTGGTCTACACCACATAACATTTTGGAGATATTCACCCCAATTGTCTACCAATTTTCGATGAGCATCACATGCTCCTATATAACTGAGCCATTCTGCTGAGGATCTCTTCTTTTTTATCCTAGCACGTACATTGGCTCAATATCGACGCCTCTTAAGGTTTTTCTTTTTCTTATTTGAGACCTGCTTTTGATTTGCATTTAGATCTGGCTCACTAAAGGAGTCCTCGTTGGTGTCCTCTTCACTCTCGGAGGAGCTATCATCGGTTGATGTGCTCGGTCCTTCCGAATGTTTTGACTCTGAACTTGCTCCACTCTCTAATTCATGAGATTCAGAATCCGTTTCACTCTGGGAGTCAGTGTCCCAGTCGTGTTGGTCAAAGTCTTCTATTCAGCTATCGGTGTCACTGTCAGATTGGTCCACAATTGCCTTGCCCTTAGAAGATGCATGTATGGCACTTATCATGTTCAGAGGTGCAATTTGTGGTACCTCTTCCCCCTCTGGTGTGACCCAAGTGGTTCCTCTATTTCCCCAGGTATCTATGGTTGCAGCTAGGTGTACCCAGTCTACGTTGTCTGATTCCGTCATACCCGGTAACACATCCATGTAAGGAGAATCTTGGCCAATGTCTGTATCCTTCTTACAAGTGTAACAATATTGTAGTGGGGCCGAGTGAACTGTGGTGTCAGAGCGATGATCAATAATGGTTTTACTCCCTAAGGGGTATACCGTACCAGTCACCAAATCCACTCTAAGGACAGAGTCTTGGAATTGCAAATAGACATGATTTTTAGACCAATCATGAACCATTTGTGCTTCCCTCATGAATGGTCGTCCTAAAATAATTTCATATGACATAAGGTGTTTAGAGAAATCCATTACAATGAACGTATGTCGTACCTTGTGTCCTAGAACTTTGATCCTAAGATCCTTGAGCTTCCCCATAGGTTTGGCTATGGTACCATTTGCCATCTTTACCACAATGTTAGTAACACTAAGGCGGGGTTTTCCCATGGATTCCCAACAATCTTTTGTAACGATGCTAACTCCCGCACCACCATCAAGAATTCCCTTTATAGTTAATCCCTTGGTAGTGATGGGTAGGGTCGCATTAGACTCGTCGCCTTCAAAATACTTCCCTAATTCGTTAATGGGTACCTCGATCACAGACTCGTGTCCATCTAAGTCAAGTGATTGCACATGATTTTTCTCATCAATCATAATCGAGTCAGGACTATTTGGTTGCGCAAACTGCGGTAATCCCGTTCGTAGCTCTCCGTTAAGGAATGCTCGAAGTGCAAGGAATAACTCAGGATCTCCATACAGCTTTGCTATGATCGTGGTTCGGACCTTAGAAGACATGAAGTCCACTAGTTTGGCAACATTCATTGGCATTTTGCAGTGTGTAGGTCCTTGACTAGGAACTGGTGAGGATGGAATCTCATATTCCTCAATGGGATCAGGTATTCCTTCGTTAAACATCCTTTCCAACAAGAAGGGTGTATGCTCACTTTCTGATGTCCCGTCCTCACTCCCTTCTTGGATGATACTAGATATGGCTAACGGTCTATGGTTCATGTGGGGTGGATGAACTTGCGTGGGAAACACTGTGTCATGAATTTTGACATGCATGGGTTCTGGTTCTAGTTTCCCTTGAGTCTCCTCCACTAAACCTCTTAGATGTTTCACCTGCTCAATCTCATCTACTGGGTTTGGGTACGTCCCAATCTTCTTGTTACGATTCTTCCCTTTTTGCCCCTGCGGTTTATCTTGGGGGTCTTGGATTGGATTTGGAAACACTTGTGGTGTTTTCAGAGGCTCTTTATGGTTTTCTCTTATTCGGTTTTCATTTGGTTCCATGTTACGGTTTTCTTTGTCGGTCTTTCCCTTTGTGGTATTGGTTCTAGTCTCCATTGTCTCGATTGAATCAGAATCATCCTCGAGGTCATTCATATACACGGGGTCATCTCCTGTTCCTATGTTTGTTTTGGAACTTGGCTTTGAATTTCCCGTATTCTGCGACCTCTTCCTTCGTGTCTTCTTTTTCTTTGCTTGGATAACTGACGCGGTATCTCTCTCTTCGAGGATATGGCCTGGCCCTTGAAGCATGGACCGTGTAATCGCATAAGCGGGTGCGACGGGTGGTATTGGCGATGTCACACTAGCAATTTCGACCAAATTTAGGGGTGTGATTTTAGGCGCATTTGGGTTATAGGGGCATTGGGCAATCAAGTGATCTATGCCACAACGATTACATGTGAGTATTGGCATTGGAGACGTGCTCCCTTGATTCATTTGCATCTGTGCAGCATTCTTTTGCAGCCTAATAGGGCACTCCGCTGCCCGATGTGGTCCACCACACTCGTAGCATTGAAGAGGTGGCCTCCTAGCCTGGGTGTTGATATTTTGACGTCTGGATGCGAGAGCAGCAGCTTGATAAACCGGCTTGACTTGCCCCCAACAATCTTCCATGTAGTATATAGGACACTCTTCCAATGTATCAAGTCCGTAGGCAATACTAGTGTCTATTTCCTCCTCACAGCCATCTGCATAAGCATTTGATGGCTCGCAACCCACTTGGTTCATAGGGGCGACTCTTGGATGCGGGGGCTGTGGTCCTAGCACAGGAGGTGGTAGCGGTGTAGCTTGTACAACATTTTGAGATCTAGGGACCATGTGTTGCGGTAGTTGCTCAACAGGTGGAGCACGCATCAATACAGGAGCTCGAGGCGCATCCGTCCAGGCTACAGGTGGTCTATTTGCCATCATACGTTTGATCATTAAACAATCCTTAGCTTGGTGACCATACCTACCACATGTGTTGCAAGTCCCATTAAATTTTACTCTAAACGTAGGGCACTCACTAGTGCTATGTGGACCCAAGCAAATGGAACACCATTGTTGCTCCCTTCTTGGATACATGTGACTATTTTGAGGGGGTCGATTATCCTTAAGAGACTCTTGGATTGCCTTGGTGAGGTCTGTCAAGAATGTCTCAAATACCTTTGGCTCATTGGCAATGGGCTTTGCAGTCATGGGTTCATACCCAATGGCTTGTGAGCTAGTGGATCTCGTGTCAGTAGACACCCTCATGCCTGCTATCATCAAGTTGTCCTCTAATTGGATTGCATTGGCAGTGACATCTTCCCAGGTTGTGATACCTCTAATCACTAGTCCATTATAGATTCCTTCATTCCTCAACCCTCGAATGAATCGATCAAGCAGTTGGTTATTGTTGAAGCGCTCATTTACAGGGCAGCGAGAGTTTAAGTGCTTTAGACGACTAATGAAGTCCCTTACTGACTCTCCTTCCTTACGTTCGGCCTTCTGTAGCTGAGATGCTACACCCCAAAGCACACCTTCTCGTATGTACTCCTTTAGAAACAACCTTCGAAGGGTAGGGTAGATTGTTTTCTCGTCCACCCTTAGGGTTCTATACCAATCTCCAGCCTTCCCACTTAATGTCAAGCTTAAGGCATTGCACTTATGTAGTTCGTTGCGTTCCCCTAAGGAATCACATACTTGTTCAAACACTTCAATGTGTTTTCTAGCATCTTCGTCCCCATTGAATTTTTGCGTGAGTTTGGCAATTTGTACTGCCTTACTTCTAGGCTCTCTATCAGATGCATGACGCATATTTTCCGCGATAAATCGACCTATGGTTTGAGCAAACGCTGCCAAGTCACCTATGTGAGGAGGCAGGGCTGGTGGAGGTACTCTTGGAATCATATGTGGGAGAGGGACGGGTACCGGTCTTGGCATATGTGTGGATGATGCAGGATATGGAACATAACCGGGCATAGGTCCACTCGGATAAGGGCTAGGGAGAGGCACTCGAGGAGCATAAACAAGTGGTACAATTGGAGGTGTGGGGGCCATGTGTGCATAAGGGGCTAGAGGCACATACGGTCGAGGCCCCATATTAGGTACTACGACACTAGGTAGTGGCACTGCGCTAACCGTAGATGTCATCGGTACATTCTCTGTCAAGCTTATCCCTGGAGTGAGCACTGTGTTTTCCTTAATAGAGGGTTGAGCCAAGTTAGGGAAGCTAAAGTTGTCGCTCGGAGGCTCAGATTGCATAGAGACCCCAAGTGAAATGACGTAAGATGGGTCCATGGGGCTCATTAGAGGAGTCTCCATTTGTGATAGAGTAGGCTGTTGAGCCTTGCTCATATCCAGAAATCTCATGGGGCCAGTTGAGAGTATATTTACCCCTCGGTTTTGCCTTTCTGATTGAATAATGCCATGGATAACATTACAGATCATTTTCTGTTGATCTTCGAGGCTCGTGGCACTAGAGGTGGATCGTACAATCTCTATCCATCCTACATGGTAGGCGTGGCCAGAGTGTAGATCCGTCAACACCTCAGTGTGGAGGTCGTATGTCCAATGATCATTAATGAACAATCCTTCTAGAGTCGACGTGTTAACGGTTTCTTGTGAGGTAGAAGCAATGTTGCTCCCCGTGGTTTTACTTGTCAGCAACGGTACTCTAGAGGGAACTTCTGAAGGAGGTAGCTCAACAAGGCCTTCTTGGTAAGAAGTTGGCAGGATATCCACATGGACACTCTTTGGGGGTGTGGGGTCCACGTGTGATGTGAAAGGAGAGTCCACTTCCCCACCCCCTTCGTGTGCTTCATTTGCATCAGGTTCCGAGCGAGTAGCTCTACCTAATGTTTCCATGAAACGGCTAAACATACTAGTACTAGGCTGTGGAGCTTCGGGAGGTGCATGGCCTTCTCTCTCAGTGTTTTGGGTAGGGTATGCTTCCATGATTTCTGAGTCGGAGGAGGAATCACTAGCGGCTATTTTAGGGTCTTGGGTGGTGCTACCTTGTGTCCCCGCTGAGGGTCTAGAGCCTATCGTGGATGGGTAATGGGTGTCCGTATGAACAGAGGCACCCTCAATATGCTCGTGTTCTAGCACCCGCCCAGAGCGTAAGTGCATGTGCTTTTGATACCCTAAGGTGTCAAAAAGCTGCTCTAGGAGGCCTTGTGACTAGTTTTTTGCGTGTTTTTTGTTTGTTTTTTTGCTAGATTTTTTAGAGCGTTGTCGTGCTGTGACATGTACATAGTGGGAACGCATGCTACAAGATCTATCTTGTATTTTTTTAGATACATAATTATATTTCCTATAGTGTACATATGAATATTTAAGTATAATAATAATCCTTCTATCTCATCCTATTATTTTTCTCAAGGGTAACATATCCTTACTTTACCATCAGAAAATACTATGGGAAAAGCATCAATAGCTCCGCCTCTTTAACTTGGGGCAAAAAGCATTGATTCTTTATTTCTACTATTTCATTATCATCTCACACCCTAGCTAGATCCTATATCTAGGGTAAACCCCAATATATATATATTCTATGTATTTTTTATACTTTTCTTATATTTCTTTTTAAATAGCTACTAGGAGAGAATCAAATCCTAGTGGGACACTAGGTGGCATGATTTCAAAGATGCACTTATTTTAATGCATATTGCAAGCATGATTACAAAACTTTGTTAAGGAGCAATGTCATGCTTTCATATGGCATGAGGTGTCCTTTGGAATTAAATGAAAGTCTAGGCTAAGGAGACCACATGAAGACTTTTGCTGCCATAAATGGACCCTATTTTGATGAATTTTTTACACAAGGTTCCAATCCGAATTGGAAAACGATTTTAAAATGAAAATCGTAGCTAATGAGCTGAAGTTTTTGCCCATATTTTTACTTTTTTATTTGGAGCCACGGTTGAGGAGATATGATCAAAATACTGGACCCCAGTCTGCCCACATCATGCAGGGACAACTCATTTCCAACTTTTCCAATTCCTGTTCACACTGGCTCCTCTCTTCTTGTGTAAACCCTTGTGGGTTCCCTTCACCTATAAAAGGGGACCTCTTCTTCCTTGGAAAGAACTCAAGCATTCAAGCCATTGATGAGAGAAATTCTTGAGGGAGTGAGTAGTAATGCCTAATTGTACTTAGCCATTAACATAAGCCCAAGCCTACACTTTCTCCTAGAGGGAGACTAGCCATTCTTGCAACAAGCTAACCTTGGAAGATCAACTCTAATCAAAGAAGGTCTTGCACTTGGTGTATCAATCAAAGTGGAATTATCCACTCTTCTTCTCTCTCCATCAATAATGGTGCCAAAGGGTTTGTCAAGTAAGATGTGTTCTACATTGATGTTTTCTTGATTTCTTGTTGTTTTCTTTTTCATCTCTAATTCAACATATATATATATATATATATATATATATATATATATATATAATATTATCTCCTTAACCAAATCTATCTCTCTCACTCTTAGTAATTCATCCTCTCTACAAATTCTAGGTTCTCTTTGCTACAGGTTTCTAGGGCTTGGGAGGGAAACTTCTCATCTCTTCACTTCTCTCATATCTACATTTCTCACATACTATCTTAGATGAATAACCCACATGATGATTATTTCTATCGCTTTCACTCTGTACAATCTATTAGAATTAACGTATGGATTAGCCGTAAAATACACTTTCAACAACGTATAGTGTTTCTCTTTGGCCCTGAAAGGCTCAATGAAATACTTCTATCACCGGATCCCATCATACTACCTCTCATAGACTATAATTTTTCTTTTGATGTAAGCGTAGTTATCTTGCTATGAACCAAGAGGATTTGTACACACAATTAATCCCAATCACTAGACAAAATATATATATTATGGTAAGCACAAAACTACAATTCCAAAGAACAATTCGTAGCCTATTTGGTCAGCCAAGATTGAATGCCATTAACTCATCCATTAACCCTTTCATATTACCTATGATACGATATGACCATAGCCTTGATGTTTTCATCTTCGTATTGTTTTGACATTCTCTTTTGCGTTCTTTCTTTGTGTGTGTGAATGCAAGAGAAAAAGAGTGAGTCTTCTATGATTGCACTTCTTTCCAAACCCTAGTCTTCATGGCATCTATGGTTTAACTCCTTCATATAGTTTTTGTTGAGTTCTCTCACAAACTCTCACAGCCATAAGCCCGGTGCTTTCCTGGCAAGACCGCAAATTTCTCGACAGCGTGTCGTGGAATGGGCCGTGTGATAGCTCGAAATGAGCGTATCGCTAGGAGGGACGCGCTGTGCTTTACAGCCCACCGTTTGGTTCTATTTTGCTCCAGAAAAGCCCGAAACAGTCTTTTCCTAGCTGGGGAACTAGGCTCCAAATAGCAAGTCTAAGGGTGCCAGTGGGAAGAGAAGGGAGGAGAGTGGAGGACTTGTCCCACATGCTCTCATTCCCTCTTGAGGAGGTAGGGTATATATATAAGAGTGAGTCTAGTGTATATCATAAGACTGAGGACTAAGGCTTGGGCTTGGGCTTGAGCTTAGGCTTGGGGAAATGATCCTGATCCTGATCTAACTTTTATACAAACCAACCCGTCCGTTTTTATAACTCACGTTTTTTATTTTCAAAAATCTAACCTCCCCCTCACTCACGTTTTTATTTTTCGAAATTTTTTTATTTGAAAAAGATTTTTTTATTTTTTTTTATTTTTTTTTATTTTTTTATTTTTTTTTTGGAATATTATTTGGTACGCGTTTTGGTGCGCGTTGACCTCACTTAACTATTTACTGTCACACCTACCTACTGACCTGCTAATCAGTGGTTCACCTAATTACTAACCTGCTTAATTAACTAACTGTGCGCCTAACTGTGCACAAACCAGAAAATGCAAAAAATCGAAACTTGACAGAACTAAGCAGTGCAAACCAGAAAATGCAGAAAACGCAGAAACGCAAGAAATGCTAACTGTGTAAGCTGAAATCTGAGCTTAATAGAACTAACAAAAAAGAGCTTAACAGAACACAGAAAACTTAAGCCGCGCCTTTCCTACATAAAACATAGCTTCAATACAATTTACATGTCGCCATTGGACCTTCACGCGCAGCAGCTCCCCGGCAGCGGCGCCAAAAATGTCAAGGCTAGGGACTTGCTATGCGCCGTGTGCGAGCCACAAAGGCTCCTAGCACACAGTCATACAACAGACAAGCTCACAAGGAAGAACGGTGTGTCACTCACCTTCCTGCGTAGTTGCGAATGAAGGATTCCCGCACCGCGAAGAAGAGGGAGACGCCGCTACGCCGCGCTCAACCGCCTCGCCGCCGTCGTGCCGCCGCAACGCTCGATCGCACACACACTCACTCTCTCTCTCTCTCTCTCTCTCTCTCTCTCTCTCTCTCTCTCTCTCTCTCTCTCTCTCTCTCACGCACACACACAAGGAGATGGTGAAGGAGAAGGTGGAGATGGAGCAAGAGCAGCTTCTATTGCACAATGAGAGAATGACTCAATTTTAGGTTTAATTGGCTTGTATGTGAGCTCACCCCATTCACACTTGGGCGCTCATGCTTAGCCAACTAACCCTAGCATGTTCGTGTTAGAGTGCGCCTCTCATCGGCGATCACTCTACCTTTCCCTATTGGACCGACAAGCCCGGTGCTTGACTCTACTTAAATAAATAATACGGTTACGGTGTCCGTCGTAGGCGATAGGGTGTCCGTGAGCCACGAGGGTTAACAATGGAAGAAGAAAGTAAGAGGAACACAATGCAATAAGCGAATCTGAATTTAGATTACCGTAGCCACAATGGCGAATATTATAAGTTGGAGCAAGAAGGAGCTCTCAAACGTACGATGTCTTCTCAGTTTCCCATCAAAAAGATAATGTTCAAACTTGCAAAAAATGACCTTTATAGTTTAGGTCTTTACAAATGGCTTGTCTGGCCAAAAGCTCCTAAACTTCTAACTGGCTCTCTAATATACAATTGCTCCCAGAAGAATAATCATAAATCCTTTGACAAGCTCTCGGCTTAGAGATGCTCTCTTACAAAAGAATTTTACAAAGGTTTCTCATAAAAATATGACCCTTCTCTGGAAACGGCCGCTTGTCGCTTCGTCCACCAAACAGTGGTGCTATTCCTGCTGCTCAAACACTTGCAACAAAAACTATGTGTGCCATTGAGGATGGATTTACTCGATTGGTTCTTCTTAGTCAAATCCACCTCTTAGTTCATGTGGTTGAGTAGATCGCTATATGAAGAGTAGTGCACGCACGATGGATGTTCTTTTAGAGAGTTTTTAAAGACTCTCAAAGATTTTGTGTGGCTACGGTGTCAACCAGAGGCGTGTATGGACGAAAAGTGGATCGTACAAGAGGCATTTGTTTACATCTCAGAGTATTTTTCACAAGTTGATCCCTTAATGCCTCGTATGTGGTTAGACGAGGAGAATGCAAGGATGACTTCACACTTTCCAAGTGGAAAGGGGAAATTATTTAACATGGATATGAATCTATCTCGAGTGGTCAATAACTTTTGTATTCTCAATGCAAAGGTTATGACCAAGTGGGTGGACTTGTGGACAATGGCAAAGGCAAGGCGTTTGCAAGAGAGAGAAGCTGCATGGAAATAAGTACATGGAGGAAGGAGGGCATCCCCAGTGCCTAGACACCTTGTGTGTTTCCCACATCTCATTAGTGTGGAGTGGATTCATGAGAGAACGATCGAAGCAAAAGCGCGTGAAGAAGACATCACCGACAAAGAATGGAAGTATGCACGAGGCTGCG
This sequence comes from Adiantum capillus-veneris, assembly GCF_014529385.1. Taxonomy (NCBI): domain Eukaryota; kingdom Viridiplantae; phylum Streptophyta; class Polypodiopsida; order Polypodiales; family Pteridaceae; genus Adiantum; species Adiantum capillus-veneris. The sequence goes on from NC_140956.1 coordinate 120,710,217, forward strand.
TAGTACCAAAGGTAAAGTACTCATATACCTAAACCATATTGTACAGTTTTTTCTTGATTTTATCTTTGTAATTGATAAAAGATATTTTCCTATTTTGTAGTGCATTTCCTTTAACTCTATGTGGTCAAAGGGTCGTCACTTTTGTACACGCCACATTGACGAGCGTAGAACCACCATGGACTGTGGCATCATGGGCAACTTTGACACAGATGGTGATGAAGCTAGGTACTATGGAACTATTGAAAGGATACTAAAGGTTAATTTTAGAACATTCCATACCTTCATCTTTGACTGCAAGTGGTTTGCAAATGTGTTTAGACGGCATGAGAATGGCCTCTACATGGTGGACTCTAGTGTGCATCACATAGGGAGGTATGCCAATTTATTTTTTCCACGCAATTGTGAGCAGGTGAGTGACTACCTTTTTTATTCTTATTTGCTCATAACATTAATTATACCAATGTTTCTCACTTTGAGCTTCTCTTCTATGGGTCATCTATATCCTAGCAATCCACCAACCAAAACTTTGGTTCGCAATTCTCATAACACCTTGAGGGAGAACCATTTTTTCCACTAATGAAGTGGAGACCGTCTTCGACCCTCTTCCACCTCCTACTTTGGATGAGGGGGAGACAAAGGAGAGGGAGATCGATGATTCAAGTCCGACAGCTGCAAGTCCTAGCGAGGATGATTGTTATGATGATGAGATGGAAGATGACGAATTCAAAGATGATGAAGCCAACGCATCCACAAATGACCATTCTATTTCTCTCTTTGTTGATTTAGGAGCCATAGGCTTAGGATTGGATGATGCTTCTTGTAGGGATCTTTTGGAAGATGATTCATAAACATTTTGTATACTTTAGGTTATGAATTTTTTTGGTCATGTCATCCATTCATCTCTCTCTCCCCCCTCTTCCTCTCTCTAATTTTGTGAAGCATGCTAAATTATGTTAATCAAGTGATAGTGATTAATTTAATTGATAGCAAAAGTGTAGACCATGTGTACATTGCTGCAAAATAAAGTTTGAGGAAACTAAAATAGGTGCTACCGTCTCGTAAAATGTGGACACACTTCACTCTATCATGCCCATGCCTCGGCAAAAGATGGCATCCATGTTTAGCTTCTCATCTCTGTCAATGCTCGCTTTACGTGGAGCCACATGCATTACTTTAAGATGGAGCAGGCCCTTTGTTGTTTCATGGTTATCCACATAGCTACTTATTGTTCCATGTTTTTTATCTCGTTTTTTTTTTCATTTGAAAACTTTATATAATGTTCTTTAATTTTTATTAAGGGGGAGGGAAACACCAAAACAAAGGGAAACATTAAAATTTAAATGTTTAAGCCAAAATTTGAATGTTTAGGCGCTAAACCGAGTTTCAAGAATAAATGCGGTAATTTTCGCGGCAATAACAGAGGCAATTGTCACGGTAATAAGCGCGAAAATGAACACACTAATATTTGAAATGAAAAAAAGTCCCCCCCTCCCCTCTTCCTCCCCCCCGCCCTCCTCTCTCTTCCCTCTCCACCTGCATTTGGACTCTCTCTCTCTCTCTCTCTCTACAAAACGCGGTAAAAGGTAGCAAATAACAATTAGAGATTTTCATAGTGGATGTGGGCCTCACCAAGCATGGTATATATATTGGATCAAAACATTTGGGGTATCTTAAGGGAGAGAGAATAGGGCTATGGAATCCTCCCCTCCCCTTGCCATGTGGGGCTACTTTGGTGGCTCTACGCAAGTGCGTGGCGGTGCGTGGCAGTTGGTTGGTTGACAGTGGTTGCCTATTGGGCGATGTCATCATTGTTGTGAGTTATGATAAATGTAGCAACAAGAACTTGCACTTTTTTTATCTCTGTGATCGTCAAAAATCTTCTTGTAAACTTGATGCCAAATCTTGAGGCCGATTTTGCAAGTTGTGTGTGCTACCTCTGCTTCAGAGGAGCCTTGAAATTGGCTAAATTTCCTTGAAATCTATGAGTGCTTAATGCACAAGCCTTGCTTCAAAAGAGATGATGTGGTGGCTCAAGTTCGTACCTCCTCCCTTCTCATGCACCCTATGTAAAGAGGATACCTACTATTTTCTCATGTTGAATAACTTGGATATGAATACTTCTTGACATTGCAAAATTGAACCTTGCTCCTTGAAATCAAAAGCTCTTGCATGTCTTCTAATGGAATGGCCTTGCTATCTCAAAGGAGATCCTAACTAAATGAGCATGGCATCTAATGCACATACTGTGTCTGTAGATACCTCTTTTAAAGATAGGTCATGCCAATGTCCCTTGCATTCCAAGACCATTAAGCTAAAGAAAACTAAAATTTCTACTTCTCCAGCTATTCATCTTTGACCCATGAAAGGACACCTGTAGAATCAATAAAAACTCGAATTGAGAACCATATACCTTAAATTTAGCCTATAAATTTATGTTATAATTAGGACTTTTTGCCCATACAGTGTGAAGTAGAGCGTATATTGCATCTTGTAAGGGTGAGAAACTTGAACACTTGAAATCCTTGTTGATATCATAGTGTTGATTACACTTGGTCTGCAATGTGGAAAATGTTGGGATTCAAGCCAACTGGCCGGACATCCCACTTACTACTAACCCATCTAGTAACTTAACCAATATACACTTATTCTTTAATACAACAGAATAAGGAGCTGCAACAACAGGATAACATTGCTGTGCGCTCCACCCACAGCAGGTCTCTCTCTCTGCCCTCGCACTTGCACTTGCACACACTTCCCGCGGCACCTTCAACTGGTAAAACTCCGGGATGCCTGCTGGAGTTTTATTCCCCTTTCGAAGATGTTCGTGCAGTCGAAGGCTTCATCCGAGCTATGCTTTAGGAGTTGTATTTTTCAACTCCACTTTTGCTACAACTACAAGTACAGGTACATGACACAGGTGCAGGTTGTTCAAAGACTATTTTGGGATGGTATATAGCCGTTTTATGGCTATTATGTGTTATTGAGATGGTGTTTATGGGCTGATTAGGAGCACTTTTTGGCATCGACATTGTCTTGGGTTTTTCAGGCATCCATCTCCTCACAGGTTCTTGCATACATACAGGACATCCAGTTTTCTTACACGTTGAAGTGTTTAGCATTAGCACAAATTTCAGTGGGAGTACTTGATGTGCATATGCATTGTTTTGGCACTTTTGATAGTGCTTGAGCTCTTCTGAGAGCGGTTTTACTCCTCGCAGGGATTTGTTTACTGCTTGCACATTTTGTTTGGCGTCTGTTTGAGCGCGTATACTGCACCTTGCAGTATTATTGACAGTGGATGTACGTTGAGTTGAGGAAACTACCATATGTCCCTTTTGTGGAGCCGATTTGGCTTGTTTCTAGCAATCCCGACCGTTCTTGAGACTCGGTTCAAAGGCCCTTTCTGAGACTGTGCTGGTTTCTTGTCTGCATAACCTTTTGTGAGGGTCGATAGCGTGAGGTTTTCTTGAGCTGGGGGATTCTTGAATGTTGAGATCCTTTCGGTGATACAGGTTGCTGGAGTACCCCTTTTTTGTGGCCTCGCCATAGGACATGTATAGAGAGGTCTAGGTACATTTGACGCCGTGTTGGCAGTATTGGGTCAGCTTTTGACTTTTTATGCACAGCTAGTGGTTGATGCGCCTGTCTTATGCTTTGAGAGCATTACTTTTGATGCGTTATTGATCTCTTGTGACAGTTTTGGATTGAAATTATGTCAGTTTTTCTGGGGAAACTCTACCAAAATTTTCCCAGAATTACCAGTGTTTATCGCCATATTATCTTTAGCTTGCAGCCATGTCATCTAGTGGTGAAAAGGATATTTACAATATCCAGAAATTTGATGGGACAAATTTTGCTATCTGGAAAGAGCAGATTCAAGATGTTCTTATACAAAAAGGCCAGCTGGATCCTATCATGAAGCGCCCAGAGGGCGAGTATACAGATGTTGAATTGGAGAAACTTGATGCTAAGGCCAAATCTACCCTCTGTTTGCATTTGGCCGAATCTATCTACTTTACTATAGTTGTAGAGAGGACTACTAGACATGTATGGGACAAGTTGTGTTCCAGTTACGAGAACAAAAGTGCCACTAATAAGGTTTTCTTGATGAAGAAGTTGTTTGACCTTCGTATGAAGGAAGAGGGCACTATTTCTACTCACATTAATGAGTTCAATATCATTTTCACTTAGTTGACCACTCAATTGGTCTTCGATGAGGAAATCAAATGTATCTTCTTGCTATGCAGTTTACCCTCGTCTCGGGATACGTTCTATACTGCGATTAGCAACTCAGCACCTGGTACCAGTCTAGTGTACAATGACGTCCTTGGGAGTCTGTTTATCGAGGAGATTTGCAGGAAAAGGCAAGAAGGATGGTGATGCGTATGTTGCTAGTGATAGACAAAGGGGTCGCACTCAAAGTCCTACCAAAAGCAAGGAACGTGGGGGCTCACGCAGTAAGTCTCAGGGTTCTATGCATAATGTCAAGTGCTATCACTGCCATAAAAAAGGGCATGTGAAGAAGGATTGCAGGAAATGGCAGCAAAGCAAGAAGGATAAACAATCCGGTGAAACTTCTAAGTCTGATGACTCAAACAAGGGCAAAGCAAAGTTAGAGGAGATCAATGTGCTAGAGTCTTCAAATGCTCCTATTGTAGAAACTCTTCCAACGGTTGTTATGTCACTTACCTCTGACGTATTGGTCTTCACAGCAGATCTACCTGTCGAGGCGCTTGTTACAAAAGATGCACAGTATGGACAGAATTGGATAGTAGATTCTGGTGCGAGTTTCCATGTGATACCACATAGAGAGCGGTTCTCTACTTATTCTCACTCTTGTGGAAAAGTGAGACTTGGTGATGCTTATGAACTAAACATTGAGGGTGTTGAAAACGTCAAATTGCATCTGAGGAATGGCATGCACTTTACTTTATGTAATGTCAGATATGTGCCCAAGTTGACTAAAAGCTTGATTTCTGTTGGGTTAGCTTGATGATTTGGGCTACAACACCACATTTGGCAATGGTTCGTGGATAGTACGCAAAGGTAATCTTGTTGTACTCAGAGGTCATAAGCATGGTACCTTGTATTCCATGCATGTGTCAGATGTTGGTCATGATTACATATCTATAGCCGAGCTACCGTCTACTGAGTTGTGGCATTGCCGGCTAGGTCATATTAGCCAAAAAGGAATGAGAACTTTGACTCGTTTTGGCTACTTACCTGTCTTGTCTTATGTTGACTTTCCTGTTTGTGAGTACTGTATCTATGGCAAACAGACTAGGTCCGTGCACTTACGATTGGGTGAAAAGCGAGTTGAACCTCTAGATCTAGTACATAGTGATGTTTGTGGTCCTATGTCAACCAAATCTCTTGGGGGGGTAGCTATTTTGTGACATTCATAGATGACTCTACTCGAAAGGTGTGGGCATATCCTTTGAAACATAAGGATCGAGTTCTTCCTGTGTTCCAGAAATTCTTAGCACTTGTTGAGAATCAGTCTGGCAAGAAACTCAAGAGTTTGTGGATTGACAACGGTGGAGAGTATGTCTCCAAGAAGTTTGACAATTTCTATGCTAAAAGGGGGATTAAAAGTCAGTTTACTGCACCATACACACGATTCAGGAAAGAGTCACAACCATGCTTTCTAGAGAAAATCTCACACAAGGCTTTTGGGCAGAATCCGTCTTGACTGCAGTGCACATTATAAATCGTTTGCCTAGTACGTCATTGAATTATGAGATTCCAGAAGAGTTATGGTCTAAACTTAAGCCCCACTATGACCATCTACGTGTTTTTGGTTGTGAAGCTTATGCTCACATACCTAAACAACTTCGACAGAAGTTAGAGCCAAAGTCACACAAATGTATTTTCATTGAATATGTTGCAGATGGAGAGATGGGATATCGTCTCTAGCACTCGGAATCTTGTCGAGTCATCCGTAATTCAAATGTGATCTTCAATGAGTCAAAGATGCATAAACAACCTATCAAGGAAATAGAGATTCGAAGAGTCACTTTTGAGGATGTTGCCTCAGAGACAGTGAAATCAACTCAGCGGGCTAGTGATGTACCTTCCACTAGCAATGCTCCAGAGGGAGTGGATAGCAATGGTCAAGGAGTGAGACGGTCTACTAGAGTCTCTCGTCCACCTGCGCGTTTCGAGCTAGGTCTTGATTACATCATGTTGACCGATTGCGGTGAGCCAAGCTGCTACCAAGGAGCCATGATGACGGATGATGTGGTGAAGTGGGAGCAGGCTATGGAATTTGAGTATAGCTCGATTTTGGCTGATGACACTTGGGACTTGGTAGAACTGCCAAATGATGCGAAAGCTTTACCTTGCAAATGGGTTTACAAGAAGAAATTTACCTCAGGTGATCCAAATCCAAAGTACAAGGCTAGACTTGTAGCCAAAGGGTTCAAACAGCAAAAGGGAGTCAATTTTGATGAAATCTTCTCACCTATGGTCAAGATGACAACGCTTAGAACCGTACTTGATCTTGTAGCGATTGAGGACATGGAACTTGTCCAAATGGATGTGAAGACATCATTTCTTCATAGGGATCTCGATGAGGATGTTTACATGCAGTAGCCTGAAGGGTTTGTTCAGGAGAACACATCTCGTGAGGAGCTAGTATGTAAGCTCAAAAAGGCACTTTATGGCTTAAAGCAGGGTTCAAGGCACTGGTATCATAAATTTGATGCATGTATGAGGTCTCAAGGATATAAAAGGAGTGAAGAGGATTTTGGGGATACTACACACTTTCTTTACATGCGATGTAATGGAAATGGCCTATGAACTTTGAGAGTAGCGGAATTAGGAAATTAGGTGAAGCACTTTTGTGAGATTACTTTGTGAGCATAGCGGGTGAACTTAATTGATGGTAGCAACATAAATATGGTACTTAGTTAACTTGGCATGAACAATACTTTTGCAAGAGAGAGAGTTTAGAGAACATGACAATAGTTGAGGACCGGATTCATACGGAGCTGGTCCCCCCTCCAATAGGCATTTGTATAATAGTTTCTCCCATCAAGAGAGACTTGGTACAATACAATATTTGTGTTCCTTGTGACCTAGGTGATGCAATGAAGATGGAAAGCTTCATGCATCAAAAACATAACATAAACTTTGTAGAAAGCATTAACTATCCCAAGCCTCAATCCCAAGGCCTCAAACACCTTCAAAGGTGGAGAGAGCTAGCGGGGAATGAGGGTAGGGAAGAGGAAGAAGAAACATTCCATAGGAGAAAGAAATAGTTCCTCACTTATCATTACTTTTCTTGCTAGCATACATAATAGCATAGTAATGGAGATGGAGAAGATGGCAAGCTTAAGCATTGAAGCATGGCTCTTGGTTGGATTTGCATTCCATAGCCAAGAGTGTTGGTGTAGGCTCTCACTTCTCACAAGCTTGGAGAAGGAGGTGGAGTTCCTCAACTTTTTCCAAGTGAGAATGAATCTACAAAATGAGTGTGTGTGTGTGTGTGTGTGTGTGTGTGTGTGTGTGTGTGTGTGTGTGTGTGTGTGTGTGTGTGTGTGTGTATCCCCCAGCACCCCCCTTGCTTTTACACATGTTTCAAGCTCATTGGACCCCTCTCCCCCCAAGCCAATCACATGCAACATGCATTCAAGTACATGGGTAGTCTTTGGACAAGTGTCCTCCTTACCCCTTAGAGAGAGAGAGCTTGAAAATATCTAGATATTTGTTGGATGGAGCTAGAAGCTCATTGGACCCCTCTTTAGCCCAACCAATAGCATTCAAGCACACCATGTGGTTAAGCTTAGTGAAAGTCTGACATGTGTCCCATGTGCCCTTTTAGAAAAGGGGTGCCCCTTGGGTGAGTGGAAGGTTAGGTCAAAGATTCCCCTAACTTTGGGACTTTTATGCATAGGAAGCTTCTCAAGCAACTTCCTCATTAGGTGTGTAGGGTCTCTTTTTGACTCAAGCATCTTACCCCCCATGCATATGAAGCTTCTCAAGCAACTTCCTCATTAAGTGTTTAGGGTCTCTTTTTGACTCAAGCATCTTACCCCCCATGCATAGGAAGCTTCTCAAGCAACTTCCTCATTAAGTATGACAAATACCTCAAGTACCTTAGTCATCAAGCATGACAATCACCTTAGTTGGAGTTCCCACCTCAAGCTCAGTCCTAGCTTGTTGCCTAAGGTCAAAGGCAAGTTTAGGTTGGGTCCCCACCTCAAGCACAACCCTAGCTTGCTTAAGGTCAAAGACAAGTTTAGGTTGGGTTCCCACCTCAAGCTCAACCCTAGCTTGCTTAAGGTCAAAGGACTTTTAGCACTAACCATTGGAGGTCTTTAATGAAGCTAACCCTAAGGTCTTTTAAGATCCATTAGTTAACCTTTCTCTTTGATAGACCATCTCTCATTTGGGCCCCTTTACCATTGGCCCCGTGTTGAGATAGATCCGTAAGCACATGTCTATATTCTAACCCTTGTTCCCGTTTATTATCCCACATTAGATGATCAGTTTAATATGAGAAAATCATTTGGGTTGGTTAGATATTAGATATTTACTGACATGCGAATCAAAAGAGATGCAAATGTCGTATTCTTGAGTTATCTCAGGAAACATACATTGAGAAAGTTTTGCAGCGTTTCAAAGCATTGAGTACCCCAATGCAGGCATTCTTGAAACTTAGCAAGGAAGATGCACCCAAATCTGATGATGAGCGAGCGGAAATGGCTAAGGTACCATATTCTTCGGCAGTGGGCAGTCTCATATATGCTATGGTGGCCACAAGACCAGACATTGCTTTTGCAGTGGGAGTGGTGAGACAATATATAGCAAATCCAGGCAGCAAGCATTGGAAAGCAGTGAAGCACATTCTTAGGTACCTCAAAGGTACGGTCCACAGGTGTTTACGCTTCGGGAACAGTGATGCGTCCATCGTGGGTTATGCGGATGCAGACTATGCGGGTTCTGTCGACAATAGGAGATTGACATCTGGCTATGTCTTCATATTTGCTGAAGCAGCAGTATCTTGGAGGTCATGTCTTCAAGATTGTACGTTGTCTTCCACTACGGAAGCAGAGTATATTGCATTGTCGGATGCAAGTAAAGAGGCTGTATGGTTATCTCGCTTAGTAAAAAATCTTGGCATTGATGAGACTCCACTGATATATTGTGATAGTTAGAGTGCTCTTGCAATGGCAAAAAATCCCGTGTTTCACTCCAAATCGAAACACATTGAAGTCAGGTATCATCTTGTGAGAGACTTCTTGGCCAAAAATCTCATTGATTTGGTCAAGGTACACACTGACAACAACCCAGCAGATGCTTTGATGAAAGGCTTAGCTTTGGAGCGGTTTACACATTGAAGTGAGTTGATGGGTATAGGTTGAAGCCACTAGATTGATTCACGGTTGTATATACCAGGCCACTTGGCCTGCGTTGGCCTGTGAGTGGGAGTTTGTTGGGATTCAGGCCAATTGGCCGGACATCCCACTTACTAATAACCCATCTACTAACTTAACCAATCTACACTTATTCTTTAATACAACAGAATAAGGAGCTGCAAAACAGGATAACATTGTTGTGCGCTCCACCCAAAGCAGGTCTCTCTTTCTCTGCTCTCGCACTTGCACTTGCACACGCTTCCCGCGGAACCTTCAACAAAACCACATAAGTATTAAAAAACCAATGTTAAATCAAGAATGTTGTTTTTATGTGACCTTGGTGTTTTCTTTCTATTCATCATTGTAGCCATAAATTTGAATCTTGAGCCAAAAACAATTTGATAGGTAAGATCTGTTTAGCTTAGAACAATGAGATTCTCCCATCAAGCTCGATTTATTTCTCTTTTTACCCCTTCCTCTACCAACTCTGCACAAGCTTCAAAAAGCTTAGACTTTCCTATGTGCCCTTTATGGGAACCGCATGATGGAATCTCGTTCTTATGCGATGTCCAAGCCGTGCTTGATGTGGGGATGGGCACCTTGGAGAGTTTGGCCACTTTGTCCACCTAAATTTCCCCAAAGGGTCACCCACATCTGAATAGGACTTGAGATATATGGAGTGGAATTTTGATAGCACAAAGAGGGAGAAATTTGCTCGTCATGCACGCTACAAGCCAAGGTTGAAGGCATCCATGAAACATAATTTCCATAGCATTAATCACTCACATGTTTGGTTACACCTAAGTGAAAATAGCTAAGGTCATTGAGCTCTCCCCCTCTTCGTAATGGCCTACTCCCACGTGCCTCAACCTAGCCTCCTCAATCACGCCATGGAAGCTTGTGCATGCCATGCATATGCAAGTGGGTTGTCCATGAACCCTCTTTCCCCAAGAACTTGAATTTCTATACTCTCACTAAAAGGATCAAAGAATTGAGCATGTTATTCTTCACCCAGCCATACTCCTCTTATAGGCTTCCTACCTACCTTTAGGAGATCCCTTGACATCTCATCCTTAGTCAGCCTTGCTAGAGACGTGCGCCCCCCTTGGTCCTACCCTTGTCCTGGCAAAAAGCCACCACCAAAGTGGGGTTGGTGGCTCCTTGATGATTTTATTCCTCATGTTGATACTCCTGAGGTAGCATCATATGGTTTGTGAAGGACAAGGGAAATAGAGGAGCAGATAAGGGCTTCTGAACACATTGTCAACATGGCTCTAATGGTTGAGATCATGAGCTATATTAATGAGATTGAATACTTGGAGGACGCCATGGTTGATCTAAAGTGGAAAGAAGAAATGTAGTCCAAGTATGACAGGATCATGAAAAATAACACTTGGGAGCTAGCCTAAGCTAGGGGATCAACCAATAAAAAAGAAGGTCATCGACACAAAGTGGATTTGTAACGTCAAATAAAGGGAAAATGGCTCATTAGAAAAGTACAAATCAAGGTTAGTAGCACAAGGTTTGTCACAAGTTGAAGGTTTTGATGTTAGTGAAACCTTTGTTCCAACAGTTTGCATGATCACTACATGCACACAATGCTTGCATTTACTGATGTTAAAAATGGGCCTATTTTTCAAATGGATGTAAAATCATCTTTTTCTAAATGGACATCTCAAGGATGAGGTATATGTAGCTCAATCACCAAGGTTTGAGTTTCCCCATCCAAAAAATAATCTTTGCAGATTGAGAAAGTCTTTGTATGGCCTAACGTAGGCACCAATAGCATGGTTTGAAAGAATGAACAACTTTTTCAAAAAGCTTGGTTTTAGAAGAAGTGCTTTTGATGCAAACTTGTAAGGAAGAATGAGATGTATGACATTAGTACCTTGTATGTAGATGACTTGATTCTCATAGGGGATCATAAAGAATGCCTTGGTGAGAATTGGAAGTTAACTCAAAGTTTGAGATGCCAGACTTGAGGCTTCTACACTATTGCTTGGAATTGAGGTATAGCGAACCACAAATGGAGTTTTATTTATCAAAACAAAAGTATGAAATATAAATCATGAAGGCATATTGGGATGTTGGATTGCCAAATTCTGAGCACTCAAATGGATGTCAATGCTAAACTTTCCATGAAAGACTCTTCATCCTTAATGGATGTCAAAAGCACTAAAAGCCTATTGGAAGCTTGATCAACTTAGGTAATGGTGCAACCATATTTTTAAACAGTGGTGTAACCTCCTCATTAAATGGGAGATTTATTTTTCCTCTTAGAAAAGGCAATGATACCCATATACCTATGGACTTGCGCTCAGTCTGAGTGGGATTAGAAGCTGTCAAGTGAGTATTATCTTCATAGATTTGTGCAAATTTAATTTCTTTCTCCAAAGTTTTTGGTGCACTTCTTTTTACCTCTCGCTTGAAATGTTTATCTAATCCCTGTAACCCTCTTGTTTTGTGAAAGTTATCTATCCCTTGAAGCCTAAGGATTATTTCTATATACTCTGCAATGTAAGTAAGCAAAGGCCTACCCCATTGCATAGCTTTGTCCCAATCCTCCCAAATTCTTTCTGGTTCATTTTCAGGCAGAAATTCTTTCACAAAAATTCTCTCAAATTGAGCCCAATCCCTTGGAATCTTTCCTAATGCCTTGAGACTCATCCACTATTTGTAGGCATTTGGCCCCAATGATAGACTAGCCTCAAGTGGCTGGTACTGTGGTGGGGTATGTTTTAGCATATGTAGATCTTGCCATTTCTACAGTAAAGTATAGATAGCATCTTTGTTTCTATCTTTTTCTTCACCACCATTAAATTGAGGAGGTTTCATGTCTTTGAGGATAGGATTTTCTCTGGGTCTAGATTGGCTTTTAGGAGGAGGGAAAGCAGTCTCTCTATACATAGATCCACCATTCCTACATGTGGAAGGCATGTTTGAATCAACTGCCAAGAGACGACTCTGTCATCGGCTTCTTACCCTTTTGCATACACTCAATCAACTTGGTCATTTGATCTTTGAGACCATCTAGAGAAACCAAAAAATTTTGTAATTTTAATTCTCTATTTTCTACCCTATGCACTATCATCTCATGCTACCCACGAGATGGCACATCCCACTTTCCCCCATGTCCTCAATCCCATACATATTTTGGGCTTGATTGGTGTCGGTCTCAGGTGGTTTTTGATTTTGATCTTTTTGCATTTTGTAAGTTTTTAAAGCAAAACTCATTTAAAGACTTTGGAAAAGATGGTAAAAGTAAGCTATGCACAAATGTACATAATACTTTCTGAAGTGTGCCCAAAAAGGCTTTGATGAAGAGTATTGATGCGTGCGCAATCTCTCGACGAACACTTTGAATCCAAGTTTTGCCAAGGTAATTGGCCTTTGCTAGTTTTGTCTCCTCATTATAAGCTTTCTCCTTGCTTAAATCCTTATGAATACTTGGTGGGAATGAGCCTTTGTTACTCTGAATATCCAAACGAGCAGCAATTGCCCTAGGTGCATGCGATGATAAGAAAATGTCTACCTGTCAATTGTGAGCTTGATAGTGGGTTTGGCCAGTGTTGCAGCTATGGTGACCCTCTTTAATGGTGCAACTGGCGAGTTGATACAACCAGCAGCTTATCGTATTGTGAGCTCAATAGCGAGCTTGACAAGCCTAACGAGCGGTTACTGTTGGCAGAAAAAAACTTAAACGGCTTCGTGAGTTGTTGTAGCAAGCGAATATAAGCAAACAAGGGCGTTCAAAGGGCAGCCAGATGCGACATCAAGAGAGTGCACCACGAGAAAGAGAATCAGCAGGCTCTGCTACCACTGTAGCAAAGTAGGTGCGAGCAAGAGTCGTCATAGGGATCAAACACACACACTGAGGTGTCAAGCACTGCCTCCCCCCTAGACCAACAACCGTTGCCTCCTGCATGGGCAAGGCACAAGCGAGATTGACACCTGGCTCTCAGAGCCTTTAATAGCTCTCAATATCTAAGGGACGGTTCAAACAACCCCATTACCCCTAGCTCGATAGTGTGTGCACTCCCCCATATAGGATACGTCACAGAGAAGGGCCAACGTTACATAGAAAAATAGGTTGATATTAACAAAAATATAAAAAAAGGTGTCACCCACGGTTACCTTTTCATTCAATGCAAGTTTCTTTACTATGAGGTAGGTGTCCCTCATTCTATATGGCTTTCGTTATCAATAAAATTAAAAATTTAATGAAGCTGTCAAGTAGCGGTAGAATTTAAAGCTTTTGACACCGCCAAGGCGTCTATTAGGCTTTTTTTCATTTTCTCCCTCTCCGGGTATCAAAACGAGGCAAGTAGACATTTGTTTTTTAGGTTCTTGGACGGTCATATCTACTTGCTTCGTTCTGACACCCGAGGAGGAAGAAAATGCCAAAAAACACCCATAAGGGTCTACCACTATTTGATAATTTCATGATTTTTTGTTATTGATGCCCAAAGTCATATTGAATTAGTGGTACCCACCTCATGAAAAGGACACTTGCATTGACTGAAAAGGTGACCATTTTAAAAAGTACGAGAAGTTAGCATAAGTGCGAATACATTTTAAGAAAAATTTCTAGAGAGAGAAATATATTATTCTTATAAGGCCCTCTAAATGACCTGTGAAATATGCTAACGCCTTAAGCAATGGACATATCTCCAAATAACTTTTGAAGCACACTACCTTTTTTGCACAAAGCCCTTTTGCCTTTTACTGGGCAAGAGATTGCAATGAGTGTATAAGCATGACGATGTTCTTATCTGGAACTTATTTAGAGCTAACTTGGTGCCATTCGAATTAAAGGAAGAAAATCAGTTATCTTCCCTTAAGTTACATCTAATTACATTCAGTGTTGTCGCATTTTTAAAGCTACAAGCTGCATATGAGATGTGGCCAAATTGGAGGCTGACAAGTATGATTGTCTAGCTGTTGAAGGGGAGTTTTCTTGGCAAAGGTGGTACAAAAACAATGGCTTCTATGCACTCAATCACTCATCATTTAGGACGTATATCACATTGTTTAGTTCCATCCATGTTTGGGTGTTTTCCTTAAGGGCTTGTTCGTGTTTTAAATCTTTAGGACAATCATGTACATGGCTAGTTTGCTCTCAATGTATGGAGTGGCTCTCTCCTATCTAATGAGCCAGGTGTGCATTCTTTATTGTTGACTTTATTGATATCAGCATTCTCCCCAAAAAGAAATGTTGGTGCTTGCATATGGAGGGAGACATTCGAGGAGATTGATAGCCTAGCCCTAAGAGCCACGATCCATCACTTTGAAGGGCTAGAGTGACTCAGGTCCTCCAAAAGTAGCCATCCATGCTTGTAGGGCTTATGGCACCTTGATATTGTGTTGCAAATGTTATAACTTTTTTTTGAAAGTAGGAGCAATTGACCTAAACTTGGGGGTGATTGTGACTTTTGATGAGGAGAAACAATGCTTTTCCAGAGCATGGGTTCATTGTCATGTATGTTCTCCAACCCCTTGGTGGGATGGGGCTCTCAAACGAACACTCGGGATTTTGAACATACATTAACTAAACCGCTAGTGATAGAGCGTGGGTTCATTGTCGTGTATGTCTTGCAACCTCTTGGTAAGATGGGGCTCTAAGGGCAGGTTCAGATTGCACACCAACCCTCAAAGTCTCTCTCGTTTTGCTACAACGTTTATTTCACATTGTGCATGGACAAGCTGAAAAATAGCATCTCACATTAGCTTTTCAATAAGTGAGCATTGGCCTCGTGGCTAGGGCACTTGCCTTCTTCCTTGTGGGGTCACGGGTTCACGGTGTCACCGCGTTTTATGTTGAAAAGGTCGCAGTGTTGCTCGTCCGAGGTGAGAGACCACCCGCTCGATGGTGGGTTCGAAAACCATCGCTTCCTTTTATTATCCAACCGTGGTGTGCCACGAAGGATGCGCGCTCAGAGTTGGGAGGGGTTGGGCCAGTAGTCTGAACCCAACCTTAGATAAAGAGTTAGGCTTGTTTTTTTTTTAAAAGGAAAGTGGAAGTAAATTGAACACAAACTTAACAAGTACAAGATCCCACATGTAAGGGGTGGGATAGCCCTGCAGAGGCGAATTACAACATGAGATTATCTTTCATCTTGAGCCTAGGAGCACTGTAATGATAAGGGATCGTTGATCTCCACTGTTTCCAATGGTAAAACCTCTGAAGAACATAAATAGGAGAGGAGGAGGTTATTTTAGTTTCTTTACATAAGGTTTCAGACAGCTTGGATAAATCATGCTTGAGCTGATATAAGCAAATGCTACCAGGTATACCAAAAGAAGCTTGCAACATGTTAATCCATACAAACCAGAGGATGGTTCCCCTCCATATGGTCCATAGAGGAATGTCCCACCCTTTGGAGATACCAAGGAGTAGGTCTTTGAAATCCATTGCATGAGAGCAAATGTTCATGGAAACTTTTCTAATGGCAGCTATAACTTCTGAATTAGGCCTCTGTCACACACGTCCACCGGACGTGTGTGCAAGTGAGATGGCGACAAGCCATTGGCTGGCTGACGCCGCTAGAGCAGAAAAGCAAGCGGACTCACCCCCTCGCCCAATCTTGGCATTGTGTGGACATGAGTAGAAGAAGGTGCACGAAGGATAGCCAGTAGGTCCGAGCTGTAGCGCTTCCGCCCCCGTGATTGATGCTTCTCCAGCTGGCTGTCGCTCGTTCGTTGAAAAGTGAATAAAATTAAATGTGTCCTCCGCCCCCGTGATTGATGCTTCTCCAGCTGGCTATCGCTCGTTCGTTGAAAAGTGAATAAAATTAAATGTGTCCTCCGCCCCTGTGACATTATGGGCGCCCAAAGGCGCTCTTCTTTGGCATGTTCGGCGCCCGTGTGTGACATGGGCCTTACATCTGCATTTGAAAAACAAATGAGTTAAGAAAGTTGAATCCATCCAAAGGGAGTTTAATTTATCTATGGGTGAAGCTGTGTGGTGCAGACAAAGAGCTCAAGAAGTACTAGCAAAACATTACCTTCCTAAGGTTCTTGTTGGCTTAAGAGCACTCTGGCCTCCAATGTTGCAGAAATTTTTACCAGCCACAAAGCAAGAAGATTAGTGGATATTGAACTGAAATAGAAACTTAACAAGAGATGGCAAGTCCAATGGAGCTCTAAACAGTGAACATATAGATTTAGATGTTTATGGGCTTACGCAGTGGCCAAGAAGTATAGTTTTCTTATGTGGCTAACTTTGCATCAAGGAGTCTTGTGTGCTACTAAAGCTACCAAGATTGGTATTGGAAATGGGATATGCTGTAGATGTAAAACCAGGGATCAAGACATAACTCATTTGTTTTTCAACAGAGTTAGGCTTGTTGAAGGTACATTACCTACATGTACCTATGACAGTAGGCTAGGAGCCATGGTGTGACATGGCGCTAATCTACAACCGGAGTGGCAATGTACGTGTGAAAGGATGATCTCATCAGCATCATTCCCTGCCCATACATGTGTATGGAGAGGAAGGGCGCCAAAATCTGGGCGGGCATATGGTAAAGCGGAAATCAGCCAATGAGAAGGGATTATAGGGCAAAGACGACGTGGTAGACCTCACCAAGCAAGCCCGTTTCACAAGGGGGAAGCAGCAGTGGGGCATGTCAAGAAGCCCCACCGTCACGTGCTTTGTGGGATCCTCATCCGGTAGGAGAAACAAAGGCGGGCTGTCCTATCCGTCCAGCACGCTTGCCCAATTGGGACAGGTGGAGCTCTCTGCGTGGGCGCCAGGTCCCACCGCCACACACAAACAGTAAAACCGCTATGCTTTGAAAAACAAGAATAGGCTAGTGCTTTCCAGCAGCTCCATGCCCTCTACCAACTCGACAGGTTGCACTCCGAGTCTCCGATTCCCGAGAGTAGACCTTATTCACCTTACGTTTGAAAAAAATTGCTAAAAGCCTATGCCCTGCATGGACTCCTCTGAGCAATGAGCTGATGCCAGGCAGCCGAGAGACATCGCCGACGTCTGGAGAAAGAACAGGGAACGCGAGCAGGCAGGTGGACTGTGGAGGTCGGCAATTGGCCGAGCTGGTGATGAGAGTGGGAGAGAACGGACGCACGTGAGTACAGCTGGAGGCTCATGAACGGTCGGGACTCGGGCGTCGAGAGTGGAGGTAGAAGCAGCTGGCTGCTAGCGAGCGTCCATGGCGGAGTGGAAACTCTAAACGCAACAAGATAAAATATAATAATAAATTAGCCTAGGAGCGTGAAAAGAAAATTGTAGAAAGCGGAAAGTCCAATGGACACGTGATAGGTTAGAAAGGGGGGGGGGGGGGGTTAAAAATAGGAAGAGCTCAGAGATTTCAAAGCGCCATCGCACGTGTTTGTAATAACAGCGTGTGCGTGTCATTCTCGGAAGAGAGCCCGGATCCACTATTTTTTTCAATTTTTGTAGGTTTTCTCACCTTCAACTTAAAAAATTTAGAGGTAAATCTCAAAATGTGCAGGTGGG
This sequence comes from Adiantum capillus-veneris, assembly GCF_014529385.1. NCBI lineage: Eukaryota > Viridiplantae > Streptophyta > Polypodiopsida > Polypodiales > Pteridaceae > Adiantum > Adiantum capillus-veneris. The sequence continues at coordinate 120,728,058 of NC_140956.1, forward strand.
GGTTAAACCTAGGTTTTTATCGAGCACTGCCCGGATCAGGCACTCCGGTGACCGGGTGTTGAGCTGGAAGCCACTTTACTCGGTGGGAGGCGGCGTGGACAACGCGATGGGCAGCCGGGGTCGGGCGCTGGAATCCTGCAGATGAGCCAAAGCTATAAGCCAATAGACTGCCCACGCTTGTTGACAGCTCACAACGCAAATTGAAAGATTAAAGAAAAATGTAGTCTCTTGGTGTGTAAAGGGTTGCCCGCCCATCTCAAAACAGGATGGACAAGCGCTCGTCAGTGTGTAAACACCTTCATTCTCGGAAGAGAGCCTCTCTCTCTTCCCCCCTCTCTCTCTCATACACACAGGCTGACAGCAGCAGCAGCCAGCTTGAGAGTGGTGTGGGTGGCTTTACAGAACTTTCTCTTGTGTTTCCTCGTACCGAGGAAAATATTTTGGTTGGAGTCTCCTGCTTGAAGAACAAGCAATCTTCCTCAATTTCTTTGACCGTGGTTTCTCTTTTGGTGGGCTACTGTGCCAACACCTTACTGCCCAGTACACGAGATTCGGCACCACCGCGTCTTAAGCAGAGGTAAACGCCATTTTTGATAATCATCGTCGCGTAATACAATATCTATCATCGTTAATTTTTTTAACGTCGCCATCAATCTCCATTCCCTCCCCAGCTCTCTCTATAAAGTTCTGTCTTCGTCTCTGTTTGGTGGCCACCTGTTGTTGTGCGCTGGCTGAGCGATTATTTTTGTAGACTGTGCTGAGAGAGAGAGAGAGAGAGAGAGAGAGAGAGAGAGAGAGAGAGAGAGAGATCATCGGAGTGTCCTGACTCCTGCGTATGTATAAGTGGGTGCTCCAAACCGTGCATGGTTTCTTCACGTCCGTGCAGCGTACTCTGTGTGTGTGTGTGTGTGAGAGAGAGAGAGAGAGAGAGAGAGAGAGAGAGAGAGAGAGAGAGAGAGAGAGAGAGAGAGAGAGAGAGAGAGCAAATCTTACCTATCTTACATGGCACATCCATGAGAAGCCTTGGGCCTGCAACAACCATGTCCTTCAGTAGCTGTCTGATCTCTGAAAGCAACTTCTATGCAATATTGAGTAATCTTCTTTGCAATGTTTAGGGTAGAGGATATGGGTGTTAATGCAACTTGCCTTGTCGGCCCCAGCGTCCACTTACCAATGCTCCAAGGCGAAGCTTTTACAGACACCGGCTGCGTCGACACCTTCAGTTGCTTAGCTGTTCCTTCATTTCTCGAGTCATCATCTCCAAGCTCAGACTCGTCGACCTCATCTTCTTCCTCCTCGGAGCTTTTCAATGCTACTGAGCTCACCAACGAGGCCTCCACACTTTTTTGAGAGAGGCAGGGGTGGTGATACAACATCGGCGATTTCAATTACCTCATGCAAGTATGAGTCTACTTCATTGCCACTTGACTATCATGCTGTATCCAGCTCCCCTCTGATGAATATCCCTGCTTCCATCCTTGAGGAAGGAGACCTAGTGTTCGACATGCATGAGGTGGATGATATTTCTGAGGATCTAGACCTGGATATGAAGTCTTGTTTGAAGGATCAAGTGTCTCCCTCGGAAAGATGTTGCAGCCGGAGGGACTCTGGTTACGACGAAGACATGCTCCTATCTCGCTTAGATAAGTTTTTGGAGTCTGATGCCTCACAGGAGGTGGTTAGTGAGTCTGGCCTCCCCTCCATGAATGATCTCTTCCCAGATTTGAGTTTGCCACAAGACTTTTCCTTGGTGGATGACATGAGTACATGGCCGGCTTTAGACTCCAACCTGCAAGGCTTGGATTCGCCTACTTCATTTCCGACTGTGAAGGATGTGCAAGCAGTGTCCTCTTCTTCCGTTGGAGGCGAGGAGGAATCTGCGTCTCAGATGTTTGCATGCTGGTTACAGAGCAATGCTCACTGGGTTTCTCTGTCGGATCTCCGAAGAATCAAGCTGAAGACATCCACTATTGAGAATGTGACTAAAAGGCTAGGTGGAGGAAAGAAAGGGCTGATGCTCTTCTTGAAGTTTGTGTTGATGTGGGTCCAAAACTCGCGGCAGAATGCTGCAGCAGGGAAGGGTGCGGCTATGGTGTCACCTTCCGCACTTCGTACAAGCCTATCACCTGTGACAGATTTTGAAGCGACCACGGTCATGACTATGGAGGGTGTCTCAAGTAGGGATACATTGTGTGCATCAGGTTCTCCTGGTGTTTTGCTTGGGGCCAAAACCCACATGCAGACCACCTTCTCTGGTTGTGGGAGTTCGCCGACTACTGCATTAAGCGCTGATTGGACTGCTTCAAGAGCCCAAGGTGCACACACAACTCTAGTGCATCCGAACATCTCCAGCCCCATGCCTAGCGGATATGGTACAATCACCAATGGGCCGGGTGCTTGTAGCCCTCTTCCTAGTACTAACTTTTACCATTCCAACAATCCATGGCTTCAGCAAAACAGTAATGTTGTGCGTGGGGTTGGCCCTTCATCTGCGATGCCTTCTTTGCAGGTGCTAGCTCGAGGCAGCAACAACCACCTTGGCAGCGCATGCAGTGCAGATGCCAGCAGTATGATGATGTCGATGGCACATCAGCAACAATTGACAGATGCAACACCTGCAGCAACTACTCGTGCTGCCCGCAAAAGTCGAATGGAACGGCAAAGATGGAGTGTCCGACGTAATCGAAAATGGGCAACAGCAAGCCAGCATCATCGGTTAGCTGGAGCAGCGACTTGCAACGGTTATGGGCACTCCAATGTAACCTCCTGGTCCCAGCCGTTTGGGAATGGAATGCAAAAGCCCTCGACGTACTCAAGCTCACAATCGTGCCAGCAGAGCTCAAAAGCATCCGTTACAACAACTCATCAACAAGTATGGCTTCACAGCACCTTTCAGACTATGGTTTTGTTTGAATAAGGTACATGGATTTTTTCCAGTGCAGTAAATGTCTGTGTTTGTGATGGCTTGCAGAGTAAAAGGCCAGAGAGAAACTTGAAGCTTCTGTTCCATAAGGAATTGAAACTAAGCGATGTGGGGAGTCTTGGCAGAATTGTCTTGCCAAAGGTAGACAGTTGCTAAGCAAGTGTGTTCGAAAGAGAGAGTGTGTGCGTGTGCGCACGCATGCAGAGCATTGAAGTCGTCATGTGTGTGGATGCATGTTTTGCAAGTTTCAGGAATGGTTGTTTTAATCACGGCAACTTTTATGTAAGCTGGCGTGACCTCTTTGTGCGTGTGTGTGCCTGCATACAGAAGGCGGCTGAGACATGCTTACCTCCTTTAGAGTTTAGAGACGGTGTGAACCTTGTTGTGGAGGATACAAACTCAACCAAAGTCTGGAAGATGCGATACAGGTAACTTAATTTTGTTGTTGATGCTCGATCTTGCTTGATTCTGAATGACGTTATATTGTTCAGAACAACACGTGCATTTATGCATCCATGCGCGCTTACACATATATGCCGGCATGTGTACAACATGAGCATTAGCACGCCATCTCTTCGCCAGCTTACAGATTTTGTGTTCCTAACTGTTTTGTTTGATGGTGGACATACTCAGGTTTTGGCCCAACAACAAGAGCCGTATGTATCTACTTGAGAATACAAGTGAGTATCTTGTCTTTTGTGCTGTAAATCCTGCTACCTAGTTTATTGCATGATATTGCCTTTATGCATACATTGATATGTGTATATGCGCAAGCTCAGGTGGTAAGGTTCTTGATTAGTGTCTTTGAGGTAGTGTCCGAGCATGGTGTGAGTCTATCCCAGTTGATCCCAACCTCGAGGAGCATGAGTGAGAGTGGGTGTGAGTTCCCTCTTCACACATAAGACAAACAAAAGCATACAAACATAAGACAAACAAAAGCATACAAACTTGAAATATACACACATCTATCCTCTTACAATTGGCTTGTGTTTATGTGCAAAAGACATAAATGTAACACATTTGTGCACACACACACTTATCTATGAGAGAGGAAAGTGACTAAAGAATACCTTTACCTTGCCAATAGGTGACTTTGTAAAACTTTATGATCTCAAGGAAGGTGACTACATGATGATGTACATGGACAGCTTGACAAACAGATATGTAAGTATTTGTTGCAGTTTCAAGGGACGATAGTGTCGCATGTACACGTCGAAGCTACTAATCCATCATTTACAGGTGATTAAGGGTGTTAAGGATCGGGAATCCAATCCACAGCATTGGCAGGCCGGAGCAATAATGATGTGCATTCAGGAGATAAAAGGAATAGAAGCTTGTCGGAGGACGAGGAGGTAAACTTGGTCTCAATAGCGAGAGGTGCGACGAATTCCGAGGATTCGGGCGAGGACTTGTTGTTTGTGGAGCTGATTGAGCAATCTTTGGAGGATGTAAAAGACTCCTGAAACAAGAATATAAGAAGATGATGCTCGCCTAAGTTATAAATCCTGAAGAGTCCCTCTTAAGGGTGATATGTGTAGGAAGGAAAGCCTTGCTAATCATTTTTTATCACTTTCTTAAAAGACATCCCTTGAGTCCAATACAAAGCTGTCTATAAACTGGTTGCCTGTCTTGCCTACAAGATTTTTGTGGAAGTGCAACCTTGCTACTTTTGACTGTTTAGATTAGTTTTTGTGACCATCAACCACCACCACCTTACCTTGACATCTACCTCGATATCGACATTGAGGATAGGGTAGGGCACCCAATATGTACAAATATTTACCACTTGAAACCCGACAAGGTGTGGGCTGCGGAGGGCAACTGTGGCCGCCTCCCTGTGCTATCCCTTCTCTTTCTTGTAAGAAAGCTTCAGAAAGATCATTACCTTATTCATAGAAAATAATTGAATTAGTATTAGCGGTTTATGGACTATATTTCAAGGTTTTACACTAATTTTGTTTAAATTGAAAACTTTACATTTCAAATTTTGAAGGTGGGATTACACTAGACCTAGGTTTTTCTTGTGCATCGAGATTCATTGATGATGATGATAAGCCCTCGGGAAAGCAAATTGAACTGTTGGGAGCAATTGTGAACCATTGGATAAAGCTTGTCGATGAGTGCCACATGGCAAGGTAATGATTGGTTCCGCCTATTTCTTGTAAGAGGCGGTTATAATGAATTAGCATCATTTTTTGTATGGCATAGAGGGGCTAGTAAGGGTACGACTAACTTGGGGAGCCTCAAACTCTCTCCTCCGAGCTCAATTTCTTGCGCTCAGTGGCATCGCCTTATCACAAGCTTTAAGCAACATTAATTTGGGGTTGGTTGGGTTTGAGAGCTGATAGTTATGGCACCATTTTCGAAATCATATGTATCAAGAAACGGCATGAATAAGAACATAATGAGGGCTAAAAGAGGTAAAACGTAGCCACGAGTCTTGAACCCACACACTGGCCAATGAGAAGTCTTTAATTTTGGATGAGCTAGCCATTTCAACTTTGCTCTTTTGTGCTTCTGTTGGTCCCCAAACATATTAAAATTAGGGGTTCATGCGTCTTCTCTAGAGGTCGTACCACAATTGGCTCCTCTACCCTATGGCCTCCATGCGCTACCCTTCCCTCTTCAACCAATGCTTTCGCACGCATTAGACCCTCCAATATTTTGCCAAACAACGTCCATTTGGGCGGAGTTACAAAACTACCATTAGCGTGCAGGAAAAACCATTTTCTCATACATATAAAGTTCCTTTTCTTGAATTTTCCAAGTGGAAATTTTAAAACTTATGTTATTTTTTGATTTTTTAGTCTATTTCTCTCTATTTTAAGATGGAATTTCTCCTTTTGTGCTTGCCTTCAAATGGCATTTTTAAATTTGAAAGCGGCACGTTGATAAGCTCAAGACACATTTTTCCCAAAAACTGCCCGTCATCCATGCGAAAGTATACAAAGTTGAACTTGTGGGGGTTGGTTGTGCGAAACGCCTCTAAAAAAGTACACTTAACTTTTGCGACATTTTTAAGAAAGGGATTTGATTTCAGGATCAAATTGTGAGTTTTGGAAAAAAAAAAGAGAGATTGGATTGATATTTCTAAAAAGCTTACAAATTGCAATGTCTATAATTCATAGAACAAATGTATACGAAATGGAAGATAAAGATAATCACAATGGATAATCCATAGAACCAATGGATACAAAATGAGAAATGAAAATAATAATAAGAAATGAATTTTTAAAGACTCAAATGCCATGTAACTAATGGCTTTAAAAAAAAAATACTAAAAAGAAGAAAGCGTTCACTATAAGAGGAAAAATTGAGAACCGTTCCTATTATCGTGGATTAATAAATAAAAATGGAGAGAAACAATTGTGTTAGCAGTAATAGAGACGGCAATAGGCGCGGCAATGGTTTGTTAGCAATGTACGCGGTAATAGTTGCGAAAATGTATTTGTGACTATTATTGCGTATATTGCCGTGTTTTTGAGAACCTTTATTTTTTACTTGCATAAAATATATGAAACATCAATTGCATTTTAGAAAAGTGCACAGAAAAAGATAAACAATAGCGTTGGAATTTACTTTATCTTGATAATATAAAGTGCAAGATCAATGATTAAAAAAATCATAAATAAAACAAAAAATTTAATTCAATTGTATATACATATGCTCATAGAGCTTGTGCCACATTGAGACTTTAAAAGAAGGCTATAAATATTTTTCTATCTGTCTAAGTTCTCCTCCTCCTCATCCATAAGTTCACACGTTTGATCACTCTGACTCTATATTAATCAAAATCAAATGAAACAAATTAACAACTCAAAATAATTAATACAATATGATTTGTCTAAACTTACCGTTTGTAGAGATTCGATTGCTGAGTTGAATTGCTCGTGAGAGATGTGATGGTTTTCCAACAACCATCCCCAAGTATCGATTTTGTGTGTCGCTCTGGATACTTAACCTTCTCTCTGGTTGGGCGACTCAAAGTGATTTTTTTAAGTTAGCAATAATAAAAGCAATTCATGAATTAAAACCTTTTTTAAATGGGTTTAGGTTCCAATTTTAAAGAACTCACATATTTGTCATTTCAAATTGTTTTGCCTCTCGAATCATAGTATGTGGGAGTTTGTTTGGTCCAAGCTTTATGTTGTTGTCTATAGGATGAATCCGTTGTAGCTTGTTCCCCCTTTTTCTGCATTGCTTACTCTCATTCCACATCTGTCATGTTGCCTCCGTGATAGCTCCTGTCTGGATTTGCGGCCTGGTTGGCCATTGCGTGTCGTGTACTTGATTGCTTGTTTTTCAAAAAAATAAATAAATGTAGCCCTCCAACCACTCTACCGAAAAACGTTCATTGGGGGCATTTAGGAATCAAACATGCAACGCTTCCTCGATGTAGCGTGCATGATCGGGTTGTTGATCTCAGAATTTTACAAAACAATTCTTACACGTGGAGTGTATTAAAAATCTGAAGATGGCGTCGAAACTCCTTGACCTGTGCTGTACCACTACAAGAGGCTATTTATATTAGCGACGCTCACACAGTGACGCTCAATTTTTTTTTTCCCGGCGTCGCTATGAGCGTCGCAAATTTACAAAGAAATTTGCGACGCTCATAGCGACGCCGACTGGGCTAAAAAAATAATAGAGAGCACCCAAAAACTCAGATCTCAGATCTGAGTTTTTCGGCACCCTCAAGCAAGGAGCAGGTAACGCTCTCCCTCTCTCTCTCTCTCTCTCTCTCTCTCTTTCTTCTCCACACACACACACACACACACACACACACGAGGAGAGGAAGGAGAGCCAGGTATGCTCCTTCCCTCTCCTCACTCTCATGTTCCCTTCCCCTCTTTCTCTCTCCCTCTCTCTCTCTCTCTCACACACACATACACACACACACATAGTGTTTTTGAGAGAGAGAGAGAGAGAGAGAGAGAGAGAGAGAGAGAGAGTAAAAACATAAACAAAAACGCACACACACATACATAAACAAAGAATGCACACACACATTGAGAGAGGAAAAGAGAGAGAGAGAGCATGCATAAACAAAAAAGACACACATTGAGAGAGGAAAAGAGAGAGAGAACATGCATAAACAAAAAACGCACACATTGAGAGAGGAAAAGAGAGAGAAAATATGCATAAACAAAAAAACGCACACACATTGAGAGAGAAAGAGAGAGAAACTAATTTAACGTCGTAGGAAACTAATTAAAATTAAAAGACCTAAAGATCTAGCCGACGAGGAGTTGAACTCAAGACCTATTATTCAAGAGGGAAATGGCATAACCAATCTATCATACTTGGCATGGGTGATAGAAAGGTTATACCATTTATCTCTTTTTATTGGCACACACATCCACACACGCGCACACACACAAGAAGAAAAGAGTTATAACGTCGTAGGAAACTATCCTAAAAGATGTTAAAGATTAGGTTAGATGTAGACTTACGTTAAATTAGATTTAGGTTTATTTAAGTTAAATTAGATTAAATTTAGGTTTATTTTTAATTAGATTTACGTTTATTTACGCTAGATTTAGATTTACGTTATATTAGATTAGATTTAGGTCTCCATAGACTGCGATGCCTGCATGAAGCGGGTGAAGAAAGCCCTCAATGGAATATAGGGTATTGCTGCCTTCACTCATGGTGGGCTCCATCGATCCAAAAGTACTGGTGAAATGTCTTCAGAAGATAGGGAAGAAGGTGGATCTTCAGGGCGGCAAGAGTCACTACATCCCCGACACAATGACCATCTAGACAACCTCTAGTCATTCAACAGCAACTTCAAAGTTAGTAACAAGAGCAAGAACGGTCTAAAGGGCCAATTGCTGTCGTCAGATGTGGATAGAGATGAGGCAGCGTCACCGCCGGAAGTTAACTCTCACATCTTTAGTGATGAGAATGCCAACTCTTGCCGAGTTATGTGAAAAATTATGTGTTAAATCAGTTTTAAGGTTCTTATAATCCCTGTTAGTTTAGTTCTTTGTTTTTAATATAACATAATTTACGTTAGATTTAGATTTATGTTATGTTAGATTAGACTTAGGTTTATTTAGGTTTACCCCCACACACACACAAGAAGAAGAGAGTTTTAACGTCGTAGGAAACTATCCCAAAAGACGTTAAAGATTAGGTTAGATGTAAACTTACGTTAAATTAGATTTAGGTTTATTTTTAGTTAGATTTACGTTTATTTAGATTTACGCTTATTTACGTTAGATCGAGTCCACGCAAGAATTACTTACGGTTTAGGGTTTAGAGTTAGACGAACAGTGAAAAGATCTACTGTGAAAAGATGTTAAGATGCTGTGAAGTGCTACAGCTAGAGAAGAGGCAAAGGGGTTTTTTCCACTACATGCAGTATCATGTAGACGTGGGTCTGTAGATTTCTTGTACCCACAAATATAGGTATTGACCAATAAAGACGAGATTATAACCCGGTGGTTCTGATCTCCGTGCACCTCTAGACCGAGGTGTGCGGGGATTGGACATGACTAGAGAATGTGAGGTAAAGAGGGAGAGAGAGAGAGAGAGAGAGAGAGAGAGAGAGAGAGAGAGAGAGAGAGAGAGAGAGAGAGAGAGATAAGACGAAGAATGCCAATAGAATATTAAATTTGTTGTCCAGGTTATAAGATTTTTATCATCATTATGAGTAGTGACGAGGATGTGGGACCGTCCAACTGAAACACCTATCTCTCAACGAGGGTCTTATGTCCTTGTTATCAATGCAAGCATGCTGTGCGACGGACAAGACGTGTTTCTTTGCAGCACGTTCGCGAATTTGGGGAGTTCGATCCATCTATTATAGATCGAGTTGTTGCCAATTATAACTCGTTGGACTCTGACGCTGGCCAACAAGCAGCAATCTTGCAACCCAATAGACGTGTTCGCAGGCGCTTTGGTCAAGCAGCATATATGAGGCCACAAGATGTAGCCTCTGACAGCTCGGGGGATGATCATGTAGAGCACATTCCCAACGAGGCAATGTTTGAGCCCGAGATTGATGAAATGATCGAGACGATCATGGATTCAGAAAGGCTTATCTATGATGATATGAAAAGTGAAGCCGATACGCCATTGTATAATGGAGCACGTATGTTTAGATTGAAAGCACTCCTGGTTCTTCTCAACATGCAGGCAAAGTTTGGATGGAGTGACACTAGCGTCACAACGCTTTTCAGGTGATCTATTACAATTAATTTACTTTAATAAAACTCTAAATGTATAATGATCTGATAGATTTTTACACGACTGTATCGTATTTTTATGTTGTGTAGATTGCTTAAAGAGCACATACTACCAGCTGACAATGTGATGCCAGATTCCCGAGATGAAGCAAGAAAGATTTTGTGAAACTTGGGGATGGATTACAATTCTATCCACGCTTGTCCTAATGACTGCATTCTTTTCAGAGGGGAATACATAGACATGGAGAAGTGTCCGTAATGTGATTCCGAAAGATATCCAGTAGATCTCCACGGGACAAAAATTCCACAAAAGGTTTTGCGACATTTTCCTCTGCTTCCTCGCATCAAGCATTTCTTCGAATGTAAGTCCATGGCCGCCCTAGCATCATGGCATGAGGAGAATAAATCTTCGGATGGTGTGCTACGAATTCTTGCAGATTGCGCAGCTTGGAAACATATAGATGGAACATGGTCGGATTTTGCCAGGGAAGCTCGAAATTTGCGCTTAGGCCTGGCTATGGATGGCGTAAATCCATTTGGTCAAAGATCAACATCTTACAGTGTATGGCCCGTTGTCATCGTCAACTACAACATTCCCCCGTGGTTGACTACGAAGAAGGAGCACCTATGGCTAAGCTTGATTGTGCCAGGGCGATATAAAGTGGAGAATATGGATGTGTATCTTCGTCCACTATTGGAAGAGCTACAACAATTGTGGATTGGCATAGAGGTGGTGGATATGAGCCGACACACAGGACGACGGAATTCTTTGATCAGAGGCATTCTAATGTGGACCATGCATGACTATCCCGGGCTAACAGAATGCTCAGGTGATCTATTGACACTCCTCACTCAGACACTGTAAATCTTGTTTTTTCCCATAGTTGATCTATTATCATGTGTATACATGCAGGGCTTCAAACAAGCGGATACAGAGCATGTGTCACATGTGGACCTAGACTGAATGCACGTAGGGCGCCCTCACTGAAGAAGCAAATCTACAAAGGTCATCAAGCGTATCTTCCAGAGAATCATGTGTTACGCGACGGCTTTTTGGGAAGAGAGCCACCACGGATGTCTGCACAAGCATGGTTAGAGCAGAAGGAGATGTGCGATGACGGATTGCCTCCAGGGATGAAGAGACTATCTCTATGGTACGAGTTACCATACTGGCCCCGACTCATGATCAATCACTTGCTCGATCCAATGCACATATTCAAGAATGTGGGTAATCTACTATGGGACCATCTGACCGGTAAGAAAGATACTTTGGGAGCCAGAGTTGACCTTAGAAATGTGGATCGTATGGAGCAATATTGGCCGCAAACAGCGTCTGATGGATCGATAAAACTCCCTAAAGCACCATGGATTTTCACAGGAGCCCAAGAACGCAAAGTAAAAGAGACCATTCGATCTTTGCGGACCCCCACTGGCGTAATGCACTCGCTCCGAACGTGTTTTACTAAAGAAGGAAAGCTTACCGGTTTGAAGTCACACGATTGGCATAAAATGTGTTAGGTACGTTCATAGTGGACTCTAATATCATTGCATAAAATGTGGACTTTAATATCATTGTTGCACATACTTTACAGTTTATTTTACCGGTTTCCATTGAGGGATGTTTGTCTTTCGACATCCGTAACACAATCTACAAACTTGCAAAGCTGGTGCAATGGATCTCACAAAAGGAGATCAACGTAGACTCCATACCATTCGCCAAACTAAATGCTGCGGAGCTTGTGTGCATGTTTGAGAAACATTTTCCTACTACCATGCTAACCATTCAGGTGCATCTTCTTGTTCACATAGTTGATGAGGTGGAAATAGCTGGCACAGTTCATTCCAGATGGATGTTCTTCTTAGAATGTTTCATGAAATCGCTTAAGGGATATGTGCGTCAAAAGGGACGTCCGGAGGGTAGCATGGCAGAAGGTTGGTTGGTATCAGAGTCCCTAGTGTACATTGGAGAGTGGCTAGACGGATTTGATAAAGCCCAGGACACGCTATGGCGAACCATAGATGATGAGCGCATATCTGGGATTGTCATGTGCAATCTCGGTGTTGAGAAGAAGATGACGGAAGATCTAGAGGCTAAAATCAACCGATTTTGCATGCTTCACAATCCAGCGATGCAAAAGTGGATTTCACAATATGAGGATGCAAAGCAAGAGCGACAAAGGGCACGAATCGAGTGGAGACGGGGAAGACGACCACCGATGCACTATCCAACGGTTCTGGAGAGCCTACCAACCTTCATGAGCTTAAGATGGTTGCACAACCAATTGAAAAGCGCACAACAATGCGATGACGAAGTGACTGAGGAAGAGTGGGAGTACTCTCGGGGTTGCGCGACCAAGGTAAGTTTGCAATGTACGACTAGCTAGTGACTTTATTTCTAAATGTTTGAACGGCCACTCATAATCTTTGTTCGTTGTAGTATAAGTCATACACAGCAGCATGGTGTAAAGGTCGACATTTTAGGGTGGAACGAATCGACAAAAATCGTTTTACTCAAGATTGTGGAATCATGGCAAAATTTGAACAGTCTAATCGACGACGTTCCTCTGATGCAGATCCTGTGGTGGCGGAACTCACTTACTTCGGCACGTTGCAAGAGATTTTGAGGATCGATTACAGAGGATTTTTTGTCGACTTGTTCGACGTGCAATGGTTCAAGATAATCATGGAGGGTCGCAATGCTACTGTGCGTAGAGGAGAGTCTGGTTTTCTTGAGGTGAATTCTACTAAGAAATGGACTGACCTAAGAGACACTTTCGTACTACCCGAGCATTGTGAACAAGTAAGTATGTAAATAGTTAACATCCCCCTTTTACAAGTTATGTGCTTGAAAGCTCTCATGTAAGTTATGTGGCTCTGGCAGGTAATATTTCATCCTACAAAGTCTACATCAAACTGGTGGTACGTCATGGAGGTAGCCCCTCGTAGTGCAAGGACATATGAAGGCTACCATGTGCCAATCACAACGGCATCAATGGAGGAGATCAGAGAAGATGCTCAATCAGAAGCCGCTGCGGTGGTGCCAGACGAGCATCAAGATGCTACTACTCTATATGGGGTGCATGCAGAGGAGCTACAAAATGAAACAGAGGATATGTGTTTAAACGGAGAGCTCTATATAGATATAGGAAGTTATGCTGAGTTATGCGAGGATGAGAGAGAGATCTCTTAAAGCCACAAATATTGTATTTGAACAATTTTGCTCCGTGTTGTAAAAGCTCTGGCTCTCTAAGTACCTTCCATGGTGTATAACGCTCTTTTCTACTCGCGCTCATATCTTTTGATTGAAAATTCTGAGTTTTCGACTTGCCTCTTCTATCACTCAATTCATTGCGTCATTGTATTTATATGCGTCATTACGTCATTGTATTTAATGGTCTTTGCGTCATTGTCTACTCTATTCATTCAATATTAAGTTTAAATATTCGTGTGTTTAATGCAAGGTTGGATGATGAGGAGTTTCTTTCTTCTTTGTCACCGCAGCAGAGACAGTGGTACGTGGAGCGTCATCGCTCTGGCGCATCATCGCGCGTTCCTACTCCATCCGCATCTCCCTCTATTTCGGAGCATTCGGCGCGCTCCGAAGCTTCGGCGTCGACGAGACGAGCTTCACACTCGTCTAGACACCGGCGCTCTAGTGGTGGCGGTTGTTGTGAGGATTCTGCCACCGATGCCTCCACACCGCCTCGTGTTCGACGAGGCTCTTTACCCTCCCCTTCTTTGTTCGCCCCCACACCAGCCACAGCATTGCCATCTACGCCAGGTTTTGCACGGCTGACTGTTCCTAGCAGCTACACACCTCTACCTACTCCGCGAGGAGCCACCCCACTCGACACTCCTCACTTCGGGGCCCAGACGCCGGTGGAGACACCTGACGTCCGTACCCCCATCGACACGCCGCTAGAGACCCCTGCCGGGACACCCAGGTTCACGCGTCACCGGCCAGAGGGCTTGCCTTACTCCGTCGACTTCAGCGGCGGCATCATCATGGATGATGACGGCAAGAAGGTGATCTCGCGCATGCGTGGTCTTTGCTCTCAGCTGTTTAGACACTACATACTAAACAAATGGAGTGAAGTACCAAGTGATTTAAAAAACAGAGTCATCAGCATACTTCATGATGAGTTTCCCGTTCCAACACGGGATTAGCGCTTCAATGAAGACCTGATGAAGATTCGAATGCGCGAATACTGCAAACAAAAGCGTTCCGAGGTGCAAAAAGCAATCAAGCATGGGTGGAACAGGCCAGATTGGCTAGATTGGCTTGCCAAAGAAGATTGGAAGAATGCAAAGAAAGCAGCGCGCGAGAATCCCGACAAGTGGAAGCAACAAAAGGAGGCAGCCAGAGCGCGAGTAGAGGCAGGGAGCTCGCACCACTTGGGGAGCGGTGGATGGGCATCATTTGAGGCCGATTTTGTAAGTGTTTTCGCATTGCTCTTTATGTTCGATAGTTTAGGGTTTATGAGTTTTTTAATTCTAACATAATGAATTCTTTGTATGTTTTGACAGTGGTCGATGACAGGACGTGATCCCACACCGTACGAGCGCGAGTACGCAGGCAGGAAGGGCTTAAATGCCCTGATGGACATTCTCAGTTCTCGCGGCGGCATGGTTAGTATTAGGGTTTACTCTTTTCTATTTTTTGTATTGTTTTATAAATGTCCTTATATGTTTATACTTACTGAAAGCTTTCTTATTGTCTTTTTTTGCAGAATCCGACAGATACGCCGCTTGGACGCGATGAGACGTCTGACTAGACGACGTCAGTTTAGCCGTAGCTAGATAGCATTAGTTTAGGGTTTCTCATAGCTTATGTATCATGAGACGGATTTTATACGTCTTTTTGAACCATGTATATTATTACATTTGTCACCGCAGTTCATTTTGCCAATCAATTCTTTATGCCTATGATGTTGTACAATTGTCATTATTACATTTGCCAATCAATTCATTTTGCCTATGATGTGTACAATTGTCAATTTTGCAAACAATGCGTCTTGTGGGTGACTATTTTGGGTCTATTATCTACCCTTGCACTTTTTTTAAAAAGTGAATCAAGTACAATATGGTTGATGGGTGGTAGGGCATTCAATGCCCTGTCACCAAAAAAAAATTCTCTCGGGCGTCGCTATAACCGTCGCTATTTATGGCTCTGTAACGTCGCTATGAGCGTCGCTATAGAATTCTGTGTAAACGTCGCTATAACCGTCACTATGACCGTCGCTATGAGCGTCTCTATATAGCGACGCTGATAGCGACGCCTATAGCGACGCATATAGCGACGCTCTCGTAGCGACGCTATTAGCGACGGTTGTAGCGACGCCGGGGGTTATAAAAACCCAGTGTATTTCCGTTGCTAACAGCGTCACAAGAGCACACAACCTCTTGTAGTGTACCAAAGTCCACTTGTCGCCATACTTTACTCTGTAGTAGCACCCATGCGTGTTGACACGGGTGCGTCAGTACCTCGTTCTTTACGTCTGGAAGGGGAGTAGGTTGGTAAGAAGGGACCGTAGAAGAAGGTGCCATCAGTGCAAGTCTCTAGACGTACAGAGTCCCTCCTTGGGTCTTCCATGGCGTGGTCTACTGAGAAAGACCGCAGGCCGCAAGCTGTTGCTGGAGATACTCGTCTCTCAAGAGAGTGTGCATTGGAGGTCTGGATCTACCACTGTCGAAGGAATCTTGTAGATGGGCAGCACCTCCATAGGTGTAAGAGGGCCATGCCTGCTCAAGAGTCGGGTCCACTAGAGGACGTCCACCTTGGATGGTGGCCCATCTAGGACGCGAACCAGCCAAAGGAAGTGAAGTAGGGGGCCAAGTGTCAATAGTTTGATTGCACCTCTTTAGATATCATCACAATTTCAACCGTAGTAAAACCAAGGGTACGTTGCGGTAATCCATACATGAGTGGATCATAAACCACAACGCCACAATTAAAAAGAGACTATACCCAAGAGAAAGCGTTAAACCATCTAATGCTATGCTCCGTTCCTTAGTGTCTATATACATGCAACATACACACATATATACATATACACATGCATACATATCTATACGTAGATATGTACATATACACACATTCTCTCTCTCTCTCTCTCTCTCTCTGTCTAATCTTCATCTCTCTTTTTAACCTTTACCTCTCTCTCGCTCTCTCTTCTCTCTCTATATCTCTCTTTCTCTTCTTTTTATTTTCCAAACCTGCTTTCTTTCTCTCTACTCTCTATACTCTAAACCTACTTTTTATTTCTTCCTATATTTTGGATTTCCTATCTCTACTCTCTCTCTCTCTCTCTCTCTCTCTCTAATAGATATCTCTATTTATACTTTTATTTTCTCTCTCTTTTTAATTTCCTTCTCTTTCTCTCTCTTTACCACTCTACTCTTTTTCTTTATCTCTTTTTTTATTCTATTCTTTCATTCTTTTATTTACATTTCTATTTTCTACTTAACACTTCATTAGTCTTTTTTATCTTTTTTTTAAACACAATCTCTTTCTTTAATCTTTATTCAAGTTTCAAGTAAGCTCAATCTACAAGCAAGTTGACTTACAAACAAAGTGCGTTTTCTACAACAAATGTCGTACGTTTAATCTACTCTACCAATCGATTTACAAGAAAAAACCCTAAACCCTACATCTAATCTACTCCTACAAGCAAATGGAAGAGGTATGTGCGTCCCTATTTTTCTTCTTTTTTTAATCTTTTTTGTTTTTTGTGGTATAATACAATAGGGAAAGAGAGGAATCTTACCATACACCGAGCAAGCTTTACTGAGCAAATGGCAAAACCGAGTGAGACCCACCACAAAGACTGAACACTTGAAGCCACTAAACACCAGTTTTAGACAAGATTTCCTTCCCTCTGTCTATGCTAAGGGTGTAGATCTATGGTTGTAACACATTACATGCCTTATAGGTGTCTAATAGGTTCATTGTTCTAATGGGATGCTTTTTGCCTCCTTTTTGCTTGGCACAACGTTATCCTTATGTTGTCAGCAAGAGAAAATGGTGACATGTAGTGTGGTGTGGTGCACACACACACACACAAGCCTTGCTCAACATTGTTGATATTTAGAACACTTGATGTGTAGTCTACGTCCTCAAGTCGGAAGGACATTATGCAAAGCCATGGTTCTTCGATGCTTTAAGGTGAAAATTCAAATTTAGTTCACTAGTGTGTCTTTTAAACTCTACAAGCCTAAATGAGGTTCGTTCCTCTCTCTCTCTCTCTTTCTCTCTCTCTCACACACACACACGCACACACACACATAAGAGATCTTGTGTTCAACTCTCCTCATTGGATAGATCTTTAAGGTCTCTTCAGATAGTTTCCTACAACGTTAAAATTCTCTTCTTCTTCTCTCTCTCTCTCCTTTAAAAAAAAAAAAAAAAGTAAATTCTCTCTCTCTCTCTCTCTCGTAACCAAAGAGTAGATAATTTCAAAATCCAGTAGATTACGGGTAACAAAAAGAAGTGACTTTTGAGCAAGGTCTTCATAAGAGGATTAATATTTAAGCAAGAAAATTTTGCGCCTTATTATCCATATATACTATGTAGTTGAGCAAGAAAAATATGTGCCTTATTATCCATGTCTACTATGTAGTTGTAGCTGGTCGGCCTTAAATTGGTAGCCGTAATCGTAGGTTTTGATGCCGCACTTATGACATTTGCGAGCCCGCAGCTTGTTGAAGGCGTCGATCATCTGAGGTCGCACAGATTACTAAAGTCCTTGGCACCGCCCGTGAAGTAGAGATTGCCAGGCTGAATGGCTTGGCGCATGGAATCGCACTGACTCTATGCCACCCCACGGCATAACGTGGACCCTACACAAGAGTAGGAGACCTGCATGACCTTGACCACAGCTCCGATCATCAACAACAACATAGCTGTAAGCCCTACCTGTGCTCCCTCACCATGATAGAGAAACATTTTTCCGTCTATTGTGTAGTCGTGTCCCTCCCTCTCTCTCTCTCTCTCTCTCTCTCTCCCCCCTAGAAGTAATGCTTGTGCGCATTCGAGCGCATGCCTCTCTCTCTCTCTCTCTCTCTCTCTCTCTCTCTCTCTCTCTCTCTCTCTCGGGATGTAGAAATATCTTTATAGGTTAGAGGTTTTGGAGGGCATGAAGTCCATACTCCCAAAAGGGATTGTTTTGTCAACAAGCCTAGGTGACGTACATGCTGGGCCAGATCTTGCATGGGTGGCACAAAGTCAGTGGTTGACAGTGGTGGTCAAGGGCTGCTAGTCAGTGTGGGTGTCAATATAAAGCAGTGGTAAGAGTAGGCAACGATTGCCACAGGTAGAAGGAGCCGCTCACCGGGTGGAATCCCCCAATCTTGGCATTACAACTAGGGTTGAGCCACTTGAGGGGACGGAGCACAATGTCGACTGGGTCAATGGACCATGATCATCAACTGCCTTCCGGATTGTCCCATCTATGTTTTCTGCAAACCCTACTTTTCTAGGGCTTTATAAAGTTGGGTTTCCCAATTCTGCTTTGACGTGAACAATAGGCCAATGGGAGAGAACGTTGCGCCATGTAGGTTTTACGATGCTAGATCTTTGAAGGTGATTAGTGAGGACACTCTTAAAGGAAAAGGGTGCTCATAATGAATCTCATGAACAACGCATTTTGAAAATTAAAAATGTTATGTTGTCATTTTCCTTTGACATCGCTTCCAGTATATACACCCACTGGTTGCAAAGCTACGAACATGTTGCGGAGGAGATCCTTGTTGTGAGTTGTAGTAATAGAGTTTCTAGATGCACTAGCCTCCAAGTCTTGAGTCCTTTTTGGTATTTCTTTCTGTGCTCACAAGCTGGACATTAGGTTGCTTTTATAGCTACCCCTTTGGATAAGACTACATTTGTGATGAGCCATGGGCCAACTTTTGGATGTGGTTTTAATAACTTACCGTTACGTTGGAGTTGGTGAGCATGCAAATGGAACCTCTATCTCCATGTCAAGGCTCCTTCACCACACTAATCATCTCACTCTACAAGCCTCGGCATTTTATTCCTACCTTTGATAAGCCAATTTGTGTATGTTACCTTCAGTACTTACTACATTTTATTAGCCTAGATAACTTAAGCAAGTACACATTTTATGTCAAGTTTTTGACAAGATTCGCTCAAAAACATGTCTCGCTCGGTTTTGTTCGCTCGAGATATGTAACTCCCCAAAGGGAGGGGGTTATGTGCTTACTTTGACTTGTAGGTTAGGTTGCCGATTAGGTTGAGCGTCTTATGTCATTCGCGGTAAGCCCTTCTCCAAGAAAGCCTTTCTCCTTCATGTGTGTGTGTGTGTGTGTGTGTGTGTGAGAGAGAGAGAGAGAGAGAGAGAGCGAGAGAGCATGCAAGTGTGATGGCGAAGGAAGGTTGAGAGCATAGTATGTTGCAAAAACGTGGCATACTCTACTTTGCCTTTCTTTATTAGGTGCCAGATATTACTGCAATAGTTGTCGCGCTTATTATTGCGACTACTACATCATTATATTTTTTAAACGGTTGGAAAAGTATCCAAGGTAGCATGAGGGTACAAACCACCTCCCTCTACCCTTAGATTGCATGATAACTTATATGTAGCCTTTTTAATTTTTCAACACATATCTTTTTTAGATTGATTCTTTAATTACTTTTATACTAGTCACTATTGAAAAATTAGCCCCTCTACTCTAGTAACTATTCTAACTATAGAGCATATGTACTTTTTTTAATTTTAATGTTTTTTTTAAAAATAAATCATTTGCTATCATAGGGATTTTAAAAGTAGTTCTAATTGTGATTTTTAATTTATTGTAGTGTTTTGAACTAATCTTCACATCTTTATGCGTGTGTAGGACGATTGGGATGATCGTGGCTCTCCGAACATCTCCAAACATGATTAATGGCTAAAGGACAAACTCCTTTGTCCTTGTGTCAAGTGAAGGGAAATCCCTCGCTTGAGGCGCATTGCTTTGGAGCATGTGAAGAACGAACGGCTTTGGCATCCTTGAAAAAGCGCACGAGTAGATGAGAGTGCAGTCCCCCCCTCGCTTGAGGATGCCTCCCACTGGCTATGTTCAGTGGTGGTGCTCTGACACGCAAGGTTGAAAGAAAGCGATAAGAGCGATTGGGTGAAGGCATGGTGCATGGTGACCCTCCCAGTAGCTCTACTTCGATAGCTCCTCCACACATGTCTTAGGGACACTTTGAGCTTGAGGATGAGCACATGTTCAACATAATGGATGAGTTATTGACTCATGAAGGCAACATGTACGAGGAAGATTGTAGACCATACACTCAACGAAAACATAAATGGAGAACAGGTTGTTGCCGAGTGCTAGAACACCTCTTTACGAGAGTGCACAGTATTCAGTGCTCCGAGGCATCTCGTTGGAAGTCCTCAACTTGCAAGAAAAATTTGGTTGGAGCAATTCAAGTGTAGATGCAATCCTTGGGTAAGTTCTATCGATGTCTTTTAATACATGGAAGTCCCTTCATGACGTAGGCTTGAATTTTGTACTAATAATATTTTTTTGTTGTAATTTGATGGGAAAAATGCTACCTAAAGATCACATGTGCCTCCAGATTTCTCATGAGCTAGATCGTATGTCACGGCACTTGGCATGAAGCATGAGAGCATCCATGTGTGCGTCAATGATTGCATACTATACCGCAATGAGCACGCACATGCTACTTCATGTCCTATGTGTGGGGAAGCACGCTATAAGATCGGAGTGAGCAGGCCGTACCTACCCCGCAAGGTATTGAGACATTTTTCACTAATCCCTCGCATTCAACACATGTTTAAAAGCAGGTCTACAGTGGAGCTTCTCACATGGCATGCCAACGACCGCTCAAACGATAGAATGATGCGTCCCTTCCGATTCACCTACATGCAAGCACATACCTAAGGTCAAAGGACTTTTACACTAACTATTGGAGGTCTTCAATGAAGCTAACCCTACTGTCTTATGATCCATTGGTTAGCCTTTCTCTTTGATAGACCATCTCTCATTTGGGCCCCTTTACCATTGGCTCCGTGTTGAGATAGATCTATAAGCACATGTCTATATCTTAACCCTTGGTCTTGTTTATTCTCCCGCATTAAGTGATCAGTTTAATATGAGAAAATCATTTGGGTTGGTTAGATATTAAATTTTATGACAGTGCAACAGCTTGAGAGCACTTGTACCAGAAGGAGATGAGAAGTGATTGTGTGTCAATCATGTACTTGGTCATCAAATCGTCCAGTGCAACCTCGCAATGTATGCCGTCCACCTCTTTAACATACCACCCTCTATCAAGAAACTTGTCACAGAAGCAAGTGTCTAGAGATTTACCTACTAGCATTATCTTTGCAACATGTATGTGGCAGGTGCATGTGAAATAGTTCTACAAATAAACTTATAGGATAGAAATTAGCAATCTTTACCAATTTTGTGGGTACAAAATTTTGTAGGGACCTCTGCACATCCCTAAACAACTTGCTTCAGAGAGGTTCACACACTGTGGTGTCCAAGATTGGCCAGTCAATACAGCTCCAATTGGTAGGGAGAGGGAGTTTAACCAAAGTACCTTTTTTATTTCTCTGGTTGAGCTGGTAGAAGTGCTCGTAGAAGAAAATGCCCTGATGGAGTGGGATCGTGCTAGCTAGGGTGGATGAAAGAGGAACATCATGCACACAAGTGAGTGTATGTTGGCTAGATTATCACTCAAGTGAATTAGGTTCCAAGATCAATTAACTTGGACTCATAAACACGATCTTTGAGTTGTTGCTAAGCCATCACTAGCTCACCACAAACAAGAGATATGTAATGCAAAATACGCTTGGTTTATTCATTCATGAAATGATATTTAAGTAGCTCTACACCCTTGGACCAATACATGTGGGATAATTTCACCTCTTCTCTCCTTGACTCACACTCTGGTGACTCTTGGACAAAGCTCACACCTAACAATCCTCGGCTTGAGGTTTGGACTAGGAAGAAACTAAAGAAAGTGACATCTCTGGCACACTCCAATCCAGGAGCAAAAAGAACATCTCCAATCCAGGAGACCATCCCGAAAGCAAGAGACATACTATCTCTAATCCAACAGACACTCAAAACATCCCCTCAAACAGATGTATAAAACTGAGACCAAGCTAGTCCAAGCTATCTCCAAACAAATACAACTGAAGAGGAAAGACAAAACAAAAAATCTAGAGAATGTCGTCATAGACTAGAAGGCTATTGTTGCCTTCTTCTTCATCTTCGTCTTTGCCTTCTTTTGCCAAATAGACTTTGGGCCTTGCATTTTTGTTGGTGCTACCCCTGTCCTTTTTGAAACACTTGGAAGGAAGGTGACCTTTCTTTCCGCAGATGCTACAAGTCTTCGATGCTAGATAGTCCTTTGCTATGTGCCCTTATTTGACACACTTGAAACACGTTTTGTTACTAGACCTAACTGCAAAATATCCTCCCCCTGAAGTAGCATTGCTTCCTTGCTTCTTCTCCTCTGGCATTAAAGAGTAGATTACATCTTGGAAATCTGGTCTTGGATACTTCTCCTCAATGATGGTCATTTTTTGTCAAAGCTAAGTGGTAGAGAATCTTCAAACTATAAATGGTAACTAGAGAGGAGAATGAAAATAACATACCAAAAATCTCTCCAAGCCCAGAATAGTTGTGCATAGTCCACATAAGGATTCCCCTCACAATGGCTTCTCTCCTCTCCT
The DNA here is from genome assembly GCF_014529385.1 of Adiantum capillus-veneris. NCBI lineage: Eukaryota > Viridiplantae > Streptophyta > Polypodiopsida > Polypodiales > Pteridaceae > Adiantum > Adiantum capillus-veneris. The sequence goes on from NC_140956.1 coordinate 120,750,887, forward strand.
TTGCAAGTGAGACATATACAATGGGATGCCTCTCCACCATAACTCCTCCAAGTCCTCAATGAGGGGCTTGAGGTAGAAATCAATATTCGCCATCTTGTACTTCCTTGGAACAAGCAAGGAACGAAGTATATTTCCCTTCTTGGTTGTCTCACATGGTGGAATATTTTAGTTGATGATCACCATAGGCTAAGTGCTCCATGAACTGAACTTGGTGCCAAAGAGATTGACACCGTCGCTTGCCACCCCAAGCCTCAAGTGTCAAGGCTCTAGTGGAAATTTTGGCCACTGAGTCTCTATAGCTAGGGCTGAGCTTGAGGTGAACCCGGCCCAAGCTTAAGGTGCTTGAGGTGCTTGTCGTGCTTGATGACTAAGGTGCTTGATGATTGAGATTCTTGAGGTGCTAAGGTGCTTGATGATTGAGATTCTTGAGGTGCTTGTCATGCTTGAGATGCTAGGCTATACTTGAGGTGAGAACCCAGTCCAAGCTTCAAGTGCTTAAGGACCAAGCTTGTCGTGGGAACTGAGCTTGAGGTGTCAAAAAGTCAAGATTCAATCCCTACCAAGAGGGGGCGAGCCCTACAAGAGGGTGGATGAGAGAGAACACCCACACACTTACACAAGGTATGTTTGGTACAAAGAAAGAAAAAGGGACACTTGTCAAGTTTCTCCTCATGTTTCTCTCATGGTGTGCTTGAAGCCTATTGGTTGGCCACCCAAGGAGTCCAATGATAATTTAGGAGATTTGATTAATTTTCTTTGCATTTATCAAGTCATCTCTCTCAAAGGGGAAAGGGGGACACTTGTCCCAAGGCTACCCTTGTTGCTTGTAATGCCTCCTGCTTGTGATTGGCTAGGCCTGGAGGGTTCCAATGCTTAAGCTTATCATCTTCTCTATCTTCATTACTATACTATTATGTATGCTAGCAAGAAGAGTTATGATAAGTGAGGAGCTAATTCTTTCTCTTATGAAATGTTTCTTCTTCCTCTTCCCTACCCTCATTCCCTGCTAGCTCTCTCCACCTTTGAAGGTGTTTGAGGTCTTGGGACTGAGGCTTGTTATAGTTAAAGATTTCTTCAAAGTTTATGTTATGCTTGTGATACATGAAGCTTTACATTTACATTGCATCACCTAGGTCACAAGGAACACAAATATTGTATTGTAACAAGTCTCTCTTAATGGGAGAAATCATAATACAAATGCCTATTGGAGGGGGGACCGGCTCCACATAAATCCGGTCCTCAATTGTTGTCATGTTCTCTAAATTCTCTCTCTTGCAAAGTATTGTTCATGCCAAGCTAACTAATTGCTATGATTATGTTGCTATCTTCAACTATGTTCACCCGCTATGCTCACAAAGTAATTTCTCAAAAGTACTCTCATTAATTTTCGCTACTCTCGAGTTAAATAGGCCAATTCCATTACATTGGTATTAGAGCCTTTGAAAACTCTACGAGTTTCCATCATGAAGCAATTCCTTGCAAGCGATGCAAAGGACAAAGAGCTTACCGAATGTCGCAGCTTGAAGCTTCTCTCTCATGAGTCTATCCACAAGTATGTAGACAAGTTTTGGGATTTACATCTCAAGGAAACTGTCTTTCAAAAGATAGACTTTGCCGAGCAAAGGAAACAATTTTGTGCGGGATTACCTGAAGAAATGGCCGAATACATCAACTCTCAACGGCCTGGTTCTATTGGTGAAGTAATCCATCACACCATGGTTGCTTCACGCATCAATTTCCATCAAGGGCCTAGACGGAATGTCAAGCCCATGGAAAACAAAGACAAAAATGATGTAAAGGGGAAAACCAATGCTCAAAATTCTTCCCAAGGCACTTCCAACAACAACAACAATCGGTCCAAGGAGAAGGGAGTTTGCATAGGCAAAAACAAACTCTCTCCTGAAGAGCTTGAAGCTTTTCGCAAGGACCATAAGTGTTTCAAGTGTGGGAAGCAAGGACATGGCTATCGTTCTTGCCCCAAAAAGAATGCTTGCAGTGAGACTCCTAGGGTTTCCACCCGGCATCGAAGCTCTAAAAGGGGATGCTCATTGCAAAGGATTATCACTTTCCTATGCTTGGGGAAAGGTAAGAGAGCATGATGTCTTCATCTTGTTTGACCCTGGATCTACTCACAACTTCATATCAATGGAGTTGGCCACCAAGTTGGGCATTCAAGCTTTCAAGATGGGAGATATGGTAATGGCTGACACAACTTTTAAGGGACAGCAAGCCTCCGTTACTCCCTTGATTGGGAAGTTAAGGCTTCATGTCCAAAGCTATGTTGACAAAGAAGACTTTTTCATCTCTCCTCTCCAACATGAGGATGCTATCCTAGGGGCGCCATGGTTTGATCGCATGGCTACCAACATGAAGTTCCTTGAAAGGAGAATCTACTTCACCTACAAGTGAAAGAACATGTATATAGATGCTAGTGAGCGTGGTTACACCATTTCACTTGTAAATCCTCCTCCTTTTGATAAATCAATGAAAAGCTCATTTTTTGCGTACATGATTTTTGTCAAAGAGTCTCTAAAAGATCCTAATGTTTCATCAAATCTAGATGGTAGGAATCAAGAAGAGTTAGACTTGTTTAATTTTCTAAAAGGATTCCAAGATGTGTTCATCGATGATATCCCTATGGACTTACCTCCAAAACGAGGGGATGATGACCATCGCATTGAGCTCCTTCTAGGAAGCTCATCACCTAGCAAGCATCCTTATCGAGTCTCACAAGCTAAACAAGAAGAGATCATGAGGCAAGTATAGGAATTGGTAGACAAAGGGATGGTGAGGCCTAGTTCCTCTCCCTTTTGTTCTCTAGTCCTTAGTGCGAAAAAAGATGGTACATACCGTATGTGTGTGGGGGGTTTCCAATCAATGAGCAAAGAAAACCGAGCAAAGCTAATTTCCGAGCAAATATGAGAATCACCCTTGACAAATTGATGCAAGCGCAAGCTATATTGAAGAAAATAATCATGGCTTGTTGGATACCACCACCCAACAACTCAACTCAAAAGGCAATTACCCAACACCTATTAAAGCGTATGACACCTTTAAATAAGTCACTTCTGTAAGTCACATATTTTGTCGAAGAGTTCCTATCAAATTGTTGTTCCTTACCATACATGCTTGAGTTGTCACATTGTGGTGGCATCTCAAAAGCAATATATCCATCATATTGCAATGGAAGCTCACAAACATGCTTTATTTCTTGAGCTTGACTAAGCGCGATGGTAATGTTGGTATGCAATGGTAGGCATCTAATGATATCAACTGGTATTCCTACAATGGGAATAAAGAGAGATAGGTTTTTCTCTCTTTTCCTAGATTTACTTCTGGAATTGAGCCAACATAGCGACAAAGATGAGCACAGTGAACACTCCAATGCAGATATCAATCATTACCCAAAGCTTGACGTGATAGCTGTGTCCAATAGAAAACCGTTGCAACAATTAGCTGGAGAGAGAGAGAGAGAGAGAGAGAGAGAGAGAGAGAGATATTAGAGAGGTTTCCACATCACATCATGCTTCCTTGTGATGATGGTGTTGTAGTTGCCACTATTATAGGTGCGATATTCTCATACCCATGTCAACATCATCCTTCATCCCCCCATCTCGGGGACTGAAAATGGCCATCCCTGTGATATATCATTACCTATGTGTTGCCCCAGTCGTGAAGACAGTCGTATTACTATTTGGAAACAGGAAAGTGCTGGAGCGGTTGGATCCATGTAAGGATCATGCCAAAGCTCTCGCTCGGATCCCATTGTAAACGATCAAGTGGACGATCAAGTGGGAAAGCTCCGTAAACCCGCAAGAGCCACTTCAATTCAATCTCTGCAAGATTTGGGTCTATGTGCCACCTTTGCAAAGCAGCTACTATTACCCGAATCTTTGGAATTAGATGCACCTAGCTACCAAAGGGAAGCCTACCCTCATCCTACACCTCAGGGTAAAGACAGGGGCCGTCCTCAATGCAAGCTCTTGTGAGAGCTCCATCTGTATCCTCGTGCATAATATACCCTCCTCAAAAGTGGCTAAGGCGCTCGAGCTAGGCGCCCTCCTCGCGCAAACCCTTCCAGACTCCAAAACTACGAGCTGAGCCAGCGACCATGGGGCCCCAAGCCAAACGTGGACGAGAACACAGCATATGACCGTGCTCTGTACACACTGCAGGGCTGAAAATAAGGGGATGTCTGGCTCTACAAGAGGCATGTCTCTAAGATAGGCCATCGAAGGAGCTCCAAGGCTTGGACAAACTTGAGAGCAAAATGGTCTTTCTAACCCCAACTCGACCCTGATCTCCAGCTCTAACCACTGCGTAGTCAGCACGATCAGAGAGAGAGAGAGAGAGAGAGAGAGAGAGAGAGAGAGACCTTCACAGCGCTTGCGACACACAAAAAGAGAGGGAAATGCGTCCAGGGTGGTGACCTCTTGCAGTGATTTGCCTCTGCAGGCTTTATCCGACTGTTCACTGTGGTTGCGAAGTTATCCTTGATTTCTTGCCCTAGATCCTCCTTCCCGCCATCACACAGCAAAGCCACCAACGCGTTACCTGCGTAGATGTTGGTATGCTGCCATGTTCTACCTGCTCCACCTGCTACAATAGCGTGCAACTTGCAGCATAGCTCCTCCAGTCTGCTCAGTCCTTTGCCTATCTCCAATCCCACAGTCCCTGCCATTCTTGGAAGGATGAGCTCTTGAAGGGCGACGCATGTGCCTCGAAGGCCCTCGAGCAGCGTCGGCCGGATCGGCTCTAGAAGAAGCTCAACCAGCGTATCCACCACTGTGCTACTCGTAGCAGGGTCTTAGCTTCTAGCTGTAGCACGATGGTCACATACAACAGGTTTTGGATATATATCGGCTAGCTTGCGCTCGTGGCAAAGCATCCAGAGCCGGTTGCCAGTCAACTGCAACCTTGACTGGCAACCGGTTGGAAACAGTTGACTAAAAGGTCAACGTGCTCTTCACACGCACTCTTCGAACTCCCGACCTCACCCTCCAGGTGCTCTCGCTTTGCCACCATGCTACGTACGTGTGCTTGCGTGATTCTTGGAGCCTTGTCCTCATAGTGCTACACTACCTGCTGCGCCCCCAAAAAGTGCAATGACTTGCTGCGTCGGTCATGTCCACGCACACGTCGACAAGCTAGCCGATATTTAACCACAGCCCATACAACAGGCCCTACCTGGCAGGCCTTCACGATAGCACTACCCACAAACTGTCAAGCCTCGCCACACAGCTATGTCGGGTGATCAGGTGAGGCGGCTGACTTGACTCTCCTGTGAGAGAGAGAGAGAGAGAGAGAGAGAGAGAGAGAGAGAGAGAGAGAGAACCTTACGTCACTCACTCCCCACACTGATAACTTGCCTTAGCCTGCACTCCCTATGAAGACCCTACGCACAAACCTCAACAGGACAAGCTCTGTCGTGGCTCCATCTGGCTCGCTCTCTCAATAGTCTTTGCCCATGCGAAACATATAAGAACCTGTCCGCGCTGGCGCGGACTGGTTCAGCCATGTATCCTCTTGATAATGGGTTGCGCCTCTACCTGCCATGCCAACTCTCATCACGTCTCTCTCGCTTGCATAGATATCCCATAGCAGGTTACAGTCTGCAGGAGGTTGAGAGCCAAGAAGTCTCTCTCTCTCTCTCTCTCTCTCTCTCTCTCTCTCTCTCTCTCTCTCTCTCTCCCGAAAACTTAAAAAGAAGCTGCTGAAACCAGTCCGCGCCGGCGTGGACTGGTTTCAACAGTTTTTTTTTTGGGGAAATTACCAAAATACCCCTCTAATTTGAGGAAATTCCCAAAATACCCCTCAAATTTCAAAAATTCCCAAAATGCCCCTGATATTTTGTCATAAATTCCCAAAATGCCCTTCAAATTTTCCAAAATTCCCAAAATACCCCTGGTTGTGAGACTAAATTTCTCGAAAAATAATTTTTTCTGTAGGTCTTCACAAGAAGAGTGATTGTCTATCGTACAAGATGCTAAAACTACAATTTGAGTTGGTTACGTAGGCTTTGGAGATGAATTGCTTCATTATTTTTAGACATAATTGCCTTTTTTGCGATCGTAACTAGTGACAAATTACATGCTGAGCACTCAAAAACGGATCTCAATTGTCAAAACGAATGAAGATTAGAAAATCTTGAACATTCCAACCAAAATAGATACAAGGGTATTTTGGGAATTTTTGAAATTTGAGGGGTATTTTGGGAATTTCCTCAAATTAGAGGGGTATTTTGGTAATTTCCCCCTTTTTTTAAAGTTTTCGGGAGAGAGAGAGAGAGAGAGAGAGAGAGAGAGAGAGAGAGAGAGAGAGAGAGAGAGAGAGGTGAAGAGAGAGGAAAGCAAAGTAAGTCACAAAGAGAGTGAGGTTGGCAGTGCTCTGTGCCACATAGTGCGTGTGTGTTCGCGAGGGCAAAGTAAGAATAGAGAGTTATCATGGAAGGCAACACAAGCAGCAGCTCCAGGGTGGTGGCGGCACTAGTGGTGGTGATGGTGATTGCGGGCATTCTTGCCGAGAAGGAGGAGGCGGCAATCTCGTGCGGAACAGTGCGAAGCAAGCTATTTCCATGTGCAGCTACCTTACAGGAACCACATCGGCGCCCTCATCGACATCGACGTGCTGCGACGGGGTGAAGTCACTGTACTCCCTCACTAAGGGGGTGTACTCCCTCACTAAGGGGGTGAGGGTGGACCATGTCACCGCCTGCAGCGGCTACATCAAGCAGTTGTCCGCATCTTTGGGCTCTGTGCTCAAGAGCTCCAGTGTGTCCACCCTTCCTGGCCTATGCGGTGTCAATCTCGGCTATGCGATCAGCACCTCCACCAACTGTGCCACGGTTCCTTGAATGAATAGCCCTTGAGAGTAACGACGCCATCCTATAACGCCCAGGTGGCCCAACATTATATTATAACGCCTACTTATGCCAATCCCTGCCCTCCATGATGAGTACATTAGCCCCCCAGCTATCATGATATTGGCCCCCTACCAACCAAGCTACAAACAGGGTGTCAGCAACTAGCTTTGCTCCCCTCTGCCTACTCTTATACTACTATACTTGCTTTTTGGTGTATAAAATCCACCCACTTATTTCAAGTTCAAAAGAGAGAGAGAGAGAGAGAGAGAGAGAGAGAGAGAGATAGAGAGAGAGACGCTTCTCAACTCACCGAGTCACCTACAGAGTCTAGACAAAAGTGAGAGAGAGGGATAGCGAGAGAAAAAAAAAACTACTAAAATAATCTGCGCCGGCGCGGACTGTTTTTAATAGTTTTTTAGAGAGAGAGAGAGAGAGAGAGAGAGAGAGAGAGAGAGAGAGAGAGAGAGAGAGAGACTTGTGGAGCTTGCAATGGCTATCGATATTTCAAAGAACATGGTAGAGCTCAAAGCTCCGCTTGACCAAGCTACGCGACGTTGTCCGCGACCTCATGTGTGCAGAGTCTTATATCCTCTGAGATATAGACATTAGAAATGGTAGCAGCCTTGTCTACGCAATATCAAGGGAAGGCCACATTACTCCATACCTCAAAAAGTCAAAGATCATCAACTCATTATAAAGCTTGTCTAGTTTTAGCTGGGATCAAGATGTTGAAAAGTAAAAAATCTAGATATCTCTCTTAAAGGGGGCCTCCAAGGAGAAAATTGACGTGGATGTGGATTTTAAGGCAAGATCCTTGGAGTTGAAGGTCCATGATATTGATGGCAAGAACTATCGCCTAGGTGATTATCATCTGGGTGTGTTGTGTCTGTGTAAACCTATCGTACCTAAGACATGTAGTGTCATTGTTAGGCCTACTCGGATTTACATTATTTTGAAGAAGCGGGAGAAGGGCACCTAGCAATATCTTCATGGGAATGAAGACAAGTTAGAGATGTGGAGTGATGATAAAGAACCCATGTCTGGGCTCATGCAAATAATGAGGAATTTTTTACTTTGTTGCAACTTTGTACTATAGAAAGCCGAGAGCTTCATGGTAGGATAGGTGGTTTGGGGTCATGGTTAGAGTCCATGGTAGTTCTAACTTCTTTTGGAGACATCACTAATGGTATAAGGTTTTATATTCTGGTATGGAAGTAGATCCATCCACTTGATTGGTCTAGAGAGTTGGCATCAATGTTCCCAGGGAAAATCATACAAATTTCCCTTTATGGTATGTTCAAACCTAGGAAAGTTTTCCCACTAATCATCACTTTTTACAGTTTAACTCTATTTTTATGAATTCTCCAAGCGGATTTCTCCCTCATCATCTATTTTGATTTTTCAACATCCAGTGCTCACCCAAAACATTTGTGAGAGAAACTAGTGATAAAATCAGCTCAAGGCTAAGCTGAGGTACACTTTTCTGGAACATTGATTGGCATGGTAGCGGCATCAAACATCCATTTTTTGGTAGAGAGAGAGAGGTTTCTCAAATCACATATAGACATGAGCAAGAGAGAGAGAGAGAGAGAGAGAGTCGGCATGATAGCGGCATCAAACCTCCAAAAACTTAAAAAAAAGCCCAAAAAACTCAAATAAAATATTTTGTGACTGCAATATTGATAGAATGCCACATGAGATGCTGCTTATAACAAAGCTCAATGTTTGTGAGAAAGTAGCTCGGTTTTTTCTTTGCTCGAGAATGTTCACTCGCCGTTTCGTAAGACTCTGTGTGTGGACTATCGAGCACTATATCATATCACTATCAAAAACAGATTTCCCGTGCCTCGGGTAGAAGATCTGTTTGATAAGCTACAAGGCTCTACCTACTTCAGAAGGATTGACCTTAAGAGTGGCTATCATCAAATAAGGATAGTGGATGAACATATCTTAAAGACCGCGTTTTGCACAACGTTTGGTCTTTATGAATATCTAGTCAAGCTTTTTGGCTTGACTAATGCACCAGCTATCTTCAATCATTTAATGGAGAAAATTTTTAGACCGTACCGCAAATTCATTGGAGTGTTCTTTGATAGTATCATCATCTACTCCAAGTCTTTAGAGGAACATAAGCAACATCTCCAAGTGATTTTTCAAGCATTGAGGGAGAATAAGCTTTTTCTCAACCAAAAGAAAAGCGAATTTTTTCTTCAAGAGATTCAATAACTAGGTCATATTATCTCTCAAGATGGTATCCGTATGGATCCATCCAAGTTAAAAGTAAAAAAAACATGGCCTAACCCAAGGAATCTACACTAGCTAAGAAGCTTTATTGGTATGTGTGCATATTATAGACGCTTCATAGCAAAATTCTCTCAAGTAGCAGGACCATTACAACCTCATCTCTGTTGAAAACATTCCAAGCACATGCATAGAAACCCGCCAGTACATCTACCCCTCCAGTAGACACTGCCAAAGAGCAAACCCGTGCACCTACAGAGCACAAGGAGGAAGCTGGTAGGAATAGACCTCAGACAACCAGTGTCGTTTCATTCCAAACTAGTGCCAAACAAAATGATTGAGAAAACCAGGCATCGGGCATTACTACAGAGCAAGCTCAAGACGCAGACCAGACACAACTACCCTTAGTCAAACTGGACAGGTCACAACACCTCCAAAGGCAATCTCTGAAGGGGTGGTTGGTAATGAAAAATCCAAATAGAGCTCTATTGCCTTATTGCATTTCCTATGATAGTATACAAGACTAACCACACACCCAAATACCATCACACAAGGATGTGAAGTTGCCATTCAGTCTGGCTGGAATACGATAGTTAACTCCATAGAGAACATGACGGAGGCCCATGCATCTGGGCCCAACACAGAACTGCACACTTGAAAGAGGAACTCCACATAATGGCACACTTTGGATGACCCTAAGGGAACAGGAGATGAACCTCAAGAGCCTATTTCATCTGGTCCAAATTATTAGAAAGGTGATGCAATAGAAAAACCAAACTATTGTAAAATTTCTAGAAATTGTTTCACATACTCTGGTTTTGGTATATGTCATTCGAGCTAAGGAGGCGGAGCTCCAAGGTTTTTCTCGACACTCTATCCCACACATCCTAAACCGGCATACCAAGAAAGCTATGTCAAGATAATCGATGAGCTCCAACTGGTATGAGGTAGACATTTTTGAGTGGACGACTTGGAATCAGGTGGTCACTGAGGCTCTAAGGACCAGACAATTGATCTGATTAAAGAGCTCCAAAATTTTCAACTGAAAATGGGTCAGTAGAGAGTCCAGATTTGCAGGGAGATAAAGCTTACCAATCAGCTACTATAGTTTACAGTGGAAGCATCCAAGATACCCGAAAAATAGTGGGGCAACAAGGCATCCTCTAAACCCAGCTCGAAGAGATGGTTGAAATACTTTTCAAAGCCAGAATCGAATGTAATCAGCCATTACCTCAGGGATGGATACACACAACATCCTATTGTCACAAACTGACCAGAGCTCGACTAGAGCTTGACTCACCAAGGGCAAAAGGACACTTTATGACCCTAATATAAAAACTTGGAATCCACTTACTCCACATAAATTTGAAATGAAGACAGTTAGAAAGGATTAGTTGGAGCAAGAGGCCTTGCATCGGCTTATTTAGAAAGAGAATGCTGGTACGAGTGCCCCAGAGCCATTCAAAGTCCTGCACAAACCTCCAAAGAAGAAGGCGCCAGACAAGAAGTGGGTCAGATGGACTGATAATTTTCACACTTGAACGAGTTTAACAATGTGCTTACTCAATTGACATCAAAGGGGCTTAATTTCGATGATGAAATGAAAAACTTTTTCTTACTATGTTCTTTGCATGCATCATGGGATACATTTAATAGTGTCCTTAGTAACTCCATCCCTATGTGCAAGCTTATTTTCAGTGATGTTACCAATGCCTTGCTCACAGAATACATTCCATGTCAGTCTCTTGATACTAGTGGACATGCCCATCTTCATGACCATTTTAACCTTATCTCTATTCATTTGTAACATAGATCTTTAAGGAGTAGTGAGGCTATTCTAATCCTCATGTTGAAATCCATGAACACTCTGTGTCCGCTCTTCTTCTCCCTCGCACCATACCTATTATTCTAAGAGTGTAAGTGAAAAGCAACCACTTTTATTTTGGGTGCATGCATGCAAGGATGAAAAGAGAAAATAAATCCCAAACTCGTGTTTTTGCGTACACCGTACTTTTTCAGTAGGAATCATCTTTTTGACCTTCCACAAGGAAGACAAGTACTCTAAAAGTATCTTGAGTAGGTGCTTTGTTATTTTACCCCCCTTTTGAATCCAACAAAGCCATCAAAATCTCCATTAGAGCAAAGCTATGGAAGATACACTTTTGCTCTCTTTTCTGCTAATTTTCTCTCTAAATCATGGTATACACTCTTTTGATTGTGTAGCTCATGTTGTCTTATCTTGCATATATTTATCTTATTGTAATTCACGCTCCATGAGATGAATAAAGAGGCAAAAGGCAACTAATCAATCATATTGATTTAGGGGGATGGTTGGCACCTAGTATGGTGTCTTGTGTTTTGATTGTTTGTCTACGTTGTTCTCTTTATATATTATGATTGTTTAATCAATTGTTTTACTGATTTTAGTTTGATTTAATGAATCAAAGTTATGTTGAAAGTGTTGGAAGGTATTAGGGAGCCAACAGTTTCCAATGTTGGGTTGGGTAAAGTTCAAGTAGCAAATGTTGCATTTGGTACAAAGGGCTATTCTCGTGTTTGAAATCTTTACTCAATCTATAATATTTTTTTTATCTTTTCTTTTGGTATTTTAATTTGTTTGCAAAAATAGAGAAGATATATGTAGGTATCTCAACTGTGACTAATGGCTTTGGCTTCCATCGATATTGGATGGCGATGGTGGTCTTTGAGTTGAGTAATGAGGTAGCAATCGTACATCTATTTATTTGATTGGAATGAAATGATCATCGATTGCCTTATCACTATTTGTTTTTGTATGATTCATGCATGAATTGTTCTCATGATCATATGTATTGATGAGATTATTATTGAGATGAAAAATATACATGTTATAGAACATGTATAAGTGTTTTTTTAAGATTTTTAAAAAAAGATCAAGGACATGGACTTAAATTTGTGCTACGTTAAGAGCATTGCGGTCATGAACATGCTTGATGTTATTTGATTGTCAGAAAGATAGTATGTCTTAGACATGCTTTTCAAAATATGGTATGGTTTGTTGTAAACCTATTTTAATGTCATTAGATTAGAGTGAAAAAATGGTGTAGGCTATATGTTGGAGAATGTTTTCTTTTCTAGAATAAGGGTGGATAATTTGATCTATTTGATAATTTTGAATCGTAGTGTGTCAGTTAAGAGATTTATGGTCTTATAACTTCTTAAACAAATCATCCACATTTGCAAATTGTTATCAATGGACATTTAACATTGATTTTTTTTTTTTTTGTAAAGACTAGTTTTAGCCTTCAAGCCAATATAGATCACAAACAAAAATGATGACAAGGAGAACAAATTTGGCCACTCCATGCGAAAGAATTGCACTCCTAAACGAATCATTTTTGTCCACATTTGCAAATCATTATCAATAGATATTAACATTGAAGGTCGAGGTTGGTATTCTAGAACATTAAAATGAAAAGGAAGTCGAGATATGAGAGGTTGTGAAATGAAGGTATCTTTTGACAAATTACAAAGTAAATAAAAAATTTAATGTTGTGCATGAAAAGACAAGTTATGAAAGGCTATGAAATGAAGGGATACTTTGAAAACGTAAAAAGTAAATAAAAAGCTAAGTCCAATCAGTATAAGAGGCATCAAAGTATGAAATGCATGCCTAACTCTCTTTTGCTTGTTTTTGTAGGCCAAAAAATCATGTTTTAAAGACTAGCTTTAGGCCCGCTTGAGCCCAAATCCTGATCATGAACAAAAACACCCTGAAAGTTCACTATGGCTTACATAATGCTATTGAGAGAAATTTAATAATAACAAGGTTCTTTGTGAGTGGAAAAATGAGAAAGTGACACTAGCATTTAAAATTTGTTTTGTCATAATAGAGTATTACACTTTTTGAAAACAAGTGTAACAATGAATAATTTAGATTACAACATTTTTAAAAGCATAAAAAATAATGATTAAACCCATATTCAATTGCCTTCTATTAAAGAAAGAGGTACACAAATGTCAACACTTCTCACAAAGACTTAAAATAAATATTAAAAAAGAGTCATGTGGCATAGATCGGTAAGCTTTATCCAATGGTCCACAATTGCACCAAAAAATCCAACGCTTTACTAACGCTTTTCAGTGCAAAGCTAGGATCCAAAGCGAATCTATACGTTGCAATCAAGAAAGTGTATGTTTTTTAGGACTCCAATATATAAATTTTATAGTGTAAGCTCAATGTTAGTTTTGTAATTCTATTTACCGAACAGACATACATAACTAGACTTTCTTTCTCCATAGGCCTTGTGACTTTTCATTATACAGAGACTTGTCAAGGACCCCCCATCATGGCTTTTGAGTTTGTGGATTGGAGACCTCACACACATTTTACTAGACTTATGATATATGAAGCTCAAAAACATTCTTGGGGGGGGGGGGGGGGGGGGGGGGGGGGGGGTGTTCGTTTCACTCACATAATATGTGGCATATCATGTGAATTTAGTAAAAGGAATTTTCTAACCACATAATTTAAATATTTTCCACATATAGCAAGGTACCTATAAATGGGCGTGTGCATCGATTGAATAGGCAAAGGGTGTGTTTTATTCATGAAAAATTTATGGATAAGGGATTTTTAAACTAGGCCTTAAACGCACGTGAGTTTATATGAGTGACCTCCCCAAGAAACATTGTGTGCAATTTTGTAAGAGTATAATAATTGGTCCATTTCTTTTTATCATGTAAAGCTCTAAAGTCAAAGAAACTATTTTCCCAAAATGTTTGGCTGGCGTGTAAAAGGCTTTCCAAAGGATTTTTAAATATGTTTTTTGGTGTACATAGAATTTTAGAAAAACCTAGAAAAAGTATACGTGTTTTGTTAGGTGCCAAACTAATTCTAAATTCTACGCTTATACCATGGTCAAGACAACACTTTGATAATTAATTCTTCTTTGATATTTGAAGTGTTGGCATAAGATTGTGATTGCCAACCATCTAGAGACATATTTTCTTTTTTAGCAAGCTAACAATTGTTAGCTTGATTTCTTAACCAAATAATTTTTTAACATGGAAGTTGAATCCATCTCTACGCACAATTTAGAACATTCGACCAGTAACACTAGATTGTTTATCTGGAGTGACAAGTTAAAATTTCACTATGCTAATAGAATTAGCTAGAATAATAAAAACTCAACCAAGTTGCCTTTATTATTTACATAAAATGGAACAATATTTTCTTTAATCGAGGTTATTTTGGACCTTGTTGAAAACTTTAAGCTTTTGAATATTGAGACCCTTCCTTGCTTAAGTTTCCATTCACAGTAGTTACTCCAAGATAAGAAACCAATGCCATGGGGGTCTTCAAAATTTAAGCTTTTAATTTGAGGTCCAATTCCATTTACAGTAGTAACTCCAATATAAGAAACCAATGCCATGGGGTCTTCAAAATTCCAGCCTTTAATTAAGGTGCAATTCAAGCTTTTTACCGTTGTAAATGTGAGCACTTATTGATGGGCCTCTAGTGTAAAAGAGAGGGTTCCATCTCCCACAAAGGCTTGTATTAATCCGATGTTGCTCAATCGATAGTCACTTTGAATTTTTGTGATGCATCTTGCCCTCTCAAATAGTTGTTAACATGGTTCATTTTCATCATTGTCAAATAGAGAATGAATTCTTTCGCCAATTACAAAGCTAATAAGCACCAAAATCAAATTTTTCTTTTTAAAAGTATTTCACATTTCTCAAAATATCAATCGCAATACTAAAAACCCTAAACCCTACTTTTAAACTAGAAGTCCCTGCACTATCAAGAATGGCACATGTTTTTCTGTTGTCTTTTGTTAGGAGAATAGCACAACCACTCTTGTGTGTGCAATGTGTTTAGCTATTTGCTTGTATTGAGAACATGCACATTTCTTGCAATTAGAAATTGTCATAATTTACTATTAACCTGTTTAACATTTCTTTGTTTGCCAAATCAACTAGTGGTAAAAGTGGAGATGCTTTGTTACGAGGTATCTTTGCACAAATACATGAAAACAAATTGAGAGCTTGTTATAATGTGCTCTTTGCAAAGAAATGGGCCTATCCATTGATCAATTTTTGAAGAACTTTAAGGATGTAGGAGCAACTCCAATATCTCTTCCATGTGCTTATGAACAAATCTCATGTGGTTAAGCAGACAATTGTTGTCACAACCAGGCAAACAAGGAAACAATCTACAAACATAGTCGAGGAAATATTTTTACTGGTTGGCTTAGGAGTGTCCAAAATGTGAGTGGCAAGGCAAGCATGGAGCTTAGTGGATCATATAATGATGAGACTTCGTGCTATGTTTCCTCAAGCATGGACTAGAAACTATGTAAATAGGCAACAAGTTAGTTTCCTAAAGAATGGTAAGCTGGAAGGTGAAGAAGCTATCTTTGCTATGAGAGGTACATTTGCTTAATATTGTTTGGCCTTACATGCCATTTGTGCATAATTTTATAAGCCAATTACTACTTATGAAACATAAAAAGAATGCCCTCTACATTCTTTTTTATGTACTAAAACAATAACTTCTACACAATTCCGGAGACAGAAAGAGCTTGGAACCTTGCACCATCTTATTTACAGGCTCTTTATGTACACAAATTTACAATCCTACCATTGAGTGCCATAGTAACACAAGAAAATAAAGTGTTCAAGATGTATGAAGTATCAATCATTGTTGCATTCAAAGGCGTTTGAAATGATAATCAAACATTTGGAGTTTTAAATAGGGTTTCAAACTTGACGCTACGTTGGTTTCTTTCGCAATGGTCATCGATTCGCAATTCATTCTAGTGCATAATAATGTTGTATTATCATAAAAAATTTGCTTGCTTGCAAATGTTCTATTTCAATAGTCAATGGTTATTTGAAAGTGAATGCTACAAAATGTTTCTAAAATGCCCCAAAACTTACGGTTGCGTTTGAAATGTCCGAGGAGTTCAAATCAAACTCGTTAGCAATTGACATTTGAAAAACCTATGGTAACAATAAGGTCAGCTAACATTGTAAACAATATATCAATCAGACAAGCCAGCATTTGTATCGGGGCTACGTGCTGATCTCTATAGCATAGACCATAGTGCACCTGAACCCTCCTTGGAGTATAATATTGACTATCCAGAGGACATCTTCTGCTAAAAAATACAAAAAAGATGACAGCATTCAAATTGTATGCTATTTTAAATGCAGAATGCCTATCCTATTACACGCTCCGAGTTACAAATCTCGCACAATACCACAATGCGACATCGCCACGTGTTGACACTGGGATGGATACCTAATCATCACCCATGGCTTTTCAAACAAACTCCATCTTTACAACATTACTACAGCCTATTCAATTTTACTACCATGGTATAAAGAAAATGTAACACTGCTTTCGACCTCTTCTTACCCAGCTAAACAGAAGAGAGGAATTGGAAGAGCTGAACAACACACACTGTGCCTACAACGTGGCGCAACTCTTGCATGGAGTTTTAACCAGAGAGTTTTCAATTCCCCATTGCTCAAAACAAGATGCTACTCTCATTTTTTGCTGGAACACGCTTGGACTTTTCCAAAGTTATGGAACTTAGTGAATGCTTACAACTTTTTATATTGACAAGATGCATAAACACACACATTATAAAAAGCACTAAATTACAAGTGGTTATGTGGAGCATCACGTGACAAAAAATGCACCTAATTTCACATGAATAATTTATTGGATCACAGCACTGGTAACACACAGACACAATAGCACTACCGGTAGACGTCCATTGAACAAGATACAGAAAAAAGTGAATGATGCAGCAAAAATCAGCCTCAGGTGAAAAGCATATAAGCTCATGACTGGTCATACCTGCTGTGGAAGATGGCACCCTTCAGCTACCTTCCACAAGATGTTGGCCATGATTTACTGAAGGAGGATTCCTCTCCATAGACACTAATGCAAACTGTTGGTATCACTCTAGGGTTATCAACAGTTATTTGCATAGCCATATGGAGCTACGAAAGTTAATTTTTGCGTTGCCAAACAAATTATTAAACTGTTGGTAGCACTCTAGGGTTATCAACAGTTATTTGCATATCCATATGGACCTAAGAAAAAAACAGGAAAAGCCAAACAGATCATGCTTTGATTTTATTGCTTTCTTGTTGCTTATGCCAGTGCAGTACTTCCTTGTAGGATAGTTCCCCTCCAAAAATGTCAAGGGCACTTCCAACAGTGACATTGACAACTCCACCTCCAGCAACACGAATTAGCTCTAGATCTTCAAGCTGGGACACACCTCCTGCGTATGTGACAGGTATCTGCCAGTAGCATGCCAACCAAACCTTACATTAGTTAAACGAAGCTCTCTCTCTCTCTCTCTCTCTCTCTCTCTCTCTCTCTCTCTCTCTCTCTCTCTCTCTCTCAGCATCTCCTCCAGCTTACGGAGGATGGTTTTGTGACGAGGCCCTACATGGACACCCACTTGTCTCATGGGATACGATGTGCTATTGGCCAGATACGCACATCTTCACACCAGCTGCGGATCGCCGGATTGAGACTGGGAGATACAACAGAGTACCAGCACAGGCCATGACATGCCCCCTGTGTGACATCGAGCCTGAGACAGAGTTGCACTACACATGACACTGCCCCATCTACTACGAGATACGAGGCTGCTTCCATTGCTTGTTCAGAAAGGGATTTGGACCATTCTCTAGAGTCATGCGGTTGGAGGATCAGAGATGCCTGGGTTTGTTTTTGCTCGAGCTGCGCAGACACAGAGAGAGCCTGATGAGAGGAGAGGCTAGCCAGTCTCAGAGACAGATCACAGACTTCTTTAGAGCTGCCACTGGACACCCGGAGGAGTTACTACCACAGCAGAGCTCGTCGCTTTACACCAGAGGCATACTGATCGACCGAGCGACTGAGCTGGGGAGATCCAGACGCCCACGACTGCGGAGGACTACAGAGCGTGGACAGAGGCTGCATCAGAGGATTCGGGTCACTTTGGCTCGACATGCACGATGCCCGGTCAGACTACTAACCATGGAGGAGATTGATGAGATCCGCCAGCGACTGATGCTGGATCTCCTGTGATCTAGCTATCCCAGCTAGTTGTTTAGCTCCTTAGTCCACACCTAGCAGTTTAGGATTCCATAGTATTTTATTTTGTCATTTTGTCATCTTGTTACTCTGACTTTGTATCAGATCCACCACATTGTAACTTTCTCGTCTCCTAGGTCACTTTGGCCTTTTGAAGACGTTAATATAACATTTCATTTCATTTCTCTCTCTCTCTCTCTCTCTCTCTCTCTCTCTCTCTCTCTCTCTCTCTCTCTCTCTCTCTGTCTGTCTGAGCAGTATTCTATGATACTTCTTAGGAAATGCTCAGAGAAGTGGATTTATCACAGAAGGGGCTTACTAGAAACTCACAGCATAAAGAACACACTGAATATGGGAGACATCTCATGGAGATGGCAACTATACATGGTTTGGCCATGCTTAATGGTCTAGAGAATTTCCCTTTATCTGGGGGATTCACATGCTTCCCGCACACGCATGGGGCCAGTACAGTGGATTATGTCATGACTTCACCAAGCTTTATTTCTAGTATCGAGGACTTTAAGGTGGGACCTAGACCGGTTGGGATTGCAGTGGATCATGCTCTCTTGACGTTATCAATCTCCTTCCAATACAATGCCTCTCCAGTACAAAGGAAGAAGACACACACAAGATATACTTTCACGCTAGAGACTGATTCAGTCTATGTGGAAAAGATCTATAATAGGATGTGGGCAGCCGAGCCAGTATATACTGTACAGCGGATTACTTCTCAATTAACAAAGATACTACATGGAGCAGCACAAGAGGTATACCCACATACTCAACCTGATCAGAAGAGAGGATCTGGGAACATGCCTCAAAACAGTTGGTAATGCAGAGAGACGAGAACCCAGGTCCAGAAAGAGCTTACACTTGGGATCATCACATATAAGCAATCTCGGATTGCTCTTCGGCGTATAGTACGTCGCAAGAAAAGGGCATTTTTAGCCAAACTGGAGAAGGATTTATGTCAGCTCTTCTTGAGTCAGGACTCACATGAGGCCTGGCGCTTATTTCACGAGCACTCACTGCCTCCGATGATTACTTCTCCTGAGATTTGGGGTCAATATGTAACATCATTATATATGGTATCTGGACAGCCTCCATTACCAGATCCGCTAGAGTCATGCCCTGCTACTAGTACTTTCTTTACTACGGAAATGGTGAAAAAAGCCATTGATAAGATGAAGACAAGAAGAGCATATGATCATGATGGTTTAGTAGCAGAACATCTGATCGATGCCAAGGATCTACTTTCAGAAGTCCTTGCTCATCTGTTTAATCGGGTCATGTGTGAAGGATTACCTGAATCTTGGAAATTATCTACTGTCGTACCTATTTTCAAGTCAGAAGATCCTAAGATATCCGGGAACTACCGTACCATTATGGTAGGTCACACATTGACCCGACTGTACGCATCCATTCTTGAACAAAAATTGAGTAGATGGGCAGAGAATGAGGGCATAAGGGCAACAGGACAAGCTGGATTCAGAAGGGGTTATTCCACTTTAGATCATATTCTTACGCTCAGAGGCATTATTGAGGAAGGAAGAGCAAACGGGAGAAGGATGTATTGTTGCTTTGTGGATTTTCGGAAAGCTTTTGATACAGTACCAAGGGCCAGATTGATGCGCAGGATGCAAGAGTTAGGGGTCCCCAAAGAGATTATTTGGGGGATCACGGCCTTATACGGGTCAGTAACTGGTTATGTACGTACTCCAGAAGGGGATTCCAACATTGTTCATTCCACCGTTGGAGTAATGCAGGGACGCCGAATGTCCCCTACTTTATTTGGTATGTACATAGATGAGGTATCAGATTACATTGATAGAGAGGGTGACAAAGGTGCTCAACTTGCAAGGAAAAACTTAGGCAATTCGAGCCAAGAAGCAAAAGGGCTCGCTGCTGCTGCACGCTCCCCCACCTCTTGCGCCATCGCCTCCCCTCACCCCCCTTCTCTCTCTCGCCCTCGCGCTGCCATCAGCCCCCCTCGCGCTGCCCCCCCCCCTCGCCCTGCATCCCCCACCCCCTCCCGCCTTGCGCTATCTCCCCCTCCCAGCCCTGCCCGCCACCTGCTGGCCCCTGCTGCCCACCACCTGCTGCCCGCCGCCCTCCCCCCATAGCTGCCCCCTAGCCCGCCCGCTGCCCCCCCCCCCCCCCCCCCCCCCCCCCCCCCCCCCCCCCCCCCCCCCCCCCCCGCCCCCCCCTTTGTCCACATTATCCCTGAAGGTTTCTTTGCGCCTGGCTCTGCAACATTTGTTCTTCGGACAAGTGTTCGGTGTCCTCGGTTGCAGATTGTTCTTCTCCGTCCGCCTCTTCGACTCAGCAGTAGACACAGATGGAGGCTCCAGCTCCGCCACAGAGGGACTCGCCTGAAGCCCCCTAGCCCGACCCCGCTGAGCCCACCATTCGACTTGCTCTTTCGCCGACAGAGCAAGCGAGCCTTGCCGCAGAGGTAGAGCGTTTGCAGGCGACTTCTGTCATCTGCAAGGTTCTCGGCACCAGTCCTAGCAGAGGAGAGCTGCGAGACCTTCTCCAGGCCCGCCTTCTCGCAGAGGTGGGCAAGATTTTGGATGTTCAGATCCTCGGACGGGGGTACTACCAGATCGAGTTCGAGACTTCTCAGATGGCCTCCAAGGTCATAGCTATGAGTCCACTGGCTATCCGAGCATCACGTGCCCACTTTCGACAGTGGCGACATGGTTTTGACCCGACTTCGGATGTGCTAGTAGAGGAGGCAGACATCCCCATCTCAGTCTGCTTTCCGGGTTTACGGAGGGAGTACCTTCCACTTCTCTCTAGGATTGGCTCCGCCATCGGGACTGTTCTGGAGACACCTCGTACGGTAGCATCAGTAGCTGCCAAGGCGGCTCGCATCCCTTCAGTTCGAGTTTTGGTCAGAGATACCCACACGCTCCCGAAGGTCATCCTCTTGCCTCGGGTGAGTGGGGGTTGGTTTCGATAGAGTGTGGAGTACTCGGGTCTCCCGAACCAATGCTTCATTTGCAGACAGAAGGGCCACCTAGCGAAGGCCTGTCCACGGAGGAGGCCACGACCTGCACCTCAACCTCAGCCCAGCCTGCCAAGGCTGGCCGCAGCCTCAGCCAACAACACAACGCACAGATTCTGAGCAACCCTCCGAGCCTGGGGCTCCAGCGGAGGAGGGGTGGCAGCAGGCCCGTGGCCGTCGACGCCAGGGGCCACAACGACAGCCTGGCACGCAGAGTGGCCCTCAGGTGCCTACTCAGCAGCAATGGGTTCCCACGGAGAACCGCGTTGGTCCTCTTGAGCAGGAGGAGTCCCTACGCCAGCCTCCACCTCCGCTTCACCCTTGCCAGCCTTCCCACCTCCAGATGTCCCCTCTTCCTCCTCATCCCCTCCTCCGCCCTCTGCTCCCCACCTCGCCCCTCTGTCTCTGTCGCCCCACCCCGCTTCTCTTCTCCTCCGCCCCCCCCTGCTCCTGCTCCCCCTCCTCCTGCTCCAGTACCTCAGTCGACCCAGGAGACTGGTCCCTCGCCGGCGGCTAGGAGATCTCTTGGCAGTGCTTTTGCCACGAGTCGCCTAGCGAGAGAGGGTCAGCCCTTCTTGCGGCCCCCTTTGCAGATTCAGACATCTTCCCTTGCAGCTATCCCTCGTGGTCTGACGAGCATTGACCTCCGACGCCGCTGGGATTTCTTCGATGACGGATTCACTCGATTTCTCGGCGATTCCGCAGCAGACCACGAGGCAGCCTGCTTCAGGGTCCACGCTCTGTTCCTCGCCGCTAGGGGGACAGAGGCCTTGGACTCGGCAGTTGGTTTCTCCTTTCCCCTCTGTGGTAGGACCGAGACAGAGTGGTCCCTCGACTCAGTGGAGGGATGGTTGCATACAAAGGTTCTCGAGTTCTCTCACCACATGGGAGAACTTGGAGTTACAGATTTGCTGCAGACTATGTGGCCACTGGCCAAGTTTGCGGTGACACCCCCAGACTCAGCAGGATGTAGGCACATTGTGGTATACTTTTTTGCTGATACGCAGTGTTTGCCTTGCTATGTATACATACATGAGGACTCCTGGACAGAGGAGGTTGCTTTACGCATGGCTCGCTCTGCTTGGGCTTGGGCCAAACACTCACTACAAGCTCGCCTATCTAGAGGACGCTCGGATGCAGATTACTCCCCATCCAAGCCTGCCTCGAAGATAGCCCGTCTTGCTGCTGCGGAAGCATCTGTTCTCTCTCGCTCCCCATGAGGATCGTCTCGTGGAATGTGCAGGGATTAGGTGGGCCTCAGTTTCAGCGACAGCGGGGCCGATTGCGTCAGGAGCTGCAGCGTTGCCTTGTGGGAGGAGAGATTGATCTCCTTATGCTTCAGGAGCACCATTTGTCTAAGAGCAGCATTCGGCGATGTGGTCAGATTTTGCGTGGACGTTATGATACCTTTTGGTCAGCTGCTTTTGGACCTGGAGGCATCCAGGGTGGGGTATGTATGACTATTGCGGACTCACTACAGCAGGCCATTGTGGGCAGAGGGATTATTGTGCCAAGCAGGGCTCAGTGGATCACTCTGCAGGTTCAGGGTGACCTTGTGGGCTTCCTGAACATTTATGCGCCCAATGTGGTGAGTGCTCGTGCAGAGTTTTGGTCACAGATTGTTGAGTCTCTGCCACAGGTTGACCATTGGTGTGTAGGAGGGGACTTCAACATGTTGGAGGACCCATCTGACAGGATCGGAGGCAGCCATGCTACTGTGCATGGAGTCGAGTTAGCAGCTTGGGAGAGGTTGTGTATGACTTTGAGGGTCTCGGATACATGGCAGCATTCAGGCTTTGTGAGGCCTTCAGAGAGTCTTGCCTTCTCTAGATCGGACCGCAGAGTGGGAGGAGTGAATCTATCACGGATAGATCGCTTCTACACTAGTGACCACTTCAGTGACATGGGGGGATCAGTGGGCGGCATCCTGGCAGGGACATCCTTCTCGGACCATGCACCAGTGATCCTCACAGTGGCAGACAGGTAGAGGCTCTTTGGACAGAGGGCATGGACAGCCAGGCTCTACCGGCAGACAGAGTGGCCTCAAGCCTAGCTCAGCTTAGCCACTTCTTTCTCCAGGAGTCTTTGGCTCGA